>NW_020799101.1:7102903-7221551 GCF_003259725.1 Athene cunicularia
GACGTAAAGGGGCCTCTCTGTAAGTGAGCGTGTAATAAAACCCTGTGTAATAAAACCCTGTGCTTTTGTTACAGCAGATCAGTGCCATTACTGCCATCGTGAATGTCACTTCTGACGTACTAATTTAGGTGTGACATGAAACGTCCAAGTGTAACCTAAAGTGTCCCACAGCTGAAGCGTTTTATTGTGCTTTCACACACCTCGCATGCTAGTAAGTAACATGAAGCTGCTTCCTCCCACAGCAGTATGGAGCCGAGCCTCCTGTATTGACCCTGTCTCTTATACACATCTTAACATCTGGCAGAGCTGGGTATTTATTAGACTTTCTAAAACTCCACGCTTCTGTTATACATAAGACAGGCACAAAAGGGGCCCCCGAAGTGTTATTTCCCCACCAGTGTGGAACAAGTGGCTTATTCAGTAAGTTTTCAAAGAACAGAGGCAAATGGATTATCTCAAGTAGAAGTTAAACACAGAGAAACGCACTGTAGCTTACTGTTGGGTTTAGCTGCCTGGTGGATGTGGAGGGATGGGGGGGAAATCTATAAAATCTATCATCGTGGTGTCCAGCTGAGACTTTACACTTCTCAGGGAAATCTGAGCTGTGAACCACCAACAGCTGCTTTTATCCCAACTTGTGAAATCATCCACGGAAGGAAAGTGTTTTCTTAAGAAATTCTCAAAACGCAGCAAGGAAGAGCCCACTAAATCCTCTGGCTCCTGACGCCGGGTCAAGACGACAAGTTTTTTCCATCCTAGCTGTGACTGTCGGGCACGATGAGGTGCGATGTGTGACCAACATAGCTGGCCTGGCAAAAGCCCCCGTCTAGGGGGGATTACATGGGCTTTCACTTGTTTTCCTTCAACATCACCAAAACACAGGTTACTCACTCAAAATCAGCTCCTCCTCAGGGGTGCTTGACCAGTTCCCCACTCCCAGCTTTCTGAAGGCAGACCTGGACTTAGTCCTGACACAAGGGCAGGTCCAAGGTAGGATCGAGCGTTCCCTTCATTTTCCACCCTGGCATGGTGCTCTCGGGATCTGCTTCAATCACTCTGCCCAACACCTAGATCACACACAAATAGAGTGTTTTCTGAGGTACGTGGAGCAAAAAAAGCACCAGTGGTAGGTAGCAAAGTTCAGCCAGTGAGAGCCAGGAAGTGAAAATAACCTGTAACAAGGTGGATAATTTTTCTACCTATTTTAAAAGCAGCAAAACTGCTCTAAAGTTGGATTTTTAAGTTGTTACAATTGGTCTTTGTTGACAAGACACACTTTTCTGTTCGTGCTGCCATCAGTAAGGCCCTCCACAGAGATGAAGGAGGAGAGGTGTGCACTCCCACACCTGGATGCAACCCTTCATCCCATATTCTGCTGCTGTTACAATGGGGCAGGGGCAGCAACAATTCATGTGTGTGGTGGCAAACTGCAGGGTACAAACACACTCTTTGAAAAATAGCAGGTGCTTTTCAGGCAATAAGTTTTGAGTCTGAGATGTTCCTAGTACCTTTGCAATGATGGATGCAAGGGATGGACAAGGATGAAGGATACAAGGGCACTAATGAGTGGCCCCATGGGATGAGCAACATAGTATTTGGTCCTAGGTCTGGTTTTAGGGCACAGAGGTAAGGGATAGGCACCAGACTGAGGCAGAGCTGTTGGACAGTGGGGCACAAAGTCCAGGCTGAGCCCTGGCTCTGACCACGACACAAATTCCCCACACACTCAGGACACCCCAGGAAGATAGAGCAGAGGCCTTTCCTGGTGAGACCTGGCAGCCTCATGCACCAACTGGGCTAATTAATTTTCCTTCTCACACCAAAGAAATTATGGCTGCCATCTGCCAAAAAAGCAGGTCCTTGACACAGAAATGTCATCAGCCAGTAACACCAGTTTGCAGATGGGCTGCATTTCTGCTTGGCACAGCAGTGCAACTGGCTGGAGGAGGTGCACCTGGTACGAGGAAGAGCTATTTTTTTAAAAGCATACAGTGAAGCTGCTCAAAGATCCTGTTTCAGCCAACCTGAAACAGTTTGGGTAGCACTCACTGAGTATTCTTAAATGTATAAATAGTTTCAGGGCATTTGGCACCTTTCACAGATTGAGAGACACAGCTGATGTCTCTTCTGTTGCAGCATCTCAGGCGTTAATCTCCCTTCAAAACCCATCCCTGTTGAATTCAAGGTCATTTTCCTCCAAAAATAACCTAACCATCCGAGTATAGGGCATATCCAGGGGTGGGCACAGCGGGGTATCCCCACATACTAGGATCTGTGTTTCACTCCTAAGCTGGTCTGCCTCTCCTCCTCTCTGTCAGTTCATGTTTCACAGAAACACCAGGAGAGATGGATGGTTGCCCATGCCCAGGGCACCCTTCTGGACTGTCCATGACTGAGGCCCAAGTCCTCGTCCCAGGTTATGGTCTCATCGCCAAGGAGAGGAGAGGGTCATGGCAGGTACTGGTACCTGTTCTGTGGGTCCAACCCTTCACTCATATCTATAGGACTCATTTTTAGTCAAATAGAGCATTCATTTAGCCCTGAAACATCTTTTTTCTTTCACTTTGCAAATCCAAAACCCGTCAATTTGGGGCCAAGCTAAGTAATTGCAATAATTGCTTTAAGGTTGAGCTGTTCATTCAACCTAAAACAATTTATTCATTCAGTCTATCCCCTTCACCCCAGAGTCCAGGTTTTATGCCACCCAGCAGCGATGACACCCAACCCAGGGTGTCTGTACAGTGTCCTACCACCCCTGAGAATGGTTCCCCCTGGCAGGCACAGAGCAGCCTTGCTCTGTGTCAGGGCCTCTCAGAGCATCCAAAGAAAAAGACCAAAACTGCATCCTCAGTCCTTGCCTTATTCTGTCGGCAGCAGAGATGTGCCAGTTACCTAATGGCATCAAATTAACAAATGAACAGGTCTGGTAGACCAATTAGCAGAGAGTGCAAGCCATTTTCAAACAGGCTGCAATTGTCAGCTAATGACCTTGGAAGAAGCGCTTTGGGGTTTTTTTTTCCCCTCCTTCAGAAAATCCATATTAAAACAGAGCTGATAGCAGCTGAGTGTCACTTACTGGGCTTTCATGTCATAGAAGTGCACTGGGTAAAAAAAAAAAAAATAGGAAAAGAGGGCAAAATTGGGAGGCCAAGGTGGTGTAATTCAAGAAGCACCTCACTGTTTTACCAGTCATTTAAGAGCACTGCAACTTTGCTCAGAAGACATACAGGCTTCTTTCCAGAAGCATTAACCTCTCAACTCTGAGTAATGCACCCCACACACACTGTAGTAACCATGGGATGAGCTATAAGCTCCCCCACATTTCTTTATGAGCCCCAGGCCATCTCAGCTGCACTGTGTTCCCAGACTTAACAAGGGTTTTCTTTAGTAAAAGACAGCTGCCTTCTTACACTGCTCAAGGAATGGCCCAGAACTGAGAGTCTGACCAGAAAATATTTTCCCTGCTGCTCCTCCTTGTTTCTAAGCCAAAATACTGTGTGACCCACAAGCAACTGTCCACCAGTATCACACAAGCCCTCTAGGCTGAAGATGCAAGGCCAGGTCTTCACCCAGAGGATGCTGGCATGGCCCTGTTGAAGCCAGAAAAGTCCCAGGGATTGGCATCACGAGACATGACATAACTGGGAAAGAAAATCCTGAGTCCTCAGAGTATGGCAGTTTTTGATCCATGTCTCCATCCCTCCAGAATGGCACCGCAAAGCCTCAGTAAGATGATGGCAAGCAACTTAGAGCAGGTTTCTCGTTTTTTTGTCATTCCCCACCCCCTTCCCCAGACAACTGGATTAGGTGATTCCCAGGGAGGTTCCACGGGAGAGTTTAGAGAGGGAACAAAGTAGTCCAAGAGAGCAGAACCGCGGGTTAGTTTTCTGGCGTGCGCTGGATTTTGGTGTATCCATTTGCAGCAGTCCACATCCCCTACCACACCCAGAAGGGCTCAAGCGCTCCCCTCTCCAACAGCACTGCCCACATCGGGGAAGGTCACATTGGTTTCTCCACTGATGGCCCCCCAGGGCTTCCTCCTGCTGCCAGTTTCGCAGAACTCCCAAGAACAGAGTATCTTTGAGATCTCTGTCCCTCTGTCAACTCTAGTTGGTATCAGCTGAGGGGCTCACGCTTGTTAAAGGTCAAGAGGAAGATGCGAGAGACTGCGGGTGGATAGCTCCTGCAATCCTATATACCTCATTCTTTAAGGAAATCAGGTTAACTATAGGGTGGAAGGGCTTAGATTCTCTGAAGTGCTTCAGAACAGCTTTTCTAAGAAATATTCTGCATATCCATAGCTCCTCACAGGAAAGAGCAAGATGAAAAGATTTTAGTAATTTGTCTAGGAAGAAAAAGTCATGAATTACTTCTGGCTTGGATGCTCCTGAGTAAGGGATTGAACCAAAATGAGCCTGACAAATCCTTTATAATATCTCCTTACTATGAGGTAGTAATAGCATCATCTGTCCTACAGCACCAGGGTCACAGATAATTGTGTAAATCGATAAAGTAGACAAGCATCTTTCATCTGAATCAGCTCTTCTGTATGCTGTTTATTTGGTAGCACAGTGACTCAGAAATCTTAATTCTAATTCTAGAGCTGGTTGGAGGCCTTAGCTAGCTCCTGTGCCTCAGTTTCCCACTACAAAATGGGAATATTAGCCTCAGCCCAACTGCAGAAAGGGCTTTAAAACAGAAACTAATATTAAAAGTCTACCGTGAACTACATCAAATCTCCTGCTGTCACGTAGCCTTCCGTGTTAGCACTTTCTTGGCTTGCTCTTGCAATAAAAAAAATAACACTTGAGTACATCTCCATATACAGGTGTAGACAAGCTGTCCTTTAGGCACCCCAGGCACTACCAGAAGCAAGAAGAGATCAAAATAAAGAGCAAAACCAGACTGCCATCCACCCTTTAACGCTGCTGCCTTGCAGTTGCGGGCACAGAGTTGCCTGATGTCCTGTGCTAGGGGTTATTTCAGCCCTCAGCCTACCCTGCTCCCTTGCTGGGGGTGATGGGATGTCTCCGCTCTGCTCCCCTTCTTTTAAAGTTGTCAGGGTAACCATGCAATTGCCACAAGTATGACATAGGCGTTGCCAGTCCTTGCTCATAGCCAAGGAGTCAACAGCAGAACTTCACAAAGACTCTCCCAGTCTTGTTTTTCTGTGATCTGTTTTATGCCAAGCATTTTCATACACGCTCTATCCCTGCATTGCATCTGGGAAGCTAAAGGGCAGAATCATTCATCTAAATAAGAAGCATGAGCCAAGAAGATTCAGTAAGAGAGAAGACATTTTCTGCTGAGATAGGAAGCGAGATGATGAGCTGATAAGTAGGAGAGATTTTATGTGCCTATGAATACATTGTGTTTATATGGCCTTATACTGTAAGTATGAGTTAATAAACAAGATGTACTTATACGGCTATCTATCACATCCAGCTGGCAATAAGAACATTGTAACGACACAGCTACACATCCCATATATCCAGATACAAATGCTTTCTTTCTGACAATGCGCTGTACTCTTTCTGCACACTAGTGTATTTACTTGGTATTTACTTGACGTACACTCTGGTGTGAGTGTGTGGCAATTATTACATTTCATTCACTTTTCTTTTGAACACCTGTGTTTGTATGCATGTGTTTTTACCCTTGTTACATACTTATTCAAACATGTCCTGCTTCTGATGTGTAAAAGCTCACCTGCATTTTTTTCTCCAAATATGTTGGGTTCAGAGCACCGCCAGACCAGATTGGTGCACAGTGTGAGGGATCACCACACCATAGGAATGAATACCCGGGTTTTAGGCCATCACTTGGAAATCACACTTAACACAAGCCAGGTTAAGCTAAAGCCTACCAAAAAAAAAAAAAAAAATCCCAACCAAAAAAAACCCACCACACCACAAAATTCCAAAGTGGACCATATAATTTCAAAGCTTCATAAAGACATCCATCACAGACAGGAAAGAAAATGGCATTTCGTGTGGTTGTTGTAAGGTCAAAACCAACAGGAAACTTCCTCCACCACCGTGGTGAGCCAAGAGTCTGGAGACACTTACCTCACCAGGGGCTTACCCATAGGATGCCCTTTCTGCATTACCCAATTTGCATTCCCAGGAAAAGAAAAGAAAAAACATTAGAAGGGTTAGTACAACCTGCTGCTTCTCCCTCTTAAATTTAAAGTTTTCTTTAGTCATTACATCAAGGATGCATTGACCACCCCCCCTCCAACTGGAGGCAATTTCACCAATTTTCCCTCTGGGCTAGGGAGAGCTCTCCTCCTTTGGAAATGCAAATATGCGGTTGGGTGGCCAGGTGCAGTCATCTCCTGTGCTTGAAAGTCATTAGCAAATCATTCAACTACTAAAGAGTGAGCTGATATTTTCTACCTGGGCAGGTGCTCTGCACCCCTCAGCGTGAAATCTTCCTGCATACTTTGTCACACGGACATATGGACATGCAAATTACCGGCTCCATTCTGTCTCCAGGCATGCACATATGTTAATGAGGGTGCTCACAAAGGCCTCTTGATTGAGACCGAACCCAACTAAAATCAGTCACTTTAGGATGCAAATGGCCTTGGGGGGGCTGACGCCCTCACTCTTATCTGGGAGAAATACTGTGACATTGTCCTGCTCTGCTGGAGATGAATCCCTTGAACACCACTGAGAAACGTGCTTCAGGTGTGTGAACGTGTTTTCTTTGGGTATCTATCATAAACAGTATTTGTCGTTCATTTACAGCCAAACGATTGTTTTAAACTTTTTAAAAGTTTAAGTCTGCTTGGAGTGTTCTGAAATAGGAAAATCATAATGTTTCCATTCCTCCTGGCAGATGAAGGGAGTTGATTTGCAAAAATGTGCTCGTTTTCAACTTTACTTCCTCAAAATCTCAAAACTTCTGACACATCTTCCTGAGCTCATAATCCCAAAATAAGGAGTTCGGTTTAGATTTCAGTAATATAACTGTAAGTTTTGTTTGGTTTTGTTTTAAGAACATTAGCTATGGGTTAAAATGACAAAAAAGATCCCTAAAGCAACAGCCATCAAATTTCTTTTTTTTGCGAAGAAGTATACCTAAATTACCCCATTTCTGATGATGGAATGTTTTCAGTGTTGGAGGGAAACTGTGTAAACTTGGGTATGTACCTGAAAGCAGTGAGTTGCCCCAAGGACACCGCTGCAAAAGCCTTTGACAGGAGGAGAAAACGTTTAAACACATTAACCAATTTAAATAAGGGAAAGAAAGGGAAGTTATTTCCTTTAGAATCTATAATGCACTGTAAATCAAAAAACTTTCTGGAAAACATAGACATGCAGTAACAGATAAAAGACAAAGCAAAAGAAATTCAACTAATTGCTAGAGGAAACAAACAAACAAAAAAAAGTGTTCAAAATCTGTTGTGTTAGATCCCTGTTCCCTGGGCGCAGGATTTTCCTCCAAAAAGCGAAACGCAAGAGGCATGAAGATCTGGTTTCTGTCTACCTCAGTTCATCCAATGTGTGCCCAAAAGATAACCAAGAGAGCTTGGTCTATGCTGTCATTGTCTTTATTATCTCAACTAGCCAAAGTGATGCTGAAGGTGTTGTGGGAAAGAGCAGCCCTATTAGCCCATCTTTGATCTTTCATACCCAAGCTATACTAATAAAACATTGCACATTAAAATTGGCTTGGTCTTCGAGTTTCCTGTGATAAAGTGGCGATGTTGAAGCCCAGAGATGACTGAAAAGGAGAGCAGGTGCTGGGTCACAGGACATAGAGCTTGACTGGGGACATTTGAAGACGATTGATACAGAGACATGATTACTTGTTTTGAAACTTACTTATAGAAAACTGCTTAGCAACTTATTTACTTACTTATAGCAAGTTATAGTATTATAATATTTTTTAATATTCTTAAGAATCCTGCTTGCCCAGACTGTTCTGTGGAATTCTATCAAGGATACTGTGTTCATCAAAACAAAGCAGTTCACTGTAAAAATCTACCAAGAACTATAATGTTCAGCAAAATATGAGGGCTTTGTCCTTGGGGAACAGGTGTGTTCTAACTAGTCGGGGGTCTTGGTAATGAGTAAAGATAGCCATATACAGATGGTAGAAGTGCTATTGGTTCTCTTAGATAAGACAGAATGAGTAAACTGGCTGAAAAACACTCCTGTTGTTCAAGAAATTGGCCAAGAGAATCTGCGCATGCTCAGGGAAAAAACGAGGTGAGAAAGACTACGAGCCTTCCTCCCAAAGACCCCTGAAGAAGCCCACCAGGAGGCAATGGGCAAGTGCAAAGAGAACATCAACTTTTGACATCAGCCTTTCTAACTAACCCAGCCCTACTCATGCATATGTATGTTTGTGTTACGTAATCCAATGAATATGGATATCCACACTCTATCAGGTTTTGGTAAAATGTGCGGTGGGTGTGCAAGCTTTGTGGAGAGATCCCCTTTCACCCTGGTGCCGGAGTAAACATACCTGCTTTATAACTCTATTCGAGTCGTAAAGTCTTTTTTCTGTGAATCACCATTTACAAACAAGACCCCAGCTGAGATTCACAGGCCGATTTCACTGCAGTGGTGGAGGTACACGTACCCACTTGTGCTGTCCACCCAGCCCGTTAGCAGGACTCCTGCATGGGGCGTAGGGCTCATCTGCTGGCTTACAGTCCATTATATCCTTGAAAATTGCTGGTTATCTTTGTTAATGCTTTTAAGTAATGAAGAAATCCCTGATAATTATGGTTGCTCGGGGACTAGCACCCTGTTCAGCCAGTCCTGCTCCAGGAGAGGTCACACGGGGCAGAGGAACAGCGTGGATTAACTGTGGGCAGCACCTGGTTTGTCTCCCTCAGCCCACCCTGCCGGGTAGCATGAGTCACAACTTAGTTTTGACTGTCTTCACCTACTTTTATCTATGATGTGGGACAAGGATCTGTGATTTAAATGTCTGAGACCATCACTTCAAATCACACGTATCCCTACTGAGAGCCCGAGACAGATGCCAAGGATGCTGTTTGATAGTCAGCAACATCAAGGCTGACTCAGATTACGAGAGAAACCCGTCCTCTGCTGAAATCAATGAGATTCCTTTGCAAAGTGCCCTACAGTTTGGACTGTGAAGCATGGAACCCTAGAAAGTCGTTTGATATATATATATATATATATTGTGTTGGCATGGCTCATTACGTAGCCACTTGACATTTCTCCCACAGCAGCACTCCTCTCCGTAATGAATGTGCTTAGGTGTGAGTCAACGCTGGGCAGCAAAGGAGAACGTTTAACTGCCTTCTCTGTCTGCAATGTTAGAAACATACATAAAGGCTGGGAAGAGAAGAGAAATCCATTTGTTTTAGCCGGGAATCGTAGTGTGATCACCCCCCACTTCCCTCTCCCAGCACTTACGATGTGCTCAGCATGGCTCAGTCCCCAGAGGTCTGCTGGTGATGGGGGCTGAACCCTCCTGGGTACCAAGGACATGTCGGTGCTGCTAGGGGTGAGGTACTCTGACAAATCAGGTACACTGCAGGCAGGTACTCAGCCTCCTTGCAAACCTTTGCTCTTAATGTTTCTTCAGCTCTCCATTCACTCACCTGGCAGCAATGGGCACAAGAAAAACCCCAAGAGAGCTTAAAGGGAGCACAATAGCTCATGCCTGGGGCTGTGCATCGAACAATAAGGAGCAAAGTGTCTCCAATAGCTGCTCAGTAAGTGAGCACCATCCCTTCTCTGCACTAACTGAGACAGGCTTTAGTGGAAAAAATAGACTGTGACAGGGCAAGTAAAGATGAGATCATGGCGAATTAGGGTTGCATGAGCAACCCTGAGCCTGGCCTTCCCCAACACTGAGATCTGAACATCACTCTGTGAGCAGCAGTGGGATTTCTGGGGAAGTAGCATGTAACAGCTCACACTAAAGAGGACAGTGATGTGGATAAAGCAACTAAAAATACTCCAGGTTTTCAGAGTATTTTTGAAACCTCCTTATTTTCCTCGAAAACAGAAAGGCTATAGGACCTTTATAGCACCATATTCCCACCGATTTTACACTGTTCCTCCCCACAAATATTGCATTGCAGCAGGTCATATAGTTCTACGACATGGAATATAAAAACTAAGCCATGGGGCAAGCTGGACATCTCTGCTTCTTGTATCAAAAATTACGCACTCACTATGCTCTCATGGCTTCCTCATCTACTTGATTTTCCTATTCTTGTCGCTGACCATGGTCTTCTAAAAACATAAAGGTTTCTGTTATAGGTGAAAGTTAGTTGGAAGTGTCATGCCCCCATCTTCATGCCCCCTGGGGGCAGAAGAGAGGGAATAGATTAAGACTGTAGCATGATGAATTTAAACCTGACAGTATGAAACACCAGTGCTCAGGACAAAAAAGCACTAATGTGAGCCCTTGGAGATATGATTTCTCAGCATAGACAGACACATCTGCCAGGAACAAGCCAGGCAGAGGCAACCCTGTCAAGAGAGTGGACAAGATGAGTTCCTGCAGTTCCTTCTACCTTCACTCCTGTGATTTGTGACACCACTAAGACCTTGGGGTCAGAGAGGAATCACAGAAGTGGGGACATTGGTTGTTTTAACCTAGCTGAAAATATAACAATAAGATTATAAGAATAGCCTTATTGGGTTATGCTATGAGTCTATATCACCTGGTGTCCCATCTCCAAAATCAGTCAGCCAACAGCAGACACCTAGGGAGGAAAGAGCGGAAGGATGGGGCAAATGTATAGTAATACCTCCTCAGAAAACTCTCGTAGCTCCCAAAATTTGCAACCTGAAAACTTCCTGAGCCAAAACCAGTGTCTTTGATGTTAACAAACTTCAACGGACTCTCTTCCAAGCATTTCCTATGCCTTTTGGAAATGCCTAGTGATGAGTTCCAGTGAATCTATGAGCCATGTGACAAACCACTCCCTGTGGTTTATTTTGAACCTGCATCCATCTAGTTAAGTCCCACAGTATTTTCTACAGAATTAGAGAGGAAAAAAAAAAAAAAAGAAAAAAAAAAGTAGCTAAATGACAAACTATTCAGTATTCATCTGGTCCTGATGTTATAAACACTCTGTCCCATCCTTGGAGGACAGCTGATGGCCTCTGCCTTCCAGACCTCACTCAAGTTGAAGACCTCTGTAGCCAGAGGGCACATCACAGGGCAGCCACTCCAGACCTCCCCTCGTCTCTGCAGCATTTCTGGATCTGTGTATCTTTTTTGAGGTGGGTCCAGTCATATCTGCATGCATTGATACCTTTGCAGAAGGACACTGCTGGTTTTTATTCTCTTCCCTATCAGCAATGACATGGTAGGCTAGGCCAGGAAGCAGTGCAGGTCCAACAAAATACGAAGCCAGATTGTCGCCTTGATTTAAAATTCCTGCCACTGCATCTTTACTGTTTGCATTTCCAGCTGTAGCTAGATTGAATGGTCATAGCAAGAGCACAGAAGTGCTCTCTGTGTGTTTACAGCTTCTAATAAAATGGGGGTCTAACCCGAGGAGGACTGTACCACAATCCAGTCTACAGCCCTTCCCAAGCACGCACAGCTCATTCAGACAGTGAGATTAAGTCACACTGATACATGTTGCTAACAGGATCTTTTGTCTCTGAGTTTCAGCTCTCACCAGTTATCCAAGAATAGCAGGGTCAGTTGGTCCTCACCTTTAGCTTGCCTCAAGAACGAGGTTTCAAATCAACTCAGGTTCACTCTCTCTGGAGACACCAGAGGGACTTCCTCTACAGCAGTGAACCCGAAAAAAGAAATCAGTGAAATCATCAAGACGAATCTAAATGCAATATTCTTCTCCAAAAGTTCAAATTTTTTAATGGCAGCCAAAAAGTCTAGTTCTGCAAGTCCAAATTGTTGAACCACTTGTCCCCGGTCTGCAGGCTGTTAGAGCAATGCCTCTGGTAAGTGGAGTTTTACTTTGTTAACAATATCTCTTCATTTTTTTCCAGACCACTGCTTCTCTTTTTCTTGGGGACATTTGCCATCTGTTTTATAATTTCACCATTATCTGATGGTAGGACTCAATGACCTTTCTAGACTTTAATTAAAGTTTCTTTCTTTTTAAATCATCTTCATCAAATTCATGTTTCCAAGCCACCTCTCTTGTGAATATTTTATCATTCTGACTGCGAGGAGATACATGACAGAAATATATTAATTACTTTTTATTTTATCAAACTGATGAATTAATCTGTGATTGGCTATGAAAAGGGTAGAAAATGTCTCCTGAAGTCTATATAGATGTCATGTTAGTCGTTTTATGAGTCACTTTACAATTTTTACAGTATTTGAGTTTTCAAGTGCAAATGCAGGTTTAGCAGTTCAAATCCAATGTGCAACCACCCAGTTAAGCCTAGTTAAGCTTTACAGCATCTAGACTTGACTACATCGTGCACAGAGCAGTGGGATCGCTCTTCTCTGCAGCATGTTCTTAAGATGGTAGAAAGTAGGTAACAAGGTCATTAACTATCCCAGATGGAGGGACCGGGATGGGAGCAGTGGGGACATGAACATCAGGCAGGTGACCTCTGAGCATGGATGTGGAGCAGGCTTGGGCCAGGGCTACCTCTCTGCCTCCAGAGCACGGGTCTGCCCAGGCAGGGAGATGCTCCTCCAGACCCAGTCAGGGTCTCCCTAGTGCTTGCAGTGGCTCTGTTGGCCAATGCCACTGAACTCCTCTGCATGGAGGAGAAAAACTTGGTGGCAAACTCCTTTTTCTATTGTGGATTTCTTTGATGACTGTGGGCAAGACAGTCAGGCTGAGCTTTAGCATCTCTGCTCCACTCCTCATCCATAAAACAGAGAGAGAAGAGGGAAACACACTCCTCTGCATCCCAGGGAACTGAGTGAGGATAAACACATCAAGCTCTACCATGCTGCCAGATGCTGTGTCTGTGCAGGGACATGCAAAAGCGCAAGCTTAGAAAGCCAGCCTGTGCTTTTAAGTAATCAGCAGGACAGGAGTGATTACGTCTCCCCCTTTGCTAGCTTCAGAAACAGACTCTTACCTCCAGGATGGTGAGGAAGGGAAGAACCGCAGTTCCTCTGGTTTCTCCACTGAAGGTAACAGAGCCCCAGCGATGAACTGCAAGTACAGACTGGGCTGCATCTGCTCACCCACATCTGCTGTCAGGACTGCTGCAATGGTGCATCCCAGAGCACACCCCTGTAAGTGCAAATCTCTACAAGGGCTGAAAGATGTTATTCAAATTAGGAACTGCATTCCTCATTTAACCATCTGTGGTACAAAAACCTCTTTCCTGTGCTTTCGGAATAGTATTACACATAAAAATCAGTAAAGACTGTATTTAATATCTTCGGAATATGATGTACGAGGTTTTACAAGAGTATGTCCAGAATGGAATTGAAGAAACAAGTAGCCTAATGTTCAGGCTGCTAGTTAAAGCATAAAAAAGAAATACTACCCAACAAACTTCTGGGTAAAGCAAGGAGCAGGTAAGGTGAGTCCATCCCTCTCTGGTCCCACAGTATCATGTGGTATCCCACGGTACCATGCACCCATCCCCGTGATAAATGAAGGAAGGACTCTGGAGGAGGGCACAGGCAGTTCTGGAGTGTTTTCACTTCAGATGGCATTGCATTTGTTCTGTGCCTTCTTCTCCCCTAGGTAAACCCCTTGGGCAAGGAAACTCCAGCTTGAGTTAACAGAAGGTGATTCCAGCTTCACCTAAGGGAAAGAGAAACAGAAACTGGGAGATTAAGTCCTGGATAATAAAAATAGGCTCCCTGGAACATCATCGCAAGTGTCCAGCTCCCTAACACACGACCCCTAGGCCATTCAAACAGCACTCAACGTGCTACAGAGCAATGAGCATGCACAGTGTGGCATGAAAATTGTCATAACAGGGTTCAGGAAAGGAAGAAGTGTCTTTCTTTGTCCAGCCTGATCAGGAAAACTGTGGCATGGAGTACAGCAGGGAGGAGCACAGCCCAAGAAGCCCCAAGGAGTTTATGAAAGCCACTAGTCATTTCTAACGACCAAAAGATAACACACTACTGCTACGCCCAGAGACGGCCAGCGCTCAGGTTGTCCTAAGCGCCACCACTGCGCTTCTCTGTCTCAGCATGAGCTATACTTGGGGAATTCTGCCTTCTGTTCAGATGCCCAGTACAACTGTGCAGGGGATATCTCAATTATACATGAAATATGCATAAAGTGACACCTGAGTTGGGAATTTTGGCAGAGGAGGACCCTGTCTTTAAAAGAAGGCAAGAAAGGAAGGGGTGCATGGGCTGGCTGAGCCCATCAGGGTGAGTGAGAGCACCAGCAGTGCGGTGAGTACCTGGGTTATGGAGGGTGGGAGGATACATGGAGCCTTTCTGTGTCATCTGGCAGCCAGACTCACACTAACTTCCAGTACAACAACCCTCAGAGACACTGAATGTCTTGAAAAACATAGAAGTGACGGTACTTTTAAACTGAGGGAGAAAAGAGACACCTTTTTCATTAAAACAGGATAGGGAGCCAGGATACCTCTGCTCTGTTCTTTGGTTTACTGTAAACTCTCTGAAATGTTTTGTGCCTTAGTTTCCCCGTCTTTGTGAGGGGGAGGATGCTGCTCCACCCCCGGGAAGTGTTCTAGGAGTACACAGACCCTCTTTAGGGACACATTATTTTCTTAACACCTCTGGTACTTTGGACAGTACTGTGCCTGTCCACCTGTCCATCCACCTATCCATCCCCCTATCTGCAGGAAGCATTGCGTGCAGTTTGCTCGGGCAGCTTGTCCCTGCCCCCTGCTCTCACCGGCTGTAACTCTCCATAAACCCTGCGGCGCAGCTGTGCCTCTGTTTCCCCATTGCCCCGCCTGTACTGCAGAGCAAAGCAATGCACAGGGCCTCAGGTCCCTTTGGGACTATTAGCTGCTCTGAAAACAAACCTTTCTCCTCCCACGCTGGAGTCTGCTTCACATACCAGCACCTCGGGGAAATAACTCAGCTCCATTGCCTGCTGTTCACCTCCCCAACCAATGATCCCGCTGATGATTTCCTCCCACCAAGCAACTCTCTGCTGATTTTATGACACAGTCCAAGCAAGCACGTTACGCTTGGGTTTTTTTCCCCCCTGTGGTTGGAGGAGGAGGAGTAATTGCATTTGTCACCTCTGATCGTATACCCACAACCCACTGAAAGTGAGCCATTATTCTCATTTACAAACAGGTAGGTAATCTCTTCTCACATGCCCTTAAAAATCATTGTGCTATCGGAGCAGACTGTGCAGATTAGCCGATACTGGGAGATTGTCTTCAGCAAAGCAGTAAAAGCCTTAAGTGCACTAGATTGGTTTTTGATTGACTTTTGGAGGAATAGTATATCTGAAGAATCCCAATAAGCTCTCCCTGTGGTATTTTAAGTGGATATAATGGTCAGAACTGACAGACAGTAATGAGCCTTGTAGACAGGGGCAACTGTATGTTATTTAATTTCCACTAAAGAAGATATTTCAGCAAGGAAGCTCAGGTTTAAGACAACACGCAAATACTCAACAGCCAGATTTTGTTTCCATCAATGCCAAAGCATGGGGTGGTCCAGTTCCTTCTACAGCTTAAAATTTTGGGGCAAACATCTTAAATGTCACCCATCAAGGAATGCAAATAAAAAATTACTTTCTCTTTGCAAAGATGGAGCAAGAACATCTCTCATACACCGCTCTTCCTAGCACGTAATGGCTTTCACACAAATCGTTTCAAGCTGAAAATGTGAAATTGCTGATTAGTACCTGGGGAATTTCAGCTTGGATGTGGGAGAATGAATCCCCTTTGCATCAAATGTCAGACAGCAAGACACGGACACCCTGCAGCCAGAGGTACTGTGGTTTTTTCTTTTTCTTTGAAGTTGTGAGACTTGAAGGAGAGTTTCTTAGATAACGTGGATTAATTACCCTGTTGGGCGCTCAGTGCCGGGTCTCAGGAGGGTCTCCGTGGCTTTGCACTCTCCCCTGATTCAGAAGGACAAGAAGAAAAATTAAAAATAACCCTATAATGAAAATTCATGATGATCCATAAAAAGTTTGCTAAAATAAACAGGACCGTTTGGATGTTTTCATCCACTCTACCAATGATGTAAACAGGCTCTTTTCTGACTCACCACATTGCTGTTTTCTCATGGTTTCTTCCTGATGGACAACCAGAGACTGGATTTCAGCTCTCCCCGTCTGGGTCAAACAGGGCCATAGGCAGAGCAGGCAGCTGCCAGGCCAGTGGGGAGGAGCCCCCACCCCATCCATACCCTGCCAAGACCTCTCCTGGGAGAGAAACTGGAACCATGCCATGCTGCCTTTGCTGCCCCAATGCCCAGCCCATCGCAGGCAGCTGGGTGTGCTGCCGCTCCTGATGCTGGCGTGATCAGTGGCAGTGTTTTAGTTGGGAGCTGGCCCAGTAAACCCACCTCTCCTGAGCTCCCTCCCGGCACCTCATCCTGCTGTCTGGCAGAAACCGTTCACCATCCAGCCCCTTTCCTCTCGATGGGGGCCTGAGGTGGCAGGTAAAAACATTATAGCGCCTTTTTGCCCCTGTTTTCATACAGTTGGAAGTAGTTTTAATGGATTTACTACTCTCCCCGAAGGGGTATAATGTCCCTCAGTTTCTACAGAGCTTGCAGAAGTACCTGTGCCTCCAAAAATTTGAGCTATTTTTAGTACGTTTTCCCATTTTTCTTATTTTCATCTTGGTTGTCTCAGCAGTCACCCTGCTGCCTATCCGCTTACTTGCCTGTCCTCTCCTGTGGCTTTTTAATTACATGCAGCTGAAAATGTTAAGTCCCTAAAAGATTTGGACAAAACGAGCCTAAGACCTGAAAGTATGTCTTTATGGTGAGAAAATGGTTGCTACAACTCAGCCCCTCGCTCGCAGTGGTCAGTGGCTCACAGTACGTGTGCACCAGCCCACCAAGCAGCAGGCATCGTGCCCAGGAAATCTGCTTTAAGTCTGCTGCTATTTGCCACCTGGATGGGGAGTGGACAGGGTGGGAGGCACAGTAGATAGGCTAAGGCAAAATCTATATGAAAGGAGAAGGCAGCAATTCTGCTTGTTTAATTCAGGCGCTGCAGCTCAGTCTGCTTTCAAGAAAAAAGGAATTAGTCACTGTTCAGTCGGCTGAAGCAGAAGGACCAATACTGGGAGATGCTGCATGTGTGCTTCAAGATGTGTATTCAAAAGGTCCTAGTTAAAATTTATGGTAAGCCCTGTGCAAATGATAGCATGTGTGTACCCTGACAGCCTGTGCCTGGAGCTGCACATGTGTACACGCTCTCCCACGACAATCCTCAGCCCACATGGCAAGAGCGGATGGATGCTTTTATATGTCCCCAAGGGAAGGGAAAATGTGTCAAGGAACTCCAGTGGAGTCCAGAGCATGTCTCTACACAGATCTGTAAAATTTCTGTTTAATGTGTTGTGTTTTCAGCACAAGGCAAGAAGAAACATGGCTGGGGCTGGCCATGGCCACAGTGTGGGGCTTGTTTCCTCAAGGGCTGAAAATTGTGCTCAGTACAGCTCCTCTGAGGGGCTGATGGCAACATCCCTGCAGTTCAGCTCAAGTCTGACGGGCAGGAAGGGACAAGGAACCCCCTTGTGCCATGGTTTTCAGAGCTCTGCTTTTAGTTCACATCCAAGTACGATGTCTGAAGTCACTGGCAGTGAATTAAAGGGTTAAAGGCTGCCTAAAAAGTGTGTTGCTAATCCCACAAAACTATCACAATCTATTATTTTTCTTTGTTTCATTTCTCTGATTTTTTTCAGCTTTTGCAGCATTCTGTGCTCTCCAGAAGTAATCTCAAACATGCTGCCTATACACGCTGGAGCTGCACCGGACCCCCGTGACCCCCCACCCATCATGCCCCATCCCCTAAGCCACAGGAAAACTCCAGTCAGATTCACTGAACTCAGTCCCAGAGGTGTTAGAGAGGCTTTTTCTCTTCCCTTGTAGCAGGGGGCTGTGACAGCTGGGAGATCCGACTTAGTCTCCATGATTTAAATGGGTTTCACTGGGGTTAGACATGAGCTGGACAGCCAGTGCAGACAGCTTGGAAGCTTGCTTTGACTATATGTTGAAGATTTAAATAACAAAAGGCACTTACATAAAGCCCCTGGTTGTCCTGCCTCCTAATTACTAGCCCAATATACTAGTACCTGCCACAGCATTCAGAAACTAAAATTCACACAGGAGCAGAAATTCAACACATTGAGCTAGCTATGAAAAGCTCTTTTCTAAGCCCATCTCCTGGTGCCTCCCCTTCCCCTCCCAACACGATGAGAGCTCTCTCCTTCCCAGAGACATTGCAGAAAAACTCACATTTTGTAACTTCATTTTTACCAAGATCTCCATCCCTTGGCACTGGCTCAATGGGCCTTGTCCTTAAAGGAGAGTTCAGGAAAATTAACCCACAGAAGAAACAGCTCAACAGTCTTTGGCTTGCTTCTCACGTTGGGAGAGAAATGACAGGGGAGATGTGATGAGGGTCTATAAACTCAGGAGTAATACGGAGAGGGTGAGCAGGGAATGATGTCTCACTGCCTTCCTCAGCACAAGAACGAGGTGGCATCTAACTAGTGGACAGCAGGTTATAAACGAACAAAGAGGGTTATTTCTAAAAAAAATCCTCTAGAAGCTACTTGAAGCATTGCCCCAGAGTTGCTGAGGGTTTATTCAGCTTCAAGGGATGAAGAAATATTTCCACAGAATATAAATCTGAGGATGGTTAAGCGTACAGACACCGTGTCAGGCTTGGGAAGTCCCTGAGCCCAACACTGACACGGGCTCGGGGTTGTTGCCGAAAACCATGATCTCACGTTTGTTCTGCTCTTACTCCCTTCCCCGTGTGGCCAGGATCGGGCACACCAGCAGCCTGCGTGCGCCCTGGGGCCGTCCCCATGCTCAGCAAAACCAAGTGACCCCACAGATTTAACGCTCCAACGCCAAGCTCATGTGGGGACACCTGCAACCCAGCCGGAGACCCAAGGCATGGCCTGACTTCATTCACGTGTCACACCTCAGCAGTCGAAGCAAGAGATTTCACAAATTCAGTCAGATAAACTGTACGGAGCACACCCATGCAGGCACCCCGCTGCTGCCAGGCTGCCCTGGCTTAGCCCAGACCCCGAGTGGTGCAGACGTGTCCCACAACACCCTCCCCGACCGGCTTCATTTGCAGCTGTGGATTCAAAGGAAAAATAATATCGAGTGCTTAGACAGTGGTTTTCATTTTCCGCCACTTTCTAATCAGTGACTAATTAATTCTCAATGCCCCTGTGAGGTAAATATATCTGTTTCATGCATTAATACATATATATATTATGTTTGATCTTTCCTTAACAAGTCCCCATAGCCCTGGAAATCCACACTGAAAACAGAACGGGGGGGCTGCGTGGGGTGTGTGGAACCAGCACCAGCTTTGAAATCCGAAAGATCTTCATTTGTATGTCAGATTGAAAGTAAAAAGAAAATAGTTATTTGGCAGGTCTGTTCCCACTAAGGGATTGGTTTGCCTCAATTTGTATTTAATAAGTGTACCACCAAAAACTATTTAATGCATAATGTATAATATAACTAGTACTACGCTAAATAATAACCTGTGACTTTAATCATTAATGACTGTTTGTGACTATTTCTTTTGAATTTCAAACTACACAGAAAATATTTGTCAGCAGTAAAAATAAGCTTGTGATAAATAAATAAAATATTGGTGCAATAAAGCCAAGTCATGATGTGCCTATTTAAATGCATATATACCTCTATTTAATGGAGAACAGTGAACTCTGGGTTTGTAAAATATTTTACTAATGCAGACACTACAATATAGTGATATTCAACATCTTTTCACTTCAGCTGCTGAAGAATTGCCAGTTCAGTACAACACTTGCAGCTGAAGGATATGTTTACACCTTCTCACTTTTTTAACTTCTTGATTTTTACGCAGAGATGAAAGAATTCCTTTCACCCGCACACAGACAGGAGATTTCACACCAAAGAGTATTTAGATGAGATAAATCTAATTATTGCCGTTTTATTTAATTGTAGCTTTTACATTTCTGGAAACTGTGTACTAGGCTCAGTCTCTTTACCCAAGGAGGCAACAACTTCCATAGGGACCTTTCGGACAACCACAAACTGAGCTCTGGAAAGCACATAAACATTTTCAAGGGCATGCTTAGGTTCAGTTTAAGTACATTCTTAAGGCTGGGAACACATTTAAGTGCTGTCCTGTCTAGGCCTGAGTTGAATCAACTCCCTAACTGTATTCTGAGCCAGGGCTTAAGCTCTTTTATTTGTTTATTTTTGTTTTAAATTGGATCTGATATCACACTCGGCTAGCAAAATAAGATGCCCTGCTACAGCTTGGATGCCGTGCAACACACAGGCATTTCACTATGATGGTTACGTAGATCAGAGCGTAAAAGTTCGTCCCTCCCAACATTTTTTAGTCCTTCTGTTGCTCAAAAAACTCCCAGCCTCTGGGAAGCTGCCCTGAGCTCTCACTGGAGACCATCCTAAAGGACCTGCTGCTCTTGAAGCCAAAGTCACAGTTGACAACACAAATGTCAGTTCACCCAGAGCTTCCACAGGGGGTATGGTGCCAGAGGCAAGACTTGGGGGCATTAGAGTCAGTGCTCCATATAAAAAAACCCAGCCAGAAATATTAAGGTGAAACAAAAATTTACTAAAAAATGAAGTTTTCATGATGGTCAGATTTTATTAGCTTGGACTGAACTTCTTGGCCATGTTCCAAATATTAAAAAAAATAAAATAAAATAGGGGAGTGGAATTCTTGGAAATTCAGGCATGAAATACATGGCTTTGTTTCAAACTTCATAATGAAAAAATAACAAAGTTAAGTATCCAAGCAGTTAGACTTTATGTTCTTGGTAAAACAAAACATTTTGCTTCACATCTCACCTTGCAAAAATACTTTAAAAAAAAATCTAGTTTGAACTGATTTAACTTGAGCTTCCTTTTCAGTTTGGTCAATGAACAAAGAAAAGAAATCCAGCATTTGCACTGTTCCCTCATGTTCAAATGAACATCCTGTTTTGTTATGACCCAAAAAAGATCTTTCGCTCCTCTGATACCTGGGGAAAGGGAGCACTGGTACCTCCTGCTTTGCCCAGCTCCTCTCAGGAGGGAACACAGGTAAGTGTCTCAAACACCGGGCACAGATAAACGTCTCAAGCATCTTAAAAAGCCTTAGAAATTATATTTCCAAAGAAAAGCTACGAAGTGTGGAACAAATGCAGCTGATGCAGAGGTACTTTCTCAAGTTTGCTGAGATCCTGGAACAAAGGTCCCTGGGGTCCCTCACTCAGCTGACCGAGAGATGTCTTGCAGGCCTGTGCTGTTTTACAGGTCTTCAAGGCAACATAGGAAAAAATAACTGAATTTATAATCTGGCAATCTACCTAAATAGCAATAGGTCAAGGACATACTCATTTTGGTACACAGAAGCCTTTACACGGTGCTCAAATTACAAATGCTACAAAAGTGCTGAGTTAACTTCTATGTTGGTAAATGCAATTTTAATCCACAGCACAGGCATTCTTGCAGCACACAGTTGCCAGGGTGGGGTCATAGTCAGGAAAAGATGGTTTCTGAGGCATTCAGATCTGCTCCACTACTTTATTACTCAAGAACCACTGATAGCTCTGAAGTATGGGCCACATGCTGCTCTCTGTTATACTGGATTAAATCTGTAACCCGTAGAGTGCTAAATCTGGATTTACACTTGCTTTGGAAATGCAGACACTGGCCTTTGCCTCTGCAAAGTGCCAGAAGGCACAAACACTTGAGCCAGTCATTGCAGCATCCCTGGACCTCACCGAATGCAGCATCCTCCGTGACCCAACCCTCATTCACAAGCACCCGACCCATTTTCCAGCGAGTCCATCAGCAGGAAGAGCAGAAACATTTACAAAACATAAACTACACGGTGTTTTAGTATGCTGCTCTACTGATTTTAATGAGGTCGCTTCAAAGAGGTACAGCAGACACTCTGTGCTTTTACAAAGAGCCGTGCAACCTCCATCACCTGAACTTCAATTATCCAATTTCCCCAGTACCTGGAAAAGCAGCACATGCTAATTACATTGAAAGTTATTTTAGTAACACAATCATTCAAATTTTGCCAAGCTTCTCAGAAATTCAGAGAAGCCAAGGTTATGCTATAGACATGGGTGTGTTCACATGTCAGCTTTATGTATCTAAAAAATTAAAGACTTGACAGCAATTTAGAAAATGAGTTGCTGGGTTTTTTTAAACACCAAGCAGATCAAAGGTTTAATGCAATTTGGGGATATGCTGTAATTATTAACTATTTAAAAGGGATCTCCCAGCCAGGCATTCAGTTCGAGCAATTGTTTGCAAACGTGTAGGCTCGCTCTGTAGCTTGCAGCCTCAGAACTAGCACAGAAATATTAATTTGATTTACTGCAGCAGGGAAAAAAAACCCTCCTCATTTGGAGTTGGGCTAATCTCAGAGCAAGACAGCCAAGGCAGGAAAAGCCATTTAAGTAATGTAGTGTTTAAAAGGCCTGGGCTGACCTTCATTTCTGTCTATCTGCTTTCTTGCAGTGCTGCCTCTGAAGTGCTCTACAACATAAATAGCATCTGCCCTGGGATTTTTAGCCTGAGCTTAGCAGAAATGGCTCTGGTGGCTGTGATGCACCCTTTTGCAGTGATTAGTCACTGAAGTTTTTCAGTCCTTTGCCATTTGGGGCATATGTTACACTTCTATTTATCCAGACGTGATTGGGGAGGCAACTGATTAGGAGTGACTGAGGGCTCTTTCGCTCAGCAAACCTGTGCACCAGATAAAAATAGAAAGCACATAGAATGTGAGGACAAAAACTAGCCCAGCAGAGAAAGTGACTTTAGAACACAAAGTTTTCCTTCAGCCTCCAAGTATGTTGGAGTTAAACCTGTCACCAGAGTCAAATGATCAGATTGGCAGGGACTGCAGGGACATTCTTGCCCCCTCTGTAGCGTGGGAGCACAGGCAACTTCCCAGGGCAGGTTATGCAAAATCATTACTGCGGGGATTTAGGCATTGCTGCTCTTCCCAGCCTCCTCCTCACCCTTCCTGCTGCGTTTGGTCTTCCTTTAAAAAAAAAAAAAAAAGGCTTGGGTGCTATAGGATGCCAAGAAGCATGTATAACCCGTGAAGGACCCTCTGTGACTCCTCCTCAACACGACACCTCCTGCTCGTGACCACAGGAGCTCATCTCCAGAGCCGTGGTGGTCTCCAGCATCAGCGTCCCACATGCCTTGGCATGATTCGGTGGTGACCGAGCGCCAGACTCAGCCCTGCAAGTGCCACCCTTCAAGCACAACGTTCACACAGCTGGCTCGCGTGCCCTGCCCCGATGGCAGCCATCCTCAGCGCGCAAGCCACCGCTGCTCGGTGCTCTCCTGGGAGCGCCCATCCCCACGCAGCCCAGCACAGGGGCCTCTCCCCGTCCCCGCAGAACTGGCTCACGGCCCACAGAAGCACCAAGAGTTTCCTGAGGTCTGCAGATTTCAGCTCGGTCAGAGAGCCTGGGAAGACATGGCAACACATAAGCACGACTAGCACAATCCCAGGCAGACACAGCGAGAGCCACATGCTGCTTTTCCTCCCCAGAAGGGAAGCAGCATGGTGGAGCTGTGTCTCAGTAGGTCTTTGAACGACCACACAAGTGGACCAGCCTTTTAGATGGTTTCACACCACTCTCAGCATAGCCACAGAGCAGAAAGGGTAATTCTAAATCCCCTGCTGGGCACTGAGGAGGGGACAGCAGTGACGACAAGGACTGCCTATCATCTGCTGTGCATTTGCACACAAACCACAGAGCTGTTGCCGATTTCAGGAGGCGGCTAGAAGCAAGACTGCAACAAACTTAAGGACATGGATCTGTTGGAGTGGGTCCAGAGGAGGCCATGAGTATGACTGGGGGGGCTGGAGCATCTGCCTTTCGAGGACAGGCTGAGAGAGTTGGGGTTGTTCAGCCTGGAGAAGAGAAGGCTCCAGGGAGACCTTGTAGTGGACTTCCAGTACCTAAAGAGGCTACAGGAGGGACTTCTTACAAGGGCACATAGGTGTAGGTCGAGGGGTAATGGCTTTAAACTAAAAAAGGGTAGATTTAAATTAGATGTAAGGAAGAAATTCTTTCCTGTGAGAGGTGAGGCCCTGGAACAGGTTGCTCAAAGGTTGTGCCTGCCCCCTCCCTGGCAGTGTTCAAGGCCAGGTTGGACGGGGCTTTGGGCAACCTGGGCTAGTGGAAGGTGTCCCTGCCTGTGGCAGGGGGTTGGGACTAGATGATCTTTAAGATCCCCTCCAACCCAAACCGTTCTGTGATTCTATGAAACTTTTATGCACAGCAAAACCTGCAGCACTGCAGTTTTAATAATTCTCCAGTTCATCACCTCCCTCCCGACTGCATGTGCAGCATCACCCATTCTCTGGCCTCTGGGCCTCTGAGCTATGTGACCACTGACTGGAACTGAGAAAAAAACAGAAGTGATGCTCCCTCTTCCCTCATGCTGCACAAAACACTCCTGCAGCAAGGCAGGCAGAGGGTGGACGTGCTGGTGCCAGAGTGAAGGAGTAACACAGGGAGAGACGTTTGGCTGGCTGAGGGGATGGCCCTGCGGAGGATGGAGGCTTGGAGCAGACAGAGGAGCCGGGACAAGTTTGCAGAAGCAGAAAGAGAGGCTGATAAAACAGACCCTAAGTGAAAGCAGACCAAATGCCAGGCACATGCATGGTCTTACTGACTTTAACAGTATCATTCACCTGTCTAAAAGCAACCACACGCTTTGCAGCTGAGGACCTTGGGGGACCTGCCTGGTGGGTGCAGTCCTTCTTGCACAGGACAGTGAAGCCAGAAGAGCAGCTCTTTCTCCAACAAACATTTCAGGACATTTCCGAGGTCTGGCTGACCTTTAGGGGACTTCACAAAGTTTCTCAGAGCACTGGCAAAGGCAGACTCTACATTAAAGGCCTTTTAAGACCCTAGCAATCCTTAACACATCCAGCTAGCTGCCAGCACCTGATGGAGCAGAATCAACAGTGCTGGCTGGACAGTGAAATCATTCAGAAACATTTAGCCTTAGGGTGCTCACTTGTAACAGCAATCTGGGCACAAAACAGTTTGAACGTTTCTCCTCACCGCATCTCAGATGTTATACAGGGAAAAAAAACCTAATTACCAAGTCACAATACAACTTCTTATTACAAATCTAACCTGTCAGGCTCCTAATTCAAATCTCTAGAAAGCAAGAGACATAATTTCTCAATAGACACACCTGACACACCAGTAGGTGGGATCCTCCTACATCTCTCTGGGAAAGCCTGGCATCCCTGTTAGCTATTTGCAAGTTTGTGCTTGAGGTTTCTCTTTTAGTTCCTGCCTGGCCATAACAGTGTTCATTCCTAGATGCTCCACACAAGTCCATAGGCACCTCCTGTGATACCACACACCAGAGATGCTGCCTAATCCCCTGTGTTTAACATCTTGGTTGCATGGACAAATGAAGGATGGGTGAGGAGAACAGCAGCATCCTCGGGTTGCAGACTGAAGTGCAGCCCCCCCAGACAAGGTCTCCTGTGCCTGCTCTGCCGAGGAGGCAGCTCTGCTACAGCTGGGGGCGTGAAGATTCAGGAGCCCCCAGCTTTGGCATCAAACCCAGCTGACCCCACAGCCCTGGTTGCATACGGGACCACTGAAGTCTTCCCAGGTTTGGTTTGGTTTTAACCTGTGATTAAAAGGGCACGTATCAAAGAAGGGCATTTTTAACCTTGATCGTTTCCAGGATTCAGTATTCAGGAACTCAAAAAAACCCATCAGTCATCGCTGAGACAGAGAAGGACATGGTGATCTGTCCCTGACCTGTCTGTGTTTCTGTCACATTTAGATGTGACCCAGCAGTGCCACTGAACCCTCAGAGACCCTGGTTGGACCATTGGTCCCACAATGGCACCAGGTAAGCAGGAAGGGTTTGCAGAGGTATTAGAGACAACAAGGAGCATGTAAACACATTGAATTTCCCTAAAAACAAAAAAGTGTGGCGCTCTGGTGTGAATGGAGGTCTGGCTGCTGCCTTCTAAGATGGAAGTTCACATCCCTCTCTAAAATGGCCTGGAGCAACGTGTGCCTCATCCAAAGTCAACTGTCATAAATGGGAGCGTGGTATTGACTTCCAAGGCTGAAACTTCCAGTCTTTAAATAAACAGAATATGAAATTAATACAGACAGAAAGTGCTTACCATTTCCAGTGCACTTCCAAGAAGCGGTGTTCGCTCCCCAAGAATGGGGAGGAATCCCAAGAAGACAGCAGGAAGAAGTTAATAAAGTTTTTCCATGTGATTTTTATCTGGTGTCAAGTGTCAGCCAGTTTGCCCATCTGGGATATTAATAATGCAAATAGTGCTAAAGGTTGCTTTGCTCAGAATAGGCCACAGGAACTTATAGAGTTCATTAGACTCACATATTTCCTCTCCTCCCATTTAAATAAAGAGAGGGGACGCCATGCCGTTTCCTTTCACACAAAACTGTTGGGCTTTGGCAAGGTTTTTACATTATTTAATTAGCCCACTCAAATTTCACTGAATCGGGAATATTCTAGTGACAATAATGTCCCTCTCCTGCTGAGTATCAGAAGGTGGAAAATAAAAAGCTCTGTCATGCAAACGCAGCCTCAGCAAAACGCCTAAGGTGGTTGGAAAATATCATTTAGTCAAATTATTCTTCCTGCATTTACTTGTGAATTTGGGGAAATGAAGACAAACTAGAGCTTTTCCCCTCTAAAACCTGCTGCTGCCTCACCCCATCGGAAAAAAAAAAAAAAACAACAAACCACTCCACAGTTCAGCCTTGCCCACAGTTGGTGCAGTATCCCATAAACCCCTGCAAACTCATCTTTCAGTCACCAGAAAGAAAAACAACCAACACAACAGAAGCCAAAATACGATAAGCAGCAAAAAGCTTGATTTGGAGCCTAATGTAAAATATCCTTCTACCATTCACTGAGGTTAGCAAGCAGACATATTACTCACTGATTGATATATTATGCTCCCCTGCCAACGCATCTGGGCACATCACAAAGTGGAAAACCGTACATTAATCTCTGTCAGAGGGAAATCAATGGGAATCAGGCACCTAATTCCCTTAGCTGCTTTGGGAAGTCCCACCCTCTCTCCACTTATCATAAATCAAATTTAAAAGAAAATCTTTCTCTGTCTGTAAACATACTGTATGTGTCCAACTGAGCTCTTCCCTCTGAAATTCATCCCTCAGCAGCCGGTCCTGGGGTCTGAGGACCACGTGCCACCACCGTGCTTCCCGAGGTCCATGGACGATGCTGCAAGAGGCTGTTATGGGTTTGTATGGTGAGTGAGAGTCAACTTCTATGTACCCAATCATCCCCGAGCAAGGAGGTACTGGGGAGAGTAAAATGAAAGTGATGCCTCAAAATAAATATGGAATCAAACATCAAACATTAATTTTGCAATCGAGTACCTGCTGACTGAGTTGTTCTGCTCCTTGAAGCATTGTAGCGTCTGCCTGCAGTAGGAACATTTGTCAAAATCACATTTGTTATTTGGTTGGTACCAGTTTAGTAATTTAGATACATATCTATGAGTAATCACTTTCTCATTCGTGGCTTGCAACATTCTGGGTAGGTTTTTCATAGGAAAAACTGATTAATTACAGGATTCTGAGGGTAACATCGGAAGGGCTGAGCAAGGTGGACAGCTGACGGGTTCGCCCACTGTATGTTATGGAGTTGGGTCCACAGTGTTGCAAAATTTCTTCTCTTCCAACAAGCTTCCAAAGTTCACTCCCAAACCCATGCCTGGTGGTCAGCGGAGCAGATGCACATCTCTACAGTTTTTGAGGTGCCACAGAGGGAAGAGTTACACATGGGACAAGGTTTCTTGGGGTGTTTGAAGAAGAGCTGGTGCTGAGTTAAGACAAGAGGAAACAAATGTCTGCCCACCCCTTTTCCACACCTCTGTGGCAGCTAGTGCTCTAGAAAGCATTTCAAATCAAATGACCCAAGTATGCAGCAGCTGCCCTGGGTCCAAGTGGGCCCTACACCTACCTTGGCCATATCTAGAGACGCAGTGCTAGCCTTGTCCTTGCAGGGATCCCTCCACCAGCAAAGATGTGGGTTGCTTCCAGGCCTGCTGGCCCTGCTGCCTGGGCAACAAAGACATCAGTTTCCAGAATCCACTACTGAGCAGCACAACTACCACGGTACTGAAAGCAAACACATTTTCTTTTTTGTTCCTCATTTGGTGTATTTTTTTTTTTAAATCTCCAAGAGACATTCATTCATGTTAAATTGTATAGAAATAATTTTCCTTTCACAGCACCACCAAAGTCCCGTTCTGACATGAAGTTCCACCTCTATAAAGCTGTTGGCTTCATGCCTATTAATTTTCTCCTTCAGAAATCAGCAGGAGGACAGGCAAAAACTATCCCCACAGAGACAAGAGGACAACCAGGAGCAGGGAGCACCATAAGGCTCCAATCACACCCCTGAAAACACCAAATGCATCAATACAGAATAGCACTTTCTTCTTTTAAGCTCTGAAATTGCCACTGGACCAAAGAAGCGATGCAAACACTCCCCAGCCAAAAACAAAAGGTAGGAGAGGAGCAGGGGTGGGTGATTGTGATGGGGGCAGAGGAAGCAGAGCAGCTTTCTCCAGTGCAGCAAGGAAGCCTCTTTGTTCAGAGCTTATGCAATTGAAAATGCAGATTCAGATGGACCCAAAGAGTTCACAGATCCGTGTCAGACTGATTAAAGCAAAAGGGAGCCTGAGGATTCTCTGATGGGGGGGAAGTTTGATTACAGTATTTCTTTTTTTTAAATTAACTTTTCTTTCTTTTTGAAGCGGTGTTTCAAAAGCTTACATACAGCCTCTTACTAAGTGTTAGCGCAAACATACATTAAACGTAACATTTAAGTGTGTGCAGGGAAAAAACATTACAAAATACACAGTTTATCTTAAGTGAAATATATCTGGATTTAGATCAAACAAGATGTTTAGAAATGTTTTTTGTTTTGTGGGGTTTTTTTCCCCCTTCAGTGTTTCAGCTCAGCTGGCAAATCTAAACATCCATCATCACCCTGCTTATTCTTCCATCCTGTCTGAGCTCACAGATAATGCATCTGCACGCGGGGATCAGAGGAGGTGGCTTCCCATAAAGCCCACCTTCCAAACGGCACAAGTAAATCATCCTCAACAAGCCCTACAAGAGCTGCCGAGGAGCACAAAAACCACACACATGAAAATGAACTAGATCAAATCAGGGGCTGTGAATTCATTTGACAGGTTCTGTCCTCTGTAGTTAAAATAAACCTACTGTACCAGAGATGTTTTCATTGTAGTGCACAAACATCAAGTGCTAAGAGCATTTCAGTTTACTGCAAAGAGTCTGTTTCCCAGCAGCTGCTCTGAATCCAATCTCATTTTTCTCTGATCTTGTATATTTGCATCTATCAGAGACTTTAGTCTCCTGCTACTTCTACAGCATCTTAAAACCAGCTCTGACAGGCTTCAGGAAGCAGAGCAGTCCTGAGAAACCCCTGGCAGAGCAGGCCCTCATCTTGCATGCTGCTTTCCAGCAAAACGGTTTGTTCGTGCTACTGCTGAGATAAGGATTTGCAGGTATGTAAAAAAGGTACAACATCCCCCTGAAGTCAGGAACCACCAGAGTTTGCTCATGTACCTGCTCCAGCATGGTTCAGTAAAGTCGAGGCAGGCAAGACAGAGACCAAGGTTTCCAGCTTTGCCTGTCCTGCTCCTCCCCACAGCACAGGGTCAGCACTCCTCCGTGCACATCTTATCCTCAAA
Organism: Athene cunicularia; assembly: GCF_003259725.1. Classification (NCBI taxonomy): domain Eukaryota; kingdom Metazoa; phylum Chordata; class Aves; order Strigiformes; family Strigidae; genus Athene; species Athene cunicularia. Next base: position 7,132,779 of record NW_020799101.1, read on the forward strand.
AACTCACGTGGCATCAATGGTAGTCCCGCTGTACTGCTGTCTAGGCCTTGGGCAGTGAGGAACACGGTGCTCTCACCTATTTCTGTTGAAAACTGCACCGAAAAAAAATCAACTCCTTGAGCTTTGTGGACCCACAGCCCCAGGGATCTCCCCAGCTCTATTGCATTTTGCTCCTCCTACTAGAAGGTATTAATTTTGCATCACAGATGGAGAAAGTGTTTACTTTGCATCGTGTCCGTGGCAGCACTCCGCAGCAGCCCTGCCAGCTCCCGGCCTCCCTGTGCTCTCAGATGTGCTGCAAACCACCCCACAGCAGAGCAGTGTCACCCGGGGACCCCGGCTCATTCATATGGTGGAGCCAAGCATCCTCCCGTCCTCATAACCTGCCCTCTGTGTGCAATTAATAAATGCAAGGGGGAAAACAAACGCTGCCACTGCTTTGCTTTAGCCTCTGTGCTGGCCCAGCCAAAGGCTAGCACATCCCGCTCGCCAGCAGCACAACATCACAGCAAAATAAGGATAGAAAGGCCTCCCCCACCATCTGAGCCTCTGCTGGCTGCTTTCCTTGGGGGGGTGAAAGGATGAGCCTCTGCAGGACAACCGTGCTTCCTGCTTAATTCTACAGCAACAGTTAACATCCATGCTTAACTGCTTTTCAAGTACAAACTGAGCCGGCACAGGGGGAAGATGCTACCCCAGTGCATCAGGACTAGGGGTGGGAGGGTTCCTCCCCAAGGACCTGCAGACATGAGCTCCTGGGAAAGGCAGGTAACCCCACTGCAGACGGCAGCCCTTCACAGCAGTTGGGAAACTCATTTCATTCACTGTAGCAAACCCCCTTTGCCCCTCATCCCCCACAGAGCCTGCGGCAGCACAGGGAAGGAGAGTGCTGCCAGCAGGGTTTAAACCAAAGCTGGCGACAGGTCTGCAAAACTTGATGGTGGCTTGGCAAACAGAATTAAACATTATCACCTTCCCCAGCCTCAGAGTGGCTTTTGCAGCACATTAGCACCCCTGACTTTTATCCTTGCCTGGCTGCAGCATCTCACCCTGCCTTTGCTGGCAGCTCCGCTGGCATGGCATCCTGGCATGCACGGCGCTGGAGATGCCATTGTAGCTGGGGAAGCAAGGAGAGGTTTTCAAAAGTAAATGCAAAATCAGTCAAGTTCTTTTTAAGGAGACTTTTGCCCTGTCCTGTCAGTGGGTCCATTCACCAAGTGATTGGTGTGATACTACAATATGATGTGTGCTAGGAAGTGGTTGGTGGAAAAAGAGCTGTCAGAGGAAAAGCCAGGAGCTCTAAACGTACAGGGGAAAAAAAAAAAAAAAAAAAAAAAAAAAAAAAAAAATCAGCTGTTAACACACAGCTTCATCTGTGCAAACAGCACTTGGCACCCATGGCAGGGGTGGAGGGCGACCTGCTCACTACATTCACAGGTCACCTCACCAGCCCTTGCCCCTCCTTCGGGCAGGCAGTCAAGGTAAATCTCACGTATAAGCTGTGGGAAGGTCGCTGCAAGGGATCCCTGTGCCAGAAACCTTCATCTCTCAGAGGGCTGGAGCCATCTCAGGTTCCACTCAACTGGTGTGCTGGGTCCTGTGGAGTCTGGATGCTGCTGCACATGAGAGCAGCTGGCTGAGAAAGCTGCACCCACCACAGACTGAAAACGATATTTTATTCAATTAAATGACAAAAGTGATCATGCAAATCAACACAGTCCCATCTCTCTTCCAATGACATTTTTCTGTTCAGTTTAATTAACTTTTCTACTGGCCTAACATCTCTTGATTTCTAACCAGGAGATGTTCTACATCACCAGTGCTTTAACCTATTCAAGATACTGCCAGGAGCCAGCCCTAAGCAGCCCTGGAGGTGAGATGGGAAGGAGGGTGCTGCCCATCAGGGGTGCAGAGCACAGGTCGGGATCATTCATAAGCACATTAATTTTACACTGCTGCCAGAAGCAATCAGTAGCAGGATGGTCAGCAATGCTGATGTGGACCTAGTTGGTCACCACATTTCAGACTCATCCTCTGAGATGAAGGGAACAGCCTTTATCTCCCTCTCCTGAATAAACAGAACATAAAACCATGAGAGACTCCACAGAATACCAGCAAACTTTCCAGTTTTCAGCCTAGATTACTTCATGGTTAATTTATTCTTATTTATTCTTATGCAACCTTGTTTTCTTTGCTTCTTCCTTTCCCTAGTGCTTGCCCCTTTGAAGTATTTATAGATTGAACTCACATCCCCTCTTTGCCTTTGCTGGGCGAGACAAGACACACTATTCCAAGTCTTTCCTAAGATAAATGCTCTATTTTCCTACCAAACTGCTTGTATTTCCATCCACATTATAGGAATAACCAGGACATGAGATCTGGTAGTTGCATGCACCAGGCCAGGGACAGCCTCACACAACCAACTCTTTCTCCTTTATGGCCATACCTCAAGGTGGCCCCTCTCTTGCTCAGCATCCCATGGGCCAGACATCCCCTCTGTAAATGTGTCCCAAGCTTTGACAGCGAGGACAAGGACACAATTGCTGTTGTATGAGGTGGCACCGTCCCCACAGCCCAGCACTGGGCTGGAAGCACCTAAACCAGCATCGAAGCCGAGGAAGAGAAGTTGCACAAGATCCAGAGATGTGAATGGGAGCACCCAGCCCTCCTTTCTGACAGCTGCTTTGCCTCTGTCCGTTGTGTGGAAATCAGTGGTGGATGTCACAAAACATCCTTTTGCTGCTGCGCAGGATTTGATCCCTTCCAGCGGGAAATCCCGGGGGTTTTCTGGACCCATCACCTTTTGGTGGCTGCTCTGCTCACCTCCCACAGCACACAGCTCTGCGGTTCTGCCCCCGCACATTTCACCTCCTCCTCCATCTCAGTAGCACTCATGGGAATTTCATGGCCATGAAGTTACGCAGAGATCAGTAGTGTTTGCCCAGGAAACAGTGAGCAGTAGAAATGGTCTAAATACTTTCAGGCCTCTAGCAGTTCATAGAGCAATACTCCAGGCAAAGAAAAAGATATCTTGATTAGAATAATTATAATTGTCTTTTCCTTCGTTCTTTCTGCAGAAATTCCAGGCTAAATTATCATCTAATTTCAGAGAGCTCCATGACCAAGATTATCTATGAGTCATTTGTAATTATGTGCCAGATTGTATTAAAGCATGAAAATACAAAGGTTTCTCATCAAATACTAACAGGGTAGGGGGATGGGAAGAAAGAATCAAATTACATTGGAGCAAGATAACCGTTCCAGCCACTTTCTGATTCATGGCATCCAGCAAATGCAAAGAATAAAAAAAAAAAAAAAAAAAAAAAAGGAAAAAAAAAAAGGGGGAGGGAGAGAAAAATTCTCATTTTAATAATTGTAGAATTGTGAAAACTGACAAATTACAGGAAATTCCAGTTTAAGGCTAACATATCATCCTTTTCCAGTGCTGCTCTGGAAAACAGTGAAAGAAGCTTTAAGACTCTTCCATTCTGGCTCTGCACTAATTCCCATAGGAATTTCTACCGCAGCTTCGCCCTGGGCCCGAGTTTAATGTTAAAAAGTAGATAAAAACTGCTCGTTTAGAACTGCAGCCTGCATCGATCCAAACAAGTTTAGCTGGGAGCAGCACCACTCTGGCTGCCTTTCTGCGCACCCTCATACCCAGCAGCAGGCAACGTCACCCCAGGTTTCTGCACCTCTGCCCAGCCCGGCTGTCCCGGGGCAGGAGCCACACTGGCAAACTGGGGCTCTCCCAGCTGCTCATCCCGGCTCCAGGTTTGCAGCACCTGCAGTAAGCCACAGTGTCAATCTTAGCATGATGCATATTGTATTTCAAATAGCCCAAGGGAAGCCAAGGTGAAAGTGTTCCCCATGTGGAGGCGTGGGGAGGAGAGGAGGAAGGACAGGGGATGTTGGAAATGGGGCTGTTGGTTGCAGGGGCAAAGTACAGGGCAGCGTGTCAAGGGAGACCCAGATGACAGTCTTGACAAGGCTCTAACGTGTTGGCTTCACTTCATAAACGAATGCACACATGAATTTTAAATATAATATTAAAACACTGTACTACTTGAATGCGGCTGCTTGTCTTTCCTGAGAAACTCGACTCCTTTTTGCCCCCTACAAAAATCAGTATTATTGAGCAGTCATAAACAACAGGGAACATCTCAAACCCTAACAGCAATGTAAAAACAAAGCATAAGATGATGATAGTTCCCACATGACTCAAAGCTCTCGGATCTATCCCCCCACAGATTTCTACGCCTTTGGTGAATTTGGATGCTGCCCATCCAGCCACAGCCGGGTCTCCTCCACATGCACACCCCTTCAACATTCCAGAGCAGCTCACACCTACCTCTGCTCTCCACAGGCACAGACACATGGTAGCTCAAGCTCACCATCACACATACAGCTCTTCCAAAGAGCTGTTTCAGCAGGAACTGAACTCTTTTTCTTTGGTTTCCTTGGTTTTGCTGATGACTTCTCTCAAGTCTGCAGTGAGAGCTTTGCCCTGGCCCAAAGGGTTTCTCCATTAACCCCTGATTCCAACACAGGGCACTAGGAGCATATTGCATCAGTATTTATGCCCCAGTGCTGGGCTTATAGGTTTGCCCAGCTCCTGAGAGAGAACAGTAATTGGGTACACAGGTGCCTTAAATCACACTTGGTTCACACAAGCCAGGTGAAGGTAAAATGTCAATAGTGGCACTTATTGACTCAGACCCTCTGAAACAAGCACCACTATCACAAGTGTTTGTAAAAGCTAGGGAGAAATTAAATTAAAAAAAAAATAAAATTCATCTAGCATCCCTAGGGTGCATGGGAACCATCTCCCTTGCTCCCAGCCACACAGCCACCCTGTGCCGTGAGCCACCCCTGCCAGCTGACTCCCTGGCACACCTCACTGGTGAAAAGGAGCACCCTCCATGTGTGCCCACAGCCCTCTTTTGAAGCCTTCCAAGGGACCTGACAAATCTTATCTTTTGCCCAGAAATCCAGCCCATTCCTGCTGCCCAGGAGATGCCCTGCCATTTTGCTTAACTAAAATAAGGAGAGCCTGCCCTCCGTGGGATGCAAGTGTCTCCTAGAGCCTCATGCATCTGCCCAGCTCCTTAACGACTCCCTGCCCCAGGGAAGGGCACAAATTCCCCTTTCCTTTCCCCATTTCACTGGTGTGCCTGAAAACGATGAGATCCTTTAGGCGAAGTTTCATTTACACATGACCTTTTCCATGCAGCATTTCTCCTACATATGTGGTTGGCACAAACATCTACCTGGACACAAATCTGTAGCTACTTGAGTCCAGGTATGAGGGCACTGGTACTGGGCCCTAATGAGCTCCTGCCTCCTGCCTCCACGCTTCAAATCCCCATCCTCGGTGAAACACCAGGCACCTCCATGCTGGGATGCCCCATGCTGGATGTCAGCACTGCAGATTACAGGCAGCTTTCAGGAACAGTAGCAGCAGAAGTTTCATCTCCATCTCCATATGACACTGTAACCCACGTGCTCTCTTGGGAAGAGACTCATTCCAAAACAGACTTTAGTTTTTGAGGATGGAGAAAATTCATGGTCACCGTGACTCTGGGTCAAAATTGCTCCAAAGGCAGTTAGAGCAGTTGCTTCTGAAGGGATCAGAGCAGCATGGATTGTTCCTGAAGAGTTTCTGATGAGTCCAACCACATGAACACAGGCACCGCAGCAGTGGTCCAGGGACAGGAGGAGACCCGTAGCATTCAGGATGAGGCTTAACTCAGCTCACATGAACTCCGATTTCATTGATGGGGCCCGAATTCTACATGCACACACACACACCATGACATGATACAACTTTAGTAATAAAACTGCAGTGTGAGAAACACCAGGGAAAGCAGCTAGCAGCAGGAATTAATGTGCAGGACAAATAGGCCAGCTGCAATTTATTCTGCATGTGCTTCAGACATTTTAAATTGTCTTCATTCCTCACAAACTTTTTGTGATGCCTGTCGGATGAGCATGTTTTAAATGCCAAATTTAGCTGCAATAAGCATTGCTTAGCAGCCTCACAAACACTCCCCCTGACTATTGTGAAGTGGAAAATAAACAAATTATTAATCTAAGATATTTATGGTGCAACATTTCACAATGCCTAGTCAGCCTAGCTATATATTAAAAGCTCTTGTTTTGTTTTGTGGCACATGATGGCTGGTTAATAGCAGAAGGGAGGCACTCAAGCCTCTTGCTCTTTAGAACAATTGGAACTTTAAAGGAAGGCTGAGAGAGATGGGAATGGGATTTCCTCACCTCACTTCTGGTGCCTACAAGGAAGATACTGTCCCAACAACTCACCAGCAGCTCCCATATATTCAGTGGAGAGAAACAGGCAGCCTTGGGGGTCACCAAGCAAAGACGATGGCTTTTGATGAAGCAGAATGTTCCTAGAGGGTGTCGAGCACTACAGAGTAGGTGTCCATATGTTTTTATGCGGTCATGGGTGGCACTACTACACCTCAGAGAGTGGAGTGGTGAATTCAGGAATCAGTGGGATAAATAGGCAACAGCAAAGGTGTGTTGTCAAAACAGAGCAAGAAAATAAGTGAGATCCTGTATGTTTTTGCATGACCATGGAGAGGTGGGTCCCAGAACAACCTGGCCTGGAAACCTGCCCAACTGCAATGACCTTTCTTCACCCACCTGAAATGACAGAGGTCTCTCTTCCTCCTTTGTCCCCTTGACCACCACACAAGTCAACGGAGCCATTTGAGAGGAGTTGGGTACTGCAACCACTGCAATTACAAGCCTGGCAGAGCTGGCAGGAGTGGGCTGACTTTCATTCTACAGGAGTCACAACACTGCGGATGACAATTTGCTACTCATCAGTCCTGTGACTGTGAGAAGGGCATGTGCCAGGGCTGAAGAGATGTTCTCATCATGCGGTGCATTTGCTGCTGGGGGCACAGATGCTTCTTGTCTCTCCCTGGCAAACGCAGGAATAGTTTTTCTCTTGGCAAGAGCTCTTTCTTTCAGGACAGGCCACCACAGAAATACCCACCCATGCACAGAGAAAACAGCAGAACATGGCAAGGGTCTTTATTACCAAAGAGAAACTCAGGAGCAAATGGAGATGACTGTGGGGATACTGACAAAACAACAGTGGATGTACCCTATTTGCTACTTAATATTAGCATCACAAAGCAGGGGAGATGAAGAGCTGGTACTTCCCTTGATACAGAGGTATCTTTGCAACTGGGAACCTGAAGAGCAGTTCACCCCAACCTCATTCCCAAGCTCCTCCCGAGCAGTGGGGCAGAGAAACACTGCCATTAGAAGAAGGAACCTTCTTCATGTCGAGTCTTTGGAGCTCACAGGGCCTTTCACAGCAATTGTTAGGGTCCTTGGGGCTCACAAGTAGAGAAACTCTGCTGAGTGTTAATGTCCCAGCAGACTTTCTTGGTTTTCCTTCTATACATTGTTGAGGGGATTTTTAACAAGTCCATCAGTATAGAATCATAGGATCATAGAGTCATAGAATCATAGAATTTTAAAATGGTTTGGGTTGGAAGGGACCTTAAAGATCACCTAGTCCCAACTCCCTGCCACGGGCAGGGACACCTTCCACTAGCCCAGGTTGCCCAAAGCCCCGTCCAGCCTGGCCTTGAACACTGCCAGGGAGGGGGCAGCCACAGCTTCTCTGGGCAACCTGTGCCAGGGCCTCACCACCATCACAGTCAAGAACTTCCTTACCTAACCTAAATTTACCCTCTTTCAGTTTAAAGCTATTACCCCTCATCCTGTCCCTAGATCCCCTGATAAAAACTCCCTCCCCACCTTTCCTGTAGCCCCCTTTAAGTACTGGAAGGCCCCCATAAGCTCTCCCCAGAGCCTTCTCTCCAGGCTGAACAACCCCAACTCTCTCAGCCTGTCCTCACAGGGGAGGTGCTCCAGCACCCTGAGCATCTCCGTGGCCCCTGGACCTGCCTGAGCAGGTCCGTGTCCTTTCTATGCTGGGGGCCTCAGAGCTGGGCACAGCACTGCAGGTGGGGTCTCATGAGAGTGGAGTAGCGGGACAGAATCCCCCCCCTCGACCTGCTGGCCACACTTCTCTCGATGCAGCCCGAGATGCAGTTGGATTTCTGGGCTGCAAGCGCACATTGCCGATTCATATTCAGTTTTTCATCCACCAGTGTACGCAGCGCTGCTCTCAACCTGCTCATCACCCAGCCTGTGTTTGTGCTTGGGATTGCCCTGCCCCATGTGCAGGACCTTGCATTTGGCCTCACTGAACTTCATGAGGCTCACGCACCGCTAGATACATTACAGCACACTCTTTCTTGCTGGTGTGTAGGTGATCCGACACACTATCTGGAGAAAAAGGGGAAGGCTTTCCTTAATGACCTGTGTAGTGCATATAGCTGCAAGGCTTTTCCAAATCTGAAAAATGGCTTTTGAGATTAGATCAGCTAGATCTAGAAAAACTAGAAGGACAAAGGTCTCCAATAGTGCAAAAAGCTGACACAGAAGCTTGGCCAGGTATCACAGGGTCAGCAGTCCAGGGAAGGAACAAAAGGTTGGATAGACTGAGAAGGTAGCCAGGCAATTATTCATTTAGTAGGCATTTTTTATTGCTTTTGTGAAGCATGATTCATCTCTTAATATGTGCAGGGACAGTCAATCCTCTCACCGTGCAAATGAATCACTACATGCTCCCCACTCCCTGCTCCTGTGAGGCCAAGACCCTGTACAGCCAAAACAAACCCTTGGAGGAAGCAGGTCTGGAAGTCAGCAACCGCTCACATAAAACAACCCACGAAGAAGAACTCACATATTTAAAGGGATATAAACCCTCCTTGTCATGGATTGAGTGTTCCAGATGGAAGTATATTCATTATGAGACAGCTCGCACCCCCAAAGAATGTGGCATTGGTTGCTCAAGAAAGAAATACAAGCCTGGAAGAACCATCGAAGCCTTGAAAGGCTTTTATGAGAACAACCATGTTCCTACCTGCTTTCAGCACAAGCATCTTAAACCCCAGAAAACTCAGTAAGGGTGGAAGAAGAAAGCTAGGACTTGCAAGGCTGTCCCGCATAGGCAGGGTCTCAGGGCTCTGCCATCTGCTTTTTCTTATCCCCACATGCTTCTGAGTATCAGCATCACCAGAAGGAGACGTTCAGAAGGACTTGGCACACTGCTGCCCTGCCTGCAAGGGGGCTGCCTATAAACTTCCCAAAAAATCTCTTGACTGTGGGCAGTGGAATGAGGCAAGTATACGAGAAATGCAGTATTTCTCTTGAACTGCATCAAGTTAATGACATTTCCCTCTCCCTTTGCACCTCTGTAAATCACAGCATGACTGTGGAACTCAACGATGTTACGCTGATGTAAAACCACTCTCGGGAGGGAACCAGCCGGTGTAAATCATCCCCTTCTATTTCCTTGTACATAATCTGGTGCCAAGCTCTGCCAAAAACAAGAAGAAAACATTCCCAAGATTTTTCCGAAGGCAATAGTCTGTCTAAGCACAACTTTAAATGTCTGCCATTAAAGTTTTCTTCATCTCATTAAAATGACTTGCAAAACCATCTGCTAGCTAATAAAGACTTTTTAAAGCTTTAATATTGTATTTTATAATGATATATACTAAGGGGAAAACAGGACATGTATTTAGAAAGACAGAATGGCAACAATCTGCTGTTCTTTCACAGAAACCCAATGATGTTCACTCCCATGACTAATTAAAGAGACTGAAGACTTCAGCCATTTGAACATTTCTTGTACAAATACCATAATTCCTAAATGCATCCACATTTTTATTCAGGCTGCTCCCAGACACTGCAGCATTGCTGACATCACACTGGTTTCAAGTTTAAAAAGGCATTTTTCACTTTCATGTCTGACTCCATTCTCTTTTGTTAGCCTTTTACACCTCAAATATTTATTACAGATTGCAGGGATTCCAGTGGTTAATTCTGCTTCCTCTGGATACATTTTCCCTTTTTGCTGGTAGACAAGGTAACCATGAGGAAGGACTTCCACCCAACTATAAGGGTGACTCTCCAGCACTGGACTGAGTCCCACCTGAGATGTAGCCTCTTTCACACCAGTATTATACCCACAAGCAGTGACAATACTTGGGGTCTATGCTGGGCAGCTTTACAAGGGTTGGCACTAGCCTTGTTGATAAAGACCTTTTGCTTACCAAGTGGCCAGGGGAGATAGGAAAGTCTACACTTGTATGCCTGCCAAGAACACTGGCCAAAAGTGGTTTAGATGGCATTTTATTAATATAGTGTGGCCAGCTCTTCTGAACCAACATAAAATACACAGGGAAGATGAACAAGATGAAAGATCCTTCATCTTACCACAGGCAGCAAAATCCACTCAGACTCTTCCTCGTGGTGCCCAAAAGAAAACACATTGATTCAACATCGCACTGATTTGCTGTTGGAGACCTCAGAGCTTAAGGTAGGTCCTCCTGATTTAATGCAGCATGCAGCAGTGTCAAACAATTTCCCAGTGGCCTTGTGTAAGAGTTTGCTTGAGAACAGTGACTAGAGTTTTGAAACCATGTGCTTTGGCTGTATTTTACTCTGTGCCAACCCATGAATCTTACTTCAATTGTGCTGGTATGTGTGTGGACTCTCCTTTAGCGAGCTCCCAGAGTATGGGCAGAAATCAAAGCAGATACAAGGATTTAGCCCATTTCCCAGACACGATGCTGCTCTGAAGAACCATTATTCAGTTACAACAGATCCATGTCAGAGTAGTCTATGACCACCTAGAGAGAAAAAGTTTTGACAGCTGCAGCCATCCCCATGCAGAGTTGAAGAGGGATGCACTACGTGCTGCACAACACAGCTGTATCACTGCTGAAGTTCCCTTCTCTCATTTATTTTAAAATCAACAGAATAGGTAACTCCACGTTGCTGGTTAATTAGGCAAGGCAGTAAGTCGTGCTTGACAAATGGGGTAAGAAGTGGCTTTGGGCAACATATACAAACTGTTTCCACCTCATAGCAACTTTCTCTCTTCCTTCTCTACTGCTAACACCTCAAGACTTTTGCTAATGGCACAGATCCTCAACTGATGCAAAAGAGCAAAGCTCTTACTGCCTGATGTGAAGTCGCAGGGACTGTACCAATTTACAGCAACTGTGACTATCTAGCATTGATATTTTCACATCACCTTCCTATTGTTTCCATTTTTTTCAACTTTGAGATCCCTCACTGACAACAGATATCTGCTTAGGGCACAGATCACACTCTTCCCGTGGGACTTTGACTCAAAAATGTTTGCTCTGAGATCCATATGCACCCAACGGTATTTAATGGAGTTAGCACCTCTGCAAGAACGGCAAACTTAGGAGACCCTCATCAAAAAGGAGGAGTCGGAGAACACTTGCCAGCTGCACTACCTGCCAAGCCGCTCGAGGACACATGGTTGTACCAGCCGTGGGTGCTGTCCTCCAACACACGTTACTGCTCCACAGCAAGGTGGTACACAAGGCCAGCCTGGGCTGTGCAGTCAGCAGTTCAGGCTATTTTTTGTCATGGTTATAAAAAGGCAGAGTTGAGAAATGAGCATGTGGATCTTTTTTTTCCTAAAACCTCAGAGATTCTACTTTGGGAATGAGCAGCTGTGGGTGGGGGGCAGGAAACATCTGCAGCAAGCCCAAAACATGTCTGCCAGAAACATGGGTGGGGAACGCTGCTGTCCACTGACCCGCACAGGGGCACCTGACATCTCTGGGTTGAGCTAGAAATCACACCTTGACCAGACAAAAGCACGTCAGAAACAGTGGCATGGCCAAAGACTTCCATTTTTAATGCAGCTGAGAGACCAGTTGGGCTTCCAAAGATGTAACTATTATCCTTGGTCCATTCCTATGCTCACTGCCTGTTGTATAGTCCAACACACATCACTGCAAAGAAGTATTCCCTAATCTTTCTGGTTTTCTTAAAGCAGCTTGTTTTTCTCCTTAACATCAAACTAGTCCTTAAACCCACTTTAAATAATTTATCTCCTTTCTTTTTACTCAGGTGAAACAACGACACCTTGCCATCTCCTCTCCCCTACCTGGCTAGGTGTCCTACCTCTTTCAATATCCTCCAGTGGACTGCCCAGGCTACAAATGATGAAGACGGTGCAGGATATACCATGAAACAGGAGTCTGGAATTCTTGTGTGGAAAATGGACAACACTTGCCTCACCTCTGCTGCTGCCAAGATGCAACTTTCATCTCTCTGAGTCTCTGTGTATAAATATCTTTTACCTTTCCCACATAAAAGCACTGAAGAAAAATTACCTGGTAAGCACAGTGTTTGTGCTGTTTCTTTTCATTGCTTTGTTCAAATTTCTTTAATTTGCTGCTGTATTTTTCTGCTTTTGAAGAATTGAGAAACTGCACTAAGAGCAGTGAGAAAGCATTCTTGTTGCAATTTTGCAATAAAAATGGATAATACAATGACTGACATCCCAGTGTCCAGTACAATGCCACTTACTGCCAACCCACACAATAACAAATGTAAGATTCACATTAAAAGTCATAAAATCCTCTGCTCCTAGAGTCACATTGCAAGACAGGAATTTCATTTTGCATTTTTATGAAATGTATGCACCTTCCTCATTTCCATGAACAGTCCCATAAGAAAAAAAAAAACAATTATGATGAAGGAACTCACCAAGTAAATCTGTTATGCTGCAAGTGATAAACTTTCACCCAGCCTCATTTCTCGTGTAGTTAACCCCTTTCACTAAAGAACCACCACTCACCAAGACCACTGCCAGGTATTAGGGTAGGCATAAGAAATACTGAATAATACGCTGTAGCTCTTCTTACACATGCGATGAGGAGTAGAAAATTACAACAGCCTCTTCTGCATTACAAAATGGGAACCTAAGAATGAGTGTGCTACGATCTACTGGTGACAAATGAAGCTAATACAAAGCTTTGCAAGATTTCAGTTTCATTAACATTAAACTTCTCAGACCCTTAAAGGAGGCATATTTGATGAACACAGCTGGGGGACAGAATGGTTTTGGTTATTAAAGCCTGGTGTGGTAGGGAAGTGAAAAATTACAGGAAAAGTCAATAACTGTACAGCTTGGAAAGATCAGAAAATAGGAGACCAAGGTGGCCAGTACTTTTTAACAGCTTAGATGCTATGAGTGAGAGAGCATCACTGATGGACAGACATCACTGGAGAAGTTCCCAACTGCCAGTGGAAAGGGCTGGAACAGCTGAAAAGAAACTGAGATAAAAGCATTCCAATGTCAATGAGAGCAGAATTGCACCTACCTGAGAGTATGGGAACCCAGTCACATGCAGGAATGACACATACTGTCTTATCAGAACTACTGTTAATCGTCCTACTATATGCTAAAACTCTGCAGTAGACACTCCTGAGCATCCAGTAGTAGCTCCACTTCCAGGAAAAAATAAAAGGAGCAAATACCCATGTGCACCACGAGCAGATGTGGATTTTGGCCTCCAAACTACGGCAACCAGATGTTGATAAAGTAACATGATTTTTAACTCGGCACATACCTTATTTATCAAGATACAACTTTCAGAAACAAGCTCTGGAACAGTTCCACTAAACACACGCACTACATATTGTTCCCACAGACAGTTCGTTATATAGCTTAGTGGAAAAACCTCATTAATGTTATCCAGTTTACAGAAAGTATTTATATTTATCAGTGGAACAATATCTTGCAAAAAGCACTTGTCTGATTAGACATGTCTTCCCTTTTAGAGATGAAATAAAGCACTGAACTACAAATTTTGTCCACTACCAACCAATCATGCAGCAATCAAAAATGAACATTCATGAGAATGAAGACAGAATCAGAAATTAGGAGGGCAGCATCATAAAGGATGGGATACGCAAGGGTCTTACTTTTTATTTACAGCGAATATATTACAGTAAAAAAGCTTAACATGGCTCATATTGTGGTTGTGTAAGGATGATACATATGCTTACATCAAACAGGTTTAATTTCCTTGGCACTAACTGAACCAAATGCTAAGATTCAACACAGAAATAAGAAACAGAACATTTATTAGGCAAACTCTACATTAACTGTACACATCTGCGACCGGAGTTTCAATGCAATCCAAAGAATATAAACAAGCCATCAGGATGGCAAGAACTTTTTCGACGAACATGTTTAAACCTCAAGACAAGGCTGTCTGGCACCATTTAAAAGTTGCTGCACTGAACACAGTGATTTTAAAGAAATGTCATAGATGATTAAGACACTGAAAATTCACTACAGTGAAGAATCCCATTATTTTTCCTTATTTCTTTCATTTTTTACTCCCACAACACAAGAGTGTTAAAAGGTTGCATGGCAGACAAGCTGGATGCAACAGCTGGAGGGTTTTCTCTGTCAAGCAAAGTGACTTGCAGCAAGAGACATGCTTTATGCAACAAAACCGATGATACACAGCTTGTGTGGGTTCAGATAAGAAGATCTAAGAACAACAAATGTTGAAGCCTTATAAGCTCTCTCCATTATAATCAGAATCCTGAGAAAAGCAGGGTCCAAATTACTCCAAGTGAATTTAGGCTCACTTACATACAACAAAATTGTCCAGATACATCAACAGTAGTAAACAGAGTTAATGCAGTGTTAATCTTTTTACATTTTAATGACTAGCTATAAAAACAGAAACTAGCATGTTATAATCTGTTTACATTTCCTGAGCTTAGTTAAATCAAGAAGGAATGAACATTATAAAAATCCCGGTAAGTCACCAATAAATTAAAAATGTACATAACTTCTATAGTTTAAGAAGCCTTACAATGCTCAGAGTGAAGTCTGCCATCCAATACCACTGCCTTTCCTTTAGGCCTCCTGCACAGAGACCATGCCATTAACTTCACCGGCAGTACTGAGATGCTATGGAATTGTAGGTCTTTTTTTTTATTTTTTCTGCTCTCCCAAGTGCCCTCCTAGCAGACTATGTGATAGCCTTTCCTAAACAAATCATAGGAGAGCATTCAAACACTGCAATGCTCTACTTCCAGTGAAGGAAACAATGTTCTCAGAAACAAAATGTGCTACTGAAATTCAAATTTACTAGCAGCAGTTATTTGGGTGGGCTCTCAGCTCCTGCACATAACATCACTACACTGGCAGCAGGTTTAGTATCCTTTGGGGGAACAAACCAATGAAAATCTACACAGAAGACTGGAGGAAAGACCCATAGCAATAAAGAACTCATCTTAGCGGTTTCTTTAAAAGCCAACATCTTGCATTTGAGAAAAGCACTCGACCTACATGAGTCACACACATGTTTATTTATGCATGTTTATTTCCTGCATAGTGAATGATGTGTACCTTGGAATAAAACCCAAGCTTTGAGTATATACCGAGAGTATGGGTATTTGTAATATCGGCAGATTAGTTCAAACCCAAATGCTCAAACTCAATTGTCTCAAAGACTTGCAGAGCATGAAATTTGATAAAACAAACTACTTTTTAAAAAATTGTCTGCTTATACCATGATTTTTATTTTACGGTGCAGAGAAAGAGAGGTAGAATGGTTTATCTCCTCAATATCATTTTCTGTGCAGTATTTATAAAGTATCAGAAAAAAAACTATATTCCCCCTAAGAATTATATGGAATCTCTTCTTTCCACTGAAGTGGTGCAAGCTAAGTAACTGGAATGTGGTTCAGAAGAGCTCTTCTTCCCATTAGCCTCACTACATAATTTTTGTTACCAAGTTCTGCTTTTAAGAAGTCATTGCAGAAATACTCCTATACAGGACTCAGAAATATCTCGCAGATGCAACCTACCCAACAAACTACATTTACCAGCCAAATAATATCATGTCTGCTCTTAAAAAAAGCACTCACTCTTGCTCTACTTACATGATCCCTCTTATTCATGCTACTGAGAGGGACAAAGGAGGTATGGAAGGCCACATGACCCTTCCCCTCTTTGGTGACAACCACAGGTAAGAGCATCATCGTCACTCTGGCTGGCAGGAGCTACAGGCACCTTCTGTTCCTGCCACTGTCCACCCTCTGCAGCGGGAGGATGGATGGTGCTTTAGTGATGAGTGCTCCTCAAACAGGGTAGGAAGGACAAGCTGACCAGGAGAGACAGCTTAGTAGAAACCACACTGGTAAGATAAATATCCATCTTTCCCTGGTGTAAGACAAGCCTGCAGCGCTACAGTTTTCATGATTGTCATTAGACAAGGGAGAGAGATGAAAACACCTTGGGTCCTGCAGCTGCAGACATGAAGAACATGATCCAGAGTGCAGCGCATTTCCCACTGAGCCGAGAGCCTCAGGCCCTGCAGTGCCAGGGAAAGGCAGGCCAGAGGCAACAGGGTGGGATGTGGCAATGAGGGCTCCATCCCTGACCCCTGCTCTTACAGCATTGTGAGAGATGATGTATCTGGAAGAGAAGGACCCACCTGTTGACATTTCGGGGAGCACAAGGCTGGAGCTTCAGCCTTATTCACATAGCAGCGACTGTTCAAGGGTGGGATTTGAGTCATGAAAGTCAGACTGCTGCATGGTGACCTTTAATTTACCCATAGAAAGTCAAATAAATTACATTAAATTAAAATCAGACAAAGCAGATGCTAGCTTATTTATTACAAAGCTCAGCTTTCTCTTTCTTTCAACTTGTTTTAGAGACGGGCAGCTCCTGGGAGCAGACCTTCACTCTTAACTCAGTCAGACAAGAGCAGTTCTGTAGAGATGGCCAGAGTGACTCTCCTGCAGCAATACCAGCCACAATAAGACCTGACTGTCCCTAGGGATGTCCTGCAAAGGCACATGAGCACCATCGTCCCCTGCCTGCTCTCTACACTTCTTGCCTCACCCAGGTCTTCTCCCTCCTTCTCCATAAACCAGTGTGGTCTCACAGTGGAAGACAATTCTTTGCTGCCAACACTGCCTTGTATCGTCATATCTTTTAAGAATTCTATGAATTGATTAATATAAAGCAGTATTTACTTCATTTCAGAGAAACTGATACTGCCCTGCAAATATATAACTTGTCATTAATTTCTGATAGGCTTGGGTAAGGAAGCTTGTGTACAATAACAGGGTCGTGTTTACAATACAGGTTGGAAATGTTTTTTTTTTCTTTCGGTTGTAGCACTATGAGACAACTAATGCTACTGCACTCAAATAATCAACAGGCACACTTCTCCTTTGTACCTGTCCTCGTGTCTGTTCTTCAATCCGCTCCCTTGCAGCAGCATGCCTAAGAGCAGAGCTACACAATTAAGAGATGCTTTGCTTTCAGCCACACATGCTTTATACACAGTCTATTTTGTCTCTTTTTCTTTTGTTCACTGGAAACATTACTCCCATTAATTTCAACTTCAAACTATGATCCACCAAAATAAAAAATTTCAAGTACGAACCCAAACATTATTGCTGGGTTATGGGTCAACGTAAACTGACCAGAGTCAATGCCACCCTAAAATCCACTTTACAAAAGTAAGGATTGTTCGATTACATTTGCTGACCATAGACAGTTTCTTTCACTATTCATACAGTTTGAAGACTGAAGATTTGCTGGGAACAAGACACAGTCCATGTCCTCTGGAAATAAATGGAACTAATAGCCATCATCATCCTCCATATCACAGCCATAATCTGAAACACACAAAGACAAAGGCATATGAAAATGTAAATGTTCCAGGTAGATTCATGATACAACAAAAGTATTACTACTTTCAGGTTGTTTTCCTGCTGTGTAACTAGACGGTAAGTTTTGACTTAAGTAAGCATCTTAAAAAAATCAGTAATTTTCTTAGTGCTAAATAAAAAGTTCTTGCATGTACTTTGCTTAATGAAATAAAATTACTTGTAGGCATGTATGTGTAAATATATTTTCTCACTTGTCACTGGACCCCCATTTAGGAATACTTGGCACATGGATATGTGAAATACTTGGTTTAATTTAGAGGTTAAGGTGATCAAGCCTGATTGTCACAAGTAATTTGGAACATGGTGTCTGATAAGCAGCAGCATACGTTTACAAGTAGGCACAGTTCTCACTAGACATAGCCATGCAGAAAAAAGCTGCCTTGTTGATATTATTCATGGATTTATAAGATGATACTGTGAGGGTTCAGAGATAGCTCAGAGTTCCCATCGACATCAAAGGAGTCATGTCACAAATCCTGACCAACGCATCTGACTCAGATCTCCCGTATCTACTTACTCCTACTCCAAATTTTGACCAGATTTTTTTTTAATCCAGTTTTGTTTTCTTAAAACAATGCTGAGTGCAAAGACTGTGTGATGTGTGTGTCAGATGGCAAGTCTGTGTGTTTCTAATGCACCAGCTTCTCTTCTGTGTGCAGTGAATGCAGTGAAACAGATACTTTCTGTGGCGTGGTCAAACCTACAAATAACTATTACATATGAGCATTCAGTAAAGTTAACCTTTATATTCCAAATTCAATACAGTGCCAACATTTCATCCAAAGAGTCAAGCAAATGCTCGGAAGCAGAATTAAGTGTAATCTATAATAATTTGCGTGGAATGGGTGAAGTTCACCATCTGTAATTCCTGGAGTTACTCCAGGCACAGAGGTCTAAAACCCATGAAGAAAGCAGTTAGAAAGGAGTAATTTGTTCTGCTGAGCAGCCCTACACACCTGGGTTTGAATTCTGGGAACACTCCTTTCCTTTTTTTTTTTTTTTAAAACTCTGATTTTTCAGCTGTCGTCCAGACCAGACAGGGAGTAGTGGAATGTTCTCAGAATGGTTTAAAAATAGTAACATTTACAAAGAAAAAAAGCTCAGTGACCTTTATTCTATTTTTGTGGGGGGTTTATTAATAAACATAGACCCACCCTCCCCCACACGGGTGCCTTTTCTTGGGAACATTATTCTAATAATAAATGCAGGCAACAAACTGTTTTTCCTACAGTTCAGCAATTATTTTCCAGTGGAGAAATCAATTTAAAAGCAACAGACACTTTTGTGAAACGTATACATATTGTCCATGAAAGCTAAATTAATAGTACTGGAAAGATTTTTGCAGTAAATAACATTTCAGTAGGAAACTTATTCACATCTTCCTTTTTCACAACCCATAATTAGCAGCTCTCATTTAAACATTTAAAAAATATTTTTGTGTATTCTCAAAGCTTAACTTCTAAGGGGAAGTTTTTAATAAGGGATAAACATGGGTATGTCCAGCTAGGAAAAACTGCAGCAGAGAAGACACTGCCTTTTCCTGCCACCAAAGAAACCTAATTAAAAGAGTGGCTTTGCTGGATAACCCAAAGAAATTAGCACACATCTGTGTACCATACAGCACGCCGTATGCAATCAATGCAATTTCTGTACTTGGTGAAGAACTATTTCTTCCTAACACTTTCCCCAGAAATGGAGTGTGACAATTCATTCTGGTTTGAGCTGGATAGCCACATCCACAGGGCTTGGGGACAACCTGGGCATCGCAGCAGCCTCAGCTGAGAAGGCAGGGAGGGGCAGGGGCAGGGCAGCTCAGCTCGGGGGGCAACGAGCTGTGATTCCTCAGATCCTCATTAATACACCTAGTTCTGAGATGGTGTAACATCAGTTTGTTCTTGAGAAGCCCTCTTAGCCTAAAGCTCGAGATGCAAAGTTTTCTCACGAGGAGTCTCTAAGAAGGTCAGGTTTCGGACAAGGGTGACTCCAGGCTTTCCCACAGGAATGGGCAATGCCGGAAAGGCGGCAGGAGCTATGCATGGGATGAGCTGTGGAGGACAGGGATGAGCATGGAAACACTGCCTGCCTGTCCTCAGCCTTGCAACAACGAACCTCAGAGCACCAGCAGACGGTAATTTAGACTGCACCCCAGCTTACCGTTTCCTCCCATTAACTGCAAGGCACTCATGCAGTGATCGTCATCCTCTTCTATTTCTTCCTCTTCCACCTCTTCATCAGGGTTGTAGGCTACTGGGCCACTCTCCACTAGCACAGCTGCTGGTTTTTCTAAGTCAGAGGCTTCTGCTTGTGCATTTGGAAAGATCATCTGCACAAAAAGAAGAGGGGACAGTAGAGCAGTCCTTCCTCTTGTTCAACATTTGTACAAAACTTGGCTAGAGGCTTAGCTGTTCTGCGAGACATGCAAGTTGCTCAAAGAAATGTTGCCTGAATGCAAGCTAGGCACAAACATCCAGTTTACACATAATTCATAGCCAGGTAACCAAAATATGCAGAGATGGTGACAGCAGAACAAGGATCCTCTTGCAAGCACAAAGTAAGGAGAAAACTGGGAGTAAAGGCTCCACAGTAGAGCTCTGCAGGAAAACTTACAACCTTTTCCTCACTGTGGAAATGAGGAAAACCCACATCAGGCCTATTACACAATAACAATGTTATTGACACTTTAATGATAGCAAAAATGTACCCTTCAAATAAGAAAAAAACCCAACATGTATTAGTTTTGACAGCTCTGCTTGGATTTATTCGGAAGCACAATGAGCTGTGGAACAAATAGCACTCTTTAAACAGCACTTATTGTGATGGCAGAGCACTAAGTTGATAATACACACCAGCACCTGTAATATGACCTAAGAAATGCATCAGAATAATGATCTCCAAACAGTGACTTGGGAATTGATCACTGACGGGACCCATTCCGTACATGCACCTGCCCAGCTGCTCCAAGGTTAGGCAGGACACAGCAGGGCAGGGGAGAATGGGCAGCGCTGCAAGAAGGCAGAGGTGAATTTGGAGAAGGTAAATACTGTCTTCAGTTCACTAATGACAGATCTGGGACTGGGGAAGGAACCAGCAATGTGGTCTGCCCCAGCACAGCCCAGGCTCTGGTCTCTCTGGAGCTCTCACTTCCATGGTGTGCCCAGTCTAGGGCTTCACCTCTCTCTCTCATGCAGGGAAGAAACATCACAGGAGCTTTATCTTCACCAGCTTTGCAACAGGGCACTCATCACCTCTGTTCTGTATCTGGACTACTTGGGGTTTGTACACTAGAGCCTGTGGCCTAAAAAGACATCCCATGAAGGACATTAAAGATTAACCATTAATGGTGCTTTGCCATGTAAGCAATTTTGAGAAGGGAACACTTAACAGTACCTGTCACTAGCCAGCAGTTATCAGCACTGAGAGTCATCTCCCACACCAGGGAAGATGAAAAGACTGTGACCACCTCCTTGGGAAGGCAGTGGTGAGGTGCTCCTCCTAACAACGAATGGTCCAAAGGAGACCAGGAAACCCCAACTCCTCTGGTCCCTACCACGAGAAAAGTCCTACAGGGCTTCAAGTTTTAAATTACAGTGAACAGCTATGTACTGCTGCACCCTCTCCAATTCCATTGGCAGTAAGTTCTGATTTGGTGTTGTAATTTTTATTTATTTATTATAAATGTATTTACTTGGGATGCAGTAACTCCCAGAATCCCTGTAACTCCAGGCACTTTAGAGATATGCCATAAGAGAAAATCCCTGTACCAGAAAGTTGATAGTCTAATTATTCAAACATCAAAGCTGTTCCTGAAGTTGTCATATACCATGACAGTCAATCTAAAGAATCTGCTTGAGTTTTTCAAAGTCACCTGAGGGTTTGCTCCAATAGCTCATTAATAGGGCAAAAGACACCCATTAATTTTAATAGAAAATCAAGTATTTAGATATTTGGATCACTCAAAGACAGGTTTTCATGATTTTTTAATGCTCAAATTAATCATATTATTTAGAGGAACTTCCTTTCAGTCTATTTTATGTTTCCTACCACTAGAGCGATCAAATCAAGTCCATCTAGGTTTTCAGTGGAAGCAGAAATAGATCCACCAGTTTGAGAGGAATCAACACCATAATACATATCAATTTATATGCTTGAAAGTATCCATCTGCTCTGAAAAAGTGGGTAAACATAAAGGAGCTACAATTGAGTCATTATTTTTTAAAATTGCACCACGCTAATTAAAATGTGACCTTCTTCTAATTATCATGTCCACTCCAGACTGCTACACTTCTAAAAATGTGCAGAGTTTTCTAATGAGCACAGCGTAAGAAGTGAAAATGTATTTCCCCAGGCAGGATATCAAACTGTTTCTGAAAATCCATGGGTTTTAGTCATTTTAAAAATAAGGCAGTCAAACAATGCCTTTAAACAGAACTTCCTGAATTCACTTCCAGACATCCTGGACATGGAGTCTGGCACATATCTGTACGGATGGATGGGCCATTGTCAAAGCATGTTAAACCACTGCAGGTAACTGCTTCGCTTTCAAAAGGGTGTGTGTCACATGTTCATGGGAAAAAGAAGGACAAATGCCTTTGGTATATTAGGAACAGAACTTTTAGATGCAGTTATTTTATCACACACAAAATGTGTATGTCTACTCTGTACAGCGTGAAAATAATAGTGAAAGAAAGCAGTTATTGCTGTGACTGATAATAATCGTGGTCCCTTCAGCAGAAAATGCAGGTGCACAAAACCACCAAAGCAGGGTTTCTGACGGAGGCCAGTACTTGCAGTAACTTTTCTATGGCACTATTATATTTTCAACCTAAACAAACAAACTAACCAAAGAGTAAGCCATGCTATAGGGTAAGCTGTCACTGTGTGTCTCCTCACTGGTCTCCTGCAGAAGCCCAGCCCTTCCCTTGGGTCAGCACTGGCTGCACAGAAAGGGCGTTTTGCATCATCCCCCTTTTCCACAGGGACGGTCCAAGTGCTGAGAAGCTGGCACAAGCTCTGCCCTCTCCTACTCCTCGTCTGATATATAAGTTTTTAGATGCTTGCAGGGAGTCTTCTCTTTTTTGCTGTCTAACCAGGCATTATGAGGCTGTGCTAATGTTACTGATGGTTATAAGGGCAAATCTTGGTCAGAAAACAGGCAGCCTCAGCTTTGCAGTGTTTGCTGTAACTAGCTCCTGGTCTGATCAGAGAGACAAGACTCTGGTTTCTTTTGCCCATATCTACCACATAACAGAGTTGGGCTGAGAAAGGACTGTGGGAATTTCCAATCTCAAACTGTTGCACTAGGAGAAGTGCTAGACTTTACATACCTCTTCAGTGGCAGCCTTTTTAGCAAGCTGTGTTGAAATCAAGGGTCTTAATCTGCAAAGAAGGAAAGACAAAATGGTGAACATCAGAAAAGTTACTCCACACACAAGGGTTTGACACAGAGTATTCACTCTCCAAACAGTGAAAGCATTCTGCTAGTGTTATGTTGTGCAATTGTTTTTTTAAAGTAGTTCTTTAAAGTAAAGAACGGAGAGCCACAGACTCCACAATAATTAATACACACATTCCTTTGTAAGCGTCTGCCCCACTTCAGGAGAATAAGAAAAGATGCCAGTCAACAAGCACAGTAGCAAAATCTCATCTCGAACTGCAGCCCCAGCCCGTCCCAAAGGTGTTTGAAATAGATAGTTTTGTCACATATTATGAAAATCAAAAGACAACTGATTTTCTGGAAGAATGCAGACATGGCAAAGCCAAGCCACATTCCGAATTACCCAGCACTACTCTGCACTTGCTTCCCTGTATTTGATGCTATATACAGGATACCAGTAAGACTGTACACACAGGATATCATAATCATCACAGGTGAAATTCTAACTTCCAGCTACAGAAATCATCAACAAAAACAAGGGGACCTCTGAATGAGAAAGGACGGAAATTGAACATAAAACATTTTAAAAAATTATGCATCAGTTATAAAAAAGACCTGCATATTTGGGGAGAAAAGATGGATCAGTATCACTTTACAGCTAAGTGTTAAATATTGTTCTTTCTGAAAAACATTTCATAGCCTGCTGTCTCCTTACTGCCACGAAGACTGTTCTCAAACCATCATTTAGTACTGCTTTCTGGTGTCTCCTCCTCATCTAGATGTATCTAGCCACAAAGAGGATGAGTTGCTTTCTACTGAAACTGCTCAGACAGCTCCTCAAGTACGCCTTTTAACTAAGTCTAGGCAAACAACTTAATGAATGCCAATTTATGTCTCCAGAGGTATAGTGTTTTATGATAAGCAGTATCTTTCTTCTCATTTTTCTATTAGTCATTCCTCCCTGTTAACACACAGATACTGGTTGTTTTCCTACTTATTTATTTATTTCAAATAATCAGCAGGAGAAAACAAAAACCCCCAAGAACAAGCAGGGAAGACTCAGATCATTATCTCTGATGGAGAAGACAACATTAAAATACAAGATATAGGCTAAGATCCAAAAAGGTTCAGAAACTGGTCATCTCTGAAATGCTTTGCAAGATCTGAAAGGCATTTCAGCAACCAGTGTAGTCCAAGGTGCCTCCTTATAGTAGATCTAAATAAAAAGAAGGCAAAGGAATGGTTCACGAGCTGTACTACCAAAGGATCCAGAACACACTGTTCTCTTACAGATACTTCTGGTCATATTTTGACCCACATAAACTATTACTTACAAATCCTCGTAGACTTCTGGGCTTAGAGAGAATGTATTTGAAGGCATGAACACACTCCTCCCTGTGTGCCTGACCTCTTCTTTCCTTTATCTAACCTGAATTGTAGAGTTTTCACAGAATCATAGACTGGTTTGGGCTGGAAAGGACTTTTAAGGGTCATCTAGTCCAACCCCCCTGCAGTGAGCAGGGACATCTTCAACTAGATCAGGTTGCTCAGAGCCCCGTCCAACCTGACCTTGAATGTTTCCAGGGATGAGGCATCTACCACCTCTCCGGGTAACCTGTGCCAGTGTTTCACCATCCTTATAGTAAAAAATGTCTGTCTTATTTCCTAACAATTGAGATGGCCTACCTACTGTCAATCACTGTTTTCCAAAAGTCACCCTGTTTAGATGTTTACAAACATATGGATGCAGCAATGTCAAAGGGTTATGTAGCTGAAGGATGCTAATTACCAAATACGTTGTATTACATTGATGTGACTGAAAAAAAAAAAAAACCCTGTACAGTGGTAAGAAATGAAGGACTTTTATTTTAAACCAGTAGTAGTGATTATTGCAATTAACATTGTACCAAAGATAGCACCTATTTCCTCCTGCTTCCAAAAGACATCAGACCTCCCTGTATCACCCTGAAATCTTTCCTCCCTCCAATTAAAATCAAGCTGTTGAGTAAGACTCACAAGGTAATCAGAAACTGCTGACATTTCTTTTAGAGCAAATTATACATGTGCTCACACAGTGAAGAAAACAATCACAGCTATAGGAAGCAAAGAGTAAACATTCCAGTTTCATTTTAATTAAAATGATCCCCTAATGAAAATAAAAAGATTCATGATTATAAAAAGCCTATTTGCAAACTTCAGTGCTAAATCCAAGAGCCCTTCTACACCGTTTTTCAGCAGCAAGTGATTCTCACACCCAAGCTGAAATTAAAGCTGTATTTCTGTTCCAAGATAATTGCTCACAAAGTATACACCTTCACTTCGTTACTAGAAATACAGTGCTGCCATTCGATTTGGGCAATACAGTTTTTCTCTCAGCATAATATCAAATGCATCCAAAACCAGAGGGTCAGATTCTGCTCCTGCTCTGGCTGTTCCACTCCTGCTGCAGCGCAGACCTGGAGGGGTCGCTCGGCGTGTGGGCTGGACAGCCCAGCTCACTGCACCTTGGTACTACGTGCTACCTACAAACATGAGCAATGGAACCAGAAAAAAAAGGCAAAACCATCACAAAAAGAGACAAAACCCGAGTTCTCCCCTGAAATAATGTTTTTGATTAAAATTATATGAAAGTTATAAATATATAAAAAGAGAAGTTGATTTCTCTCCCTTGGCTCTCCTTATGCCTATGGAGAACCTTACTATTACTGTACAAAACAATTTATAAGGTTTTATAGTGGGGTTTAGCTTTGTTTCTTAAATGCCCCGATGCCCTGACCTCCTTAAACCAGAGCAGCTGCTGCCACACCAGCCATATGGAGCAATAAATTACTGGCTGCCATGGCTACAGAGATGGGCTCCTTCTGCTGTCTGGCTGCACCACAGAGAGCAGAAAAAAGTGTCTTCATAGAAAAGCATGAGTACTTTTGAGGCTGGGATAGGTTTGAGTATTAATGATCAAAAAAAGCACCTTGAAAAAACAAGTAACTGAAGTATCTTATCCAACTTCTAATGTGCAGGACTCAACCTCATCTGTAAAAGGCTGCCAAGGTACACACACATACACACTATACATGAAAAATCCTGTCCATTACAGCTCAGTCTGAAGTCAGGGTTGCCAAATTTCATAAATAACATTAATACCCTGCCTCAAGATATGACCCCATATATGCTAAAGCACCAACAGTCTCTATTGAAAATGTAATGTCTGGTCTTCAGTAGTTGTTCAGTATTTATGATGATTTCTGGTTTGGGGCACTTTCATTATGAACTTTGCAAATTAATACAGTATCTCGTGGGAGGGAGTAACAAAACAAGCAACTTTCTGAACAGCAATGTGATCCATAAAACAGGAAGAAAAGATTTCATATAGCCCCAAGTGTTATATCCACATTTCAGACTACTTCAAATGTTATGCAGATCTACAAATGCTCATGTCAGCCAACTCATAGAGCACTGGAAGCAGATAATCCTGACATGTTCGTAACAAAAACTAATGGCATGGTACATGGCATCAGAGGCTGCTCCCTGCCGAATCTGCTCTGCTCTCTGTTGAGATGTGCACGTTAACACCTAGGTTTGTCCTCCAGCTCAACAATTTAATAGAAGATTCAATATAATAGCTTCTGACAGTGCTGGAGATCACACAGACTGAACTTTCAAAGTGAACAAATCCTTTGAAAAACAAGCTGGCTGTGACAAACAACTGTTTTTATTTTGCTTATTATTTAATAACAAAAGATTACACAGCACAGTACATAAAATGGAAAGAGCACTGCAAGGTAATAAAAGCACCTCACTTGCATGAGGCTGTTTGCCCACCAAAAAGGTTTACGATACCATAACAATCTCCTCAGTGCAATCCTGCAAGTAATTTGGAAACTCAACCAAAGCTGTGTTTCTAACTGAATTTTAATTTAATCCATCCAAGTAGGGAACATCTTATTGCTGCTTACCGCCCATACTAATTTTATACACGGATGATCCCAGAATACGCGATGGAAACCAGAGATACAGCGGTGCCCACAACCACAAGCCTGTAGTGTAATTATGCAGGTCATCTAAGACAAATGCCCATAAAACCTGTATATCCATACCACAGGCTTTTCATACGTATGCCACTTCAGTGACAGAAAAAGCTACTGAGAAACAATTTGGCAAGAGACCGGTCAGCTTCTCCATACTGGCTGAGATCCTCCTCCCACCTGAGCCCAGATGGTTTTGCCTCGGGAGGTCGGTTTACCAGACATCTGCATAAGAACAAAATTAATATAAATGTTTACCCCACCTAAGAGTGCCCTTTAATTAAAGTACCATCAATGTTATCCTTACCGCAAAGCTGGGAATTACCTCTCTACAAGGATTTAATACACTTGATGGAAACACAACAGCATCAGGAGATACAGACCCACCGTTCTGCCATCAGGTCAGGACAAAGGGGTGATCCTCCTGGACTCAGACCACTGCTCTTTTCCACAGGGTGAAATAGAGATTGCAACCAAGAACCCAGAGCACTTCACGGTTTGCACATCCAGCTGCAGATCCCACCACCTTCTACAGCTGCTTCTGGCTGAGAGCTGGGTGCTCACAAGAGCCATTCCCTCCCCTAGAAAGGGAGCTGAGGTGCATGGCCAGGGCCACGGCTGGTTGTGACACCAATGAACGGCTGCACAATGCCTTGAGGATGAGATGGGGTGTAAGGGTGCACTGTGGCACGCCAGAAGTTCAGACACAACCACACCATCATGCTCTGCAGAAAGATAAAGATCTCCGATGCTCGTACCTTGAACCAGCGTGAATGTGAGGCAGGAAGGTATTTTTGGCTTTCTGAAGGCCAGGCTGACCAGCCCTTTGCCCAGCCCAGCTCACCAACAGTGTGAAAGCCCCAAGGAGTTTCCCTGAATCAATCCTCTTAGTCATAGGGCTGAAGAGACCCCAACCAGCGACCAGAAGACACCACCTGAACGGCACGTCCACACTGCAATGAGCTCAGCTCACGCACAGTGAGGTCCCTTGGGGCTGGCTAACCCCAGTGCTGCCAGCTGTACAAACGTGACTGATGGAGCAGTAGGCTCGGTCTGAACACTCCTAGATACTCCCAGACACCTGGGCAGCAGGACTAGGATGTGCTGAGCAGCACATGAGCCAGCTACTTCTAGCTCTGTTTCAACACACCTATATGAACTGCACCAACCACAACAACACAGCCAACCTTTTCCTCTGTTTCCAGGCAAGTCATGCCACAGAAATAGCCATTTCAGGCAGAAAAAAAAAAGCAAAGCTGAAGTGACAACAAAAACTTGAGTGAAATGAGAAATTGTTCCCACTCCTGATTCCCACTCAGTCATTTTTCATGCTGGATCAGAGGAGATTTCATCAGCACAGCATCAGACGACGCAGACATGTTCAGCACTAATGAGATTGGCCTTTTCTAGCAAATGCATAGGCTTAAGTATCTAGGGACCAAAACTCACAGGAGCAAACTGGCAAAAAATAAGAATCTCTATCATTCACTAAAGGATGTATGTATCAGCAAGGAACTAAGCACCTACATCAGTCACCAATACACTTTTGAAAAGCAGGACCTTTGCTAATGTATTGTGAACTAAACACCTGTTGCAGAGAGGCACAGAGGCCATGATATCTGTCTTCAATAACCCAACTCCGAGCGGGGAATATTTTCCTGCATAGCTGCAGCACTCATTCCTCTATTAGATGCTGTAAAATAGCAACTTGTTGTTCTTTCCACTGACTAAACCAAAAGATTTTCAACGGCAAAAATGAAAAGAATGAAATCTAAGGCCACCTTATTGGGACCAAATGAAATTATGCTACTGCAGCAGATCCAAAACAATCTCTGCACATATCTGCTTCTAAAGGAAATTGCTGCAGAGCATGGGAAATTACAATTGCTCCAGGACAAGAAAGGCTGACTGATCTAATATTTCTGGTCAACACACCTTCTTCCTGGGTTTGTCAATAAAGATACTGATGAGCTCATCTCTCTACAGGTCAGGAAAATATTCATTGAAAATACGCTATTTCTTTCACCATTGAAATTTTTCCAGATGAAATGATGTCAGCAAGGCAAATCTGCACCTTGCTGCGAAAAGTTACTTAAAATAAGGAAGCTATGAAGCATTTTAATGAAGGTAAATGAGTAATCACGATGGTCTCATTTAAGCAAGTCTAATGGCAGTGTCACTTTTAAAACATGGGCGTAAGAACTCATGCGGTGACAATCCAAATATGCCTATACTATCTCGTAGTGTGGTCTTTCAAATGGTGACAGTGCAGAATGCACGTCATGGCAAAACGCACCATTATTAACAGATAATGCAAACAGAAATAATTCTTAAATCATGTTTGGAACTATAGTAACAGAAATGAAATTTTAAAAATAAATGAACACGTTATCATCTCAACAGAAGGATTATGTTATTGAAAAGTTCTCAGCAGTAGCACTGCCTTCTGTTTCTGGTGCAGATATTTTTCTAGATTCAAACAAGGAGGATTACAGATATTTGGTTTTGGACAGGTGTTTTGATCAATCTCAACCTCATAAAAACAGCTAATGAGGCAAAAGATGAAAAGAAAAACATCTTAGTAACCTGCAGTCTCTGAGAACAATCCACTGAGGTTGTTATACCCAAAGGTGATGCCAGATTTATCGTTAGATCTTCCCTGCTGACATTATAAGGACAAAAATCATGCAAGGCAAAGTACTAACTCTCCTCTTCCACCACCTCCGATAGCATACACCACCGTGCAAATTAAGTTTCTCTCACCCAATTATGCAGCCAAAACTAATATTTCAAAATTCAGGTAACTATAGATTCATACAAGTAATCCATCAAGGAATAAAGATGGATGACAGGTTTTTTTTTTTCCTTGTGTCTGGTCTCTTATACATTAAAGAGCAATTTCACTGCCAGCCATCTGGAAATCAATGTATTCCAAGCTTTATTTTATGATTACCAACATTCCCCTTCGTAACTCATTTCTAATTATAAGCAATAAATCATTCCTTCTTGCTTGTAATTTATAACACCCAATTAAGGCAAACCTCTTATTTAAATAGCAAATCTAGCTTTAAAACATCACATATTTTGAGGTATGCACAGAACATTTAATCAAGCAGCCGAATGGTAGAGGATGATTTAACGTGGCTTTTGCAGCCACTGAGGAGACACGTGTGGAAGAACCCACTCTCCCCTCTGCCCCATGGGCACCAGGACTTGTCAAAACTGAAAGCACAGGTCTGATTTAATGCAGAAGAGATTGACACAACGCAGGGAAGTCCAGTGTCAAGGCTTCTCTTTACTATATCACAAAATTAATAAAGAGGCTGCAACAGAAGAAGCAGTTGTAGGCTGGTCTAGTAAGAAGCTCTGGACATTTTCTCATTTCATTTCAGAAACTAGTGGTGAGAGAACGCAGCTCTAAATCTAATATTTAAAAAAACAACTCAAGCAACTTTTCCTGTGCCTGGATTTGCATTCAAGAAATGGACTGGCCTCCTCCTCCCAAGCCGAAGGACACCACCACGCACCGCCCAGGTTCTCACCATCTCAGCTACTCTCTATCACACAAGGTTTTGCTGGGTTAGCATATAGCATGGAGCTTGGCATGGGCATGGCATTCACTCGAATCACTCCCCATCCCTCAATGCCAGGAGAGGTTGAAGCAGAACAAAGCAGTTAAATCATCTGCAAAGAAAAGGTGTCACCAAATACCAGATTAGTCCTTCGGGGAGAAGTCTTTAATGGTGGTTTCCTATGGCAACTCTTACCAACAGAACAATATCAAAGAAATGTAGTGGAGGATGACAGATGAGACCAAACAGGGTGGGTCCAAAAGCACTGGCAAGGACACAGAGAAGTTTGTACTTTTATTTATTCTTCAGGGTAAGTCTGAGTAACAGGCATGTGAGTGCAAATACAAGAGAGAGGCTTCTTATAAATAGTTCTGCTGGGATTTGTCCGTTAGGAAAAAAAACCCTCACTCTTGTCAGAAAAGTATTTGATACAATTTTGGATACAGAATTTATTACATGAGAAACTGATCTCAGGAACGTGGAAGTGGTTCCCACTGAGATTTTATTTGGTCATCACACAGCTCAAGTCTGTTCCAGCTTCACATCATGTCATCTGGTAAGCGTTTACAGTAGGAATCAAGGGAACTGGATTTGGAAAAAATCCATCACAACTGACCTAAATCTGATCTGACCTGAATAATCAAATTAAATACCAAATTCAAAAAGGGCTAGACAGAAGCAAAGAGAGGGAATTCATCAGCTGCAGGAGTTATCTCATGAGTTTCCTTTCCTCAGCCATACAGGAGGGTGAAGCACCCCACTTTTCTCTTCCCAAAGAGCAGTGGTGATGAAGGCAACATGAACATGAGCACCCCTGGTACCAAAGGTGTCAAAATCCAAGTGCACGAGCGCAGCAGGCTCCACTGTGTTCCCTTTCCTTTTCAGATACCACTGATTCCTGAGCGAGCAGCACTTGGAAGTGGGGAACAGGCGATAGCAAGTAAATAAGAAAACCAAAGGGCAGCAGTGACCATGTCAGTACCATCTGGCCTTGCCTTTGCCATACAGTTACCCAGACTCACTCCAGCGAGCATCCTTGGCCAGCACGGTCCTTGGTGCGTGTTGCTGCAACAACCACCCGGGCGCAGGTAATGCCATGTTAGACCCACAACCACACCAGCCCACCCTACAACCATGTGTCATATTCACAACCCGTCTCATCACCAAGGCTTGCCCGTATTGCTGTTTCAGAGTCTAAGGGGTCTTGCTGTCAGCATCACTTTATTCCTAAGAGACCGAGCTGAAGATGTGCAGGTGCAGCACCGCCTAAGCAAACACACAGCAAGTCTCCATAGATGGATCATTATTTATGTAGACCTTGTAGTGATGTGTTCAACAAAACGTCTCACCACTTTCAAGACTCCTTATCTTCTTTTCATGAGAGATCTAAGTATTATTTATTAGTCTTCTCAAAACACAAAGCTCAAAGACATCTTAACATCTGGTTTACTCTCTCAGCAGTGAAAACAAAACACTCAAAAGAAGACTCAAAAATCACTGGCTTGATGTTGGTGAAACTTGGGCAATATTTATGGCAAAAACTTTGGATGCGGATGGAACAAAAAAGCCTGCACAAAACTGTAAAGGGAGGGAGAAACAGAAACCAAAGACTATAAATTTCATTTTGAAAATACGGCGTCATTCTTATTATGCCTGTGGATGTGTATCTTCCCCATATAAAGTTTTAAAAGCTTTATATAAACTATACTTCTAAGCAAGCTTGTAATTAGCTAGGGGTAGGCTTGGCTCTAATTATAACTTGCAGAGACACACATTATAGAGATACTTAGCTAATAACCATAGCAATGCTCTGTTGATGGCTGAAGTCTGGCATGTGATTGCCCTGTAACCATCGGAGTACTTTCTGTCTTGTGTAAATGAGGCTTCCTAAAGGAGCCTGTAGGACCGGTCTGTCAGGCCTTCCTCTCAGCTCCATCATACAGGGTAAGCCAGGCTTTGCTGCCACCAATGCTGTGATGCCCTGTGTGCCCGCATCTGGCTTCCCTGCTCCTTACAAGTATGCTCTGGGGTACCTGTTCTCACCTCACCAGGAGATGCTTTACCAAAGGGACCAGGGAACCTGCTGAAGCTGCACCATTTCAGCAACAGGCAAGGTCAGACTGCCTCCGGTGCATGAATCTGAGTCAGCACACACTGTGAACATGCATATATTAACCTCTACAGCCTTTTTCAAAGTTCAGATGAAGTTGAACGCATATCCCATCCCAAAATCCCAACAGGATGCTCTACTGGAAGAACACCCCTCCCAAGTCAAAGTTCCTCTAAAACTGCAAGTTCATACAGCTCTCTCACAACTTTGGATCCTACCTCTACTGACATAAGAAAGGCCCAGAAACTAAACTGTACCCTTTTATTACAACTTTGGAAGCTGCTTGCATGGCAATCTCTACTTGGGTATAAGTATGCATGGATAATAAAGTGCAAAACCAGTACAAATCCCTGGGAAAATGGCTATTTACCATTGGATAGGACACAAGTTTAAATGATGCATTGTTTCACACTATGGGTGCTTGCTCACCCATACTGTTACGTACTAATGAATCACTGAACTGAGTCGCAGAAGCCCTTTGTGTTATAAAAAACCCTATCACCTTCACAATGCATTTGCTACAGATAAATAGAGGAGCGTGAAAATTAATTGCTGTTTTAAAATCTGTGTACAGTATGTGCAACTCCTTTCAAGAAAGGAGGACACTACTTCTGATGTGGGGAGCAGACAGCACCACCTTCTCCAATGTTTTGTGTAAGCCCCACGTTGCACATCTGTAATAAAAGTAGGTTGGCTATTGCAGGGGATCCTACATGTAAAGCAGATTTATTTAATAACGGTTTCCTTTAATACAGCTTAATACTAGTGTTAACAGATATAAACGAACCACTAGAAACCTCACTCAAACTGGAGGGGAGGTGCCTCTCTCTGCCTCTCGCATTGGTTTGACTTCTTCAGGTGAAGCCCGTGTGGCTCGCAGTCGGCTGCATGGGGCCAGCAAACGGGGCAGCTCAGCTTGGGCCACCAGTCCCTATCTGGCTCAGCCAAAACAAGACAGGTCAGCCTAAACAGACCTTTGCTAACTATTACCCTTTGAAATTGCTGGAGTTTTCAAAATCGGTTAAATGGCACTTGTAAAAGCAGGTCAGCCAGCAGATCCGAGGGATGGCAACAAGTGGCTGAGTTCAGCCGGGAAGACGCTTCCCTGCCCTTGGCTTACAGCCTGTCCAGATGGCTCCCAACGCCTCCACCAACCCTCACCTGGACGGGTCGAAGGTTGACCCCAATCTTAAACATTCAGATGGCCAAGACCTCTCCAACTGGGAATTACTCACTCCTCCTTAAAGCAAAATACAGGAAAATCCACACGACAAGATTTGTTTAAAAATCCTTACTCCACCTCATTTTTTGACTCATCCCTTCCAAGAAATTGTGGTCCCTGGTGCTTAGTTCTTCAGCCATCAAAAATCCAGCTTCTGAGAAAGGTCAGTGTAAAAGCAAAGCAAGCGATTCCTACTGCTGAACAATGTCTTTTCCTCCACTTCACAATGGCTACGGAAGATGCATTAAAAAGAAAATTACTGCAGCTATAAGGCTCCATCCAAAAATTGCTCATGCACATCCTCAACTTTGTGTACACGGAAATACTGAAAAGCTGTAATATTTGCAGTTCCTTTCAGCACTCTGCTGCTCCCTTGGACGTTCACAGCCACGGATGTAATCAAGTCATCTGAGAAGAAGTCACATACGTGCTGCGCAAGCGATATTCCTATCACAATTATTAAGATATGGACTGTGAACAGTAAAAGGAGT
This sequence comes from Athene cunicularia, assembly GCF_003259725.1. Classification (NCBI taxonomy): domain Eukaryota; kingdom Metazoa; phylum Chordata; class Aves; order Strigiformes; family Strigidae; genus Athene; species Athene cunicularia. The sequence goes on from NW_020799101.1 coordinate 7,167,234, forward strand.
TCAACTGACCATGAAATGTGCAAATACTACAAAAAATTGACACTTATACATTTATTTATATAAAATTCCTCCTTCCCCTCCTATCAATTCATATTTTGTCACTGTATTCCATCAAGCCTTTCAGGCAATCTTTGACATACAACAGATTTTAGTACAACTCTAGTGAGAACTAGTAAAACATGAAACAAACACTATCCATCTCAAGTAAATCCCTACTACTTTCTTTGTACCTAGGAAAGCTTTGCACTCAAACCCTGTCATGAAATAACAATTGTATTGAACAGAGAAGTCAGTAAATTCCCACTGCAGTTTAAATCCTTCTAAATACTAACTTTGAAGATCAATTAAAAAAATGTAGTTTCAGGTTAATCTGCTTTTTAAAATATTATTATTTTGAAGTTTAACTCCTTGCATTAAAAATTCACAGAAAATAAACCAACACTCCTACAAGACCTGAGCTGCTTAAAGTTAAATGCTAGGAAGTATTGTAAGACTCAGTATGTACGGACCCTTTCGAGGCTTTGTGCTGCACGCATCCCTCTCCAAAGGGAAGGGGCTCCCTGCCGTACACAAAGAGAAGCTGTTTGGGCTGAAGTCACAACTTCAAAGACCAGTAGCACAAAATTTGCCAGCTTGCTTGGCCATTCAAGCAAATGTCAACTGAAACAAAAGCACACCGAGGAAAGTTGTTACCAAATGCCATGCTGGGAAAATAATGCAAATTTATATTGATGATCAACTTGGCTTTAACTAAGTCTAACGAGCGAGTCTGCTTATGTTCTTTTTCATCATCACACTCATCCTGCTCTCTTTTAAAGGCATTTCTGAAGCATCAGTTAAGAAAAAATCCTCTAATTAAAAAAAAAAAAAAAAGACACCCTCCTTTATTTTTTTAAGAAACATTAGTCTTGAACACATTAAGTTGAGACTTCCTACATTCTGTACTCGGTCAAAATATGCAGTAAATGCCTAAGAAGTGCTTGGCCCCAGTGAGACAACAGTCTGCACAGACTCACTTGTAATACGTGTCTGCCTTTCAGCTGTTTAATCTCTATACACTGCATTTCCTTTATCAGCACTACAGAATCATTCCAGTTTGCCTTAGTTTTTTTGTGTCTACAAAGTATCGTGGGAACATCAATACTTGGCAACCTAACACTTGGGTTTTTAGCATGACACCACAGATCTCCATGTTACTTTGCTCTGTTGGTTAGTAAAATGTTACAGTAAGTAAACAGATGCATAAAGTTATTTTTTTAAAAATTCAATCTAAGTGCCATATTGTAACATAAACACTTTTCACTGTGCATATTTCTATGGAAAAAGCTTTTCAGAGTAAACTGTTTTAAAGGAACTGAATCAAATTTAAACACACGCACGATAGACTGACATTTAGAAATTTGTTAACAATTTACGACCCTTTGACGTGAACTTTCACAGTCTTCTTAGAGCAAGAATGTATTATTAGCTCGGAAGTGTTATGTTTTGCCTGGCCTCAATATGGAAATTACAGCTGAAGCTCCTCTAAGGTTCTATTGTTACCTCTAGGCTTCTAGGTATTTTAATACCTTATTTGAAAATCTTAAAGGATGAACAAGGAAGCAGCCTAAATCTCATAAACAAAATACATGCTTCTACCATGAACCCACACAAAGGTGCTGAAAAACAATTGCCAACAATAGCAAAAGTTGATCCATCCAATACTGAACTGATTTATTGCCTCCACATCTTCCCATTGAATTATGATGTCCATGCAAGCAGTCCAAACATTCAAATTCCCCATCCATCTCGCAGGACAAAAATGAAAAAATACACTTCAGAAACGGCATACAGTGATGTGGTACTTTTACCAAATGGCAGCACCACGCAGAGAGCCTTGGAGCAGATTTCTCTCATCTCTTGACAAAAGAAATACATGGAAGTCATTGAGCGAGTGCTGTCCCAGCCGTTGCACCCTGGGCTCTTGGCCCATCAGTCCTCCCGGCAGCACAACAAGCGGGTTTGGCAAAACCATGTTGGAACAGCTCTCCCTCATCTGCCATACAATGACCCCTGCAAAGCCTCCACGGCCCCCATTAACAGCTGACAGTATTTAATGCACATTAGCTCAGACACAAAATTATGTCTACAGGGTGTTACAGCTCCCAGAAACCTCAAGGCACAGTCTCAGGAGCTTGGGATCACCAAATCCTTTCCTATAGGCATCACCTCAACAATATGGCCAAGATGATGCAGGAGATGCCAGGCTGATGCTGACACCTGACCCATAGAACCTAACTCCATCCTCCTCTCATTTTCCAATATTCAAAAGAGGATTCCATTGGACTCTCCCCAGCTTTAGCAACAGCATGACAGACCAAACCAAAGCTGACTGCTCCCAAATGCTGGTATCCACCTTGGTCAGTAAGCAAGTCCAGGTGTGGACTCTCTTGCATGACCAGTATTTTTGCAGACCAGCTTTTGCTTTTCTTTCATGCATGCATTTCAACATTATAGGTGAGGTAAGATGATGCACAAGCCCTTCACCTTTTTTAAAGGATAACAACATCACAGGTTGAGTAGGTGTCTTCACAAGCAAGAGCTAGAAAGTAAAATTCTACATGTCAAACTGCAACACAAAGTTGGCTTTAGTTCTGACATAAATAGCGTGCAAGCCTCACATTTATTAAAAACAGATGAAACGAGTCCCAATTCTTTTTGAATAGCAAAACTACTGAAGAGACCTGGTGGAGTTTAGCACAGCGGGAGTTTTAGTTGTCTATCACCGTACGTTTAAGCACTCGAGGACTTTGCAATAAATGCTGAATTGAATTCACCATCAAAAGACAAAATCCATGTTCTATCTGCCAAAACCTTTAGCGGACTAAACAGAAAATGTCACAATTGATTTTCAGTAATGGTATAGAAATAAAAACCAACATTTTAAAGTCTTTAGGGGATAGACAGATAGATAAACAGTGTGACAGACAGATGGATTTATTGCTATTGGTAATTTTTTACTCCTCTTAAGCAAAAATCAGGCTTCAAATGGACTGATACAGCCGAACAGATTAAGAAAAAAACCCCAACTAATGACTGATTTTATTTTAAAATTCTCTGGTCTGTCAGGACCATCAATCTAGAGGTATAAAGTGAACAGGTTTTCCTTCTAAAGCACTACCATTTTATTTGCATTAAGGTTAAAGAGCTTCCTCTCTCCTTGACTGGTGTCAGATACAATAAAACAAAAACAATTGAAAGGAGAAAAAAACCCCACCCTGAGCTATTAAAAGTGTTGTTTTGGAGGCTCTTTTACTCTCTGTTTCTCTGACAAAGGCATCAGTTACCCTTGGGCTCACTTTGCACCCACAGAACCACTGTTAGGGGTATATCTGCAGAGCCCCCTAAAGCCCAAGCCCCCTTGCAACTCAGCTAGCTGCAGCTATCACTGGCCAGGAGCTGCATTTTTTGTGGGTGGAGGCAAGGCTGGTGTATTTGCATATTCCCTCTTCTCTCTAAATTTAGCAGGGTTTTTTGTACTCCTGGTTTAAATAGTGCAGTGCAATACAGAGAGAAAGAAATGCAAGCCAATATCCGTAAACTCTCAAGGTTGACCGCAAACATTTACCAAACACGATACTGGCAAGCAGCAGCGGCTGCTGAGCTGATAAGCTGTCTGCTCTGCTTACAGACAGGCTCCCACAGTAAAAAAAATCTGACAAATAAGCAACTTTATAATACTGTTATAAGGGAATTAATACTGATATTAGAAAAAAGGAGTGTGACTAATCAGGCTCTCCAAAATGCAGTCCTACTAAGCAGCATGTTGGATCACTTTCAAAATTACCAAGTAACCTGTTTTCATATAACCTTTCCAACATGAACAACTGACTTGTATCCAGGATGACAGTAAATCAGATTTTAGTTTCCTCTTCTGCTTGCTGCACTAAACAAAAATGGACAATCTAACTGTTTCTACTTAAAATGGTAAAACGTCTGAGAACTGCAACCGGAGTGGGGAAATAATTAGGTGAAGATGTGGTTTTTTAGGACTAAACCCACTTTAACAGGGTCAAGAGAAGCATCAGTGGAGAGTGGTCAAGGCAACTCCCCTTCGCACCAGCATTTCCCCTGGATCACAGGCAGGAGCTTTCAGCTGGCCCTCGCCTCAAGGAGCCTGCGACAGCCACACTCCTCTAGGAGAAACAAGTCAGCCCTGATGATTTCTTCTAATAAGTTTTCAAACCCTTTCGCACTTCTACTTGTGTTATTAGCTGGAAAAAAAGAAGTCTGACGGTGCTGACTCCCAGGCAGGGAGATGGAACTGGGCCAGCCTGGCATCCTTCTCTCTTACCCGTTAGTTACCGGGACATGCAGCACCCTCTGCTTTGATGTAGTTTAAGTTCAATTCCAGCTACAGAGGACCCACAGGAGTGAGTAAATGCTCCACCATCACCATTTATCTTTCTTCAAGTCTATGAGTGCCTTAAGGAACAAATTCAGACTTAATCTAATCAGATACAGCTCCAAAATGAGACAAGGATCCTCTTATGTCACTGCAGTATTTGGCCCTCAATCTCTATTTTGACTGTGCTGTCTTCAAACATGGCACTCAACCTTAACGCCAACCAAGACTTCCCTCCTGCTGTCCCACTGAAATTAGCCTTTTCCTCAGCTGCAGCCTAGTTCTGCCATGCCATATGCTGCTGTTTCCCCCATCTACGCTCTAAATGCTTGCACACTCACGTATGCGTAGGCTCCTATCATCACGCTATGGATGGTGTCTCAGCGTTTCCTCCGGATCATCGCTATTCTCTTTCTTGCTGGAATCACCCTAATGAGTCCAGTTCTCTCATCTGCAGAAGCAAACGGTTCTCCAAGACAGGCCTAATGCCTCCCTAATCTGTCATGGGCTGCTTCTCCAACACATGGCCCAAATTGGTCCTTTTGTCGAGCCCCATATTTAATTTGCAGTCCACTATCTCTCTATCTCTTTCGGCCTTATGGCTTTTACAGCTTCTGCTCCCATGTACGTCTGCATTTCAGATTATATTTCTTTGGATGCATTAGCCTGGATTTTTTCCAAGATGCTCTTTTTCCTTCCTGCTCTCAGTTTTATTTCTTTTCTTAGTGGCACTGCCTTGCACGGCCGTTTTCAGTCGTCTTTGCTGTATGACTCACTTTATTGTCTCCTGCAGATTTCATTAGCACAGTTCTCCATCTCATTATGAAGCAGGACTGGATTTCACACACTGTTTGAGCTTTCCACAAAATATCTTCTTGCAAGTTAGCACCGTCCTCACTGTTTGCTTGGGCAGACATGGTACTCCCCAAAAGGAAAGATCCTGGGGTAAGAGGATCTGCCTAAATAGTCCAAGTTTCCTGAAGTGCTATGAGGAAAATGTTAATGGCGTTAGAGAAGCAGGGTAGGTTAACACCATTAACTCCTGGAAGATTTTGGTTTTTCCCATGACCTGTTTTGTTAGGTATTTGAAGGTAACTCCTGCCAGGAACAGATGGTGTTCAAGCAGACAACTGGCAAGGGATCTAGAAGAGTGCACCGGGATGGTGTTGTGCATAAGTCTGGCCAGTTATCCAAAAACCAGTATGAACGTAACAGGAGCTGCCAAAAGGTTCTGTTTCTGAAAGAAAACATAGTAAGTAGGACAAATAAACCTGCAGGTGAGGAAATCTAAAACTTTCTGATACAAGGATGGTGCCTTGTCTATTAGCTCAATTTCTGAAGCATTTGTATCAAACAGTCGATGGATGGTTGGAAGTGAGTAGCGCTTTGACACGTGCCTGTATAAAAGAATATGATAATTATCTTTCACAGATGTGATGGCACAATTAAAAGAGCGGACAAGAGAAGCACTTTTTGAGAAACACTTAAAAACAAAGAAATCCTAATCCTCCACAAAATGCCTTAAAGTGGCTGAATAAATTTCCTCACAATTTTTACTCCAGTGTTATCTTTCTTCAGAGAAAAAAAAAAGAAAAAAAAAAGAGGATAACATGGGAAACCTTCAAACGAATTACACTATACACTATGTATGTGTTTCAGATAATCCCTGCTAACTGTCCAAAACCATTTCATTTTCAGAAATTGCATACTCCCCCAGCATAAACATTACTAATGATGCAAAATAAAACCAGAAGGGATTAATCTCCTTTCTATTGCTAAATATTGCACAAGTAACTACCATCTATGTAATCTTAATGCTGCCTCAACACAATTTTCAAAATCAAATACAAAATTGAGAATAAATTGTTAGGAGATTACTCTTCAAGAGAACTACTGCCAGACAGTAATCTCCTAATAAGACCTGTCACTTTGACCTTCATGCATATTTTTTTAACACCTTCACTTGCTGCAATGTTTGAGTGAGTCTAAGTGCGACGAGGAGCCCATTTAGGAAAAAGTCCCCTGTGCATTATGCCTCGACAAGCCACAATCTTGAAATATCCATGGAACCGTTTAAAATATTTACAGCCACCAAGGTCAAGCCCCGGAGATCCTGGGCAGAAATCTATCACACTCCGAGAAATGGAAGTATTTCTTTCACACACACCACAACACCCCCTTCAAAAAAGTATGTTTAACAAAGACTTAAAAGCCCTGTTTTAAGCAAACCCTGCAGATACAGGGAAACTCACGTAGAATATGTTTTCTCTGTCCATAACTCACCTCTCTGCAACACACGGTGAACATTAATCTTTACAATGTCCCCTATAAAATCTAGATATAAGGGGTCCTAACCACAACATTTCATGCCTTTATTTTGAATTACTGTATTTCAGGGAAGCAGGGGATGCTGCAGGTGGGAAGCCAGAGACAGCATTACAATTCCAAGTGCCAAACACTGCAGCAGAAAAGCCCCATAAAGCTGTTTACCAAGGATAGCCCTGATACACTACTACTCATCAGAGGATGGTAGGGCCAGAGCAGTTGCTGCATTTCAGATCGTGATGTAATTCACTGTACTGTTGCAGGAACTCCACTAAATGACCTGAGGTTTCATCACCCATTATACACCAGCTCCATATTTCTCTCATATCAATGAATATATCTACCATTTAATGGACATATAGGCAACCCCACATTTTGGAACATCACAATTCACTTAGAATTCAATTTTTACCCCTTAAGCATCCTTCCTTGGTACATGATCTTTGATGATTTGATTAGGGCATCCTAAGTACAGTCAAATGATTTTGATTATGATATCACATTTTTATAATCAACTAATTCAGGGAAAGCTTTAGTTTTCTGTAGGTACCATTTTGAAAAAGGCTGTTTGCTCTGTTCCCCCCACTTAAAGAGCAACATGTTCCTTCTCATTCTAACCAAAAACTGAATGCTATGAAAGAGCTACCAAGCCCACAAAACGATACTTGCATAACCAATAACTAAATGTTTTCTGAGATCAAGGCAGTAATAAAAAAACCCACTAAAAACAAGTCATGGGCTGAACCAGCAACATTTTTAACCCTTTCAGGCAACAAGAACTGTCACTAAAAGTGACAACTTTCTGGCTCATTGGGACACTGGCAAAGAAAAAGGCCCCCAAGATATCTTGTAATTTTTTTAACAAGATCCCACTATATCTCACAAGTGAGGTTTTCCACTGCCAGATGGTCGATAGGAATGCTAATGGGAAGAGTTGAAGCTGAAATAAATCTGCCACTTCTAATCAATCAAAGACAACTGTGTCATCAATAAGCTCCTCGTGTTATGACAAACTCCCTTTGGTTCTCTACCAGCAAAGTTGATAAAACGCATCACACCTCTGTATTCACTGCTGATACTGGGCAACTTTAACATAGGCATTTTTGAGGGTTAAAGATTATTCTTTCCTAGCAATGCTGTCATTTTGGATTGACCTTGAAAATTGCTCAAAAGAGCAAAAGTTACTAAATGTTAGAAGGTATTTAGATAGTAGCTCCATTTGGAAAAAAAAAACAACAAAACACCAAACCCCCAAACCCCACCACTAAAAGTTACAAAAGTCCTATTAAATCATCTGCTACATAGTAGAAATTAATTCCTTGTTTTCAAGTCTGCCTACACACACAAGGTGCACTCTTCACTGTATGGAAAAGATAACTATTCGACATGCTGACAGTCCATTCATCTCTCTTTCACTCCAACCCTTTGAAATGTCTGGGGACCACAAAATCCAGAGGTAAAACTTACTAATGTAGCCAAGTGCCTACACCCTTTGTGAAAATCAGGAGGAAGAGGAGACCCAAAAGATTTTCCCCACCAAAGGGGAAAGAGTTGACCACATTCCATGCAGGTATCAGCTGGCCAATAGCTCACACCAGAAGACCCATCAGCCTGCAGGAAGGGGTCACAGCAGAGAGCTGGGGCTCTTGCTCGTGGGGAAGAGAGAAAATGACCAGGGGAAAAGAGGTGGCAACTGGTAGAAGACTAAACTTTGCTACTTCTATGGCTCATGGCACAGGCTGCTTTAGAACCATACTTTTAACAGAGTCTTCCAAAACTGGCCTCAGTAAGAATTGTGTCTTTTTGCTTTCACGGACTATTGTCCATCAGTGTTTTGAAACATAATTGCAAAAACAAGAGTCTATGATTAGGCTAAGGAAATCTAATATTATCCCAATTTAGAGGCAACGTGGTATTCAGTTATTTGAAAGAAAAAAGAATAACTGACAAAAGTTACTACAGCACAAGAGCAAATGAGCCATTTCTAATCCACTTAAAAAGACACAGAAAATTGTAATTAGTCCAAACTTCATAACTTGTCTATCAGTACAGCAATAAATACATTACTAAAAGATGCTTCTCCCTCCTCACCAAATTACAGGCTCCCAGTATCTAACCTACAAAGACCACAAGTCAGTGCAAAAAACTTTCAAGCTGGTTTTCCAACTCTCACCGAGCAAAATCATGTTGATGCAGACACTCCTTCATCACCCATCCGAGAGAGGTGACACCTTGGTAACGCTGAGCATCAGATATGAAGCAGTCACATTTTGCTTGGATTTTTGCTTGCTTTTTTTTGGCATCCATCCAAGTGTAACTGTGCTGAACAGGATCACTGAAACAGCATGATCACCCTTCAATATCATTTTGAAAGAATATCGAACTGTGTGGGCACACAGAGAACACTGTTGATCCATTTTATGAAATAATGAATGCCAGGATGAGTATCCCAATATCTTCAAAATTTAAAACCAGCAATTTTTATTCCAGTAATAATACTCTGAAAGATAATATGTTAGAGTTATTATAGACTGCTGCAGCATCATAGATTAGTCTCATAGTATTGATCTTCAGGAGACCAAATGGTAGATATGTGAATGTTCCCTACAGTTTAATCAGTGAGAACCTTTCACTCTTCCTGAATGATTTTTTTCTCCATTTTCCTATTTAATCTTTTTTTTTTTTTTTTGTACTTTTGAAGTTCTACGGCAAAGAAAAACACAGCTATTTTTTCCTTTTCATGCAAAATGAACGGTTCCTTTTCTGGATTTTCAAAAAGACTGTAGTCAAAACAGTACCTAAGAGCCTAAGTTAGACAGAAAGACAATAAGTAATGCTGAGATACACCTGATAAGAGCTGAAGAAAAGCAAGATCACTAAATACAAGGGCAATGCCCATCCTAAAAACATCTCACATAAGAAAAGAAAACATTTGACATTGTTAGACAGCATGTTTAGTAACTTATCAGGGAAAGCTGTAGCACAAATTGGCAAAAATTCAGGTGTTCGTAAGTAGACTGTTTTACAATTTCTTTCCAAAAGCACGCACAAAGCCTGAGAACATCCATTCAGTCAACAGCCTGTCTCGTTAAGGGCCAAGCCTCACCTCTTTGCGGTGCCTGTATACATACCAAAATACACATTGCTCCACTATTTGACGGAGGGAAACAAAGTCCACAAAGGTCAGTGGGACAAAATCCAGCCCTACGTATGTTACAGTACAGAAAATCTTAAGGTGATCCATTACTAGAAGACTCGGGTGATTGAAATCACTTACTTAAAGCATTCCCTATCTCATCTTGATGACATTTTTAAAGCAAGTATGTTTAAATTCCTTTTTAAAAACTGTCTTGAATATTAGTGCTCCTACAGCTCCTGGCTTTGACCCTTTGGTTATGGTGGTAAATTGAGAGTGTTTTAATTGTTTCAGATTTACCCTATTAAGCGAATTTAATGTGGAAGCTGGCCAGATATCTCTGGAGCTGTGATGTGGAGCACAGTGCTTAAGTGAAAGAGCTCCGCAGTTGAGACTGCTTTAGGAAAAGATAAGTCTTCCAATAAAAACCTGAAAATCTTGATCAACCTTTACAATTACGTGAAAGTAGAGCTTATGTCTCCTGCAGTGTACGCCCAGAACCCTGCCCAGCACAGACAACAGCACCACAAACATCAGCTCTTAAAACTGTGGTCTGTAGAGAGATAGGGTATTAAAGGTCTGGATTACTGTGCTAGAAAAAGTCTTAGCTATTTCATTTGCTTTAAAATGGGTTTTAAAATGAAATCAGCAGATATTGAAATTGAAAAGAGAGGGAAAGTAATTTAGACAAAAATGCATCCATTACTGCGGCTGGACTCTCACAAGTACTCTGCAAAAACCATCTTAAATCTGGACTTCCCCGAGTTGCAAGTCCTATCAGCAAATGCTGAACCATAAACTTGAGTTTTCTAGTGTCTGGTCTTCATCAAAAAGTTAATGTAACGCTGTGCTTAATACCTGTGAGCTACCTAAGAGGCAACAAAATAATGAACATATAGTATACTGCAAGCCCACTCAATGCCTTGGATCTCAGGATTTCCTACTGCTTCATAATTTAAGACCTCTGTATGTTTTAAGGAGTAATTTTAAATTGCAGCCCAAAGCTAATAGGAAAGTACAGCCTAGTCATCATCGGATCTTAGAAATGTTCTCTGTCAATACTCCTCATGAGATAGAAATAAATGCATAAAACCTGCATTTTCCTCCAACAGCTATTTAAAGAACTTTTTCTGTAAAACTTGTATTTGTGTATATATATAAACACACATACATATATAAAATATACATATTTTAAAAATCCAGAAATTGAAGATTACCTATGTGTTGAAAGACAAACTTTCAATGTGATTTAATTACATTTGTGTTTTCTGCAGTTGAACAAAATAAGTGCTATTTATCCACTCCTGGATAAAACACAGGAAGCACCTGAAAAATGTGATTCAGTAAAACCAGCAAATCTTCCAAACAAGTTTGGGCAAGTGAATCCCGGAGTCAGGTTTCCCATCCATCACGCTGAGCGTCGTGTGTTGTTTTTCCAAGGCAGGGTCAGGGATGGCCAGACTGACCTACAGCCCCGGCTGCATTGTTGGTGCCAGCGGGTGAAGGCTCCGGAGCAGGAGCAGGCTGCTGCCTCCTGATAAATCACTCCTAAACACAATGGGACTCTGGGAGACAATAGTGTCTACAGTTCCTTTTGATGTTAAGGGGTTTTCTAATCTCTTCAGGTTAGATTAAGAGAGAGGCAGCCAGGGTCAGCAAAGGTCAGCAAGATGAGGTTAATTTTTACAGAAACCTTTTTCCTACCAAACAAGACCTCTCCAGCTAGTCAGTCACTTTCTAGTAAGTTACTCTGCATTATACAGAATTTATGATTTCTTATGGCTTAAACACACCACACTTTACATTCGACTCAGTTCACTCACTCCAAAAAAAACCCCAGAACCCAGTGGCTTTAAATCCTTAATTAGCCCTTTCTCTGTCTCTTCTTCCCTTCATGGCTTCCTCTTCCTCTCTTTGTTTGGTTTTTTTTCTTTAACAGAACAGAACTAAGTATTGTCATTTCATACTTTCAGAGTTGATGAATTAGTATTTAGGGTTATTTTCACAAAACGTATAACAGTCTATGTGAGCCATGCAAGATTGATGCAAGTAATGCAGTTAAACCAAATTATTTCATTACTCCAATGCTCTGCTGGTGAAAAGGAACAAGAATATTTTAAGAAATAATGGGAAAATGAAAATATAGATGCACGGATAAAAAAATAGTTCTATACCAACAGGGACTTAAGGGAATTTAAGGTATACGTACTCTGAACTTCTCCCATTATGAGACTGAAGCTTTTACAGCAAGCTTCTCTCTTAGACTTCTGGAGTATATATGTTCTGACTTTATAAATAAAAGTTATATAAAATCCGACAGTAAGGCCCAATATTTTTTTATATTCCAGACTGCCCAGAAGTCAAAACCACATTTGGACTGGACCAGGCTGTAGGTAAAGAAAGCTCTTATTTCACCAATGCATTCAGAAGATTTGAGAAGGTGTGGCAGATGCAGTATCACAAATGAACACCTCAGCAAAAGGTAGTTTTTTTGCACCACCACATCACTGAGAGACATTAATGATCCTAATGTCCCTGACACAGTCCGGAGGAGGAGGAGAGACACCAGAAGGTAGACTCCTATGTAGGAATACCCAGCAAAAGCCTGCAGTAGGCATCCATAAGCAATATGAGCAACTCGAGCTGTTCTCCTACCCGCCTTGTTCCACAAACAACCTACACAAAGGAGTTCACCTTTCTTCTACTTTGTTCCCATCATTTTTTTCCCGTAATATTTCAAAAGGTATGAATAATGTGCAAACGTGTTTAAGACATGCTGTATTTGCATATCATTTTTTTAAACCAATGTTGCTTGCACACAGTTTATTTGGCAGGAAAAAGAACAAGCTCTAAAACACCTTCAGTTAAGTAGCACCTTTAAGCACAGATTTAACTCTTCAATTGACTTACTAAAACCCAAACTGGAAGGGCCCATCTCTGCCTCCAGGAAATAACCAGGCATAGGTTTTAAACCACCCTAATTTCTGTCTTGCTTCTCTTCATCTAATAATTTGATTCACTGTTTACTTTAATCTCCGTTACTAATTCATCAGATGACTGATTGATTCAACAACAGCTTTAATCTGACAATTGCCTCACCTAACTTCAGCAACAATAGTTTTAGTAAGGATTCCAAATGATTTTGTTTCTTTATTGCTGCATGATAAAATCCGTGCAGAAGCGTGCAAAGCCATTTTTCTGTAACAACTACCACGTCACCACTCCAGAAAGGCAAAGATAACCTTACCAAAATAAATATGCCAGCCACTTCATTCCACTTCCAAATTTGTATGTGTGTCCTTCATACTTCAGATCTCAAAACACTCAGATCAAATATGTTGCTAGCTTCTTATAAGAACACTATGCTGTAAAGTAGCACGTATTTCTTTGACATAAGTACCGCATCTAAAACTGTTTCTGAATAAAGAGACAACAGACTATTAAATACATGCCCAGCACTTATGTTCTGTATGGGGCCTGAGAGTGCTCTCGATGTCCAAGCATCTTCCAGTACTCCAATTCAGCAAGGTTGCACTCAACTCTGAGTATCAATACAGATTTCAAATCTATTCCATCACGTCATGCTGTGGGCTATAACAGCCCCATTGTATCCTTTCCATGCCATCTATCACCAGTCCTGCTTGAATGGAAAGATTTCAATTTGTCTACAGTTTTTGACAGCTGCTGAGCCAAGTGATGCTCTGAAAGAGAACTTGAGCTGAGGGGTTCTCTATTTGCATGTGGACTTGGGAGATGGACTGCAGGTCCTGAGGTCCACGTGTGCTATACTCTAATCTGTTCCTTCCCATCCGATCTGTGTAGCAGAACAGGCTTCTTCGCAAGTGTAAAATACGGAGGGAGAGGAAAATGTATGTGAAAGTCCATGATTTCCTCCCTTCCTTCTTTCTGGGTCACAAGGAAGGGGTCTGTATGAGAAAAGAGGAGATGGGTGGCTCCAGAGCGGGTGGGGAAGTTACCTTTGCTCCTGCATATCCCAAGCACGGTAATGGGTTTGTTCAATCTATAGTTGTGTTGCACTGGAGGAAGAAGAAAATGCTGGGCAGAAATTTCTGACTCACAATCAACTGGAAATTCAACAACAGAAGAAAAAGTTAAATTTGCTGCACATATCTTCCAATACCACATTCAAAAGTTATCCCTGTATGTTTCATCCTATATTTAGTAACAACTGCAGCAAGGTAAAACTGAAATCAGTCAGCACACCAGAAACATCACTGAGTAAGGGAACAGCACTTACATAAATGACTAAGTTACAGCACACTAGCCAATTTAAAACTAATTATGTAAATGCTGTTAAATATTATGTGAACAAACAGTACTTCAAGTCTTCCAATAAACTGTTCTAACTTTCCAATACTTTACCCAGCCATGGTGATAGAACTGCAGTCAGAACTCCATAATGACTGCCAGCTATCCGGTCTGGCAATACGTGCAAACATCAAGAAACAAGAAGCTTCACATGGCTGCTTTCCTAGTCTGGGTATTAGTCTTGGTAAAATAATGTATGCCATATTGTAGTGAGGAAAGGTTAACTTTTTGTTTGTTTTGTTCCCTCTTCCTTCGATATTTAACAACTATTCGCTGAAGACTCGACTCCATTTGCAAATCTAAAACAGACCAGACATGCACTTCCCTTGGTTTATACTAATAAAAAAAAAAAAAAAAAAAAAAAAAAAAAAAAAAAAAAAAGAGCAGATATATACTATAAAGATCAACAAGCAGACCCTGCTGGACTAGGGTCAAAGGAAAATCAATTCAGAAACCAATCATTTTCCACCCATGAAAGCACAAAGAAATAAATCGGAAAAATCTACAGACTGAGAACGAGCATTTCACAGCACTGAAGCACTCTCAGCCGTGACAGCAGGACAGGCACCTCTAGGGTTTGATAACAAGAGTCATAACACTTCCGATCTCTTTGTTTCTTCCCACTCTCCTCACTCCCCACATCACATATAACTATTTCTGCTAACATGCTATTAAAGTTCAAGAGACTGTGCATACATATTTATATTAAGGCTTCTATTAGACCCACTGAGTGTAATTTGGAAGAGAAAAGCTCGCAGAGTATTTTCTTATAACCAGCCTGAAAATGAGAACATAGATAAACAAGGCGCTCGCAATCCAACTGTTACAGAAAATTATCTTCTGGGCTGAAATTTGGTCTTAAAGCACAAGATGAAATTATTTCAGACAGTCACAAAAATGCCCCCTGCATTTTTGCACTGCCCAGCCAACCTCCCCTGGAATCCAACAAGGAGATGATTTTCTTGAGTGGGAGGCGGAAAAGCAATATCCAATTTATATTAAGCAAACAAGAAGGCTGCTGTAAAAACAAGGAGACTTGACCTGGGTCTGGGCCACGAGGTCAAGCCAGATCAATGTCTTTTTAGTTTTAAATTGAAGGCATTCTACTCATTTGGAGTAAATGGAACCAACCACTGGATTTGGCAGATGCTTGTTATTGCTGAAACACTCACTCAAGCCTAGATGTGCCCTCACCCAGTCTTGAAGGGGTTACCGATATATATTTCTCAAAGGTTCTCGTAAGTCCAAATAAATGACAGCTCAGGAACACTCCTCTGCAGTCCCAGCAGATCATGTTCTCTTATCCTTACACTAAACCAAATTTTGACATTAAATATCTGTACTATAAAATTTGAATGCTCTTAATGAATGATGTACAATTAGAGATGATTTGCAGCATCACTGAACTTATGGAAATTGGTACAGTTCGCACTGAGAAGACTTCTTTACATTATTTTTCCTATTATTAAGCTATTCCAGGGGCATTTTTCTCCAACTGTATTTTACAGAGTGAAAATACAGGTGGGGTTTATTGCCATACTGAAACACTGACATTTTATTCCAGTACTCAAGAACTAGTTCCAGTACTCCACAAGTAATGAATCCAAAACTGTGATTCTTAGGAAAAATACTCCATTTTAATAACAAAAGCTAGAAAATCTTGAGCATCATTTCTCTTAATTCACTGGCAGAACAGGCATGGAAGGGGAAAACGATTCTGTAACTCACCTCCTGCAGGAGGAAGGAAAGGATAGAGGGATGAAGGAATGAGCTTTTTGGTAACCTCACCCTAATGAACCAATGCTACATGACATAGAAGTGCAGAGCTGCTGAAGTAACTGCTGAAATGACCTGGGAGTCAGTGGCAGAAGCAGCTCCTACAGCAGGAGCCCAAAGATGCCCAGACCCTGCAGGCTGGGGATGTGAGGTGTGTTGAGCCATGGCTGGAAAGGAGCTCCTTTCTCAACAGTGTGGAGCACAGGCATTGCGAAACACTATCCATGCATGTTTTGGAGTTTAATGCAGCTGTATTTGCAGGGGTGTCAAGCCTGTCAGATGTGAAAGAAAAATGCCATCATTAGTATCAGGGGGAACTGATCTTCAAAATAGCCTATGTAATCAGAATAAACATCAAATCCTGACAAACACATGCCAGCTTCTGGAAGGATGAGGTTTGGGGAACTGTTTTTTTTTTTTTGGTTTTTTTGGGTTTTTTTTTTTTTTTTTTTGGTTGGGAAAAAAAAAAAAAATATCCCCATCCTTCTGCCCTATCCCAGTGTCAACAGAAATGAATTTGAGTGTAAAGGGATAACCTGCCACAGCATTTCCCAGACAGTGTGCTGATTCCTGCCTCCCCAGTCTTTTGGTGGCATTCGCTTAACTCTGCATCCACTCAGGAGTGCGCTGCAACGTGCAGAAGAGATGCATTTTTCCTCCTGTGTCCTCACTTAACAAAGAAGGAAAGGCTGCTGGCCATCACATTTTAGTGTTCAGAAGTTAAAAACACACACTCCACACACTCATTTTAAAACATGCTGGGTCGGATGTATCTCTTTGCAGTTCTTGCCTCTGATTTATCTCCTTATTATAAAAGGCCTCTTAGCTCGTATGAGCAGCAGTAACCTGCAGCATTAGCCAGGTTACAACATTACTATAGGCTTTACTAGATCAACTCCTCACATCGGCTGTGAACAAGTAAATGCATGTGTCAGCTCCTTTCAAGGTCATTCGTAAAGCTCTCCCCCATACAGCTAACTTTAATAAGGAGATGCATGACTTGAAAAGCAGAACCTTGGAAGTCTTGAATTCATTTTTTCTTGGCTTTGCTTTTTGTAAATAAAATTCTAAACATAATTTGTATAAGCTTGTCCCTCTAAAAGTTACAAGACTGGAAAAATACTGGTAAGATTTATTTTAAGTGGAGGTACTTATCAAATGTCACCGTTTTCCTGTTCAAAATGACTAATCATTTTGATTAACCTTTGATTTAAATGATTATATACCACAGCAAAGCACAAACATACATAAAATTACACTCCAAAGGAATTCTCAAAGCACAGATCACATAAGAAAACAGTTATGTCAAAGTGGTTAGAGAATTTATTTACCACATACATAATATTCAAACCAAAAGCTGACTCCACATGCTCAACAGGAAGGCTCTTACCACATGTACATTCATACCCAGGAATCACAGTCTAGTTAATCCTATAGCCAACATGAGATTGCTTCCAGAAGAAACACCAAAAATATCAACCAAATAATAATTAAGCTATAGAAGAAACTCCTAACTATCATCTCAACAAATACTCCCAGTATCTTCTGTAAGGAATTTTATTCCAGGTGGGAAATTGGTGCTAGCACGTTAGTCACATATAAAAAGAAGGCCTGAAGCAGCACAAGACAAGAAATAAAATTTAATATCTCACTTTGAGTAAACACACATGAATTCCAAACCATGTAACAGACTTCAAAGCAGAGAGAGAAAAACAGGATATCAAAGGTAAATTACACAAAGAGCTGAAGGCAATTCTGAAAAATAAAAATATATGGTGGAAAATTAAAGCATATAAAAACACTCTTAAGATCCCATCTCAAAGGGCCAATTTGTACAGAGAATGCATACCCCTAAAGTTAGCATGGAAAAGACTCTCTCAAAAGCTTCACATCTGCCAAACACGGGGACTTGTCCCTCTTCAGAAGCTCTGTTTCATCATGAATTACTAACTTGTAGGACCCACTGCAGATGCCCATCAGCCCAACATACTCCACTGCATCAGCTGCAGTCAATAAACTTTTAAGATACCCCATTCCCATATTTTTAAACCATTATTGCAACGTCATTTTTCCTAATAAAAAGGTTCTAAAACACCAGCTCTCTTCTTGACATCATGAATCAAGAGTGCTTTTACCTTTATAACCACCTGAATCTAACTGATACAAAGGGTTTTCAGACACCCAGGAATCCCTTGGATTATTCAAACTGAGCTTTGTTTCACACTGGTTTGGATTGATCTAAGTAATCTAGAAAACATGAGATCATACTCCTACCCTCCACCAATACCAGCCTCATAACGTAAAATAACCTAAAAATATTGTACATTAAGAAGCCCATTTGCTTTGGGTTTATAAAAATAAATTATAAGCCATGGCCAATAGAGAGTATTCAGGACACAGAGTTGTGGCTAAGTTAGAAGTACCCAGCCAGGACGTAGCATGGCACTCAGCACACCACCTCCACCTGCCTGAACAGTAAAACTAAAAATAAAGGGTTTAACATGATCAGTAATCCTGAATGTGATGGAAACAGGTGGTCTGGGGCTTCTTCCCTCTTTATTCCCCAGGAGGAAGAAATACAGATTCTGTTGGACACGCGCAGTACCAACAAGTGAAGAGAAAGTTTTCAGGATGGGTGTGATAAATAGCATCCCACGTGCGCTCCCTCCCACAACTTTACCAAAAATAATCTGGCAAAGCCAATGAGCTTGAAACAAACTTCCACCTTACAGAGCAGTATTCACATCCCAGACACCAGAAAGGGCCAACTGTAAATGAGGGTCAGAGCTGGGGGGATGGAGGCAGTGCTCCCACAGGCTCGTGGTGGGGAGCTGACTGTCTCCCCAGGCTCCCTCTGCAGCACGGGATCATCAGACTCCCCCAAAGTACCTAAATTAGGCTTCTGCCCGTATTTTACTGCTCGGGAGGAATGTGATTCCAATTAGAGCCAAGAAAGTACCAAGTAATTTATCAGGTTAAATGAGGTGACGAATGCTAGGCTGTAGAAAAGTATTATATTACATACATTCTCCCTAATAATAAAGGGGATTTTTCTGGGGTCGTGACACCCACCAAAAAGCCAACAAAAATGTAGCCAGAGCAGATGGTAATTGAAAGCGTGCATCCCAGGGCAGGAACTTGAGCAGCAGAACAAGTCCCTGGTAGTGCAAATGGGTGGTTTGCAACATCCAGACCCGGCACAGGTGGAGCCACGTGCCAATGTGGACTAGCAAAACGGACAGCTGATAAATACAAGTGAGACCATGGAGAGAATTTGGAGGTGAATTTCCAAATCTAATCGAATCTGGAGATCTCTACCAAGGGCTTCTGTCCTATTCATAGCAGACATGATTTGGTTTTTATTATATGTTCATATGCTTCCATTTGGAACTACCTTGTTTCATTACAATGGATTCAGTTGTGCTTCACAGCCCTGCTTCATTTCTTCCAAGGCAAATTCTTCAGGAGATTAACCTGACACATTTACTCCCACGATAATGTATCCTGTCTTTTCTGACATCATTACCAATTTCAAGCACATAGCAATAAATAGATTTAAAATTTTTAAAAAGTACTGACTTGAAAGCTTTCTTGTTCCCACATTTTCTTGGTAGAACACATTTCACTTCACAAGTAATGTTGTAAGATTCAGCTCAAGTAAATAAAAAATAAATTATTAAGCTTCTAACAACCAAGAGCTTCCAGTCCTAAAAACTCTCTTTATTGGACATGAAGAGCTCCAGCACATGGCAGAGCTCTAGCTGGAGTTCAGGTTTTAAGTAGCTCAAAGGGACAATTGTTCTTTTCTAGGAGCTCAACATATTATTCTTCTGCTTCATATGCACAGAAGACATTAGCGAAGATAAACTGTGCAACTGACAATTGAAATTAAAGCTGCAACATCTATTATGGTAACATCCACTGTGCCACATCGCAAACACACAGAGAATGAAATGGCTTTTGTGTATGAAGTACCAATCGAGATACCCACTGGAACAAAAATGCATTAAGTAATGCAATTAAATACATTTGCACAACATAAAATTTACTAAAATTACTCGCACTGTCATTACTAGTCTTCCACCATCTTGACAGATACAATAAGTAAACCCTCAGTATAATTCTGGGAGGTGTGTCTGAGAAAAGCATATCTTTTTCTAAAACTCAAAAACTTGCACAGCGTTCCCGGTAAAGAAACATGTTCAAAAATCCAGTTTGCTTCTGAAAATATTGTTTACTCATTTAAAAAGGCAAAATTTGCATGATCTTTGGAAGAATTATTAGAAAATACTTTCTTAACAAAATTTCAGAAAATACCAAACATTTTTGAGACTTCAAAATTAGGATATTTTATGAAATAACATTTAGATAAACTATATTGTCTTTGAAATTCAAGTAATCATTAAGTGATTATAGTAGCAACAAAGCCTTATTAAAAGGGCCACCAACTGAAAGAATATCCAGTTTAAGCATGCTCCTGGGACCATGGTTAGCATTCAAGCTCTTTATAAATTTCTTGCAACTCAACAGCTTTTTACAAGACTGTAACATTTGCTCACCATTACCACATCAGTAAACAAAAGCTTTTCCAATATTTTAACTGATTAACACTGTAACTGCTATTTTATGTCATATTAAAAAAAAAAAAAAAAAAAAAAAAAAATCTATCCGGGGTAACCAGTTTTCTAAAGATAATCTGAAGTCCTCCATGGAAATAACAAGAGCAGAGTATTTTACAGCAAGGGGCAATTAGAAAGATGAAGATCAACTTCCTATTTCCAGGGTGCTACATACTGTATATGAAGATGATTTCTAAGACACTTGGCTGCATCATCTGTCCAAACCTGGTGAGTTTTGTAAAATCTTGACTTGCAAAAGGAAAGCAGTAAGGATATTTTGTTTGTTTTGGGTTTTTTTTTAATTACTTTCCTAATTTTATATCTATACAGGAGTGCTACTTTAATCACGAAGAATGATTATTCCCTAACCTGTAAAGCTCCCTATAACATGGTGCTGGTACCTTCTAATTGGGATCAGGACTAAATCAGTAGCTCTTTAAAAATCTGACTATAACTCAGATGAAGTAAAGGATCAAAGCATGGTTATGCAAGGTGCTACTGCAGTCAGATGCAGCTTGCTAAATATTTAAGACATATAAAGGTAAACACGCAAGACCCTAAATCACTACAAACCCAAATGGTTAGCAAGATCTCTGCAAATGCCTCCTGAATAAAGATACATTATGTGCTTCATTCATTTTCTAATAAGCAATGTTCAGGGTTTTTATTATTATTAATTGCGTATAAATTACCATGATTTTTGTATCACGGGGAAAGTATTTAGCCATTCACCTCTCAGAGGAACAATGCTGAACAAAGACAATGAATGCATGGCATATAAGAACAATGCAGAACACAGAAATTTATGCATGCCATTTGAAAGGCATGGCATTTAGACTACTAGCAAAAAAATCAAAAGTGTGTCATAAATCTTTAATTGTAAGGAAAAAAAAAAAAGTCCCAACTAATGGTTTTCCAAGTCCTTGATATTGTTTAAGCAAGAACACTGCCTGCTTCTGGAGTGCAAAATCTCCTTAACTCACATATTTGCATGTATCCCCAACCTCCTCTGGAGTGTTCTGCTGCAAAATTCATTGTATCTGAGATCTGCTAATCATCATCAGGAAACTCTGTTATGCATCTTAAGGACGTACTTTAGGCTCTCAAGAGGAAAAATAAACATGTTTTATTAGCTGCTTTTGGAAAATACTGATTTGTATTTATTTAGAAACCTTTTCAAGTTGTACCACTGTTAAATTAAATATTTATGGCAAAGAGTTTAACACCTGTTAAGAGTTTAACATGCTGACTTCAACAGGAGCTCCGTAGTGCCCAATGTTTCTGCAAACCTTGGAAGTGACAAGGTTCACATGTGGTAAAGCAGCTTGAGCATGGATGTTACTGCTGAGCTCTACAATGCAACCAGGATCCTTACCAGCCCCTACTTCCCATCGCAGCATTTCATTTCAGAAAACTGAACCTGCTATATTTTACTAGAAATACCAGAAACATGACTCATTAACATCCATTAATTCCAAATAAAGCCTAGACTAACTGCTGTTAGTTAATCCTCAATGCATCTTCACTTTCCTTCACTAGTGGAAAACCTATGCACTTGGGTCATTAGACATCACCTCAAGTAGCAGCTTACAGAGGAGACTAAAATCCACAGTGAGTCAAGAACTGGAAAGCAAAGCTGTTGATAGTAAGGGTGAGAAGTTGAACAAGGATGAAGCGATCTCATAAAATGCAGAATAAAGAAAGTACAGCAGAGAAAGAAGTTTGGTACATTGCAAAACCCTGCATCCCGGTGACAGTGGGGCCAGCAGTGCAGTCTTCAGCTTTTGCATTTGGCTTCGCAGCCAAAATTGAAGACTGCACCTCTGGCCTCACTGTCAAATGAAATTAAAATAAGATGTTGGGATCTAGTCATCCTTATTTTGCTTAGCTTCTGAGGGATATGCACTTACTATCCCTCCCAGCTTCTTGCTTCCAGGTGTCTTACATCTCCCATTTTTGTGTGAATAGATGATTTATCACACCTTGTGGCTGGCTGCCCTCCCGCCCTCTCTGGTCCTTTGCCTGGTTGCAACACATACCTAAATCTGAACTGAGGTGCAAAGACATCATCTTACATTTCAGAATTAAATACCTAAGTTTCCTCATGGCATAGGGCTTATACTTCTGGAAGCAAGAAACTATGTATTTTAGGCAGTAAATGAATAAATATGTAAGTAAATATGTAACATCTAAGTAAGAAATTACTATACATAAGCATGACTCAAATGATCATCCAACATGATTTCATAAACTGAAGACAAATAAAATAGTTGAATATTGCAGATAGGACACATCAATCTCCTTATACACTTTACAGCACACTACAAATCTGTCCAGCAAGTCGAATATTTTACTCATTAAAATAGTAGCTTTCATCACACTATAAAACATTGCAAATGCAGACCAGAAAACCAACAAGCATATTTACTGTAAAGCTTTATACTTGTGTCATCAATTAACAACAAAAGTTTGGAATAAAACTAAAATAAAAGCTAATCAAAACAGCTAGCTGTCAAAACAGATGGGAACTATATTTTTCAAATCAAGCAAAAAGACAAAGCTTTCGAACATTTAGTGTCGTGTCAGCTGATACAGACAACTTAGAAAGGAAGGACAGCAAATGTCAGGAGTATATGAAGAAAAGGTGTCCCCGGCTGAAAGATTCACATTTATGAATTTCCATTGATTTTTTTTTTTTTTTGGCTTCAGGATGATTAACTCACACCAAAGCAGACCTCTGATACGTGAACTATAAATAAGGTGCCGCTGTGTGACACTGCAGGCAAAATAAATAAAAACAGAGCCCCGACATTATTTTGGCCTCAAACAAATGTTTCAGTCCCTACATTGTCTGGCTCAGAAAGATACATAGACAGTCTCACAGACAGAGATATAAATGAACAATTGCAGTACCTTTTTCCCACACTGTTTACAGGGTTGGCTATATTCCTACTGGCAATAGATTTTCTTCTTGACAGCTTCTTGGTGTTGGTGCTGTCATCAGTGCTGTCATCCTCTTTCTTTGGTGTGTTACTTCCTTTGCTGTTCAGGTCCCTTAGCACATTATAATTAATTTTACTTGAGATTTTCTTCTGTTCTAACATCTTTTCAATTGCCTCTCCTGCTGTGCTGGCTTGAATTGGCTCCCGCTTCTTTGCAGATTTCTTTGGCTTAATTAAAATATAAAATTAGTGATGTAGATACAAACAAAGTTTCCATGAAGCAGAAGGGCGAGCTGCAGTTCAGCAGTCCTGGCTCAGGTGCTGCTGATGGAGGGATGCAGGCGACACGGCTGGGCTAAGCCAGCGCTCCCTCTCCTGCCACTCAACGGGACCAAGAGGTCTCTTTTCTCCGTGAGATAAGTGTTCACTTTTTGCCAAATGCCCACACAGTTTATTACAAATTCTTTACTCAGTATTTGTAATGCTGCCAGAGAAGAAACACAGGCCATTTCTCATGCATAGAAAAAAAAAAAACCAAACGGGAGTGAACTCCTGTTACAGAAACAGGGATTCTGATAGCATCACCCAGCATGGAAATAAAGGAATGCTCCTTCTAAAATTGCCTTTAAAGTTAAGAGTCAAGCTGGGTCACAACTACCCTAAGCACTGACAACTCCGAATCGAAACTGCAGTGGTGTTTTCTATCAAGTCCAAATGCGGCGTGGGAGGGCATCTACCCAGCTCCTCCTGCACACTGAAAAATATTAGCAGCGCCTTTCTGAGCAGGGACTGGCATTAACGCCAACGGATAGGAAGCAGAAGGCTGCAGACACACAAGTGCAGCGACAATGTCACCTGCAACTGTCCTTCCCAGGCAAACGCTGCAAGCCCAAGCCCAGCGTCGCGCTGCGGAGGCTGATGCTGCACAGAGCCAGACAAAGAGAAATGACACCAGAGAACATTTCTAGCCATGTCCCATGCCTGGGTAGGTACGAAAAAAAAAGAACCTCTGTTTCTCATTTGACATTTTCCTTTTCAAAGGAAGGTTTTAACACCAAGCTCTGCAGGAGATTTATTTTTTAATGGATAATAGCCCCTCTGTTTACCTACATGGGTCAAGTGCTACCTTGAAATTGGAAAGCACTATATTAATCAAGTTCTACTCAAGCTGTCAGAAACAATACAGAGTTAGAGAAAAACTCCTGTGTTGTCCGAACAAAAAAGTGGGTGTTTGGGCTACTTGGCGGTGCCAACAAGTTATACAATTTTGAAAATTGCTGGTAGACTGCCACGTCTGCGTAAGTGCAGGATGAATGAGAAACTCTGAAGTATAAAACAGTGTTTCATTGTCTGGTTTTGTTTTTATTGTTGAAATACCTAGGGGAAGTAGGAAACTCTGTCTTTCACATTAGTCGGATAGAGGATATACGCGCTAAAGACTAACATGGATTTTAGTTGCATGTGGAACATTTGACTTGTCACTTGCTCAATTACACAAAATACTAATGCCGTAAATCGTGAATACACGGCCAATTAGGCTGCTTTAAACTGCTAAACATGGAGACAGGACATGCCATTTGTTAACATAACTGTCGCATTCTTTATGAAAGGTAGAACAAAATATTCCTTCAAGTGACTGTAACAAGGATCTGTTCAGTTCTTCATAAAGAAATCATTATTGTAAGAGCAAAGAAAGCTACTGAAGTTATGGCAAGTACAAACAAATTCCCCATGCACACGTTAAAAAAAAATTAGGCATGTCTTAAGACCTGTATTTAAATAAGCAAGCAATTAGGACAGCAATCATAAATGCAAAGGGCTAGCTCTGACTTTGCCATGCACAGAATTTTCTCACAATAGTAATTTAAAATAAAAGTTTGGGCAAGAAAGTGTTTTTACTCACCACCTGAAAAATTACAGTCTTGTAATTCAATAACAGGTAGAGAGATACAACAGATTTTGCTTGTTTAGTGGTGACCTGTACCATTACGCCCACACATCCTACATGGAGCTGATCTGCAAATGTAATGAATTTCCAGGACATTTTCAAACAGACACAATTAGCACACAGTTTAATACCTTGTGTTCCTTATAAATCCCAAGTTCTTTCTCTTTTGCTATTCTTGCTTCCTTTTCTGAAAGATGACAAAAGGGTAACCAGCATGAAGATTACATAGACTGCATATTTCAGCAACACTGGCCAAAAGGAGAATTTCAGTCCTATATACTTACCTTTTTGTTCCTTCAAATAATCTGCATTTTCTTTCATCCACAGCTCTGCTTTTATCTGAGCTTCTGTTTCGTTAAGTATATACTAAAAGACAAAATAAGTTTATCTACTTTCAGAAATCAATTTGAAAACCATAGACCAAAACTAAATTGAAAAAGCACTGGCACGGTCAATTCACATCCTGGGTTGGTTTTGGGTTTTGTTTTGGTTTTTTTTTAATAATAAAAGAAAACATGACTGAGATATGACAACCAGGGAGCATTTCTAGAAACTTCTAAAGCTGGAAAAAAACAACAACATGTTTTCAGAAAAAGAGTGCTTGGTTTCCAAAACCATCCAGGACTCATTGTACGTGGTCTGTAATTAACCTAAAATGATCCTGGGTTTATGATCTTTTTCAGATGATATGAGAGGGCATCATGACAACATGGTTGTCTGCAAGTAATTCTGCCTGTTGATGGTGGTCTGTAATTCAAAACAGTATGGGAACCACTGCCCTGTGCTACCCAAACAGAAACATGTGTCCTCTGGGTAGGTTTCTGCGAAGGTTTAGGCACAGTTACTGAGATTATAAATTCAATGGCCCCATCTGTGTGAATGAAACCAGCTTACGTTGCTGGAGTATTAGTCCTCTAGATTTTAGAGAGTTGGGTTCAGTAACCACATCTAGGCTTTTGTCAGTTAACTCCCACTTAGTCTTGGTAACATCATTAGTAGGTGTGGAGCTGTAAAACACATCAGATGAATTACAGAAATAAATATACAAGTAGGTACCAGGCAGGCTGGCAGGTTGGTAGATAGATCTCCTCTTCAATTACTTAAATGTAAAAATAAATCCGGTATTTAGCACAACTGTCCATGAAACAAAAGTTGTCTACAGTCGATGCTGTCTGGGAGTGAAGAACTTCTGCAGAATGGAGAATCCAAACTGGGTCATCTTTCATGAACAAGACACTTAATTTTTAAGCAGCAGACCCAAGACTTGTAAAACAATGTTTAAGTGCAAGAAAAGCATTCTGAGATTTCTCCATCTTATGGGTTCAAGTGTTTGAGATTTTCTCTGAAGCAAAATGTACTGAGGATTTAATGAGAAAAATAACTCCAGTCAAATGAAACTAATGCAGGGGGGGGTCGTTCCTCTGAGGGCAAATGAGGCAAGCAAGCAGCTGTGTAAGTCCTGGTTTATCAGACCAATATTTTCATTCTTTCATCTGCTTCTATTAAAAGTAGGCCATAATATTAAAACTTGCTTCCTCCTAGCTCAGTTATTCATCTTTCTTACGCTTTTAGAGAGTTCATAATGTTGGGCTTGCAATATTACAGCCTACTGCCATGGAAATGAACATGAGGTCATAAAAGCAGAGTTATGACCTCATCACAGAGCCTAGGAGGAAGAGAAAAATTCACTTGTTCTTCCCGTGCAATTGTTTAAATTATGGACCAGCTATACTGAAGACGTTCAGCCTCTCCACTCCCTCCATACCACCGTCCACTTGATTCACAAGACCCTTCCAAATGCCCAGCCTAGCAAAACCCACTTCATGGCTGAAGTCAAGCTGAGCATTTTCCTGTTCCTTCATCCATCACCAACAACGTTCTGCAGACCAGTAACCCCCATGCAACCTCATTGCTCTCAATGGTTTTGTACCCCAAAAGGAGTTTTTAGCATGGGCATTATCTGTTCAAATCACACTTTAAACCAGCGTGAGGGCTGCAGAGGCATCAGGCCTTGGAGCCAGGAGAGCCAGACTCCATCACGTGTTCAAGTGTTGACCTGCTGCGTGGCCTTCAACAAGCTGTTTTCCACAGCTGTCTGTCTGTCATATTCAGGCTAGATGGTATCTTTTGCTGCCACACAAATAATAATAAATCCAGAAAATGTTACAGAAATCTTTGAAAGAACACAGAAGCTGTACATGCTGGTTTTATAGTTTGGTTTCCATGGCAGCCTCCTATGTGAATATATTTTAATTAAATAATGAATTTAGAGCTCCACCAAACTTTTTAAAGTCCTTCTTCAGAATAAAAGACATTCTAAAACATAATTATTCCAGCACAGTGAGAGCAGCAGCCTCATATATATATAACCTGGGCAAGGAACACCAAATTCACAGGCTTGCTTGAACATTAGTTTTGATCTCCGATCACTGAAATCACTCGAACCTCTCTATAGATCAGAATGAAGAGGCAGGGAGGGGAGAGGATAAACCAGACAGACAAAATGGTTCTTTTCTCAGATACCCAAATGCAGAGGCACACAGGACAAGAGGGCACCTTACCCGATCTATTTCGCTGTCGTCGATCCCACTCAGATCCAATTCACCATCTCCTGTATTCTCGCCTGCAGAGAAGAGCACATTTTAATCAGGCAGATGTTTGTTCAAAATCTATCGCAATTCAAGTTCTACAGTAAAGTTACACTTAATGATCATCCTTCAGAGATTTGCATCCTTCTGTGTTCACCCTGGAGCTTTAACATGTTGGTATTTTCAATGTGGGGGTACATACACACACACAGATTCACTACAATGAATTAACTTAAAATTCAGGAACCAGCACAGTCGTCTTCAGTACTAAAAATCCGTCAGACACTTCAGTTGCCTTTTCTTCCCCATTTTAATTTAGAGCCACAAATGTTCAGCAAGAAGCTGGGAAAACCAGTTTAAAAAGATGACCATTTTTCTTTCATCGTATCATGAATTTCTGTGTCTGAGCCTATAGATTAATAATTTATCTGTAAATTATGACTTAGAAAATATTTTCTGTTTTCACAGAAGCAGCTTGGACCAGTGAATAACACATTATGCCAACAGCCATACCATGGCTTTCTTCTTGATTCTGATCTGTCATTATTGGAACCACTTACCTTAGACCAGTTCTGCAAAAAGATGTGTATTAGCTTTTCTATCCGTAAAATGGGAATTATTAAAACATTTCCAAATTTTAGAATAACTTTTAAAAGCTGGGGAAGGGTCTAGATAAATGTAAAACAATAATGACTTTCTGTAATTGCAGTTTCACTATAATTTTTCTAGTTTTGTATTTATTAAGACTTGTTCTGAAAACAAATTTTTTAATATTTTATCCATCAAAAGGCGTAACAGCACAGAACTGAGGCTTAATTTGGGCCTGGCACAGTGTACAGCAGCAAAACCTGATTTTCCACATCACATTAATGTACAGCAGTAATACACTATTAATGTAGTCCAGGTAGAGAAGAAAACAAATTATTCAACAAAGACTTATGCTGCGGAATGAAGCAATCTTCTTGGTCATCTCCATTACGTCTAATCAAGACAAGAGATGACCTAACCAGTTTACTTGCAGGAAAAATAAATAAATAAAGTTTCAACAATCCACATTAACAAATTAAAACCAAAACGGTGCAGCACAGCTTGGCATCTTCACAGTTCCTGCTCCCCAGTCCTGGGGATGAGCCTCCCCCCAAACCAAGACCTCGGAATGGTTTGATTCCCCAGTCTGGTGCCTCCTCGCGGAGCAGAGCTCCGGAGCAGCGTGGCGCTGGACCGGCAGAGGGGAAGGCAGCTTCCAACGGCAGGTTATGACAATGTGGAGCCTTGAAGCTTGAGGAGCCCCAAAGGGTGAAGACAAACCAAGGTAGGAATTACAAGCATTCCCAGGAGACACAAATGATGTTCTGCTTGGCAATACTCAGGTGTTTAAGCCTGTTGCCTGAAGTTTGTGAAATGACAAGGCTGGGAATCCAACCAAAACACCTGGTTAGGAATAAAGGCTGAGCTTCTTGAGGTGGTGCAAAGGGTCTGGCTGCTCAACTCAACATTTACTGGTATCTGGCACCGAGCGCTTACAAATGCCTTTTCAAAATCCACCAAAACAACCAACAGGAAGTTTTAAACTTTCCATATCAAATCACATGCAAAATAGGTTTCACCCCAAAGAAAATGTCCTGTCACAAGGAACAGCGTTACACTGTGCTTTGATTTTTTTTTTTTTTTCCTGAGATTGCCCAATAAATGTGATACCAACTTTACCAGTTCAGATAATCTGATGCTGATATGATTGAAAAGGCCTTAAGGAACATTTCTCATTGCTGTCACATTTAGAAATTAATTAAACTTCAGTCCCAGGCACATGTTTACTTTACAACCTTTTTCCCAAAAATTATTTTTAAAGTGTAAAAGATATATAATTGTTCAGCACGTATGCTTCTCTTCTGGTCTGATCAGAACCAGAAGAGCAGAACCTTTTGCACCAGGGCCACCAGCTTCTTGTTCGGGCACCCCGCTACCAGGCAGGCAGGGATGTGACCCAAGGACACAGCAAAGTACACCCTGGCTCAAGGCTGGAGAGGAAAAGTAAGCTGACAAAAATACATCATGGTGGTTTGCTGCATCTTTAATATAACTCACTAGAATTTTTTAAGCAAACCATAATCATGCAAAGCACAGAGAGACAAAATGCTGCATCACCCAGGGGAGTCCGGAGTATACTACAAAACAGCACTACACATCCCACCTGCTGGAGCTGAGATACAAATTTCCAGTGAGCAAAATACTTAAATATTCACTGAGGAAAGGAGTTAATACTGTAGTCTAGTGTCTGAGATGCCTTCCCAGGAGATTGTCCACCTGGGTCCAAGGAAAGTTTCATTACACAAAATAAAACAGCTTGACAGCAGAGTGTAAGGGTGTGCCCAGGTCAGAATAACCTGACTTCTAGGTCAGAAGGAGTTTGTGCAGAAATGGGACTCAAACTGAGTCTCCTGTATTCTGGATAAGTACTTTAACTGCCAAGTTGTAGGACAAAAGGGGGGATGGCCTCCCCCTTCATTGAATTATCTACCTTTTGTTTCCTCAAGGTTTTGGGGGAAGAAACCCCAACTTTCAATTTTGTTTATCTGGGCAAATAAAGGCTTGGGGTTTTTTTCCATATTCATTGCACCAGATAAACTAAAATGTCAACTATCTACACAGACTTGGAATTAGGGACAAAGAAAAAAAGGAGCGAACCTCAAAAATTACTCATGAGTTCTGAAAACTGTGGACTAGAAAATTCAAAATTTTGAAGTGGTGACATAACTACTTACATCACTGCCCAACTTTACATAAAATTACATCCCAAAATTATTTGCTGTAAATACTGCCATAGCATGTTAAGAGCAATAAAAATATCCCACTGAAATCAAGCTGCCACTGCTTTTATTCATCATTAAACACCTCTCTCCTCCTATACCCTGCTATATTTTTGGATCAGAGATTTAAAATTTAATATGCCACAGTACAGTAGGTGTCTATTCGCTTATACAGCCCTAACAGGCCAGACTGAAAATGATGTAATTTCAGGCACCATGAACAATTTCACATGTCGTTTTAAATACAAGTTGTTACTGAATTAGGTGCCAGGTTTTTTTCACTGGATCAATTAGCAATGGGGAAGAAAAACTCATTCTCCAACTGGTAAATTGCAGAGAAGAATCCAGAAGCAAGTTATATGTAATAAGCATTTCTTAGACCCCGTAACAGTAGTACAGGGAGTAATTGCAGGATATCCTTCTGCCTGCAAGTCATCCTCTTTCCTGCCAAGGCGATAGGCATTCATTAAATGCAAGGGGCTTTTCAGAAGAGAAGGTGCCTCCAAATCCTGAATTTAACACTTCTACTGAGGAAAAAAAACCCCATATTTTGTTACAGAATGTCAATTCAAAACAGAATACATCCATTTTGATCTGAAAATTTCCATGGCAATCGTTTCCAACAGGAGTAGACCCTACCAGCCATAAATATCCATCTGCTCGATGTTATACAGCTCACTCCAGGGCATGGAAAGTAAAACCCCTTGCTTTTTTATATACCAGAAAGATCTTCCCAGCTGCTAAACTTTTCAAAACAATTTCTAAATGATCATTTTCTCTTTTAATAAAAGGGTCAAAATTAAATATTCGATGAAGTAAAAACACAGATGTGGCCAACATCTGGTTCAACCTCTTAAAAGCTTCTTTAAAAGCAGTAGTGTCACGTGGCACAGCTCTTAGACATTGTGGATTTCTTCTGTTAAGAAAAACAACCACTTTACTGCAGGGCACAGGCAAAAAATTAAGTTGGGCGTTAAAAAACACCCCATCCCCCAGCCCAACAAATCCAGTTCTTAAATGAAAGTACTATCAGGAAGACAGTAGAGCGAGGCAGCAAGGAGCAGCCTACTCCATCTTCACCTAACCTCTCCATGGCAGGAGGAGGAGGATGGGCACCTCTAGAGCTTTCCATCAAGGTCCTGAATCAACTACATTCATGCCACTTAAAACCATCAGTCACCCAGCCAGCTCCCCCAATATTTAAAAATAAAACCCCCCAAAAGCCCTTTCTTTACAGCCTTTTAATGCCTTTCCAACCGACTCTAGTAGATGCAAGGGCTACAATCAGACACTGGGGATTAGGTTTGTAAACCTGCAGGATTATTTACTGTTCTTGTCATTACTAAATGCATGCTAAACCCTCTTTTAACACACCGTCTCCCCCTCTCCCTACCTCTGTGCAGCTAGTTAAATGTATACATAGCACGCTATTATGGGGATTTATTACGGAAGAATCATTCCAGCCGATATATTTTAAACCCCACATTTTTAAAAACAGCCATGTGAAGAATGTGTTTTTCTGTTTCTATTACAGGAGGCAGCACTATTTATTGCTCTGCCCAGATAAGAGGATTTCCTTACAGACAGAAATGGAGGCTGAACACTTCCCAGGAAATCCTCTGGAGCAGATATAATAGAAGGCACTTGGTGCTCTGGTCCCACGCAGAAAATACACCCTCAGTCACACTGTATTGTAGCAGTTGATGAGCTGAAAGAGTTTAAACAAAGAACCCTTCCATCTATTCAGAATAAAACCAGACACTAAGCACCCCCAGCATTTAAGAAAAACTTCAGGGCTAAATCTGAAAACAAAATCTGAAAATAGTTGGGAGAGGCTTTTTCACTAAAAATCCTTAAGCAACAAACCAATCGACCTGAGCCTGGGGCATCAGAAATAGTGGGATTGACTGTTGCTCTCCAGGGAGGGATTAAAACCAAGGGGAGCCACAGAAAGATCCGGCAGATCGTTGGAGGAACCCGATGGGGCAGAAATGCTTTGGCAGCTAAATCTGATCAGCAGTGCCGGTGCCACTTCGGGAGCTGCAAGGAGCACCGAGGGACGGTGGAAGCTTAGAGTCAAAAAAGGCACGGCACAACCGTACCAGAATATAATTGATTAGCTGATCAGAGGGGACAAGAACCCATCTGTAGGGGAAGATAACCGATTTACAGAAGGGCGTGAAGAGAACAGTCATTAAACGTGGGTAATGGGAGGGGAGAGGCAGCGGCGATCAGGTAGGGAAGAGAAATGGATGTGAAAATGCTGCAGCAGCAGCAGCGCAGCACGAAGTGCAGTGCAGGGGGATCGATGGGTGCACAAACGAACCCGCCACATCACGGCGTGCGCAGAGTCCGCCGGGCTGCACGAGCAGGGTACACTGCAAATTTTAGTAATATGGGGCGAGGAGCCTCTGGAGCAGGCTGGGAGGTTATCTTGGCAGTTTTAAACTGTTGCCGATCTCACTGCTCCAGATAAGGCGTCTCTTTGTGCAATCCCAGCCGGCCCCACCGTGCCTCCATCCCACAGCACAGACCCAACGGCTGCCAAGGGCTCCGCTTCCCTCCGGTCACCTTTGGCAACGACATCATGTGTCGTCATAACAGAAGTACAACACAAAACCAAGACGTAAGGACAGAGCAAAATTGATTGCACTTACTGACAAAATAAGGTCACAAAAATGCATGATGTGCATCTTCATATTTAAGTGAGAACGTTTTTTATTTTACTGTACCTGAAGCCACCTTGAAAATTACAGCCTACTCCTTCACAGTGCCACTTCGACACCAGGATTTAGGTCTGACGGCATACGGAGCACACGAGGCCATGCATACAGCAGAAAGATAAATGAAGTCTGTCACTTTATTATTTCCTTCTGCCAAGGCAAGGTTACAGGGTCCTCTCCAGCCGAAGCCAAGTTTCCAGCCTGCTAGCTCCCTCAGAGAAAGCAAACACACCACACCACACAGAGTGAGGCCCCTTCTTCCCAGAAACCTTTGTTCCTGCTGACAAGGGATGGTGGGAGGCATCGCCGGCCGGCGCCGGGCTGCCCGGCAGCACCAGAACACACAGCCCTGGCCCTGCAAAGCACCCACCAGCCGACTCCACGTGCTGGGACTGTAGAAGTACAGAGACAAAGCCCAAAAAGGTGCAAAGGAAGAGCAAAGAGGGAAAAGACTTGATCGAATAAAACCACAGGAATTCCATGTATCAACTACATAATCTACTACGGCCAGCATGAGAGAGCGGCTGTGCAAGCTCAGCCTGCTCAGAAGCAGGGATGTACAAGCTCGTTAGCTCTTTCCCTACCCCCATCTGCTGAAAATAGGACCTTCTCACAGAGCAAAGAGGAACAAGAACTGGGACCATCCCCGGCTGGTTCACAGTCACTGCATCAGGCTTGTCCACATCACTGTAGGCAGAAGGAGATTCTCGTACAAGATTCTTCCTTAAACCCACAGAGAAGTACAAACCCACCTTTATTAAGTGCCTGCATCTCTATTTCCTCACACTGAGATTCAAGCTCTGGGTGTTATATCTGTCCTGCAGCAGCTGACTGACACCAAAGAGCCTTCCCACATTAGCCACCTTCGTACGGTGGCCACAGAACAATTATCCCATCACAGGAACAGAATTTCAAATTTGTGTGCTTAATGGTATATGAGAATGAATTACGAGAAAAGATTTTCCTACAGTCAATCATCTCTCACAGAACTTTTCTTAAGATACAGAACACATTTTTTATAAACTAAATTTCAATTTGGAAAAAAAAAAAACAAAACACCAACAACCCTGCTGCTTTTCTGGCAGCACATCCATACTGAAACAAATGCTATTGTTTCACCTCACAATCCACAGAGGATTGAACCAAAGCATATCCATGCATTTTATATCCAGTTAAAGGTTATGCCACTAGTCTCATAGACATGGAAACTTGTTAACTTAAACACTAATTAATCAGAAAAACAATTAATCACTCCATTCTTTCCAGAAATTCTCCCGTGCAATATATATGTTTTTTAAAGCAGGTAGTACAAAAATAGGCCAGCAATAAACAATGCTATTCTCATTCTGAAGATTTTTCTTTAAAGGTAAGCTCATGCTTATTGAACTACATAGCAATATAAAAAAGCCCTTAAGAAAAAAATCCTTTCAACCTCCCAAAATAAATACAGCTGAAAGTTAAGCTTTTGAACTGAAGAACATCTTGACACTGTCCTCAAAACCAGCAGCAGATGTTCCTCTTGTGGAATAACGTTCATGTTTCCCCCCCAACACCCTTTGAAAATAGTGAAAAAGAGCATCCTTTATGCAACCTACTTGATGCAACTCATCATTCTTTTTTAAGCTCACAACCCTGCTGCCATGACCAACTGCTCAGAGGACGGCTGCTCTCAACAATATGGCAAAAGCTATTTTTTACTGATGAAACCCATAACCGTCAGGGATCAACTTGACAAATACTCACCTGGAAACACACTAATTAGCTACCACAAATGACGTTTTTCAGCTCCAAAGCCCAGAAATGGTACAAGCTCCCATGCGCAGACACAAGTCTTCTCCAACTCATGATTTCTGCATCTAGCAATGCCAAGACCGATCACAGAGCTCCAGCCAAAGGTGCAACACACTCATATCTCAGCGCTCATCCACATATTTACCCCCTCCTGCCTGAGTAGTTATGAGCTGAAAAGTTTTTAAAATGGAGACTATAAAGACAGATTTCCCCTACTTATTGCTCTGATCATCTGATAACCAATTCCCCGCAGTATTTTCCTCTTTTGCCTTTTATGCTGTTCTTGGCATCTTTTCTCTCCTCTCCCTTCCCCCATTCTTCCTTCTTTTTGGTGCCTTCTGGCCTGTATTTTCTGCATTTTTTAAAATCTCTGCAGGGGTATCCAACAGTAACAGTTTATATAAAGGGAGAGGCCAGGGAGAAGAACTGACCAGCATCTTAATCAGTTCCCCTCTCCAAACCCCGCAAGTGCAAAGTGCTGCCATATCTCTTACAGAGGGCGAGGGCTGTACAACGCCCTGGAGAGCCAACAGCAAAGGCAGCCGGGCTCAGATCAGGCTCCAGCTCACTTTCTCTGGGCTGCCAGACCACTATGTAAAACAGCAAGAGCACTTTACACCCAAGCCAGCCATAAAGGGAACAGCTGGTTTAATTTTTAAGTGCTGAAGCATCATTTCTGCAACTGCAGCTTGCCGGTTAAGTAGCCAGGTCTTGCTGTGGGCGCTAAATGCTCTGCTGTCCATCCCTGCAAGCTCAGGATCCTTGTCTGGCTGGTGCTCAGTCACCCCAGCAGAAGGACATATGTTTTATTGAGAAGTAAATCTGCTCCTGTAATGTGCCGCCCTCCCCACACCAAATAAAACGAGACGGGGAGCTCTGAACTACGGAGAACTTAAAAGCAGATCCTAGAATTTTGCTTGGATTATTTTTATCTACATTTTTTACAATCGTGAATCAATTTCTGTCCCACTAACAAAAGATTTTACATGTATACAGCCATACATACACACGTTTTTAAGCCACAAAGACACAAGAAAAATTTGTGGAGACTCACAATACATAATGTCTAAGGCTAATTTGACTGATTGGAACTCCAAAGCAAAGCTAACCTATTTCGCTAGGACATCACTGAAAAGTCATGGTTGGCTCAGATGATGGCCCCAAATTTAGAGCAATTTTACTTTAGCAGAATTACAACCAATTGAACTGTCATGCTAACCAGAGCCCAGCTTCACTCCAACACATCTCTGGCCACATCAGAGTTACCACGCTTACCCTTGCACTCCCAACCCTCAGCTCCCCACCTCCAGGACAGGGACATAGGCCAGTGCTGGGCATACAAAGGCCACCTGGCCTAAGTCAGCTCTCCCACTAAAGAAGCAGTCTTTCTCTTGCTCCCAGAACTGTGGTCTGGACCAAAGAGCTGCTCCAGGTTATAAACATTCTAGCAAAATAACTCACCCAGCCAAGTGAGAAAGAGGAACAAGTTGAACTTTCCACTTACAGTTTTCTTCTAATCACCCTTACCATCTCTTGGCAAAGGTGGGCTAACTTCTACCCTCTCCTCTGAGGTCCAGAGCTGGTCTATGGTAGATAGGGTGATAAGCTCAGCACCAGCCACCAGAAGCCACCTGGACTACAGAAGTTTTTCAGCAGGCAATTACTGGCATTAAGACATCACAATATAGTGTATGAAATTATCACCTGTGTTTTTATTTAAAGGAAAAAAATTCAATTTATATCCAGGCCACTTACTGCACTGTCTGGGTGGGCTGAATGGTGAGAAGCTGTTAAGTGAAAGAAAATTATCAGGTAAGAATTTCTCATTTTGTTACCCAGCTTCTTCCTTCCTTGCTAATGAGAAATAGCAAGCAGGGAATTACAGAGATGAGGAAAGGAAAAAGAAGATAAAAGTTAATTCTGATTATTTATTATTACCGTGGTAGAATAACAGGCAAGAGCAGAAGTTCCCCTGCAAGAAGCAAAAGCTTTGTAAACAAAGCAGTTAGGTGGGAACCTGGCCCAAAGGAGAAAGCCTCTACGTGGTGGATGGGGGCCGGATTCAGAGCAGCTACCAGGCAGTGTTTTGTGCTGCCGGGACTACCAGAGGCATGGAGTTGGGAGAGATCACACACATGAGGTCCTGACTGGTTCCGAGATCAGGACCACCGTTGGGGTTTGCAAACCTGGAAGTACGAGACATGGGTTTGAGTTCTTAAAAGGCAGCAGCTACAGAAATGCTGATCCACATTAAGAACATCACTGCATTATGCAACAGATGGCCACAGCCAGCACAGATCATGCTTTTAAATAAAAATCATGGAGGTTGGGCCCTTTCATGTTAGATGAAGTGCTATCTTTTTTTCTCTGACCATGCCTAATGGCTGAGAAACAGGTAGGTGGTAGAGTACTTCACTGTCTCTCTCTTGACCCAAACAGATCTCGTGTATAAGCTCACATGCTCCAGGGACTAGGGCACTTCTGCATCAATTTGGGAAACTATATGAAGCATATAAGGATCTCTGCAAAGTACAGGCACTGCTTGGGTGGCTCCAGGTGACAGTGGAACTCAGCAAGCTCACTTGGTCACCTGGCCAAACTGCAGCACAATCCTGCTGCAGAGAGCACACGTACTGCAGCACACTCCTGGAGAAGACATGCATTTGCTGCTCCTCTGCCCAGATGTTTTAGGGACTGCAGCAAACATTTTCCCAGATGAGCAGTAGACAGTGGTGAAGGATTTTAAACATTTTGCCTGCAGCAGCTCCGAGGCCCCAGTGCCTTGGCATTTGGATAGACTGAACCATAAGTGCAGCATAATTAGCATGTGTACTCCATATGCTTGAGATTCATCATTACAGCACTGGAATGCCCTCTGACACCACAACTTTCCAAAAGAAGAAAGTTGTGGAGAAGTTCCGGGAGAATAATTCATCTTATTCTCCAGGAAGAGTGGAAAAAGGCACTTCCGTGCTCAGGAGGTTTCAGTGGAGCTGGAGAAATAACCTTTTCCCGACAAAGCCCAGCAGCGTGATTCACCTATAAATAATAGAGCTGGTTTCAAAGACGGCCTTTCAAGCTAATGGCTATCAGAAAGGCCAGCCATATGCTTGTACAACCTGTCATTCTGATTAATCTCAACATCTGACTTGTATATAAAGTTTATATAGTAACAGGACTATATTTAATATGTCATTTTAGCTAGGTTATGTATTGCTCATTTTACAGTTTCTCACCAATCTGCCAGTCTTCTCCACATTACAGGCGCACAAAGGACCCTGTTTAAATGTTGCTTAGACGCAGAGTGAAGAGAAGACTTTGGAAAGATTTTAGTAAGTCTTGAAAACCAGATAGACTAGTAACACCTTTTAAAGAGAGCACTGGAAAAGATAAGGTCCCACATCCACATGTAATTAATTATTTCTTTATATATATTAGGCCTCTACTTAACACGGTATTGCAGAGGCAAGAACAAAGTCACAAATCATGTCTCAGTCTCACGTACACTAAAAGGATTCATGACACTTTCTGCCATGCACCCGTTTTATTTTACAGCATATGGCATGGTATTAAAGTTGTTCTTCTTTAATTAACTGAACGACGACACTTTCCCATGAAGCTTAATCTAAGTTCACATAACATACTGTATTATGGCACCAATTCTCAGAAATACCACTACATGTCCACAGCCCATTTGGAGAAAGGGATGTGCATTTCATGTATCGATTCATTTAAAAACATTCAGCATTACATGCAATATTCTCTGAAATCGGGGGTATTTATTTTGAATTAACTAAACCAAAGTTATCTTCTGAAAACAAGCTCTGGATAATTTTTTACTATTTCATTACAAAATGAAACCCAACTCGCCAGATCATCATTTCAAATTCAGACCTACTGACCTTTCCTATGAAATAGATATTTATATTTTATTTATTTTACTTCTTTAGATAAGACTAGGATGGACTGTTCTTTATTATGTTAGTTTTAACTAGGTAAACTCTTTCCACAGCGGACTTAAGCATCATTAACTGTGCAGTGAAATACAGGCAGAATAACGGGCTAACAGAAGGGAATGATGAGAGAAGAGCTAGCAAGGTGCACAGACAAAAGCCCTGTCTCCTGAAAGAGTAAGATTTTAAATCTTACTAGCAAGATAAAGCAGAGAATACTAAAGTCCAGACAAAACACTCCCATGATATTCCCTTCACGCCATCAAAATCAACATAAAAATCTTTAAATGCTAAATTAAAGCCAAGCAAAGGAACATTACTGTCAACGATTGCCAACTGAAATGAATGATCTGGGTTGAAAGCGTTTGCTGACGTAGCTAGAAGTTGCCACAGAGACTTGAGGGCTGTGGCAGCAAACTTGTCTGTGAAATAGCTTCCCACCTCCTGCTGAGATGAACCAGCACGTGGACAACTCTGCCATTGCCCCCAGAGACCACGGAGATGAAGCTGGAGCCATGCCACACAAGGGACTTTTGGGAGCAGGACCCACTACACCCTCACTCTAAACTGGGCGTAACGGACTCAAGATAAGGCCAAGTCATTATTTCTGGCAAGCAACAGCAGAGAACCTGAGACATTTGGCCTTTGCCCAGAAGAGATTTGCAAGTCGATGAAAGCACTTTATAGCTAGGACAGCACTGACAGGCAGCCAGCACAACCGTGCCAAGGGATCCATAGCCACTGGCATCACCCTGGGGAATCCAAGGAAGGAGCACCAGGAGGCTGTGCCGGAGGCTGCAGAGGCAGGGATCCCAACGGCTGCATCCACAAAAGTCTAATTCTCAAGGTGTTGCTCAGCTGCTACCAAGAGAGAATTTCGTCACTGTGGTGACACTGCAAGCAAACAGCTCAACTGACCAAAATGACTGCACATCTACCAGCCATGAAAACTTATATATTATGGTATTCCACATTTTACCCAAAAGAAGAGGACAGATTTGAACAACACAAAGTCATCTAACCTACAGCCTTAATTGTTCTGGCACTTAAAAAAAAAGAAAGTAAACAAGAACAACAATTTCAGGCTTTCGTGTTATTTTTAGACACTACATTTTTCTCCATATTGTAGTAAAATTAAAAGTATAAATCTTTGGATGCAGCAAGGAGAATGAGGAAGACTGCCAAATTTCAGGGAATCAACAATTAATATAATAGCAATTAATTCAGAAGAGTAACTACATAACATGATAAGGTTTCTTGTGCGTTCTGTCCCAGTGACTGCTTAAAAAAATCTGTTAAGCAAAAAAATTTTTTAAAAAAAAGGGTTTGTTTTTGTTTTGTTTTTTTCTACATTAGCAGCATTGCAAACTCATGCTGGTATTTAAAAGTCAGTCTGGACTCTCCCTAGTTACACATCCTCATTATCATAAACATTCCACAATTGGAAATTACTTTTTGTGAAGCTTACGCCAAAAAAGAAAATAGCTGTATTGCATCTTCAGAACCAAAAGTAGTAAAATGTAATAAACATTCGTCTTTGTCAGTGGCTCTGCAAACCAATCTGTTTGGCACTTAGGTGCCATTTTTACACAGTTGCTTTATTACTACATAATTATTGATGGATCATCCAAGTGCTCTCTCAAGGAAGACTGTTCTTAAAAATGAGCTTGTTAAAAGTTTAAGTGTAAACCTTAGGAGAAAAAACCAGCAGCGAGATTTCATATGATATAAACTTTTAAAGACAAAAAAAAAAATTAGAGGGACAGTTTCAAAAAATGTTACGATTGAGGCAGGCATGAAATTGAAGCAGACAAGAAACTTTAATGTGATAGAAAGAAAGAATTGGGGACATCTGTACCGAGAATAACTTGTAAGTAGCAGGAGGAATTATCAATCTAGTGATGTGCCAGCTCTCTGCATTTCAATTGCTTTACAGACCATACCATAAAAATTGTTTGCAATGAAAGCAGTATGAAGAATTCCTAGATTTTATTGCTCCCAGTGATACTCTACCCAGTTTGTGTGTGTACACCAATTGTATCCTTTCAAGTACAGAACTGTTTTGTATTAGTACCTGTTTAAATTACTTGCCCACAAACATCGTTCCGTTTTCAAAACGTCTCACTATTAAATTTTCTGTTTCAGTCAAAGTATTTCAAGAGTTTTTATCAATCTTTCAAAGGCAAGAAAGTTTGATGTGAGCTTTCAGAAAGTCAAGGTAAAGCAATACCTTAAATTTAAAAGAAGGCTTTTTCAGGAGAGAATTCAGTGTACCTTTTTTTGAATTCCCTCCCTACCTTGTTAAACCAAGCTTCTTCACTGCTCACAGACTTCTAAGCGTTGCATTTCTGGAGCTGAACTTCAAGCATCAACCTTACTCCCAGTACAAAGACCCTGCACATAAAATTAACACGGGCAACAGCACATTTGAAATTGTCCATTCCCGTTGACCGATAGATCGTAAAACCTCTCCAGCACTAATACCTCAGTGGAGTCATGAATGTCGCTCTCAGCCTCCAAAATGTATCTTCTTTACCACAGCAAAGGTATGGTCCAAACTACACCTCCAAGCCCAGGTGAAGTGGGGGAGCTGGTTGCTGCCCCCAGTGACTCAGCCCCGTGCTGCCTCCCGCCTGCTGCTGTCAGGTCAGGGCGTCACTAACGTGTGTCTGGCAAAATGACCCTGTCATTAAAAATGGCTGCAGGAGCCTGTGACAGTTCTGACAGACCCGGGTGAGAGAGGCAACTACACGTGCGGTTACGCCAGCAGATAAGAGGGGGATGAGCCAGCAAGGTGAGAGACACTTCTTAACCTCAGCCAGCAGCACCCACAATAACATATCCCAACACACCTGCTCCAAACGAAGGCCAGATTCAACCAGGTCAGCATAAAACAGGGATTTTATCTTTGCTCTTGGAGAAGAACTTAGCACAGGAGCTCTGTGTTGGTTCTGCAGCAGCTACAGAGCCCTGAGACAATGGTGGTAGCACGGAAAGCAGTACTCGGTCTTGAAGTGCAAAGAGAGCCTTTGTGGAAAAGCAACTTCTCATTGAAGTATGTTTTATTTAATAGAAAACATTGATGGACTACAATACCACCACCAAGTGACACAATTTCATGCTGATATGGATGTTGCTGCATTTCAATACATGATTTCTATGGTAATGTGGATTTGCATATTTTACCTTTAGCAGGAAATTAGTAAGGACCATTAAGCATAACTTCCCAAATCAGTCATTCACTTTGCTCCTATATAAGTGTTAACGATTTGGTCACAGAGCACTGTTTTACTTCCATCCCATCTGTGAGCACATGGTGGCTTCCCCACCGTAACTAAATCAAACACGGCATTTAGGTAGTGAATTTGCTGAAAAATGGTATCCATCCACCCACTGCACAGCTGTTTACTTCTGGCTTCTGTGTTTACACCTATCTCAAGAGCCCTCGTTCTTGCTCTGAATTTCTTTCGTGGTACTACTTAACCTCATTATTTACTTTCTCTCATTTCATATTCATTTCCTCATTTCTGCTGCACAGTTGGGAATGTTCGTGTCTTTCATCACAGAAAACAATTTCTTCAGTCTTAGGTGTACACACGTTTCAATATGAAAGCTGAGCCTTACCATAACCTGTTGACTTTAAAATAAAGTGTTTTCTGCTTCCTTTTTGCAAAACTTAGCTGCAAAAAATCCCTAGAATCAAATTTTTGCAATTCCTCCCCTAATTTGCAACTACTCCTGACAGAGCCTGCCAGCATCTCCTTGTCCAGCCACCTCAGACACTCTTGACACAGTCCACACAATCCTAGATAAAAGATCACAATTTTTGTTATTAATAACCAACCCAAATCTGGTCTTACCTGCCAGTTCCTACGGAATTGCAGCACTGTAACTAATGGCCACCAAAACCTCTAAATGCACTTTTTCAGCCCTACTGAATGCATTCTGGTGAGTGCACATGAGAAAAAAAAAAAAAAATTGAAAAGCTGAAGACTACAGTAGCCTCATGTTGACAGGTCACTCTAATTCCAGGTCAAAGCAGACTCTAGATTTGGCTGCTTTGATTATAATTGCTTACAAGGTAAAAAATAAACAGCAATTATCTCATTGTCATACAAGAAAGAAGACCTAATAAATGAACCAATCCTAAAGTAACATTGAAAAACAAATTATTTCAAAAGCAATCAGGAGTAGTAAAATTCAGTTTCCAAAATTGTTTTAATTGCCAACAGTGCCAACATTAATATTACTCCTCTATTGGATAATACATCCATTTTAGTTATGAAAGCATTTAGCAAACCAAAAATGTCAAACTACAATTATACAAGGCTAAATTATTGACTCTCTTCATCAACAGTCTGTAGTGTCATATCCGAAATCCCTAATTACAAGGGTCATCCTCACAAGCCACAGTCCAACCCATGAGTACACATCTTGACTACTATGACAGTCCCACAGATTTCAGACCAA
Organism: Athene cunicularia; assembly: GCF_003259725.1. NCBI lineage: Eukaryota > Metazoa > Chordata > Aves > Strigiformes > Strigidae > Athene > Athene cunicularia. Next base: position 7,211,025 of record NW_020799101.1, read on the forward strand.
CAAATAAAACAGATCAAGTATGGAGGGCGGTGTGATGAAGTTAATCCTTAAGAGGATGTAGAAATTAATTTTTCAGACTAAATTCAAAACTACTGCACAGAAGTAAAACAACACACCGCTACACAAAAATATTAAAATCCTGCAGAGGCGGCATTCCATTTCAAGGGTTTACTTTTGTGGATTTTCGGTTTGCAGGTATTGCCTTTACCAGCCAAACCTGTATCGCAAGAAAATAAAGTACTAAATGGAGATTATTTTAGCTTTTTCAGAAGATGCAAGACAAACGCGAAGTGGTCAGGATCCACCACAGCACTGCACATGAATTTATATCATCATATTAAACCCAAAGTAGCCAAGTGTCACACATCTGTCTGTACTGTATTCCCTTCTTCCAAGGGCACGTCTCGTAGCTCCTTGACCTAGGTTATTAAGTCTTTAATCTCAATAACAACTGAGACCATGAAGACTCCCTGAACTGAACCCAGGCCTCCACTCCTGACATTTCAGATGCTGTGATGAATTCCTCAAATAACATCCTCCTGAGCAGTCAGCTTTCCATGCAAATTTAACATCGTCGCAGTAGTCTCCACGTATTTCACTTTCCGCAGCTCTCTAATGGACAATGTCACTTTTCAGTTGAGTTTTTTGATGAAAGACTTTTCTTCCTTTTTAGCAGCAGGGCAGGGCAGGAATGTCCATTTCTTCTGCAAACTGGCCACCTAACCAAATAACAGTGAGCATTTAATTGGCTCAAATTCTGGCAGGTGAAGAAAAGAAAGTATCCTATAATTCTCAATAATAGCAGGGAGGTTTTTAGCCAGGTTTCCTGTGTGCCTGTAGGTGTCTGCATCGTCACCCCCAACACTACCTCTGCGAGTCTTGTTTTAAACCGCAGTCTATTTCAACAAAGATTTAGGAGTGGGGTAGGGATCCCTTAGATGGTTATGTTTTCAGAGGTTACTTGAGAATCACCTCCCAGAAAGACCAGAGCAATTATAAATGTCCCCGAAAGTATCTCCCACACAGAGAACCAACATCTTTTCAGATGCTAGGGAGTACAGACAGGAGAAAGGCTTGAAAGAAGCCCCAACAGAAGGAAAACCTTAGATTGGTGCCTACAAATGCCAAAACATCTAAGTCAACCATGAAACACAACCCTCCCTTAGTGTTTAGGGAATGACTGTTTTCATAATTCTGCTATTTAGGTACGGGGAAAGAACCACTTCTAAAGCCCCAGCTAAGCTTCTCATCTGCTCCCTGCTTGCCCAGGTCTGTGCTCTAGGACGTTTCCACCTCCCTAAGTCTAGAAAGAGCAAATGACAGCAGACCTGGACTTCTCCTCAACTCAAGGGAAACCAATGCATAAAAACCTGCTCGGGCTGATTGCTTCTACCTTGCACCATTAAAAAGTAGTACTGATGCAGCAGCACACACATGTCAAATACCAACACATGGAATGATGTACCAGATCCCTGGTTTGGTATGTACAACCTCTTCTCCCAGCTGCACGTCTCTGAACTGGAGACACAGCCCTGCTGCCACATCCTTCTCCAAAGAGCCTGCAGCCAGCTGAAGCAGCGAGAAAGGAGATAGCAGCGTTTTTGCCATTTTTTCCTCAAGCAAGAGAGGATGAGGCCTTAAGCAGCTGGTTAGCCTCATTAAAGAGCAATGTGAGGCTTTTACACTTCTCAAATTGAAAATAAAGCTGATTTTCTGTCATGCTTTTATTGGAGGAATTAAAGACATAAAAGAGATGTTGCCCACTGCCACTCAGGTGTTGGGATAAGGCAGGAGTCAGAAAAAAAAAAAAAAAAAAATCCAAGTCAGGAAAAGCTTTTATAGATTAAAACCATTTCCCATTTCAGACCAGAATTTTATGAAACAAAAAATAAGAAAAAAGAAGGGGGAAGAGGACGAGGGCATAAAGAAACTTCCTCCCCTGGAACATTCAGGGTAACAGGACAGCCAGGCTGGTCAGCCAGGGGCTAAGGGCATTCATTTCACATGGAACATGGCCAACTAAGGTTGAAGAGATGGGTCTGCTCTGTTCAGCCCAGGAACCCAAACCCTACTCTCCAGTACCTTCTCTTGACCACAGCACCCACTACTCTGGGGCAGTTCTTTTTGACCAAGATTTCTGAAAAAAATTACACACAGTTTCCTATAAGGAGTGTCTGTACTGAAAAACCAATCCTTTGGAAAATTCCTAAAACATCCACAAATGTTCTAAAATTGTATTCATGTGATTCAGCTTATGCTTTCACTCAAATTTATCTCCCTGATGGCTCTAACAAGCTGCAGGTTTCTCTCCAAAACTGCTCTCTAGATTTGTTTGGAAAACTTTCAGCCAAACTATATGATTAGTTTTCATCCCTTAACCTTCCTAGTTACTAAAAGCACGAATATGGAACTAGTTTATAGCATTCCCATCCTTTAATGAAATGCAAAGATCCTACATGAAAAAAAGCATACACAGATTTTACAGTAACACATGCACATGCAATACTAGTGTGTGAGTGGTGACATACATAGTCATGCCATATGTAATTCATACCCAAGATTTCAGGTATCAAAAAACTGCATTCAGAGCAGCTGGTGGTCTCCTATTACCATGCTGGCTGCAGCAAGCTCTTCACACCTCATTAACAGCATAATGAAGGCTCAATCAGGGATACAGTCTATCAAGACTGCCAAACATAGGCATAGAGAGGCTAGACTAGAAAGATTAGTTTGTACCAAAGTTTTTATTGGTTAAATCTCAAAGTTGGGAAGGATCTAGTCCCGCCACAGAAAATATTTTCCAGTGAGCAAAAGGCACACGTAGACAAAGATCAAACCCTCAAAGTGCTCCGAAGGCATCACACAAGGAAGGTGGCACCAGGCAGGTCACAGACGGTGCCCGTTTCCACAGACAGGGCTTAAAACCACAAAAGCAACTGCAGTGTTGAAGCTGCAGACAGAAGAAGAGTGATCAGGATGGGGACACACACACTTGCACTGATGACCAAGTGTACTTTGCATATGTAACACAATTAGCACTAAACTCAGCAGCTTTATTTCTCATGTATGCAGTAATTACGATTTAATAGGGCTCCATAATGTTCTCTATAATTACTAATTATATCTTTTTGTATACTTTATATATTTTCAAACATTTGGCACTGATGTACTCAGACGAAATCTGAGGAAGAAAGGAGGATGCTAGAAGAAGAAACCAGCACACAGAGGGTGCCAGCCCCCATCTGTTGATGGAGCAGCAATAGCAAGAGCAGTGAGCCTGCCCCCCGTCATGCCACAATCCAAGCTGGGATCCCGGATGGGGTGAACAGCTCTCCTTGGCACATACAACCACCAACAGCCATTCTCCAACTGTTTTCAGCCTGCGGGCCCCTTCCACAGCAGCTCAGACCCTGCTAGAAATGTCACGTTTCTGCAGGCTTCCCTGGCTGCAGTGCTGCCAGCACTGGCCATCTCCTGATGCCAGGAAAAAAAAAAAAAAAAAAAAAAAAAATCCTTGCTGGGTGAAGGAGACAAGTGTGCTCATGGAGGGATCAGGGAAGCCCCAAGGACAGAACACAGTATGAAGTGGGAGCTGGCAGGTGCAGGGGATGAAATCCGAAAGAAAAGAGTAAGACCCTGGAGGATGAGCTCATCCCTGTCTTGTATAACTTCATCTTTAGTCACTTCTCACATCCTGCTTGAATAAGAAATTGAAAAGCGCTGGCATAAAGGGACAACAACTATTCGATCAATGAACACTGTCTGCATGGGGTCTTTAACACCCACCAAAATCAATGGTAACATCTTTCAAACTCAGCCCATGTCAGATTATGCCTGCAGCAGTAATGGAGGCATAAATACAAGGAGCAATAAATGAGCAAACTATTAATTGTGAACAAGCACAAACCCCTTGTTATGTATTCTTTGTGAAATTAGCAGCAAATGCAGTTAGCTGGGTGCCTAACCAAACACAAGATGGTACATGCACAGTGAATCCTCACTGCAAAAGCTGCTCATTTTCATGAGGACGTGCAGGAGCGTGTTACCACCCACTTCACATACATCATTTCAAACTCCTGCCCTAAATGACTGCATGTGAATTTTGATTCAAAACAAAAACTAAATCAGGTCTCAAAGACTACCTAGATTACAAACGGGAAGTTATATAAAGTCAGTTGGTAACTTACACCTTGTATTTTACCTTTATCTCTGTTATTATCAGACCTTTCTCACTTTTAGCCCTGGTCAGAATTAAGTTTACAACTTTTGATTTATGTGGCAAGAAGAGATGAATGGACAGTGTACAGCCTAGCAGTGTGACATGGGAATGACAAGTTGACAGCCAGCAAACATCAGAAGGACAGAAACAACAAGAAAGATGATAAATTATTTGAGGTAGTATAAAAGGGACATAAAAATAAATCGCAAAGGGAAATTTTACACCAAAGAATGTTATCTCTTGAGAACCAAGTCCATGATATTTGACTGTGGCAGTCTCCTGAAGGAAATGGTGCCTTGTTTTGAGAAGCTGCAGAACCAGAAATAGCACGTAGAGTGTGGAGAGGATGCTGGGATGCTGCACAGCCAGGAAAATGGACAGAATGATGTACCCAACCTCCATCTCTGAAACTGCGATCTCGCTATAAAGCACTTTTATCATGAAGAATTAGAAAGAAGCAGTTTGCCAAGACTTAAAACAGATTTCAGCTTAAATGTCTCTGCAAATTAATATACTTTGTAGGAAAAACCCAGTCAAATGTAGTGTTTATTCTAAGCACATTACTGCCTCAGACTCATTAACCCGGTACCTTACATGCTCTCTTTGTAATGCAAATTTGCTAAAATACTATGCTTTCCATAAAACATTCATATAGACAAGCTCACACTGCTCAAATACCAACTGTAAGTGGAGCAGAAATACACTAAATTTTTCTAACACTTGGGCTCTGCACCTAAGTCTTATCTGCATAAGCAGTTTGTGAGAAACCTGCTGCTGTTGCCGCAGCCCCCATGGCACAAAGGTGGAAGATTTCCCAAAGTAGCTGATATAGGCAATTATAAACTGAATTACCACATGCAAAAGCCAAATGAAAATACTTTGAAGAAGGTACCTACAGCTGAGGTTTTTTTGAGGAAGAGAGATCATTAGAGAGAGGAGAGGGAGAGGAGACACCCTGCATTTAAGGAGGCCAAACACTGCACATACCACACCTGCTTGCTGAACTCCTATTCAAGAGCCACCGGCCCAAGGACGCAGTGTATCACCATGAGGGTTTGCTGGGAACCCTCACCACAGAGCACCACACAGGCTGTCCCCAACCGCTGCACTGACCAGATGTAATACACCCATCCAACAACATGTGGAGCCCAGTAGGAGATACAAAATCATCCTAAGGTCTCCAAACCAACCTGACCCAGATGGTTCACACAGTGGAAGATGACTCAGGGTTGAAGAGGGCTGAGGGAAGGGAAAGGTTGCTGGTTTGACTTACACGGCTGTGTAGAAGAAACAAAACATCACCTTAACGGTACAATGTTATGATGACTCTTTACTTTCTCCATGGACTTTGACTGTTCATGTTGGAACATGAAATACCATAGCAAACCAGCTGATATTCACAATATAATTTGCACTAAACCGAGTTCAAATACACAGGATAAATATCTTTCCCTCTTCCCTCCACAGGTACGAACTACTTTTGTTTCAAGATGATCTATAGTTGTTCCATCTTGGATCAAACTGAACAACTGTTCTCATCCCGTACGTAGTTTTGAAAACTGCCGTTTCTTCTTCAGACTCTAAGAAGGGCCCTGGAAGACACCTGCAAATTGTCTAGTTTTTACAAGTATACCAGTTGGCCTGATAGAAGAAGATACTACATCCAGGTACAAATCTGTCCCAAATTTCCCAGAGCAATGATGCAGAACTCAAGGCATCGCTGCCTGAGGTGCCAGAAACATCTATGCTGGTTTTCATCAGGGTTCAGAGCTAAGATGCACAGGTGACCAAAGGGAGGCATCTTAACAAGAGGTTTTCTTTGCTCTGCATAATAACATGCCTGCTGTAAGCCAGGTGTACTTTCCAGCCTGTCTGCTAGACCTGGTTCCTGACCATCCAAAACACATCGAGGCCCCATTACGGCTCCTGAACCCAGATGACTTCCTGAAGGAAACCACATCCTCAGGGGGATGATGCACACACACACCATGATGCAGACACCACGTGGCAAGGGCTCGGGGACTGGGAACCACACCCCAGCACAACGACCCTTCAGTACAGACATAACCAAAGTGAATCTGACTTAACATAAAACTTCTAAACGATTAAAATAAATTAGCAGAGTAACTGGAAGGAAAAAAAAAAAGTTTGGGGCGGGATCTACAATCAAAATAAAACCAGAACAGTCGTTTGGCATATGAGCTTCACAACATGTTAAAAAAATAAGAACTTGTTCCAACACCCACAATGATTTCTCAGATGCATTAAAAGAGATTGAACATACTGAAACCTATTTGGTTTTGAAGTTCACTTCATTTGGCACATCCTCCACTTTTGAAAGAAAACAAACACCAAGAGCAGACAAGCCACAGCATGAGCAGCGATGCACTCTCCTGCCCACCTGCCTGAAGCCCGACTCAGAGGAACATAGCTGGCTATACCAGCTTAGTTTCATCTTTAAACTCAGTCCTCAGCCTGTCCATTAAAACGGTCAATAGCAATGCCAGCTGAGAAACGTCCATCACTGGGAACTCATTTTTACAGGTCATTGGCTAGCCAGACAACAACAGCTTCTAGCCATTACTGACCTCTCTTTGACATGAACCACTGATTTCCAGGAGAAAGATGAGCCACGAACTATCCATTTTCTTAACTGTAATTAAAACAAAACCAAAACCACTCGACTGTTTCTATACGATTTTGTTTGTACAAAATACAAACATGCGATCATCCTGCTACGCTTCTGAAATGCAAACAGTAACGTAATAAGAATCTGAGTGCATTCAGTTCATCTACTGAGGCAGGGAGTACCTTATTATAAGTAGGTGCTGTTGAACAGAAATTAGCATCAGAACAGTCTGGATAACAAAAAGTTTTGCAGCATCAACCCCCAAGTAAGGTGACAAAATAGATTTGAACAGGTGTGTCTTATAATGGAAAAATTAAGTGCAATAAAGAAAAGAGTAAGTGCCCTTTAGATATGTTCCATTCTCAAAGTCATTAAGATGTGAAGGGAATTTAAAAAAATGCCATCTCCATAAAGCTCAAACAAACATAAGAAAAAGCAAACAAACCTGCCTGGACGACTGGCTGCACTAACGACTGGCAAAGTTGGCTTCCTTAGTTGATCAGTCCTGCTCCCTCTGTACTAAACTGAGCTATGTGTTACAGACAGATCTGGGAGTTTTAAGGAAAACGGAGCAAAACCACCAAAACACACACCAAAGACAAGTTATTTCCTCTTACAAATGTATTAAATAGTTGCCATTTGCAAAGATTCTCAATCAGAGAGACAGAATGCATCATCTCTGACTCCAGTAAACTGCCTCCTGAGAAAGTCTGCCTTGATCTAAAATTCTCATACTTTGGTTTTAATTCCCAGTCATATTTACAGGAATCTGCTTCCTCCAATTTCCTGACTGAGACTGCATGGCTTGAAATATGCCCATCAGCTATCATATGACTGCAAATCTACACGTCTAAGAGATACACATTCTCAGGCTTCAGAAAATAATTAGTCACTTCAGATATTCCTGCAGCTTTCTGAAGAGCAAGGATGCCAACAACCAACATCAACAACCAAGACCACTGGTCCCATCCAGCCTCACAGCTCCTGTAGCTCGACATCACAGTGATTCATGGAATTGCTACCACACTAACCAGCAAGATACATAGAAATTACACAGTAAATCCACAACTGGCTGCATGTGTCCAGTTTTCCCTCTGAGGTGATCTCCTACTCACCAGGCTCCCGGTCCTTGGCAGATATGCACTCTTTTATGGATTCTGTTATGCCAAGACTAGCTGCAGTGGGGAGAGGGCCGAGCAAGGATTCCAGCGCAGGTGGTCTTACAAGGACTTCACTTCCATTTTTGCATTCCCCATCTTCGTTTCTTTTTAACTTATCCTTCTCATGAAGTTCATTATAGAAGTCCTTGTTTAAGTGATTAGCAGCTGCTTCCAGTTCCTCATCTTCTGCCTCCTCCTCTCCAAATATGCTAGAGGTATTATCGTCTATAGAATCTGTAAGGGTAGAAAAGCCCCAACAGATCATTGCATACCATCTGTTACAGAAACTAAATAAATAGAGTGGTGCTCACTTAAAGAATAAAAATCGTTAAAGAAAATCTGTAGAAGGAATACACAGTATTTTAGTCCAATGTATGAACATATAGTTTCCAGATGCTCTTCAAATTCATTACCTTGGCTATTAAAATGCATTTTTGTGAATACAGCCATCATCTAAAATAGAAGTATTGTGTTATAAAATTATGGCAGGTAACGGGGCTTTGAGAGAGAAGCCAGCTACTTACTGATATAATTACAAATGAAAAATAGCCAGTTCAACCTGCACAAAGCCCTTCCATATCACTTAGTCAGCTGGTGGATTCAGTGACAGAAGGGTCTAGATACTGGTCCACTGCACTTTCAGTGATGAAAAGGAACATTCTCAGGTGCCAGTGCTAAGCTTATACTGCAGCAAGAAAGAAAAACAACTGAAATCATTAACAAGCTGTAATTGTAAGGAACAATGTAGTCGTTTTGAAGACCAATATATGAACCAACTAATTGGCAGAGAGAATCCCAATGCAATAGAGATCTTGTACTATGTAAGCATATATATGATCACATTTATCACAATAAAGTTCATACACTTCAAACTGCCTGCAAGATCTGAACCCATTACGATTTAAGTAGTCACAAGACTTTATAGGCTTACCATCTTTAGTGAAATTTGCAAATACGCCTTTTGCTTTCGGTCTACTGTTTTCTAATTCAATCTCTATTTCATCCTGATAGCTCGATATTTCACCTGTGGTGATGAAATAAAAATAAAACTCAGCAATCATTGATGTAATTTTGAACAAATGAGCGATATGTTACACTAAACACAATTCATACCTTCAAAATCTTCCAGCTTTTTTGATAGCGCCTTCTCAAGCTGAAACGAAAATAAACAAAATAAATGGGAAATTATGAAAGGAACGCCACAACTTTGTACTGTTTGTGAACTGTATATAGAGACAGAGAATGATAGGGTATCTTAAAAGCAATAAGCAGGTTTCGAATCCCATCTCAAATTACTTTGTAGTAAATTACCTGTTTGACACAGGTAAGACAGACAAGTTTCAAAATACTGATTTCAAATGTTATCTCACCCATCTCTATACTTCAAAAGGAACCTTCACTCTGGCAAGCTGCAAATAAAAGGCCCCATTCTTCAGCAGTCAGACTCCATGGCTGTGCCTAGATGCGAGCAAGGGCAAGGACAGTGCTGGAATTGCAGTGCTTGGGCCAGACCTAGCACAGGCAGTGGCAGAGTGCTGACCTACAGCACCTGGCAGGCTCTTGAGAGCATCATAAACACACCTACAGACCTTTAAATGATAGCATATTTAGAATAGTAAAAACAAAACCCCTGAAAAACTAATAATGTAGGAATTGGCTATGACAGTAGTAAAACCTTCTCCTCTGGTGCCAGCTTTAGTTCATGCTTTGTAAAGAAATTAAGCCACATGAGAACTAATCTTTGTGGAAGCAGGTGTACCACACAAAAACCCAGCAGTCTCATTAAAGTAATTGGGTTATTGTTTTCATATGTGTTTAAAAAAAGTTACATGTAATGGCACTCCTCCTGACCACGGGTATCACCTTAAAAACAGTGCACGGTTTCTGATCCAATCACAAAGCTTACACCTTTGCAACCCTGATTCTTGCTAGCCAGGGTGGAAGAGTGCATACAACATATAAAAGAGAAGTGCTGACATTAGGACAGCTACTCAAGACCTCCATGCCGCAAGCTCAGATTAACTTGTCACATGAGAGCCTCCAGTTTTGTAAGGACAAAAAGATCTGATGCTTCAGTAAGAGGTCAAAGAACAAGAAGGGAAGCACACATGCAGCAGGGAAGCAAGCATAAAGGAGATAACAATGCATAGTGTAACTCCATCAGCTTGCAAATGGGGGAGCGTTTGGGCAGAGTGTGATGAGCCCTCATCTACAATACAGCAGTTGTGGGCTAATCACCAACCACTGGTGGCCTGTAAAACACAGAAGCTCAGCTGGTGCTCGTTTGCTTGGCCACCCAGACATCCTGATCTGCACTAACAAGAGCAGTGACTCTACTTCCCACAGAGGCTGGCTAGGATGGTAGACATATTTCGATCCCTCATCAGGGGATGTTTAAAGCTACATATCCAAAGGAGCATGTCTCTCTGGAGGAGTGAGCAAAAATTATATAGGAGAAAAAATTTTTATATATATATATATATATTTTTTAGCTCCTGTGAGGCATAAATAATCTAAAT
>NW_020799101.1:7221601-7261847 GCF_003259725.1 Athene cunicularia
TTTTTTTTTTTTTTTTTTTTTTAACCAGGAAGCTATCCCTTTGCCAGTAAAACAAATAATATCATTTAGTTAAGGGGTATCATATGCACTAATGCTCACCCTTCTCTTAAGAACCTCAAAATAAATCTAACTAAACCTTACCAAAGCTGGTCAGTTAGGATTTGGTATTAACTGATCCAAAAAGGAGAGAGGAAAGAAATACAGAGAACATCCGATTCAGAATTCACCTGCTGTATCTTCAACTTTTTTTGGCCAGCTGTAAATGAAGGAGGATCACATTCCTCTTCCAAGTCAATCTTCATAAACTCATCTATGGTTAGCTGACTTGTTGGTGTATCTTCAAACTCTGTCAACCTACCAAAGCATACAGCACATTACCATAACATCTTTAAGAACTCCTTTAAATGTAACAAAATGTGTCAAACTGCTATGTTACAGAATAAACATGTCATCCCGAGAAACTCTGGCTCAAGTACAGACTACATTAAAACTGAAGTGATACTAATTGTTTTATGTGCTGCAAAGAAAGTATCTTTTCATATCACAAATTAGCCTTTGATTTAGTAGAATATGTTACACACTTTTTTTGATGAACAAAGACTGTACAGAAATACCCTGTCCCTGTGGGCAATTAAGTATAGACTAAGAAAACTACGGCGAGAAACACAGCTCATTCCTCCTGTCTCATTGCTTTTGCTATCAACAGCAACAACAAAACAGATTCACAAACTAAAATATCTGCCATTATAGTTTAGGAACATGCTCAAAAATATTCCTGATATGTTAGCGTAATTAATTTGTGCAAAGCAAATGTTAAAGTAACATATCTTCAGCAGATGGGAGGAGGGACAAGAAGTAATCTTCCTGTGACACACAGGAGCAGTAGGAAAATAAAGGGATCATCTGCACATTGCACAGATGTACAGACAAATGCATGTAATTTTACAATAATATACTTTTTATTTGTTTAATGTTTGCATTTTAAAAGTTCCTACCTACGTGAGAGATAGGACTAGCTCCATAGGGAATCTTTTAAAAAACAGAATCTTAAATGAGACCACGTTGTCAAAACTTTATGCAGAAATTTCAAAATTTCAGCATTTTATACAGGTGGTTGAAATGAGCAAATCCATTTTACAGATGGAGAAAGTGAGACAAAAGGTTAAGTACAAAGCCAGGTCAGGAAATGTCTGGCAGAATGCTTTTCTGACAGAAAGTGCCCTTTTAATAATATCAACGTTTTCCATGGGAAAATGGCAATGATGGGTCTGCAGCTGCTTCACTGGAATATTCCCATCTTCCAGAGGAAGCAAAGCTGACAACAGCTTCCATCTGCAAGCTAGGAAACTAAAAATGGTGATTCAGTGCTCCCAGCACAGGACCTTTCAGCATTTCTCCCCCCCTAAACACAGTCGTGGTTTTCTCCTCTACCACTGACTGCAACGAAGCTCCTTCTGAAGAAGGAATTTTCTCTAGGACAGAAATTCAGTTTCTAACCAACTCCAGGGTCAAAGCCAAGACCACAGGGCCACACTCTCTCCCTGTAGCCCCATTAGTACCAGTCTTTCTTTTTTTATGAACTGAGGAGCAAGACAAGACAGCCCATAGAAAGAAACGTAAGCATGCTGTAACTTCAGGACCCTTTGCTCGGAGGTGCCCTGCTCCTGGAGCATGGTCCGCAGGCCACACGTGGCATCTCATGCTACAAAATGCACTCAGAGAGCTGGGCATCTCTATGTAAAACAGCAAGCAGCATGCTGAGTCCGGGCACGGCCACGGCAGCCCGTTAGTGCTGCTGAGAAGAAAGCCTCTGAAACCTAGTCTTGCTTTTGGAGTTCCGGCATCTCCACAAAGCCCCAGATTAGCCATGTATTTGAGAGTGACTGACAGGCCAAAACCTTCCCTCAAGAGTGCCAGGGACCAGCTCCCTCCTCCTCTCTTTCAGATCAAATTGGAAAGGAGAGGAGGATGCTGTTGGCAGCAGCAGCACCCAGCTTTTAATTAACAGACTAAAGATCTTTCTCAGCGTTAACAGGCTTCCAGCGTGCATTACCCACCTTCCAGGAGGAAGCCTCATCTATCAGGATACAGGGAAAACCTGGATAGGGCACTGTTATTATTATTTTAATTCACGAACCACTTACTGCCAAGCCCACGTATCATTTTAGGAGCATGGACCTACCCAGTCACCACCATTAAACTACAGTCATCCATCTCTCCATGTACGAATCACACACTCACAGGTAGTCCCACTTCAGCAAGACTTCTCCTCCCAACCAGCCTCGCCTCATTAAAATATTATTCTCCTCCCACTGTAAAAAGCCAAGACGTATTTTGGCAAAGACTCCTAGTTTGTTTATCCTACACTTGCTCTGAGTTTGAGACGAGCTGCCAGACCCAGACCCAGCCAAAACAGCAACACCTCCGGGCTCGCAGAGCAACGCAGAAAACACCAGTAACAAAACCAGTCGCTCATGAAGCAAGGTTGGGATGAGATGACCATGCTTGGGTTTCAGCACGTCTCCCTGCAGCCACCCGAGGCTCTGTCTGTCCCTCTCTTTGTCCATCACGTCCTGTGACTCATGTCACGTACCCTGCACGCACCAGATGTCAGCCCACGGGAGAGACAACGTGACGGATGCTGGCACAAGCTCCAGCTCAAGCACCAGCTTCAGCCCTGAGCTAAACAGCAGCACAGGTCTCTCTCAAGACCTTCAGTGCACGAGGACAGGGCAGAACTACGTCATGTTTGCTGGTGGTGCTACCAAGGAGTTCAAACCCACAGCACAGCACGGTTCAACCATGCGACCCGGCCACCTGCACCTAGTCCTGTGCCCTCCTCAGTCCTGATCCAAACCAAGCAGGACAAGGGCTGACCACACGGTGGTGAGGGCTGCCAGGGTCACAGTGTAGGCACAGGGTGGCAAGCTCAAATTTAAAGCAGCATGTAATTTCTTCACTTCTCGCCAGTCTTAACCACAAGGCTCTAGCCCTCCTCCTGAAATGAAGAACATCCCTGATGGTCAGGATCACAGCTTGAGCATCATCTCTGTGGGAGAGTGAGCTGTTCACTCAACAGTTTCTGCTTTAACTTGATATAAATAAATACCTGTATTTGCCAACCACTTGCCTGCCTCAACATTTTACATTGGCTGATATCCTGTCTACATATTTTTAAACATTTCTTTAATTTTATCCAGTGTTTGGACACATGCCACCAAGGCAACAAACTGATGCACGCAGCAGTCTACACTGCATGAAACAAGGTAACTTTAGTTTGGCAGCTAAGAAAAACTGACGCAACCTTAATTATAAGCACAATAATTTCAGGGGCAAGGGAGTGCCCTCATGAAAAAAAAAAAAATAATAGCTACAGGCTATTTTTTAAGTCCCACATTAAAATGATATCCAAGTTCATTTTGCACTTCTCTTAATCTAAAAAAATCTAATAAGATTTGCCATTTCAAGTTATGCACAGAAGGAGGAAAATAAGCAGATATACAAATTAAGATATTATTTCCTTGGCACAAATTCAAAAGGGCTCTAAAAATTGAAATTTGGCAGATGAGTATTTTCTATTTATAGTCAAAGCAGAGGCAACCACTACAGCTCAGGCTAAGATTCAACTTCCAGTATAAACCCTCCCCTTACAGTTTCTCACAGCAAACTCTTTCAAGCAAATTCCTTTGGGAGAAAAGTTTTTCCAGAGCTTGGTGTCATCTGCCCCAAACCTCAACCCTTTTTTTTCAAAAAAAAATTTCAACGGCTTTCATTTCATCAGTTTATGGACAAAACCACACCTCACCTTCTGATAAAACACTTTTGTGCACAAAACAGTAAACCGATTCTGTTCACAGTTTAGCTCCCCATAAAGGAAAATGGGTCAGTCATTTTGAAATACAAGCAAAGGGGTTTTTTACTTTGTTTTGTTTCAGGAATATCGTCCAGTGGAGACTTATGAATCCAGCCTACAGCCAAGGAAAAAAAAAGACTCCTGTGTGCAGCTAGCTGCTCAGCTTTAATGTTTAATTGAACAGCAGTGGGGTGCGACAAAGCACATGAAAGAACAAGGTCTTCTGGAGTCTCAAACGCTTCAGGAGTCCAAGTTTGAAGTCAAGAGAGACTTCCAAGCAGAGATCATTTATGAAGAGCCATGGTGTCCTCCTACATATACACAATCAGCATCGAGCTCCAGAAAGCAGGTAGCATAAAGCACAGGTATCTTGTGCTGGACTTCTACACAGAAGGGCAAACAAATTATAACTTCAGAGACAATTGTCTTTTTAAAGAGTGAACATGAAATTCAGCGTGAGCAGTCAGCCTTTAAACTACCTGTTGTGACAGGTCTTTTTAAAGGACTTAAAATATTTTATTAATGGATTAAAAAAAATACTAACCTGAATATTGGCATAATGTTAGCAGAAATACATGAGAAAAACTTTATTACAAGATAAACTGGTGGTGGTAATTAAATTTCCCTGATTTTTCCCAAATTACAATCTAATTAAAGCCCTAAGTAATAACTCACATGATATCTACATAACCTTAACTGTCACACATCAGATGATTTGACAACTCCAAGATTTGAAAACTCTGGAAAAGGGATTTACTTCTGTATCTTGGTGAAGTACCAAAATACTGCAGTATAACCCCACAGGTTTAACTTAATGTTCATCAGTGCTGCCTACCACTCTAAACCTGTACATCCACTCATAGACGTTCAGAATTCGCACTGATGTGGCAAACCACCACTATTTTTATACTATAAATTTAACAGTCTCTTGCATCATCTTTCTCTCTCCATTTTTTTCCAAGCCACACAATGTTTATGCATGAAGTATGTAAACACATACCCTAAAAGTGATACTTAATACAGAACATGTTTCAGAAATCATTATTAAATGCTTCCTACATGACATAAAGAAGTTTCCCAGTATCCACCAGTATGTAAATAAACAGAAGTGTCATCTCCTTATAAATAATCATTGTACATATATATATAATTTTACATGTACTTACAGGAAGATAAAAAAGGTATTTTTAAAGCCTATATGAATATCTCATTACTAAAGGTAAGGACAAAATCAGAGGCGATGCAGTTACTGTGGTTTTACAACTTACAACTTATCACCTGAGCTGTACTAAATTAGTCTGTGTTCCCAGCCCAATGCAACTGTAAAGAGAAATACTTTCACTTAAACAACTTCCACGGTGTACTAGATTAATACATTTCACCTCTTTTTGCAATGGACTAAGAGCATACGCACACAGTCATTTACTGCAGATTAATTGGTGACTGATAATTTACGGTGCTCATTTGCTGGCAACTCTCTGTTGTTTTTCTCGGTATTAAAGAATGGATAACTTGAAAGATTTAGTGTACTAAATAAAGGCACCCTTTAGAATTAGTTGTTTTTACTTGCTCAACACCAAAACAGAGATTTAAAATTACCACAAATTCATTACCATAAATTTTAAAGCTTTGATTCTGCAAACGCTTACACATGCAGTTACCTTGGGTTAACACATGTGCACACAGTTAGCCCATCAATAATCCCACCAACAAGTCTCCCTGCCCATCTCAGAAGTCCACTGGTCCAAACCACCTGGAATTTTTTTGTTCTTGTTTTATTTTTTTTCCCGATTCAAATGTTCACATCACACTAATGAAACAAAACGCTTTAGCTTTTCTTAAAATTTTGTTTCATTAGCGTGGTTCCTCCGTTGTGGCCTGTCAAAAACTCTCTATGATCTCCTGGAAAAGAAAATAGCATGCTGCTTGATTTCCTAACAGCCGCTCAGATGAGGAAAGTCAAACACAGAGAAAACTGTTTACAAGATCTAAGACTGAGTTAGTGCTAATAAGTTAATTATTGTATCAAAAGTAACAGACAGCAAATAATTTTGAAATGACATTTTTAAAATTAGTATGTAGTACTAAAATATATTAGGAATCTAATTAATGTATTCGCTTACTAGCTGTATAGAAGTTGGATTTATAGAAAGGAACATTGCCCGTGAAATTGGATTCCTCAAAAATAAAACCCTTTTTCATTAAAACAGACAATCCAACTTAGAAAGGTATGCAATACCAACCCATGTGGATCAAGTTGTATTTTACTCACCTTACTAGAAAGATTTATAAAAATCATCTATAAGCCATTTGAAATTATTTAACTAGAGATATAAAATATTTCTCAATTTACTTTCTTAGCTTATCACATCATCAGCCAGCGAAGGAGCTCCACAGCTGTTGAGCTGAGATCAGAGTGGACACCACCACGAGCTCCCTTAGATGAAGTAACCTTCCCAGTTTTTGGAAAGCTTCTCTCCGTACCACACTTCAACCAAGAGCATTTATACTCTCTGACATACCGAGCATCCTCTAACCTTCTCCATGCTCAAATAGCTTAGGTAAACAGCTCTCACTTAATTCATCAGATACCTTTCACAGGAATTTAGCACAGCTTTACTCAGATCACAGCCAAACACAGACTTCTTTCACACCTTTCCCTTCAGTCTTGGCCTTGATATGGCTTTGGTATTTTGGAAAACGTAACCTCGCAGCCACCTCACAGCTACACGTGTCCCTGTTACCTTCTCTTCCCATCCTGACTCTGGACTCTTATTGACTTGGTTCTCGCTTTGCCTGCTCTCACAGACATTCACCCAGCTTGAGACTGCACTGGGAGCTTGGACATGAAGTTTATACGAGCTATATATTGCAGAAATGAAAATAAGAAAAGCTGCAGGCAATACATTTATCTCTATGCATGAATCTTTAATTTTTCCAGAAAATTACCAACGCAGTCATTGAAAGAGCTGTAGCTGTGTCCCCAGGATACAAGCAAAGGACCCCATTTAAGAAAGTCCCTGCAGCATCTCCAACTGGTAAATGGAGTTCCTTCATAACAAGTCTTGTCTTCCTTCCCCAAAAATGCTATTTTCTTGTGAGAAAAAACATTCACCTCAAAAACGAGCCCTTTAAACCCATTCTGGCCTTTCATTCCAATTCCTTCTAAATTAAGCTTTACTTCTTCTGAAGTTCATCACAAATAAGTTTTTTAACAGATAGTACTTTATGGAACTGAGAAGAAATATTTTTTATGTAAAAAGCAGGTCAATTTAAAGATAAAGAGAGTAAGCCAAAGAAGTAAAATGCAAGTGTTAACAAAGATAAGCTGGGGTTTTTTTTATTTCTATTGAAGAAATGCCTAAGATCTTCAAACAGGCGTAAGGGCCACACAGTATTAGATAACGCACAATGGACAAATATCACAAAAATTATTCTTACTGCAGATAAGACAGAATTTAGTATGCAGAGAAAGTATACAATAGGTGAATAAACAGATGAAGGGGCAGAGTATGTGAAGGTTAAAAAGGCAGCAGCAAAGACAGGTGCATTCAACACAGGCACAAATGTGAGGATTAAACTAAGTAAAAGGGTTGGGTTTATTAAAAGTTAATTTCTGCTATCTCCACAGATGATTACACAGAAAATAACAATTTGACTAATTAGTTAATATTTGTACAGTACTTTGAATATATAAAGTGATATAGAAGTTAATATCATTTCAATTAGACTGGAAATGAGATAGAATTATCAGTGCATTTATTAATATTTAATACATCTACTTTCAACAACAGCAACAAGCTTTACATTTTAATTGTGTGCTTCAAAAAATAAAGCTAGAAGTCCCTGTGAAGTAACTACAAAGTTTTCTTACCAAGATCCTCCCAAAAACCTAGGCATATTAAAAATAAACACACACTGTTTTTTAACCAGATGGTTAAATTAAGGACTCTTGATTCGATGATGAGTGACAGGGTCCATGGGCCATGCTTTGTCGCTTTTTCCTTCCAAAACAGATTCCCTTTATGATCAGGTCATTCATTCGAAAGTACATCACATTTTTGTGAACCTTCTCCTAAGAGCTACTCCTCCAGTACACAGCAGTGGAAAAGGTGATAGACTACAGGCACGTAGGACTTGTGCTCTCCAGCTGATGAACAACCAGGTGAACTAATCCCCTTTTACAGTCACATCAGCTGCACTGCACAGGATCAGAAACAGTGTCCTCCTTAGGGAAGGGCTGCCACCCCTTGCTGAACGTCTTCCCAAAACAGGAAGCCAAACAGGGCTTTCTTAAAAAGCCTTGCTCCCACATCCTCAGCCAAGCTCTTGATCAACGCAGCCCTGTCCCTCCCAAGCTGCGGGGCTGCCTCCACAGGGCAGGGGAAGAAAGCACCTTGTGTCGGTGCCACCCCTTCCCTTGCTGATTTCTGCCATGGAAATCCACCAGTACCGAAAGCAAATCCAGCTTCCAACGGTCTGTGCTTCCCCAGGAGCCACGTAGCCACTGGGGAGCTGCATCAAACCAGGCAGCAGAACCTGCAGGCTGGACGTTTCAGCATTGTCTGGACTCCTGTTTGGTTTCACTTCAACAGCTGTGAGGTCAAAGCCATCAGCATCCAACACCGTCCGTTAATGAGTGTCCACCCAACTGCCCTCAACACCTTCACGCTGCACAAAGCAGCAGTAGCTCTTTACAAACCAGAGTAACTGTGGCAATAATTAAATGGAAATAAAACGACACATAAAACTGAGAAGAAATTTTTTAGAACATGAAACAAATTCCTATTAATTTAGACAACTTCTAGTCGACGGCATTTTGAGAAGAGTTCTTGAAAGAAGAGGAGAAAAAAATGGAGTGCAGAAAGAGTTATTCAAAGGTATTTTTTTTTATTTGCCTTCGTTAAATACTATATAACATGCTCTTATTTGAAAAACATCAATCAAATTTATAGATTCGTGATAAATACAGTTGTAATTATAGCTGCCTGAAAATAATTCAGCTGTCACGTTTATGCTGTCAAAGTAAATAACGCTGTCATTATAGTTGATGTGTGTGACTTGAGTAAACATTTCAAAGCATGAATTTTGAAGTAAAATTTCTTCGCTTGAAACAATTGCTCAAATTAATTTTCCTTCCAACTCTGATTTATTATGCTTATTTTCTGAGTAAGAACAACTCTTTAACTATTTACAAAGCATCCTGAAGTAGATTGTGGGCACATAAATCATTAATCATACAAAATGCACACTAAAACATGTCACCTGTTGACCAGAGACAAAAAGTGGCATTTGTACTCCTCCACCCTTATAGTTGTAGTATCCTGAAGCATTCAAACACTTTAAATTTAGCCCCATATCACCCATGCATGGTAGAGAAATATCATCATTCCTGTTTCACAAATGAGGACCTGGGGCAAAAAATATTCTACACAATTAAGAAGTGAACATTATTATAGTCAATCTCATATCTGTTTCCAGCAAGATCACAGAACAGATCCTCCTGGAAACTATGCGAGGGCCCACGAAAAATAAGGAGGTGATTACTGACAGCCAACATGGCTTCACTGAGGGCAAATTGTGCCTGACAAATCTGGTGGCCTTCTACAGTCGGGTTACAGGATTGGTGAATAAGGGAAGAGCAACTGACATCATCTACCTGGACTTGTGCAAAGCATTTGACACTGTCCCACACAACATCCTTGTCTCTAAATTGGAGAGACATGGATTTGATGGCTGGACCACTCAGTGGATAAGGAATTGGCTGGATGGTCGCACTCAAAGAGCTGTGGTCAACGGCTCAATGTCTAAGTGGAGAGCAAAGACAAGTGACGTTCCTCAGGGGTCGGTGCTGGGACCAGCGCTGTTTAACATCTTTGTTGGTGACATGGACAGGGGGATCGAGGCACCCTCAGCAAGTGTGCCAACAACACCAAGCTGTGTGGTGCAGTTGACACGTTGGAGGGAAGGGATGTGCCATCCAGAGGGACCTGGACAGGCTGGAGAGGTGGGGTTGTTCAGCCTGGAGAAGAGAAGGTTCCGGGGAGACCTTACAGTACCTAAAGGGTACTTCTAAAGGGGGCTACAGGAAAGCTGGAGAGGAACTCTTTATCAGGGAGGGTAGTGATAGGATGAGGGGTAATGGTTTTAAACTGAAAGAGGGTAGATTCAGATTAGATATTAGGAAGAAGTTCTTCCCTGTGAGGGTGCTGAGACACTGGAACAGTTTGCCCAGAGAAGCTGTGGCTGCCCCCTCCCTGGCAGTGTTCAAGGCCAGGTTGGACGGGGCTTTGAGCAACCTGGGCTAGTGGAAGGTGTCCCTGCCCGTGGCAGGGGGGTTGGACTAGATGATCTTTAAGGTCCCTTCCAACCTAAACCATTCTGTGATTAACAAGCATTTGACTAGGATGGATGTGTTTAAGCTGGTCTTAGTAAGGTGGAGAGAAAGAGAGACACCAGGGGATCTTTCTAAAGTTCTTGGTGGAACAGATTTCAGAATATAATGGTGGTACAGAAATTTCCAACTGGGGGCAACAGAAAGCATGGTATTTCACAGTTAGCTCATTTTTTACTGAACCTACAGGGAATGAAAATATTAGAACTTTTCAAAACTAAAATGAAGGAAACTGGATGACTGCTTGCTTTATCAAAATACCAAAAATACTACTAGATCTTAAAAAAAATAATAATAAATGTCAATGATACTTGGGAAATTCCCACTCTCAGGCTCACATTCTGCTGATAATTCCACTTCGGGCCCCTTCAATGAACTTATCATTAGACTCACTGCACTGTCTTCTATTTATTAGCAGTGCAACACTATCAAAAATTAACATTTCAGTATATTATTTTTGAAAGTTCTGTTCAATAACAGCTAAAGGACAAGATGTTTCAGCACTGTATTCTGGATAAAGGAAAAAAAAAATCCCATAGTAGACCCTCAGGTTTGAGAATTAATCAATTATTTCCTCTGAGGACATGACAACACTGCTAACACTTCTGATCCAACACTTTTTTGCCTTCAACTCTTCACCTGTTAAATGGGCACAGCACTCCTTACCATCTTTGCTAAGCATTTGAGGCCTTACATAAGAGGCAGGTGTTAGTACTTAAAAATGACCAGCTAAAACATGTTGTACTTATTTTATTCTTGGCACTTCTGAAAAGGAAAAGAACCTGGTTTTCTCTGATCTACATTCATTTTAGACTACACCACTT
Organism: Athene cunicularia; assembly: GCF_003259725.1. Lineage (NCBI taxonomy): Eukaryota > Metazoa > Chordata > Aves > Strigiformes > Strigidae > Athene > Athene cunicularia. The sequence goes on from NW_020799101.1 coordinate 7,232,673, forward strand.
TTCAGTACTGTAAATGAAAGATAAAAGCAATAAAACTGCACTGACCTTTTCCTTAATGTAGACTCACAAACCTTGACCACCCTGATGACCTCTTTTACAGTACGTCGGAAATCATGCATTCTTGCTGCCACTAGCAGAGCTAGAGAATAAGCAGGGAAAGTCAATGTCAAAAAGAGGAAAATTTCCTGAAGAAAAGCAGAAAACAGCCAGATAACTACACCCTCTCTTTGTCCCTGCCTTCAGCTAAAGAGCTGTAAATGCTTATGCTCAGCTGTGTCTCTGAATACAGGTGATGGACTTGACTTTACAAACTTTTCCTCCTGCCCAATAAAATAAAGCTGACTGCAAACCGCACCTTGAAAAACTCTATGTTTTAACATTTAGGGAACCATGGTCAGCTATTTAAAATACAGCAAGAGAACATCTCACTGATCGGGTATTTTCAAAGTTATCATCTTCTTAGCAGAATTTACTAGTCCGGAATAAAAAGATCTCCAGCAAAACATTGAATCTGCTTAACCTGTTATCCTCATTTCTGTCAACACCATCGATTGCATTGCTAGTGTCCAAGTGCTCTCCTGCAAGACCCTCTATGCGGCTAGATAACTTGTACTGGCTGCATCTACATTTGTGTGCTGATTCAGAGCACTACCTCTGTTTTGAAGCATCATCCCTCACGCACTGTCCAGTGGCTCAATGCACAGAACAGTTTTAAGCATGCAGAAGTGCTTCCTTTCAGAGGAAACTAAACCAGAGCTCCACTTCAGGCATGCGTTTAAAGTGCTCCAGTTCCTAATGGGAACATCAGTCAGGGGGTGAACTAAAAACCGGTCCTTCACACAACATGTGGCACAGAAATTTAGGCCAGGGAACCAAACTAAAACCCAGTCCACAGTACATCACGTGAACTGCGTATTGTGTGGATGGATGTAGAGGACTCAGCACCACCCGCTTCAATCTACTGATCCATGTCAGTTGAATCAAATTACTTGCTTGTGCAGATATAGTCTATGTAGTGAATCAAAGACCATGCTGGTCTCCCACAGTCTATACTCAAATTTTTAGCAATGTGCAGTAAGCAAGTACTATTAACAAAAAGAGGACAGAAATTTCAAGAAGATTGTGCAGTTCTGGGTTCCCTAAGGTTTGAGCGCGATTTCTCATTCCGGCATGCACACGTAAGATCTTTCCAATAAAATAAAGTGCATATGTGAACTCTGTGACTATCTACTCTCTTCATTACTCTGACCTCACTGGCTGGTACTGACTACCTTTTAACCTAGCCCTCCCAAACCGGTAGGTTTTTTGTAAGCATCATGACAGTGATGGATCTTGGAAAAAGATGAAGAAGGAGAGGAAAATAATTTCACAGAACAGGTCAAAGAGGGCATTTCTTGCATAAGACTCTGTGTAAAGACACAAATCAAAGTGCTTGCTCTAATGGTGTCATTTTAGCTGACAAAAAAACCTTTTAGCAGCTAGAGCTTGCAGAGAGTGTAGGCGAGAAGAGGACCAGAAAGGAGGTTAAAAAATCCAAAATGTAAAATACAAACGATCTGAGCAAGTAATGTAAGAACAAGGGCAAAAATAAAGTTTGAGTTTCAGAAATTATTTCACAAAGACCTATATAATCTGTAGGTGCCTGACAGCACAAAACCCAGAGTGAGTGGCATCACCGAGGAAATGAGAAAGTCCTCAGGTGTTCCCCACTCCCAGACTCTCCCGCGGAAGCGATACAGCCAGGGTCTGACATACCTGCTCCGCAGAGCCCCGAGGGCCGGCGCCCGGTGTGCATCCAGTCCCGCTTCATTCTCTGCAACAGCCTCAGTGCTGTCATGGACACCTCGTGGTTCTTATCCCCAAACTCAAGCATGTGTGCAAAACGAGGAATATATAAGCACGGATCTGCAACAGAAAGTAATACAATTATTTCTAATCTTAACCTTTGATTTAGGAAACACAGTACTTGAGCACCAGTGCTGCGGGGCTGTCGTGGTTGGCTTGCTTCACGTCCCAGCAAACAACACAGACTGTGCTGCTGGGCCAGATCCTCTGAGCATTAAGCTTTAGAAGCACCTTTTTAGTTAAGTTAGAAGAAAATCCTTTCTTGCTTTATAGACAAAAAGACCTTTAAATCACAGCACATGCTTTTCCTACACGCTCTTCAGGGTCCAGGGCTGCACATGCTGACTCTGACACGTGAGCACTGTTACTGATATCAGCGATATTAGGCGCAAAGCTAAGCATTTGCAAAGGCTTTTGCTGAATGAGGGCATGACTTAAACCCAAAACTTCTAATACCTCCTGCAAAGTAACAAATAAGTTAACTTGCATGTCTAATCTCACACCTAACTACAAACTAGGCTTCAAAAAAATTAGTTTGCTTAAAATCCCATGTTCCTAACAAAAGTCTACTTGCACCTTCAAAATTAATTCTAGCTCCTCCTCAGACTCATATTCCAACGATACAAACCACTGTCTATTACAGATACTAAAGCACACTCTCCTTTGGCATAAATTACTGGAACCCAGTTAACGTTAACAGCATTATGACAATTTACATCGGCCACAGATCTGCCTCCAGATATATAAACTTACTTCAAGTGTTGGTGTTACCAGCTTCAAACTAACTGAAATATGTCAGTACAGATTGCGCTTTGCCTAAACCAATTTATAATTTATCAAACAATCTTGTAAAAGCTACACTTAACACAAGTTTACTTTTATTTGAGGTATCAATTTCTCATTTCCTGCCAGCCTTTTATCACCAGACCGAAAATCCATGATGTATGGTAAATTGTTAACTATTAGTCTCAACTCAATTTCCTTAGCTGATCCCCTATGTGGGCACTTAAACTGATAAAGATGAAAATTCAGCTTGAAACACTGGAACAATCTTACAGATTTACAATTAATCAAAGCAGGTTCATTTAGCTCCAAGTTCTAACAAAGATGCCCTGTTGCTATCCGTAATTACCAAGACCACACCGTAGGTGATTATGCCTGTCAGCCCTGCAAAAATATTTGAATGAAAGCATTTATCAAGCAAAAACTTCCAAACACATCTCCCTCAAAACTGAAGAAGTGCCAGAGTGCAGTCACCTCCTAAACATGACCCTAAAAATCAAAGGTTTATGAAAGATTAACCCAGCGACACAATTCTTAAGGGCAGCCGTTCTGTGTTTCCAAGTATGATTTTATAAAGCTCTGCTCAACAGAAATAACCAATTCCAAAATAGAACAACAACAACCAAAAAAACACTTTTCCGTAGTGATAGCCTGGGGTTCAACAGACATTTAACCTTTGCTCTTTGCTCTGCAGAAACGCCTGCGATGCTACAAAGCAAGGTTTTGCTTTCCCACCTCTTCTTCCCCGAGAGGGTCCAGCCTCGGCTCCTCCAGCCGCAGCATTGACGCATTTGCACTGTACCTGTTCAGACATTTCTGCTGGCATGCGTGCCCACAGGTCATTTGACAAAACGCTGCACATCGTTAATTTAAATTCTGAAGCTACCAAACAGTCAGAAAATGAATACTCAAGTGAATTTTAAGTGAAAAGCCTTAAAGAGGCCATAAATGGCTAGAAAGCAATACTACCGATATATAAATTTAACACAGGGCCGAGGTTAACATGAACGTGTCCCGCATGGATGCAAACATTTAAAAACAAGTAAGTTTTCTTTGAGAAGCTGTAAACCCCCAACACCTCGGTGCCTTCCGCGGGTACTAAACAAGCAGGGATGCGCGGGGGGTGCCCCGCTCCAGGGGAGTGCCCTTGGCCTTCAGGGAGACCCCCGGGACCGACACCCTTGCACCTGAGCGAGCAAGTTCAAGTGCAGCAAAACCCATTGGTTTTCCTGACGGGAACCGAGGGGGCCGCGAAGCAGACAGCAAGAAAAACATGATTTTTAAAGAAAGGAGCATCTGTCTTTCTGAAGACTTCCCCTTTTCTCCCTGTCCCACTGATGACTGCGACTGTTGGAAGAACCTCGGTGCCACACAGTCGTTAACAGGAACATCGAAAAAATTCTCGGAAACGGTTTAAAATAGCGACTTCCCCCCCCGGAGCAGGTAAGCGGGACGGCAGGGCCGGGAGCGGAGCCGCAGCCGTGCCCCGCTACCAGCCATTGTGCAATACGCACTTATTGCTGTTTACTTAATGTGCTGACAAATACTCAATGTCTGATTCACTGCCAGCAAAGGTGACCATAGATCAATCTTTCATGGACTATATTTTATTTTTTTTTCCCTAAGAAACTATTTTTTTTTCCCCCCCATCTAGATACATGTATAGTGACGAAATAGACCTGGAAGCTGACACAGTTCTGGCTACGCTGTATGCTGCCAAGAAGTACATCGTACCGGCCCTAGCAAAGGCTTGCGTCAATTTTCTGGAGACCAGTTTAGAAGCGAAGAACGCTTGTGTCCTGCTGTCTCAGAGCAGGCTCTTCGAGGAGCCAGAGCTGACGCAGCGCTGCTGGGAAGTGATTGATGCTCAGGCAGAAATGGCACTGAAGTCAGAGGGCTTCTGTGAGATAGATCAACAAACGCTAGAGATCATTGTAACCCGGGAGGCACTCAACACCAAGGAAGTGGTAGTTTTCGAGGCTGTTCTCAACTGGGCAGAGGCTGAATGCAAAAGGCAAGGGCTGCCGGTTACACCGCGCAACAAGAGGAATGTATTAGGAAAAGCTTTGTACTTGGTGCGGATTCCAACCATGACTTTGGAAGAGTTTGCCAACGGAGCTGCCCAGTCTGACATCCTCACCCTTGAGGAAACTCACAACATATTCCTATGGTACACAGCCGCAAATAAACCCAAACTAGAGTTTCCACTGACAAAAAGAAAAGGACTTGTACCTCAGCGATGCCATCGGTTTCAGTCATCTGCATATCGCAGCAATCAGTGGAGGTACCGAGGGCGATGTGACAGTATTCAGTTTGCCGTAGATAAACGGATATTTATAGCAGGACTGGGATTGTATGGCTCAAGCTGTGGCAAAGCTGAATACAGTGTCAAAATCGAACTGAAGCGCTTGGGAGTTGTCCTTGCTCAAAATCTGACAAAGTTTACCTCTGACGGCTCCAGTAACACTTTCTCTGTGTGGTTTGAACACCCTGTGCAGGTTGAGCAAGACACATTTTACAACGTAAGTGCTATTCTTGACGGTAATGAACTCAGTTACTTTGGGCAAGAGGGAATGACTGAAGTGCAATGCGGGAAAGTGACGTTCCAGTTCCAGTGCTCCTCGGACAGTACTAATGGAACCGGAGTGCAAGGAGGACAAATACCTGAGCTCATTTTCTATGCATGATGCATTTCACCTTGATTGTATTCCAGTACTGCAATGATGCACACTAAGGGATTTTTCAGTTTTACTACAAACTCTGCAGCAGTATGGAATGTTATGCTACTTACCTATCTGCTACAACAGGCTATACAAATAAGTGAAGGAATGCTCTTGAATTTAATCTTATTTTATTTATTCATAAGCTATTTGACTTAATAATTAAGACTGCAACAAGCAGAAAAATGTTAAATTTTGCACGTCCTGTGCATTTATTTTGTATATAGATAACTAACTTGCAGACTGCAGCTGACTTAAACAGAATGTTCTAAACTAGAGCAGTTTATGAATCTGTGAAATATAAAACATTTTTACTTGCCCTAAATCCTGTGTACTTGATCATTGCTGATCTTACAGCTTGTGTCTGTAATTGTACAGTAGACGAATTAACAGGGGTGATGATACTGTAGTCAGTCTCCTATATGCATCCACACAGGGCATTATCTATCACCGCAAATACAAAGGTGCCCTTGCCTGGTAGTTGAGACTATCCATCACCAGCCTTTACTTTCCTTCATGAAAAAGGGAGATGACATACATGGAAGCTCAGAGCTTTTCTGTGTTACTTAAGCTAAGACAAACCCTATCAAAGTTGACCAAAATCACCCTGTGGTTGTAATTTGAAAACTGCTAATGCCCATTCACATGCATCATCTGCTTTAACCTCCAGCCTGCCCAGCAAACAGCAACACTGCTACTTGTACCTGTCAAACTGCACACCCCTTCAACGGCCAGAGTCAAGATGAAGCTTAATGCAGTGACAGGCTCCATCACAGATTTAGCCCAGAGCTATAATGCTACCAGTCACTATGTAAATATACATCCTATCCTTAGATTTAGGAGAAGACAGTAGAGAAATACTTTTAATATGGTCTTTAAGTTCACTCAAAATTACTACTTGGAAATATGCCACACCTTAAACAAAAGCTGCTAAATCTTTCCACCCCCTCTATTTTTTTCTGACAGCATAGTTCCATCACTATCAGCAGTCATTTTATAGCTAGTATCTTTAACTGTTCTCAAAATGTGTTAAAAGTATGTGTTTTTATGAAGCATCTGACAGTTATTACAGATAAGCCAATTATAAAAAAACCTATTTCTAAAACTCTTCTTAATGACATATTCAAACAGTCTAAATGAATATTTTTTCTTTCCATGTATAACAAAAGTACCTCTAGATATAATTTAGAAGGGTTTTCTATTTGCCTTTTCCTAAGCTGCATTAATTTTCACCTAGAAACTAAAGCTGCAATACAAATCTCTTGGAAAAAAAGTAATGAAAAATAAGAATGCAACTGAATTATTGAAGACAAGAACTTTTTACCAGACATCAAGCTATGCTAACGAAGCCAGCACACCATGATGGCTGATAGCTGTGCACTGCCACATGCTATCTGGATGCTGTTAGGATGATGCTCACTCAGTGAGCGAGCTGCTGGTTCTCTTGCTGCAAAGGCAAGAGAAAGGCACTTGTGAGCCCAGCTCAGTACGTCTGACAGGGGGGTGTGCGTGGTGTTCTGCAACACAAGGGCATGTGACTCACTCAGTACAGATTAAGAGGAGTGGGAGTGAGAGTGAGTAAAGATACAGGGAGAAAATTCCTGCACAGAGGTGGGTAACAGTCACAAGACTTCTCTATAAATGCATTCTTTTAACTGGAATTGGCATGAATTCCCTTGTCTGAAAAGCTACAGCCTAGACAATAGCTTTTTTACCCTTTTGACAGGTTAAAGCCCACCCTCCTATCACTGTTAGGATTTCAGTGATGACTTACTAATTGAAAAGTTATTCATCACATGCTTGGAAAAAGTTGCTTCTCATTTTCCATCAGGTCACTTGTATTTCAGGCACTGAACACCTCTGCTACAAGTGATGGACAGACAGTAAATTTGGCAAGTACTTAAGAAATCTTGCATCTCTGGAACTGAAGTGTGACAAGCCCATGCGAGCTTGTAGACACACACAAATTTGTTACACATTAGCTTATTGTCTTAGTGTAGCCTAAACTGCCATTGGAAAAAGCTACAGAATTATCTGTGAAAGAGCATCTAGCTCCCAAAATACTCTTACGTAAAGGAGAGCAGGCTCTCATAGTCAGCAATGTCATTTTTAAGTTACCACTTGAGTATTTAGCACACAATACTATGTATATATAAACAGATACATATACGGTCTTGTCAAGTAACCATGTGGAAAATAAACCCAAATACTCAAAAGTCAACTCAAAAAAATATACCTATGGCTGGAGCATTTATGCAGAGTTCTCTGGCCAACAGAAGGAAAGTTTTTCCCAGCACATAGACATTCACCTATTAAATAAAAGAAAGAAAAAAAATTATTTAAATCTTAAACCACAAACATTTTTAATAAAACATTTATAGGGAAAGGAAAACACACCCCAACTTTTGAAACCTTAACGTGCTTTAAGAAAATTCAATTGAAGTAATACAAGCAATATTCACAGGTACAGAATAATACTTGGTGCTTGCCAAAAGCAACACAAATTCGCATTGTAAAAGCATAAATTTACACTGAAATTCTAAAGAGTTGTTCATCATGCTTTTCAATGGACTCAGTGTTGCTCTGGAGCACCTGGACAATTTTTCAGTTGTCACCTAACATCTTAAAGCGTTAAGTAGACTTTAATATCCGTGTATCTAAAGCGTAATTTATCTTGTAACAAAACCTGAGCAAATACAAGTTAGTGCAAATTTCAGCTCTGCATGATCATGTGAAATGGGATAATTGAGTATTGCGCAAGCACACACCAAACTTTTCCACCAAAGCAAGGAGTGGTGCTACATGCCCCAATGGCTATTTGCCATTTCTTACTGTTTGGACATTGCCCCAGATCACCCTACATTAAAGAGAGAAATAAATCAATGCAGAAAACCCCTAAACCACACCAAACCTGCTAAGAAGCCAGGGACAGCACCCTGCTCCCCTCCACTCCTTAAGTGTGCTCAAGAGGACATAAACTGAAGGGAGGAGTTACTCTCCACACTCTGATTTGCAATTTATAGCATAGGCAATTACATTTGTATTTTAAAAGTCTGAGGAAGTTTTCTTTCACTATCTTAAGACATGTTTTTGTGGTCAGCAAGAAAGGCAGGATATACTTCAATTCCCAATCAGCCCCAAATGTTCCCACGAAGCTCCATGAACACCTTGTTCCCCCAAGGCATATGTAAAGGGCAAAGTTAGTATTAAAAACTCCATCCTACACTCCAAACAAATAATTTTAAATCTTTTTTTTTAAAGGATAGGATATACTTCCATTGATTTTACATAACAGAATTGCCCCTCTCTTTCCTATGCCAGGATAGTGAAGGTGTTTACTAAGTAATCAGTTACACAACTGAGGAGTTGATAATGTACAAGCCTATGCAAACAAAAAATCCTGTTACTAAGTATATTCTCTTTCAGTTTCACAAAAGATCTTTACCAACTTTAGTTTAAAAGCAAGCTTTCCTCCCGTGTATAGATGCTTCTACCAAGTTAGCAAGAAAACCCCACAAAACAGAACTGACACATTTTCACATAGCACTTCAAAACTTTTTTTGTGAAAATGTTCTTAATGTGAATTTTTCTCAAATTTAAAAAAATTTAAAATGTGAACTTCAAAGAAATTCTCAGAATAATCACCTATCCTGACAGTGACTGCACAATCAAGTGCACATGATATGATGGTAATTCATTCCATATTTAGTGGAAAGTGTTGAATATCTTCCATGCTGTGTCTGATCAATGGCTGGACTGGCCTAAAAGATACAGAAGTAGAGTCTTAAATTTTACTGTCCTTTTTCTCCTGAAATACCAGACAACATAGAAATACTATTCTATGGGGAGGAAGTGAACAAAATATGCCCTTTGAGTAAGTAGTATATTCCTTAGGAAATAAGTACCAAATTTTTACAGAAAAATAAGCACCTACTGAATCTGGCAATTCGTATAGGTGTTTGAGAGCATACGACTTTCCATGAGCCATGGAGACAGAGCAGACATTATTACAACAAAATATCTGCAGTGTTTCAGTTGGCTTTAAATGCTCTAGATTCACTGCAAGCTTGAAATGGCTTGTTTTGACCTTTTGTCTAAAAAATATTAACATAAAGAATGGGGGTTTGGCTGTAGTTTCAGCCTTCTAAGTTGGCTGACCAAGTTACTATAAATCTTAAACCTCATCACTTAGATCTTGTTCTGCAAGGACGATCTCACTGCACAAATCAATAAAGTTACTTCAGTGGCGCCAAGTACATATGATGTTTCCATCAGAGGCTTCACAAAATCATCTAGTTCTTTCATTTTAGTCTAGAAAAAAACCAACTCAAATTCAGACAAGTATTTCTCCTTCTGGCTTTTTTTTTTTTTTGTCGCGACATCGAAGTACATGATGTTTGTCCCCATCAAACCATGTCCCATCAAACCACTCTTTAATCTTGAACTCCTCCCAAGCAAACTTTCCATAAATGCCATCATCAAAGAACAATTAAATATGAAGAAGCTTAAAGAAGAAGGGGTTTTAGTGAAGTTCTAACAATCAAAGTAGGTGCTGAATTAAATCTAAAGCAAAGACAAATGCATAATAAAATTGCTCGATGACTGTTTATCTTCCTCTCCTTAGCCTAACTTAGTCTCCCAGATCCATGGTCTATTTGAGAAGTAATGTGCTTAAATCTAACCTGCTCTTCCACTTCTCCCAAATCATCAGTGTTTTATGATGAACTTCAAGGTGTAGGCAGTGTATCTACACAAAATAATAAATGCAAATAGAAATGGTACATCAGGGAATTTCTTTCTTTTGATCACAAGTGCATTTCTTTGCAGTTTCTGGTGACTAACAGAAAGAAATCATAATATACAGTTGATTACATGCTCTGTATTATAGTTTTCTTCATGAAGTTTACATGTTTTTAATGCCAGGGTAAAGTCACAAAAAGAATCAGGAATATTTAATTGCTTCCAGTTTTCCTGGCAAAGCAGTAGGAAGAGAGACCTCAGGTCCTCTTATGGAATATGCTCCTCATCTTTAAAAGTTACCAGGTATTCACAGGTTCTGGGGCATTTCTCATAAGTGGGAAATTTAAAGATGGCATAAAGTTCACCCAGAAATCTGCAATGGCATTGAACTGCTGAAACATGGTATTTAAGATCTTCTGGTTTTAGTGGAAGAAGGTTCTTCCACTAAAATTTTATGCCACTGTCACTAGTTTCAAATATTACACACACACATCCTGTGACAGATGAGATATGATATATAATAGGCACATAGAGTCCTCTTTACTCTCATCATTTGTATGGGGGTTTTTTCCACTCCATTAATCTTAGAAAATTAAAAGAATTAATTTAGAGGCCTACTTTAATTTCTAGTTCTTTCTTCATTAAGAACTTCTTATAAAAATTCATATACTCCAATCCATCAAAAGCTTAATGCTCCAAATTTAGAGCCATATGACATTTGCATTCATAAAACCTAATTTTATATGAGTCCTTAGAATAGTGAATAAACAAAAATGCCCTTCTAAAAGGATGTCTCTGGCTTAGACATGAATTGGTGCAGCTTTAAAGATTACCACATCAACTTCAGCCTCTTTTCTCCCTTCTTAATTTAAAAGGTACATACTGAAAAACAGTATTTCCTCAAACTTCCCCAATCAAAACTGTCAAAGTGTAATAATTCTTTCGTTGACTTTCATAAGGCTTGTGCTCTTTGTTTGCGTATTTTCATCAGATTAAAATTTCCTAAACTTGATGCAATCACTGGGTTTGAGCATCAACACCTAATATGAGTGGTGACAACTTCTATCAGAGCGGGTATTTTAAAATATCTGCATACCCCGATAGTTTTTACCATATTATTTTACATTCAATTCACATTTAACAGAGTAAGTTCACAAACATATGGACCTGCCACTGAGTTGTTTCTTTAAATAAAACCCAACAGATTCTGCATCAGGAAGACATCTTTCAGACAAAAACTACGTGCTCAACAAAGCACTGCAAAAAAAACGCCTGTTTTTACCGTTAAATTTTTACAGCAGAACTTATTATCTAAGATGTTGTCTATTAACAATAATTAATTTCTGCTCTTGTTATAGAACACTTTGTATTAGTTAAAAGTTGTGTTTGGAGAAAGAATGGCTTCCAATTATTCAGTTACATCTTTACAGAAGGATCCTTCTACTTGTTATACTCTTTGCCCTTCACAGTATTTTTTGGAGACAGTCTTTTCATTTCACATCTGTCAGTCATCAGACACTGATTTCAAAGGGACCCTTCCAGAGGGACTCTCTTCCTTTCATAATTTCCTCTTGCTTTCATATCATGCCTGATGTGTTCAAATACCAATACACTTCCACTTTTAGAAAAAACAACTACCTTGTTTCCAGTAACACAAGAATTCAGCTGTTCAGTCTAACACTTTCCAGAATTTTAAACGCTCTTTGGGAAACAGGGAATCTCCCATTCATACAGTTACCAGGTCACTTTACTTTGTGGAGAGCAGCAAAAAATAAAGCTGCAATCACTGAATGAAAGTTTTTGCTTGACCGTAAGTTCCATAAATTTATAAATCAATAGCCTTTCAGTAATTTCCAAAAAGGCTTCTCCAGACCATGGTAAGGTATTATGGAAAAACATTACAAATGGTGACACTGGTTAAGGTATTCTGTCTTTTAGAAAGACAAAGACTGGGCAGTTGGAACGCGATGAGAATTCACACTGTGAAACATCCATGGCTGCTTGCCTAAATAATTAAGCAAGCATGAAAAGCAAATGAGTTTTTAAGGAGAGTGTCTGTTGCTGGGGAAAGAGGCACCTGTGGTTATTTGATTCATTATTAACATTTCTAGTATAGTAATGCCTGAAGGTCCCAACCAGGTTGTTTAAATTAACTCAATCAACATAGCAATTTGCATAGGAGCAATAAAGGCAAATGTAGTCAACACGTTAATAACTTTAAATGAACAAAGGGTATTAAAAACTGAAGCAAATGAGTATAGTCTTTAAAAATATTCTATTTTACCCTTCTCCACACAATAAACTGGAACTTCTTATTTTTCGGATCCATACTGCAACCAGAACATTATATTTAATCTCAACTGACAATACACAAAACTACAGGTACCAAACCCAGCTTGTCAGACTGCAGTTCAAAAAGAGACACAAAGCAAAATTAAGCAGCTTCCTCTCATGCTATGCTTTAAAGCACTGCCTTCAGTCTGGGGCCTCCCAATGGAGAGTCTGCTTTTGATAATCACATATGTGGTAGTCCTAGATTCTCCTCCAACATCACAGAAGTACAACAAACCATCATACTACCTATGCAAGAAAGTCAAAGAATAATTTTCAATAAGCATAGAGGAATCAGGGAGGCCAATGCCACCTCTAGGAGAAATAAATAAAAAGTGTCCAAAAGTAACTCGTAACAAAAATCCTTGTTTGTCTAGTCAAGTAACAGGAAAGAAATAAGGGGTGACAGCTGTGTTTTGAAGCAGAAGAGAGACCAAAGGAGGACTAGACCAAGTGAGTAGTAGTTACTGATTTTCACGCCCTGTGCCCCCTCTTCCCTTATCTCGAACTGTAGTATAGCTCAGCTTGGAATGGATCTCAGCAGGTCTCCACAACCTCCTGCCCAAAGCAGCGTCAGCTACAAGGACAGACCTGATTGCTCAAGATCTTGAAAACCCTGACGGACAGATACTTCAAAACTGCTCTGAACAATCCGTTTCAATACTTGGATGTCCTCATGGTGTAAGTCCTTTTCCTGATATCAAGTCAAAACATCTCATTTTAATTAATTATGGCTATTGCTGCTAATCCTCCTGCTGCACACTCTCATACAGAGCCTGGCTCTAATACCCTTCCAGTAAACATTAGCCTTTAAAAGCTGGACACACCACAAGGCACACTAAAAATTATATTCTACTAGGCTGAAATTGGAGATCAAAGCACTGCCAACACCTCTTCCCAAAGTCATTTATGACCACATTGCAAAGACCACGACACTGGAGATTACGAGACTAAAAAAGAAACTGCTATTTCTGAGGATGAGAAGGGCAGCATTTCACCACACCGGGATCAAAACTTCAGCCAAACAGTTCTCCAGGTGCAAGGAGAGAGGTGCTCTGAAACAGATGAGCAAACCTAAACTGTTCAGAAGTTGGGCCAAGGCTAGACAAGCTTTGCAACTCTCCTAAACAAGCAAGGCCTAGATTGGACTAACAAAAAAGCAAACAAAAGACCTGATTACAGACCTCTCTAAAGACTATATTTGCAAGTAAAATACAGTATCTGAAAATATAAGCAAGTACTTTCCCTGTCGGAGCCTGATGACTGATCGTCCTTCCAACTCAATCAACATGCAGCATGACTCTGCTCTGCACAAGGAAGAAGCCTGATTTGTAGCAGTGGTCTGGACATTTTCAGTTCATTTCAGATAATGCTTTAAAGTCTAAATGTACCAGAGGTATACTGAATCTGACAGCACTTTCACCAGGAGGTTACCAAGACATAGGACATATTTCACCTGAAGATAAAAGGTGAGAAAAAAAAATACCAAAGAAATTGCCTTCCCATTAAAAAAAGAGAAAAAAATAAAGAAAAAGGCATTTTGGCTTTTTCCAAGATGACAGCAAATTTGAAGCTCCAAAACCTATTATGTAATGTAGCAGTTCTCCCGTAGAACAAGACAAACTCCCACATCTCAGTTATCAGCTTAAGAGGAAAACTGGTATGACTTCTTAAACAGCCTGCCATTAATAGTGAAAATTAGTCTCTTCTATTACTAAGGTTTACTAAGTTTTAGCAGCATAATACTATTCTAAAAGCATATTACACTATAAGGGACAGCTTTCTTATTTTTTAATGGAGAATGTGGGATCAAATCCCAAAGCAACTCTAATATAAAGACAGGTTGGATAAATACAGACCAGAGCCTAAGAGGCCATGCTTAGGATTTCCCCTCCCTTATTTATTTTTTAAAATTTATTTTATTTTAAAAAGCTAAACAGAATATCAGGAGAGAATGAACACAAATAAGATAGCTCATTAAACAAATACTGAGTTGCAGGTAACAACAGCTTCAAATCTTCATACTACTTTTAGATTCAGCTACCACTTTTCCTACCCTGTGAGCTACAGAGGGTGTTAGCTTTTCCAGTGAGGGCAAGACACTGGTCAAAGGTCACTGATGTGGAGGGTGCCATAAGTGGCATGCAGAATGGCACAGCTAATACTGTTTCCAGCTGCAAGATGGCAAAGGGAAGCAATGGATGGCCTTCTTCACAGGCTTTAATTTATCTTTTCTGTTGGCAGCTGGAGTTATAGAGCTTTGTTTCTGGTTTGCTTTTAGATGAAGCAATACATGAAAGGTTGTTATGCTTTTTTTTCTCCTCCTCAAATGCACTGAAACCTGTTTCAAGGTGTTCTGTAATTCACTCGGTAGTCTCTGTGAAGAAGCTTCATAAGGATATTTCATTTGGTAACTTTCTTCAAAAAATTCCTGCGGTCAGATGATTAGCAGACTTGCAGGTCACTTCACCTCCCACAGCAAGTGAGACACATCAAGTAGAAAATTCGGAAGAAAAAAATCTCAAAATTTGATAAGCATCTGAGTAAGAGTTGGTAAAAGTCAGCAGTAGCTCATTTTTAGACTTTCAGGTGTGACTTTTTTCCTGATACCAAATTGAAACCTTTCTCATTTCACCAAGAAAAACAAATACCTGGACCAGGGTGATAAATTTTGTACAGAATGATCTAGGTTGGAAAAGACCTTGAAGATCATCCAGTCCAACCATTAACCTCACACTGACGGTTCCCAACTCCACCAGATCCCTCAGCGCTGGGCCAGACTCTTCAACCCCTCCAGGGATGGGGACTCCCCCCCTGCACTGGGCAGCCCATTCCAATGCCCAACATCCCCTTCTGCAAAGAAATGCTTCCTGATATCTAGTCTAAACCTTCCCTGGGGCAACTTGAGGACATTCCCTCTTGTCCTATTGCTTACTACTAGGTTAAAGAGACTCATCCCCAGCTCTCTGCACCCTCCTGTCAGGTTTCCCCTCAGCCTCCTCTTCTCCAGACTAAACCCCCCCAGTTCCCTCAGCCGCTCCTCAGCAGACCTGTGCTCCAGACCCTGCACCAGCTCCGTTGCCCTTCTCTGGACACGCTCGAGTCATTCAATGGCCTTTTTGGGGTGAGGGGCCCAAAACTGAACACAGGAATCGAGGTGCAGCCTCACCAGTGCCGCGTACAGGGCTCAGATCCCTTCCCTGTCCCTGCTGGACATGCTATTGCTGACACAAGCCAGGATTCCATTGGCCTTCTTGGCCCCCTGGGCACACTGCTGGCTCCTGCTCAGCCGGCTGTCAATCAACACCCCCAGGTCCCTCTCTGACTGGCAGCTCTCCAGCCACTCCTCCCCAGATGAGCCTGAACATGTTAAATATTTTGGAAGGATAATACCACTGCCACTACTACTAATGCTAACAACCTTTCTTTCTCTTTAATGACATTCACATCCCAACTTCAGGATGCGAGAGCTGTCCTTGAAATAAAAAGGCACTTCAAGCTAATGTAGTACAAGCTAATGAGCTGATGCCTGCAAGCAGTTGGTGCCTGCAAGTTGAGGCCTGTAACAATTAGTGATCAATTATACCTTAAATATTAAGAAATTCTTTCACCAAACAGTGTTTAACTTTGCCTTTAACTAGGCCCAAGTGATCAAAATGCACAGAGAAAATATCCTAACCTTGAGAATAGATACATCCTGGCAGAAATGCTCCAACAAGACCAATAAGAAACATCATCTTGGCTGGACAACAGAATTGGGAAATGTCCAAGGAGAAAAAATTGTCCTCCAAAGACTCATGACCATAAGTAGTGAAAAGGAGCAGGGGCCTAACTCCCCAAATAACTGCCAACGACACCCGAGACCCCCCACACATACGTAGTGTAATTTTGCCAGGCCAGCATTATGTAAATGTAATCGATAGGCAGAAGGGTGGAGACTTCTTGGAAAATGTATGAATGTTCCTGTCTTTAAGGTATATAAAGGATAAACTTCTGTTTCAGTGCATGCACGTTCGGTGGAATGATCCCCTGTGCACCCAGCGCTGCAATAAAGAATGCCTGCCTTCTAAAAACTTCCAACTGAGTCTGAGAGGGTTCTGTTGAGACCAAATTTACGGTAACAGAGCTAACTGCTTTTCTTTTTTACGTACACAATCTGTGGGCAAAGGCTGACCCAAAGCAGAATGTAATGAAGCTTTCTGCCTGGGCCATAAATGTTTTGCCACCAAGGGTATTTTTTAGGGGTTTTTGTTTGTTTGGGTTTCTTGTTTGTTTTTTAAACAAACTCAGGGTGGGGGAGCAATCAAGCCAGGACCTGTAAATACAATCTCAAACAAGACTTTCTCGCTAGATACAGTTAACAATAGCATTTAAGATTCTTCTTTGCTCAGATTCACCTTAAAGAAGGTATAAAAGTAGAGCGCATCAGAAGTCTTCACACATAAATACATATCATGATACTGAAATTTAGCATCTTCCGTCTTTCTGGGGTTGATTCTTTCCCTACTACTAATCTATATCTGTCCCATCTCTTCAGATACCTCTCTTTAATGTTTCAGTCCTCACATGCTGCATTTTGACACCTTTTCTGGTTGGAATGTACAGAGGGGAAAAAACCCAAATCTTTCAATCTTTCCTGTCTGTTCCTGTTGACAATACTTTTTTTTTTTTCTTTCACAAATACAGTATCTCCTCTTCTACACATTGTGTGAATATTCTGCATATTACTGTGGTCATTCTATTTCACAGAATCATCTAGGTTGGAAAAGATCTTGAAGATCATCCAGTCCAACCATTAACTTCACACTGACTGTTCTCAACTCTACCAGATCCCTCAGCGCTGGGTCAACCTGACTCCTAAACCCCTCCAGGGATGGGGACTCCACCACCTCCCTGGGCAGCCCATTCCAACGCCCAACAACCCCTTCTGCAAAGAAATGCTTCCTAATATCCAGTCTAAACCTTCCCTGGGGCAACTTGAGGACATTCCCTCTTGTCCTATCGCTTGTTACTTGGTTCAAGAGACTCACCCCAGCTCTCCACACCCTCTTGTCAGGGAGTTGTAGAGGGCCAGGAGGTCTCCCCTCAGCCTCCTCTTCTCCAGACTGAACCCCCCCAGTTCCCTCAGGTGCTCCCCAGCAGACCTGTGCTCCAGACCCTGCACCAGCTCCGTTGCCCTTCTCTGGACACACTCGAGTCACTCAATGGCCTTTTTGGGGTGAGGGGCCCAAAACTGAACCCAGGAATCGAGGGGCAGCCTCACCAGTGCCGCGTACAGGGCTCAGATCCCTTCCCTGTCCCTGCTGGACATGCTATTGCTGACACAAGCCAGGATTCCATTGGCCTTCTTGGCCCCCTGGGCACACTGCTGGCTCCTGCTCAGCCGGCTGTCAATCACCCCCCCAGGTCCCTCTCTGACTGGCAGCTCTCAAGCCACTCCTCCCCAAGCCTGTAGCGCTGCTGGGGGTTGTTGTGGCCAAAGTGCAGCCCCCGGCATTTGCCCTTATTGAAACTCACAGTTTAATAACAATCACAATGAAAAATCACTTTTGTTTAGAACGCAATAAACCTCTCATTCTACACATGCACTACTTGGATATAAGTAATCAAAATAATTCAATAATATTTTAGAAAAGTGAAAAAAGTTACTAATTTTAAGAATTAAAGATCATTTTGATTATTGCAATTCCAGCAGAGTGCTTCAAGCAATAAATAGTCTTCAGAGGGATGCCATTTACCAAGACAGCTGGGAGGACAAAAATAGGTTGCAACTAACCTACTCACACTGTACATAAAACAGTTACAACATGGAGAATGAAGGTAAGATAGCTAATATCATTAGAGATATTAGCTATTTTAGCTATTTCCACATATAGTGCAGGTACGCAGTTCTCTCAAAATACATTTTATAAAACACATCTCTGTAGTGCACTACTACATTTACACAGTATTACCTACCAAAAAATTATCTGCCTTCAACAACTGTTGTTTTAAACATGTGCAACATTTGACCCTACGCTATTGAAGTGATTCTGAATCCCGATGAAAGGATCACACTTACCCTTGATACACGATTTGCAACATTAAAAGCAAAAAAATACTTGACATATAATTTCACTGAACAATTATTCTGATACATAAACCCACTGGTTTTCCAACCCAGAATTTTTAGAGATAAATTAAAACATTCCGAATAGCCCATGCTGACATTTCTTTGCTTGCAATTAAAGTTTAAAATTTCAACAAAAGTTTAAAACAAAAAAAAAGATACAATACCTGAAGAAGGTCACTGAGGTCAAGTAGCATGTCTGTGAAGTAGTCAAGGAATACACAAGCTTGTTGACTGTAACAGTGTTTCTTAATTTCATTAGCAACACAAAAAAAGGAAGAAATAATCCCAAGTTTAACTGTCAAAGAAACCAAATACAGACTAGGGACATAACACTTCTGCTAAAGTCAGCATCCAGCTAACAGCTCAGCTCCCCAGAAAATCCTGCCAGCACCCACTGCATTTACTGCACAAGTTGTCTGTGTGGAGTGATGGTCTTGAAAAACAAGCCAAGACCTTGTGTGACTTAAAATACTCACCATATACTGCAGCCTAAGAACGAACCAATGATAACAAACGGTAACAGCAGCAAGACAGAATACTCTTATTACACTTCATTTAAGAAGATAAAGCATTATCAGTCTCCTATCCCAGCTTAGGAGCCCAGGATCCCAGAAAAACAGATGGAAGAGCAAACTTAGAAAACAGCAGTAAATTTCTTTTGTCCTCTTTTATGACCTGTCAAAGAGCTGGGAAGAGAACGGTCTTTGGCTACTCTCCTCTCCAACCAAGGAAATCCACTGTTACCTTTGAGTTTGCACTCCCTCCATCATATCCGATGCTGCTACAAAAAAAATATTAGGGCACTAACTACTCATTATGGGTGCACTTGGAACTTGTAATAGTTAAAACCAAGCCAAAACCACTAAAGGTTTCCATTAGATTTTACTGAAAGTAAGCACACTTATAAATATATTGTCTTAATGATAAACAAAAAAAAAAAAACCAACCAACCCACCATTAAGCTTAAGGTGCAAAGGTAGCCTTATCGCTGCTATAAACAAACACATGCTGGCTCTCCTATCAGCTACTCAGGTGTGGCTTACACCTCATAAAAGGGTTCCAGTTCTACCATTAAAAGGAGTGTCAGAGAAAAAAGTGTGAGAGAATGCGAAAATGTGTACATGCAGGTGTATGTGTTTATGTATGTAGCAATGTGTTAAGAAATCCAGTATTAGAAAAAATACAGGGACAACAGTACAGTTTGGCACATCATGGTAGCACAAGTATTAACATATGTTCTTCTTAGAGTATGCCAGAGTAATATAGTACACATTTCTCCTAAATATTATCTGCCATGGAAGGAGAATAATTCAGATAACATAATCAGTTTATACATAAGCATTTGCCTTGCTAACAATTTTTATCCTTGAGCATTTGTATCCTTAGTCTGCGTTTGAAATTGTATGAATTTAGTACTCCAAATTTGTTATGAAATTCAATATATTATTTGTTGAAAGTTAATTTTAGCATTAAAAGACAAAGCATCACTGGATATTTAATTATCTGAAAACTCAGTATGTCTCTGGAAAAAAACAAAATCCATTATAGATAATATTATGCAAGACATTAATCTTAAATTTTAACACAATAAGGAAGTTGCTAACAAAAATAATCTTTAAAATATACAGCTTAGAAATCTACAGAGAGCAATACTGAATTCAACACAACTTTTTGGTCAAAGTAGTCAGAAAGGAGAAAATTGAAAGACTTTAACAATGCAGTTGCCAAGGAACCATAATAATTTTCAGCTC
Source organism: Athene cunicularia (assembly GCF_003259725.1). Lineage (NCBI taxonomy): Eukaryota > Metazoa > Chordata > Aves > Strigiformes > Strigidae > Athene > Athene cunicularia. The sequence continues at coordinate 7,252,955 of NW_020799101.1, forward strand.
AAACAGATCTAGGAAGAAATCACTATCAATTTTATGGTTGAGAAATATTTGAGATCTGAAAACGTGCCTAGCTCATTACTGACTCAAAGCATCCGGTTACTCTATGCCCACCCTGAGATACCTTCACCGCTGAGACAAACTAAAATTATCACTCATATCTGATAGATTTCATCACAATTTAACAAAACCAACCAAAACCAAACAAACAAGAAAACACCAGAAGAAAAGCAGGTCACTGGTTACTGAGGCACCAAAGTGAGCAACTGAGTGGTCCCAGAGTCTGTCTCCTGTCACTGGAGACAAGAGGAGGAGTCAGAAAGAGCATCAGTGTCAAACACTAATTCAGATCTTAGATGAGGCAGAGAGCTGCTTTTCTAACCTAGACATTTCAGCTACAGTCATCAAATCTGCATACTAAAGTATCTTTCATCATCCTCAAACAATTAAAAACACTCTGGTAGAAGACCTAAACTTAACACACTGAATGTTCTTAGGCTTTATTACTGTAAGAAAAAAAAAACAACACACCACATCACCACCTTTTTATCCAAGTAGAAACAAAGATCATTGCATGCATTTGTAACAACACAAGATTTAGTGCTGGGAAATGCACTTGCAGGGTTCAGGCAATTCTGACGCAATTTAGAGCTGTGTTATAGATGCTTTAACATACAGTTCCTTTGCTCCTTAGAGAAGTTCATTCAAGTGTCCACTGAAACTGTAAGCAAAGGTCACAGTAAAAATGTGGCATTTCTGGATTTCATTTAAGGTAGCCTCCAGCAATCCCTCTCCCTGAGTAAATGTGTAGCTGCTGTAGCAAAGCAAAAGGGAAATTTGAGTCATGCAGTAGCAATGGGTTGGCTTTCGCTGTGAATATTGTGAGCACAATTATCAGCAGGAAGGAGTTGTAAAAACAGGCAGTTGTTTTCAAACTCCTTTTCAGAGTTGGAACAGTTCAGGAGAACATACAACAAAAGCTGAAAACAGCAGATAATACTTAATATGTATTCAAAAATTATACAATCATAAGATAAATGTTTTCTTTGAGGCTGAAAAACAATGATAATTTTACATACAGAGACTGCTAGCACATGGAAAAGTTCTCACAGGGATAGAAAGCTACTGATATTGTATATGTACAAAATAACAGGACATAAACAGAAAGGGACTTAGGTTATAAATGCACCCAATTAAGAAAAAAGGAAGAAAAAGAAAAAAAAAGCATTAACAGTTTTAACAGCTTTTCCTTTGCTGTTCATTCTTTAATTTCATCAAGTTATGCAATTGACTGTCCATCACTAGAAACTTTTAAATCAAAATGAGATGAGTCTAAAGGCTTTACTTCAAAAGATTTAATTCAAGGGAATCCTTTGACCAACATGATGCAAGAGGTCAGACCGAGTGGCCAGAACACTCCCTTTCTGCCTTTATAATCTAGTAATCTGTGGATAATATGAGAGCACCATGAATCACAGTAATAATGACCTCATGATACTCAGCACCAGAGGAAACAAAAGTTCATGATGAAATGAATAGTATTAGAAACCTAAACCCCCAAATACCAAAACAAGCACGCATTTGTGTCTCAGATAAACCTACATTCTACATATTCCAGCAATCCTGACACACTTATATACAGTGAAATCCCCTTGGTTTTCAATATTAACATTTAGCAGGAGGCAAAACTGCCATCTGCCAAAGTTATATTTAGAGATGCAGCAACAAATTGTGGAAGATGCTTTTAGTCAAAACTATCATTTACAATAGTCATTTCCCCTCCCTAAAAAAAAAAAAAAATTAAAAAAAATCTTTATTTTAGTGTCTGACAATCTACAATAATCAGGAAACCTTCAAACAGATTATTTCATGATACTGTGTCGACATTCTTCCACTACATAGTCTGTCGTTTCTGGGAGATACAGGCACATATAAGCAGCAAGAGAAGACAAAAAGTCTAGGTGGTTTTTTTTTAAGTTAGTTAGCTTTCATAAATTACCCTCAGAACTTTAAAATTATTTTTACAAGCTTTCTACAAAATCAGCCATAGCACAGAAAGAGAACTAATCTCAAGGAATTGTAACCGCAAGCCACTCAGCAGAAATCTCACATCCCTAAGAGCCACGCTGCCCACTAATGAAGCATTACCTTTTTCCAGTTGAAGCTAGAATATGTTGTTCCTAACAAAAACTAGAAATAGATCCATTAAATTTTATAAATATTTAAACATAAAGTCCCTATCTGTACTCAACAAGAGCAATTCAGTTGGTTGCAAACAATAAAAGCAAAGTTTACTTGATGCCTGCAAGCAGTTGGTGCCTGCAAGTTGAGGCTGTAACAATTAGTGATCCATTATACCTTAAATATTAAGAAATTATTTTACCAAACAGTGTTTAACTTTGTCTTTAACTAGGCCCAAGTGATCAAAATGCACAGAGAAAATATCCTAACCTTGAGTATAGATACATCCTGGCAGAAATGCTCCAACAAGGCGGATAAGAAAGAACATCTTGGCTGGACAACAGTTGGGAAACATCCAAGGAGAAGAAATTGTCCTCCAAAGACTCATGACCATAAGTAGTGAAAAGGAGCAGGGGCTTAACTCCCCAAATAACTGCCAACGACCACCCGAGACCCCCCACACATACGTAGTGTAACTTTGCAAGGCCAGCATTATGTAAATGTAATCGATAGGCAGAAAGGTGGAGAGTTCCTGGAAAATGTATGAATGTTCCTGTCTTTAAGGTATATAAAGGATAAACTTCTGTTTCAGTGCATGCATGTTCGGTGGAATGATCCCCTGTGCACCCAGCGCTGCAATAAAGAATGCCTGCCTTCTAAAAACTTCCAACTGAGTCTGAGAGGGTTCTGTTGAGACCAAATTTACGGTAACATAATAAGAAATCTGACTGAAAAGGAAACAGATTCTGAATAGTGAAACAAATTTTTCTCAAGTTCTAAATGAAATGAAGTATTTACAACATCACTGTTACGGTTCTGCATAAGCTATAGAAGAGATGGGAACTTCCCAGCAGCACCTCCAGTAACAAACACATGGAGATAAGACAAAAGGGAAGGTGGAGACAAAAGTGAAGCAATACCAGGGTGAAAAACTAGTGACAGCATTTGGTTAGCTCCGAAATCCAATTTTCCACCTTTCAGTTCCACACCACATACTCAAACTTCTCTTTCCATATTTTACTACACCAAGTGATTTCTGATTATGACTTACCACGATTATATCTCTGCTGATTTACACACTTTCACCATTTTAATTAGCAATTAACAGACTGACAGCACTAATTGTTTAAAGTAAACATTGCTCTTCCCAATGACACTGAACTAAAACGATTAGAAAATAATAAGTAAAACCAATTCTTTTGTAGAAAACTCATTTCTGATAACTCTAATAAAAGCTTTGCCTTGAGGCTGAAATCTTACAGAGCCAGTTTCCAAAGTTTAAGTCTGCAATTTTGTTTGTGCAAAGAAGTCCACATAGCACAGGCTGCACTCAAATATACAAATAAAAACAGCATTTGACAAATCTAACTGGCAAGCACAAGTGCCATTTTTATAAAAAGCTATCTTTGTGTAGATTAACACATGGTAAAAAAAGAATTGCATTTAGGTCCTTGAGATTTTTCCCCTTCTTTGCACACAGCTGCACGTCTGTGTTTCATAAAACAGTATTTTTCTATATTCTGTATTCTAAAATCCTCAATTTAAGGAGAAAAAGGACTGCCACACTCCTTCCTCAGGTAAACAGGGATGTTTCTCTAGCAGTTTCCTTTCAACACATGCAATGTCCCTATCTTCATAGTTAAGACCAAGTTAGCTGCAGTAATACAGAATCGTACAACCACCCAGGCAGACTATTAAAAGGAGACAGGCATTTGGGGCTGCACTCAGCCTGCCTGATTTCATGGCATTAACTGAAAGGGTTAGAAGTGTAGCTTTCTGACTCGCCTAAGATCTGAATTAGCCTCTGACACCAGTTTTCCCCTCTATCTCCAGTGACTGCAGACAAAACCTGGGGCAACTGGGCTGCCGCCTGGCACCGCAGCTGGCTAAACTGGATGGATCCAAAGCCTGCAAGCTACATTAACCTTCAGACTCCCCAGTGCACATACAGTTCAGTCTTTACTAAATTAATGCTTTATCTTTTCTTAGTAATTGTCTTCAGAGTCAGTGCCATTTAGAGGAAGATTTTCAAAAGCACACCAGGCTAACTGAATATGCAGCGAGTGTTCAGCACTTTTGAAAACGCTGCCCTTGGAGAATATGGTCTTCAAAGGATTTGGGCTAGGCTGTATTCCTAGTGTTACTGACTTCAGGTAAATAACCTGCTTTGTGAGATATGGAAAAGCATTTACACACTCGCATGTAAGTTTACAACACAGCACAACAGAACCAAAGTAAAAAAATACATTTCTTGTCCCAAAATGCTTGTACCGTCAACTTGCAATTATTCAGGGTATCAGATGGATAAAAGATGAAAAGAAAATTGTACTAGGCTACTGAAAGATAACCTAGTTAGTGTATTTACTTATAGAAAAGAAAATCTGGGCACAGAATGAAAATGTAAATATTAATTTAAATGTTTTGATAGACATGAGGTTAATATTCAGCCTGGATGATGTGACCATGTATAAATAACAGTTGGCTATATTCAAACAACAAAAAGTCTCTAAACAAGAGAGACCCTATTCTCCTGAACAGTAAATTGAACAAGTGCTGGTGAGGGAAAACAAGAGAGGTTGCTAGGAGAAGCAAGGTTTAAGGGAGAAATTAAAAGAGGAGTGGGGCTGGCAGACAAGGATGGGAGAGAGGCACCAGGAAAAGAGCAAAGCTCAAGCTGCAAGGGAAAAAGAAACAATACTAAATGGTAAAAATCACTGCAGAAAACATCCTGGGTTTGAAAAGAGGTCAAACACATAAGCAGGTATGAAATGGCACAGTCCAAAAATCTGCACAGAATGACAATTTGACAATACAGTGGGCATTAAAAAAAGCAGCTGGGAAGGAGGACACCAATAGTAAAGATTTAAGTATAATGTAAAGGAGTTCAGTTCTCTCTCCTTTCCCTGTGTACAAAGTCTGTAAAGGTTATGACTCTTGTACCAACAGTGAAAGGAAAGTTTCATAAAACTCAGAGGTGCAGATCTGGAAGAACTATTCTGAGATGACAGTGGGTATTCAGCACAGCAGCAGCACATACGTTGGGAAATGTGAAGCAGCTGGCTTGAGACAGAGAAGTGGCAGAAAGTAGAAGCAGAGAAAAGTCACTGCCTGCTCAGAGGTGGCAAAGGAAAAACAGCACTGTGGTGACCCTGACACTCTGCTTTTCAGAAAACTCCCAAAGGAAGAGTTTAGAAAAAGGAAAAAAAAAAAAACAAAACAAAACAAACACCACACACAAACACCAAAACAGAATCGCCTCAGCCAGCCTGCCCCAAACTGGCTTAATTCTGGCCCATTACCACCCCCTTCGCTGGGCTGCTATTTGTGTAGCAATGTGGCAAACCAGCCTAGGGAACTGTCTGAAATAAATTTTGTTTTGTTTTCCTCCTGTTTTCAGATGGATTAGCTTCCCAGTTCACACATAACTGGACAAACACCTGGGCTGGTAGAAGCCAGGGGATGGACTGGGGGGAGATGGAGCAGGCAAGGGCAAAGCACGTTAACTTCTTTCTGAAGCCATGCCAGCTCACTCTGGCTTAAAGCATTTATCAAAACTAGAGCCTGAGACAATCTCTCAGTCACCCATCCCACCTTCTCAAATTTCTCTTTGTAACACTGTTTGCAGAGTTCTTCCCAGCTTGCTCCAAAATACAAAAGACGTACCTTATCTGAGAGAGAAGCCTTAACACAAATAAGGGGCAAAAGTCTGCACAACAACTGCTTTATAGTAAACCAAAATCTTATAAACTGATAACACCCTCTTTGTTTTAAGTACACACACGGTTCCTGTGTAAAAGTTCACAGTACTGCTCTGGTTTACCCACAGTAAACACGCAGCTCAACTTTTCCAAAAGTAGCATTATAGTGCTCAATTAAACCAGAACAAAACCAAATTCTGTAGATACAGAATGTTTTACATTTTCCATGCTAGAAGCCAAACGTTACATCTTTGCTTTCATACCCATACTGAGTCTAATGCACCAGTATTAAGTGCTCTTCAGAGAATTATTTCAACAGACTTTGCTGGGATGGGAGCGCAGCAGCTGCTGTACCCTGCGCTGGGACGTGGCAGTTTGCACAGAAACTCAGACACTGCTTCCCTGCCAGTATGTGTGAACTTGATTTATCCGTGCATAGGCATTATGTAATATCTTACATGCATTTAGCAGAAAATGTTTGACACTGGAGACTTTAAGGAAACTATAGCTTAAATAAAAAAAGAAGAGAATTGCATCCCTGCTCTTCTGAGGCTGCTGACTTCTTAATGGCCTTTGGTGGCAAGTACAACAATCAGATGTGTTAAATTTCCCATTCTCAAAAGCCTTCAGGAGAATCCTATCAGCTTCTGTCATGTAACCCAACGACAGAATAAGCCCTTCTGTATCAGATGCCTGTAAGCACACACCTGGAGGAACTCTTCTTTACATGAACTGGATACTCACTGCCACGCACCAAAGGGGGCCCTTGTATTCGGAGAGTGGGCAGTACAGGAAAACCTTTCCCCCAATGGCGTTGTCCTGTGCATCAGGAAACCTCACGTCGGCACCCTCCCTCACACCTACAGCACTCCGATGGGAAACACCAGGCGTAGGGGCTTCATGGACGCTGCCGGCCCTCTCCTGCAGCACAGACTGAGCGACACTTCCACAAATGATACCAAACTGTTAATTCCTAGTTTTGTAGTAATCAAAGCAAGTTCGATTAAAGGCGTTCCAGTAATTCGCGGTAACTCCCTCAATCACTTCTTTGTCACCAGACTTAAACACAGCATAGAGCTGAAAAGTGGGCGCTTAGGACTAGTTTATCAGCAGTGCTTGGAGTCAGGACAACATGCCACTTTTACACTGGCTGAACTCCTCAAAACAGTCTGGTTTAGCAGCTTCCAATAAAATAAATAGGAAAGCATGGAGCTAAACAGATGCACCGCATCAGTGGGTTGAAAAATCGTCAACCCATACTTTCTTTTTAAGAAACGCGTACGCTAAATATAAAGATTTTTACATGCTCACTGTAGCTGAAACCTACATAAGTCGTAACAGCAGATACACAGAATTTTGTTTTTTACTAAAGAGAGCTACATTTTCTAAATTAGGCTTGCCTTATGGTTCATAAACAGCAGCTTATCCCAAATGAGTTACTAATAAAGCATTTTACCAAATATAGAATAATGCATCTTACACAGGCTATGCTTTAGAGTACCACTGTAAGAGTGCTCAAGGGAGGTTTATTTAGCAATATGGGCGTAGAAAACTCACATTACTTCCTTGGACAATTATCCAGGTAGCTTGGGATACAGTAACAGACAGAAGCAACTGAGTTAACACGTTTGAATCTAACAATCTGTAGACATGACTCAATACACAACCACTATTCACTTCTTCACACCAAGGCACAAAGAAGAGATTACCTTTAGATTTCACTGGCAGGGTGAGAAGATACCTTCACTTCTTGAGAGCCCAACTGAACGGGACTCAAGAAGAATTAAAAAAAACCCAAACAAACCCAACCCAACCAAGAACTGTAATAGCTTTTCTAAATTTAAAAATAACAAATACCAATTTTAATTATGTTTCAGGGCTAGACACAAGTGATGCATCATACTTTGAAATGGATACAATTCTCAACACAACACATTCCCCTTCAAGGACATAATACACTGGATTTTAAATTTAAAATAAAAATTTACCCCTAAAAAAAGATTAAATTTGGTCCTTGAACAAGTGTAATACAGCAGATGGAGGGAGGAGTTTATATGGCATGGAAGAAAGACAACGTATCTGATATTTTAAGGTAGATAACTTCCCAGAGAATTCAATTACAAGAATAAATCTTTGAGATTATCTACTGAGCAGGGAAAATACAGTCACAGGCATTCTATACACTTTGTATTTTATTTACACAAAAGGGTGGGAAATAAATGATTCCCTCTTGGAATCAGTTTTTCCCCAGAAATCAAAAGGCATAGTCCAGATTGATTCTAGGCTGTGCCTCAGGACACTGGGTTTCTGTTTCCATTTTTTCTACTTCCCCACAACAAACATTTCATCCTTCTTTAACATGTTTTTTATAATGAAGATAACAGTTTCTTCCTCAGTAAAATGCTCTGAAATCTGTTATAATACTCATTTTGACTCTGGGGTTTCTAAGTCTCTCCAAAGGGTCCGAGAAACAAGCTTTTAAATCTATTTCAGCTATAACCTCCCAGTAGGTAACTAATTTACAGTCAACAATTATTTTTCAGACCACCTCATTGCCTTTGACGGGCCCAGACTACATCCTGTCTTAGATGAGCATGTTGCATTAACTAGCGTGTTTATTATATGCAAATCAACACAGAATTTTGTCCTCCTGTCCAAAACATGAAAAAAGGGCTTAACAGTTAAGTAACATCCTGAGCTTCTTATAATACAAAGAGATGCAATGTGTATCAGAGATTTAGTCTCTCCTTTCAAGTATGCCAGTCCTAATTTGCATGCCTCTTGTCCAAAATACATTGCTGAGAAGCTCCTACGGTAACTTTAAAATCCCTTATTGTTTAATATTTAATTTGATTTTGCACCAATTTGCTCTAAAATCACTTCATAAATATACATGTCAATTCCCAGTGTTAAAAAAGATAAAGCAAGTGTTGACTCCTTGTTTATTGATTACTAATCTGTATGATGGGATCCTTAAGGAACAAAAGGAAAACCCATTTATGCAGGTGAGGCGGGGG
>NW_020799101.1:7261897-7308829 GCF_003259725.1 Athene cunicularia
GGGGGGGGAAGTGGAATGAGGGAAGGAAGAGACCAGAATACACATACCAATATCCTACTGAAAGCTCAGGTATGTGATAAGCAATCTGCTGCAATTCTCCACTTGTCATGGATACTGCAATTGTTGGAATTACTGTCAATATTTACTTCACAAGCAGGAAATCCCAAAGCATTGCAAGACAATGTTGCACAGCATCAGTTAGTGAACACACTGACATTCGTTTACTTGCAAATGACATTTCTCACGTCAAAGTTAGCAACCTTCATTAAATGGTTTTAATAAAGATGGAAAATGAGGAGTATTTTCCTGAAGTGTCATTTTAAACCTTTATCCCTGTATTATCTTCTTTTGAATGCTGCAGCAATGGCAAACACTTATCTCATGTCTCTCTCATAGCACAGAGACTGCTCTTTCATTATCAGTTTTTAAGAAGCTGTAAACTTATCTCAGCTGCTGGAATTCTTCATGAGAGAAAGAAAAAAAAAATCAGTAATGATGTACATATCATCTGCCTCTGGGAAAATAAAAACTGCCAGTGATATGCTGGGAAAGATCTCCTTAGACTCCTTTCACACAGTCTTGCAGTAGTTTTATTATAACCCAGTAGTGTAATTTCAAATAACATTCTACAGTGTGCTGACAGCAAGCTCCTAAAATACAGCTCTACTCTGAACAACAACCGAGAATGCTATTGTGGGGCTCGTGTTTACAGCTGCTCACTGATTGTGTCGTATTTGCAAAGCTTTCAAGAAAAATGATAACTTTTTTTTTTCCCCACCACTGAGACTTATAAATACAGCCTAGGATTGATTTTGATAAAAAGTACAGTATAACACCAGAGCTAGTAAGCCCGCAGAACTTGCTCCTCTTCACAATTTTAGCTAAAAATTCCGAGGGGTTTAGTCAATATACTTGGAAAAACATATTGGGTTTTAGCAAAGCCAAATAGGAAAGTAGTATGTAGAACAGGAGTCCTACATTGTGGGAGGCAGCAATAGGAGGTAGAGATGCACATCGGACACAAACATGTATCTACATGCTACTGCCTGGATGAGCAAGTCATTTTGCTTCCCTTCTGCGCTTAAGTTTCTCCTGCTGTAAGATGGGGATTGTAATACTGACCTTCTCCATAAAATGCTGTAAATTCTACACCTCCATCACTAGGACTCCCAGCTAGAAGGAAGCAAACTAGAGTTACAATCCTGTGCCAGAACTGTTTACATATTAGGTCAATATAATTATATATAATAAATATATTAGTAAAAAAATAAACACACAGAAATAACCTGAGAGAAAAAGCTGAACTAGGTATATGCCCTCTCACAGCCTAGCCATTCTCTTACAAAAACTTCACTTGTTTGCTCTTCTCCTGACCCCACAACTCTTGCATTTTAGATTGGACAGCAACAACAGCTTCCAAAGGGGAACAGGCAGGGTTCAGCCCTGACTACCCTCTCTGCTTTTAACTCCCCTTACAAAAGTGAATCAGGGTTTTCTGCAAGTCAGGAGGAAGCTTTTGTCACCAGCCCTAATAATTAAATCAAAAATAAATCCATGAGGACCTGTTGTGTCACCCAGAGATGGATTGCTCTGCGAGTCTGAGCAAAGAAAAATTCTCCATACAGAGCACTAGCCAAACACTTAACTGCTGAGTGGAAAGACAGCTCATCTGCACCCCTGAGCAGAGCATCACCTGCCCATCAGTTTTACTTGGCACCCTAACTGACAGGCTCAGGGAAGCTGGCACTGCGGTGGATGCTGCTTACGTTGACTTCAGCAAAGGCACGAAGTCATGTTCTGCCACAGTGTTCTTAAAGTCAGATTGTTGAGACATCATGATTTGGCTAGCTGGCCTGGAAAGTTAAGCATAAAATTGGCTGGACTGCCAAATTTGAAAGGCCGTGATCAGTAATACAAAGCCCAACTAGCAGACAGCTACTGCAGGCATCCCTCGGGGGCAACGCTGTCTGGATTAGCAACGAGACAGCAGGGCAGAAGGCACCCTAGGCAAGTACACCAAGCTGGGGTAGCAGTCAATAAGTACATCGTAGGTAAGTAATGTTCGTGGGTAAGTAATGCTTCAGAAGGATCTTAGCAAGGTGGAGAATGGGCTGACAGGAGCTGCATCTGTCTTTGCTCTTTTCGAAAAGTCTCACACCTGAGACATAACTCCTTGCTCCAGTACAGACTGGGACTGACCAGGTAAGGAACAGCTTGCACAAAAGGAGCTGGACATCCCCATGGACAAGTTGAGGAGGAGTCAGCAACATGCTCCTGCATCAAGAAAGGCCAAATACTGTACTGAGCTGTATCAGCTGAAGTGCAGCCAGCAGTCAAAGGAGGTGGTTATTCCCCTCTACGAGGGTGCATCTGGGGAGCCACGTTCACGTCGAATTTCTTAACCACAACATTAACACTCCGGAACGGCCGTAGTGAAGGGCTGAGGGGCAAACCCAGAGGGAGTATGATATGTCCATTGCCAGTGACAGCCAACACTCAGCCAGAGTTGGGCTTCAGCAACCTACTGAGGACATGAGCAAGCAATTGGAGAAATTGCTTCCAAAGGCCTCTTCCAATCTAAATTATTCCACAATCCTACCTAGGGCACAGGCTTTCTGGTTGTTTCCTGTATACTTCATCCCCACACATTGCCTATATAAACATAGCCCTGTATGTACCACACCTCGTCTGGTGGAAAATGCCATCTTCTCTTTCCTCTCATCATAGAACCAGTCAGTAGGAAGGGCTGTTGTGATGAAACATTTCTGTTAAGCTACCTTTTTTTTGCAGCTTCTTTTTTTGATGCCATCCTCATGTTCTGGATACCTCTCAGCCAACGTTCTTGGCTTGCGATTGTGCTCCCAACTTCTCCAGTTGCAACAGAAGGAGAGTGACTAGTTCACAGCTCCGCTGGGAGGGCTGCCAACCTTAACAGCAAAAACCAAAGACTGAAGCATTTTCTTGTTTCATCACTGAATGACAGTTAGAAGCAGCCAAGACACTGAAGCCACCAGTTCAAAGCCTGAGGAATGAATACAGCAGCTACCAATACCTGAGTTGCTCTCCTCTGCCACAGTAGTGGCAGATAATAAATCTTAAGAGTCTAGGTGGAAGATAATAAATAGTAGACTGAATGCTGACAAAAATATTTTTCGACTGAAAAACTAGAATCTGAATGTGTGCTGGAAATAATTATTGGCAATGAACTGGGTCCTCCAGATGTGACAAGAATGCAGTGATTTGGGAGTCCCTCAGAGACAGCAGCACAGATGCAGCCCATCTGTTGCATTCTCTAGAAGACTGATCCTTTAAGGACCAGAAATTTTTGTATAGCAAGGAAACTTCAACTTAAGATTCTGCAGAAGTTAACAGCACTCATGTGGGGAAACCCAAACTTTCAACTCCATATAAATACAGAACAGAGCATTCTCTGATATCAGGTACCAACTGAGACACAGCAGCTGAAGCCTCCAGATGTTTCTTTAAAAGATGACTTCTTTGGTAATGACTTACCACAATTATTTTACATTTCTTTCCTCATTTCCATGGAGATCAAGGATGGTCCAACTGGTGATTTCAATGGCAAATTTCAAAATAAATAGTGTCAAATCAGACAGCCCAGCTCTTTTGCCTAACAGGAAAAGTCACAGAAAAGCACCTGTAATCTCACAACCTTTGGAGCCAAATAGGCAGAACTTCATTACTTTGAAGCCACGGCTTCACTGGGGGTGGGGGTAAAGACAAGTGTATTTTTAATGCAAGTTAGCTAGAAGCTGACAAAATCCTTTCAAAGCAAGAACACTGTGCTGCTTTCTCAGAAACTAGCAAGTTCCGGTAACCTCTCGAATTTTGTGCCATCTAACTTGAAACACCAGATCTTTGTTTGTCCTAGAATTGTGCCACACATTACAGTACCCGAAATGACAATAACAACTTTGTTTCTCCTTGGAAACTGCAAAGGCAAAAGGTTCTCTACAAGCACAATAAAAAGTTAAAAGGACCAATTATAGAAGGAAAAAATACTGTAAAACAGACAAGGTGAGAAATTCTCCTGGCAATAAGATGATGGTTTGATTTCTGGTTTTCATGTAATAAAGACTTTCAATTTCAGTTAGTAGATGTCATGTTGCTGAATGTGTTTTTACTGCACAATTTTCGTATTAAAGAGATTATGGCATAAGTTAGATACAATTTTTTGTCCACACTAAAAGGATTTATTTTTTTCAGTCCTTATATGAGTGTTATATCATATACGATAACAAAAATATATTGTTCACCATTCGCCCCTGCTTACCAATACAAAAGGAATCTGAAGAGGACTGATTTCTACTCCCTGTCTACACATAAGCTAAGACTTTATTTTTGGCAGACAAGCTGCTCCTTCATTGAAGACACAGTTATATATCTCTATTTAAAAATACTGATTAGCAAATCTCATAGCACTTTACCAACACATGCAGTCAAAACATCACTGAGACTACTGTGTTTCTCCCAAACTGGAAGGATGTTGAAAACTTAAATGATTCACTTACAGCTGATCTAAAGATGAGAGCTCTGCAATTTATGTTTTATTGTCAAATGTTTTAAAGGATTAAATCTAAATAAAATACACAATACACAAGCTTCAAAGCACACATTATCTTCAACATCTTATTTCCAATTAACAAGTCAAAATAAAGAAGGCATAGGGAACATTTGGCTTCAAAAGCAGAGCTCTGGAAGAAATCAAGATTTTGGTTGCTTTGGGTCGCATTTAAGGCTGCTATTTTCCCAAACTGCTGAAATGGGATAAGATGGAAAGATTATTCTCTCTCAAAGGGGGGGAAAATAGCAGACATACCACGATGTGACTGAGTATTACATCATTCATACTTACAACAATAGTGAGCCAGTCTGGCAGCTAAACTTAAAAGACATTTTCTTTTGCCTTCAAGGAAGGCCATGGACTTGCCATAAAGGCAGACTAATAGTAAAAAGGTTAAAAAAGGCTCAGCTCACAATTTTATTTGGCATGAGATTTCAAAATGCTAAAAATCTTTCACTGAGAAGTATTTCCAGTATGAAGTCTGTGTATGAATGCTATAAAATGCAAACAAAATCCTAGTGACAAACATCTGAAGAAATAAGACAGCTCTTGAGAAGTACTTTAACCAATTTTTAAAAGGCTTATACTTCATTCATTAGGATGTAAAAAATCATTATCAAGACCATTTTCAAGGACTGAGGACAGGCCAGGTATGAGAATGAATACTGGGGTGTGGTTTTTTTTTAAAAAAAAAAAGAGGAAAATTTGAAAGGGAATATTGTTTCTTCCATATATCTTCACTTTGTTCTCACAACATCAAAAGTTGAAAGACAAAAAATGTGCATAAGACTTAAGAATGATGAAAGTGGACACAGTTTTAGCAGACTTCAAGCTAAAATAATATTTGCAGATAGCAAGCACAGAAGTGCTTACAGGTCTCAATGCACTGGCTTTTATTCACCCTATTTTGCATTACTGATCTTAATTAAATGATTTCATAATATGAATTTTGTCTTCCAAGGCATTATTCTTACTGCATTAAAATGCAAATACAGAATCTTCAGTATTATTTTAATGAAGGAGAGCATTTAATTTTCTAATTGACTTCTAAAGTATTAAAATGCAGAAAACATTAGTGATGGCTACAATCAGGAATATTTTTCAGTGACCGGATCAAAAAGATTGACTGTAATTGATGATGTTTGCTACCAGGATTTATTTAAACAAAGCATCAGGTAACACTTTTTTTTTTTTCTTCTTTTTTTTTTTTTTGTCTTTTCTTAAGGGTGGTGGGCGTGCAGGGAAGGAAGGGGAAGAGTCTCCTTCACATCCCACACCACATCCAGCATATCCTCTGACAAAAGCAAGAATGTGCTACACAATGACCGGCTGTATCACACTGGTTTTTATTTAGCTGGTGTTTGCAACATACTCGCTCCCATCAGGTCAAAACACCACAAAGTTATAATGCTGGTTTTGCTGACATCAGCACCAAAATTCCGATGCCCAGATAAACTTCTGAATTAAGCAGAGAGCCAACCTAATCATTTCCTCTTTTAAACAAGCTTTAAGAAGATTGTTAAATATTTATTTTCACAAGCATGCAAGGATCGCTGAAGGTCAAAGACATCAGAGGTGTGATCCCCTTCCTTATCGTCCCTCCTTTGTATTTATTTCACTGGAAGTAAGCCTCTCTGCCATCACATTTCCCTCCCCTCATCCATCACCCAGAACTCGTCCTTGCCTCCGTTCCCTCATTAGTTCCCACATCTCCGCCACCACATTTCAAAGCATCACCCCCTCTCAGTGCTGCTGGGAAGCGACAGCTGCCCCATGTATTTTTACCCCAGTATTACTGATGCTTTTGTAGCTCTCCTGTTCCCTGCTTCTGTTTCCTTCCTTGTTTCACCTTTACCATGAGAATGTCTCATCAGTTCAGAAACCTGAAACTGGAACCTAGTTACTAAGAGGACGGACCATACAATGAATTTTATTAATTACTACTTTCAGGCACGCAATAACAGATTGCTATTACACACATTAAAAATCTGGCTCAGATGCTTCTGCTCTAAGTATTTCTGTGTTACACAAGACTCAACATTGGTGACAGAGCACAGGACTGCCAAACAATAAACACTTCTACCTGCCCATAATGGAACTCAAGCCCACAGCAACAAAGGCTTCAGTGGACCTAATCCAGAAGCCTACAGAGTAAAGCCTGTCCCTTCCTTTCAAAGGGAGACCATGATGCCTGGTTTTGTCCCAACACAAAGTTATGATGGGCAAGGGCAAAGATCTCCAAAATTAAAACAATCTAAGTGCCACAGCTCTACTGAGTGCAAACCCCATGGTTTTCAGCAGTCATATCCATCGACATGCTTTGAGAAAGAACGGCCTAGAGAGAGACTTGAAACACTCTGCTCTGCAAAAATTATCTCTACAGTCAAATTTCAGAAGAGGATTATTTTGACCTTTACTGTTCAAATTTTCCCTTAAATGAGGAAAACAAAGCTATCAAAACCAGCCAAAATCTGTAATCTTGATAGGCCATCTTGTGACCCTGTCCCCCTCTCTATCTCTGCAGATATTTTGGTTTAATGCTACATTATGGAAAAGTTGACAATTTGAGCCACCTGCTGGGTACCAACATCCTGAGGGGAAAAAAGTTGGTCACTCTTCTACACAAAAGCCGGTGAGAACTTTGTCAGCAAATTCAGCAGAGCAGGATCACATCTCCCCTTGCCAGCACCAGAGGTCAAATACTGTTTTATACCGAGTTAGTAACAAGTTAACAGAAAAGCAGATTTTCAGAGTGTGCAATTCTTAAACAAAACATTAGCCTGAACACACACACTCACAACATTACAGTCCTCCTGCTTCTTTTGGATGATATATTTAGAAATCCTATTAGCTAGAGAGATCAACATTCTTATCTGAATTTCCAGGATGCTGTAACATGCAAAATTAGAGCAGCTCTTTTAAGTGGGTCAATTATCACTACTGCACTTACAGCAGCTTTTCCCCTCCCTCCCTGCAGCATCCATAATGGGCATTTAGCACAAGGATTTAAACAGTAAAACGTTGAGTTGACACACACCATAATGTAATGTTCCCTTCCCCTTTTATATTTTCAAAAACTTAAAGGGAAAAAAAAAATCACCCAAGTACAGAATCTCCATATTAAAATTATGATCTCCCTGCAGAAAGCTTCAATGACTTTCAGCAACAGGACACTCTGCAGGGTAACACTAGTCAGCAATCACTCACTATTTTCCTACCACATCTGAGTCATACACAAGTAAGGTTTATGGCTTTCCCGGCCAAGGGGCATGAGGAAAACCCAGGGCCACTAACCATCTCCTCAGCCCTGTCCCCCATGTGCAGGGCCATACAACCAGTTTGAAAGGCTTCGGGTTATTTTCTTCTCAAGAGAGAATTCTCTTTAAAAAACACTGCAAATCACCAGATACAAGTGGAACAATTCAAGTACTCAGCACCACTTCACACACTACAAAGACATCCACAGGGGACTGACAGATAGGACACAGGACCTAGGGAAACACAGGCTCTTCTGCAACGCAGCTGGAGGCCAGGCAAGCTACCAGAGAGTGACACTGCCCCAACTCCTCCTGCCCTACCCATCCACGAGCACAGGGCAATAGCCAGGAGCAGCCCTTGTAGTAAGGGGATGCAGCAGGGAAGAGAATGGAGCCACACAGTGGAGCATACATCATCAACGAGCACATGGAAAGGAAATGTCATGTTTCCCGTTGATGGGAAAGTAGAAACACCTTATTCTCAGTAACATACTCACTCTATACATATCTCTTTATATGGCAAAAAAATGTGAGGCAGTACTGCAAGTGAAAAATCATATGATTCTCCTTCACTCCATGGGCAAGGAGACTGGATATGGCGGCTTCAAGTCATGAACCCTGCTGTTGAAATTCAGCAGTTCCAACCCTGGCTAGAAGAGAGGGTGACGGGGAGAAATTAAGGTGCAGAAATTAAGTTTTTATTTCTGTCCCTGGCTGCCCTCTTCCTTACATCTCCATCATTTTCTCCTGTGGTACCAAATTGGAATGATCATGCAAGCCAAGCATTACCAAACACATGAACTATTTGGAAATAGATGCAAATAACATGGGGCAACAATAGCCACACCCAACTTAAGGCAGCAATTTTTTCATTAATAGATTGAAACTCTTCCAGCTAAAATCCACCCACCCAAAAGCATACCAATTTTAAACATTCATTTTGAAATGGACAAGGCTTTTCCAAGACTTCAAGTCCAAGAAAATGTTTCATTAGGAAGCATTTCTTCACCAAGAGTGTGGTCAAACACTGGAACAGGCTTTTAGAGAGGTGGTTGATGCCCCAAGCCTGCCAGTGTTTAAGAAGCATTTGGACAATGCCCTTAATAACTGCTTTAACTTTTGGTCAGCCCTGAAGTGGTCAGGCAGTTGGACTAGACAGTCATTGTAGGTCCCTTTCAGCTGAAAATATTTTATTCAACCTTCTGTGAAGCAAGATCTTGGCGTCCTTTATCACACACACACACACACACACACACACACAAAAATAATCTAGAGAGATGAAACAAAGTAATTTGCTTTTGTAAATATTACATGTACTTTGCGCAATTTAAAATCAGTTTTTAATCTCTTATGTCCTTGTCACACTCAACACTTGAACAAAACAGATTTTGAATGCAACTGTACTTAATCAAAAGTAGAAGGTCAGTTACTAAAAAGAAAGTCCTTAACCAAAGAGAAATAAAACCTGGTTTTATTAACTTCCCTAACTAGAGCTCTAAAATTTTGTTGATTAAAGCCTAATTTCAGAAGTTAACTTTTTAATTGGGAACACAAGGGCCTGCTGGCTCCAGGAAGTTTTTAGTATGGGTCAAAAGATTGCTGAAGATCTGATTTTTCATTTCTGATAAAAAAGGAAGTCTTGCCCTTTTCCTTGCAAAGATAGACCTTGAAGTGTTAGTAGGGAAAAAAAATAATTTATCCATCAAAGGCTCTCATGGCGAAGTTACACAAAGCTTCCCAAGATAGTATGGAAGCCAACAGAGCCTGCTAACGCTCAAGAGGAAATTAGCTGAACTTCTCTTGCAAAGACCAGTAAGGCAGAAAGGCTCAGCAGCTGCTGCCTAATCCAGGATTAAAGAGAGCAGTTCCTGACTCCATCGCAGATTTTCTGGGTAACTTTGTGTCACAGCCTCAGTTCTACACCTGGAAATGAAGATAAATACTCTTAACTTCCCTTACTGTGACATGAAAATAAACACATTAAACCAGGAGGCACTCAGATAGCTTGGCAATAAAGTACAAATACTGCAGACAAATAGGAAATAACAAAGCGCTGCCCCGTTCAGCGAGGAGATGCCGTTTTTTTTCCAAATCCTTCTTCCCTGCTGGGATCCTGCAATGCCTTCGTGATCTTCCCTCAAACAAAAGGGAGGTTCACAGGGCAGAGGAAGCAGATGAGGAAAAGCGCCTTCTGCTTTCCCACCCACCACAGGTTTACACATAAAAGACACCAAAGCACCAGACCTTCCCCTGTAAATTTTCTGCTCCCAACTCTCAAATTTGAGGTTATTTTTCTTAGACATTTAGCAGAAAGGTTCTTCTGCAAACAACTCAGATGAGAAGCCTCAGTTGGCTGCCTTGGACTGACCCCAGGAGGATGCCATCTCCTTCCTCTGACTACACACAAAGCTGTTGAAGACCACCTGAATAATTTGGGCAACCTCAATGTGAGGAGACTGGCCCAGCCATGGGCGGTGGGAAGGGCTCGGTGAGCCCTCAGAACCAAGACCGATCAGATTTACCAGAGGAGGAAAAAAAACCTGCCCTTAATTTACCTCCGGAAGCAAACAGAGGGATATTTACACAAGATAGCTGGTGAGGGAACTTTGTGAGGACTCTTCTCATATGGAAAAGTTTTTATTTACTATGCTCTAACAAGACAAGATTTGGTTTGCAACTAAGGGTACATTTTCCAGAGAGCTTCAAAGGAAAAGAATAAATAAATACAATTTTAAGAAGGGGGTGTGGGGGGGATAAAAGACATTTACCATGTAAAATGTTGCTGTAAAAAAACCCAGGTGGTAGCGTTTGAAACTCTTACAAACAAACAGTGGACAGTTGTACAGTTTTTTCTAACAGCTGTGTACAGTAAAAAGGATTACAAACAGAATGAAAGGTTCCTTGATTAAAACAAACTGATATCCCACCTGGAAAATCCTGGCCAGGCTCTCATTGTTTCCGAGTGACCCTGGGGCAGCCACGGGTTACAGCCGAGCCCGTAAGTCACTCAAACACCATGCCCGGCTCTTCCCAAGTTCTCTCTCTCGGGAACTGCAGGACCAGCTAAAGAGCCCTTTGTTTCCATTCAAACATATGTAGGGGTGGAAAAGCTGTTCAAAACATTAAAAAGAAACAACTGAGGGCTGTTACTATTCCAAGAAACAAATTAAGAGCCAGAGTCTGAAATGCCCGGAGGGCTGGCAGTGCCAGCTGAAGTCAGATGTCACTGGAAATGCTCAGCATCGCTCAGGCCCTGGGAGGAGGACAATCAGTTCCATCAAACCTAAGGATTTAAAAATCTGTCTCCTTTAGATGTATTTTTTGCATTATATCTTTACTTCTGACACTGATAATATAGACACATTTTATAAAGAGAATAATAAATTAAAGTTTTTATAGGTAGCTCATCAAAAGGATGAAACACTTCCCAAATTCAGCTAATAGCTAGTAAGGCATCTTCCCTTTAACACATTAACACTGACAAGTAATATAAGCAAGGCAAATGAAAAGCTTTGTCAAAGTCGCTGCATTGTGGGGGTTTATGTCAAAAAAACTAAGAAAAACCATAAACTGATGTAAAATCGATCCAGATCTCAAACAACATATTAAACTTTCCAAAGAACTATAAATAAAAGCTGCACTTTATCTAAACTTTTATGTTCTCTAAGTTCTAGAACTATTTCTTCAGATTAAAAAAATTGTGTTACTGGAATATTCTGCATTTTTGCATTAATTAAACAACGCATAATAAACAAGGAGAACTTAATGTTTTCCTGTTTCAAGCTGAGGTTTATTCAGGCATAATTCAGACTGCACCAGTAGACTTGGCTACAACTTCCCTCACATTTTCAGAGGCTGGCTGGCGACACGTACATTATGAAAAGAGAAGAATAAGCAGATATCCATGTCAGATAAATACATTCCACTCCCTCAAACTGAACTCAATGCAGACACAATTAAATTCTGTTTTCCCTCTCCAAATGCTTCCCACTCCTTTGGTTCTGCCCCTGGAGAGAACACACTTCTTGCCACTTCAGCCCTTGACTACATCCCACAGTACCTCCCCAGGCCACAAGCATACTTTGCTTCTTCTACCATAATATTTTTTAAGAAACACATCTCCTACTTCAGAGACTAATCTGTTCCCAGCTAATTCTTGCCTCTACCATTCCTGAGTCACTTGACTAATTCACTTGGGCCACCCAATCCCAAGGTGCTGTCTCTGAGCTCTGAGGATGCTGCTGCCCATCACTACTTCTTCCATGTTATCTATTTCCACTAAAATACATTCACCAATCTTCATCTTTAACTTCCTTTTATAAAGACATTTGGGAGAAATTTAGAAGAGTTCTACAACCAACACAATGACAATGAATACTTTACACTCAGTGAATCTACTTAGCAGTGTATATAAATCTTGAAGTATTACAAATACTGTATGTCCTTTGTACAGTATACTATACAGCGTATTTCTCCTCTTCACATGCCATCCTCTGCTGGCTTCTCCAGAAGACCAAAGCCAACTGCAAGCTTATTACACTGAATATGCATCTTCATTCTTGTTAAAGCATCTTGCACATGGCCATCCTCCACCTGCTCTTGGTCCCTCTGGACCAAAGGCCCTGGAACATGCCTGCCTCCTGTAGCATGTTTTTGTATTGCCAGATCTGGCTGGAAACAAATACAACGCATTGATAATGGTCATCAGCATTAATCTAATCCATGGAGGCTTGAACATATTTTAATTTCAAGGGTCAGCAATATGCACCTGTGGCTCGCAGGTTTTCAAGTTTCTAATGAAAGGACAGAAAAGGAACTTCTATTTCAATGTTCAGAATCCACAATTTATTTGGAGTTTATCAAAACTACATTGCACTTTAAATACTTAAAAAAAACAAAACAAAAAAAACAAAACAAAACAAAAACAACTCACAAGCAAAACACCACCACAAAGCAAAAGCCCAAACAGCAGAACACAGACAGAATCTGAACCACTCTCCCAACATAACACAGTTAAATTCTTAATATCAACTACAAAATTAAGTTTATATCTAATGGATTTTTTAAAAAATCAGCACTAACAAAATTGAGCCACACAGTCATGGACTACCACTTCTTGATTCCCAGATGGCACAGTAACTGTGCAAGTGAAGATAGAGTACTGGCTGATATTGATATAGAAAGACAGAGCCCACCTTTGCAGTTTTATTCGTACTTTACTCCTAGTATTTTATGTGAAGTATCACACAGGCTATTATCTCCATTTAACGAAAGAAGTTGGGAAATTAGTTTAGGTATTTAAGTGTCAACTAGACCAGCACACCTTTCTGAGATACATGTTGAAACACTTTAAAGGAGGACATAAAAAAAGCAAAAGATGTTTTGTTTGCTAAAAAAGTTAGCCACACGGTGCACAGATGGCTCCTACATTACAACGTACCTAATTGCTACTATCACAAAGCACTGATTTAAGAATACTGAATATAGTTTCTGACACTAAAAAAAAAAAATCACCTCAGTCCTAAAAGGAAAGCTAAGTTGTTCAACTGCTAAAAAACAGAATAAGAACAGCAATCTAGAAATCTAGAAAAATATATAGTGATGATATGCTTTAAAGCAGAAAACAACTAAACACAAAAGTAATCATTTGTACTAAACTCAAAATTTCAGCAACTGAAATAAAACATAAAAGAAATAAAAATATATAAAACAAATACATTTGGATAGTCATCAGTATTTAAAGTTTACATGGATTTTAATTAAGTTTACAGAATAAAAATGGGGATGAGGGCAAGGAGTACTCACTTGCAAATCTGGCTTGTGCACAGTCCCACCTCTAACCACTGATTGTCTGTATGATCTTTGAGCAAATTTCAGAATTTATGAAATGCATTTTTTTCCCCAAACTAAAATGGAGGTGATATTGTCCCTCCCACAAGCATTAAAAGAAGGAAATCCAAGTATCTTGATGGAAAACCTATTAGAACTCTAATCTGTTCTTTGATGCTGACACTGCAGGAGGCTTGGGGTTATTTTCATTTGTTCTAAAAAAGTAAAACAAAACCAATAAAGAAATAAACCAAAACCAAGTAATCCCTAGCAAAGAATAGGAAAAGTGCATTCTTATATTAGAAGAAAATGTTGAGAGAGAAGAAATTTAGTTGAGAGAAGGGGTAGAGTAACATTTATAACTCCTTGTAAATACTACGTATTGTACATTTTGAAAGGGAAAAGTTTTACTTGAATCACAGGAAAAGCTCCCATTCACTTCATCGTATACAACCAATGGTAACAAAGTTAGCTCCTAAACACTTACCTTTCCAAATTTTGAAACAAGGTCTAACTGGGATAGTTGATTTGATAAAGGTATGTTTTTAGTTATTTAATTATTTTAAATGTGAAAGGATACGAGGAGTTCCTTCTGTCCTACACACCAGGTAGAGACATGCAGCAATTACATGGGTCATCTTTCTCCCCCGAGTTAGGTGTTTGCTCACAGCCATCTTGAAAAAATTAAAGGCAGTGTCCAGGCAATGTTGATTGAGTTGAAGCTGGTTTCCCAAGTGGTGAATCTGACGTTTCCCTAGAAAAATTAACAAGGAAAAAAAAAAATTGCTTAACAACTTTGTAGTTAACATGCTTTTGGGTTGGGGCTTTTTTGGTGGTTTGGGGTTTTAGTTTTTAAAGACAAAATTGAGGGGGTGGATTTTGTATTTCATCTCTGTGTGAAATACAGTAACCTCTCAAGTTCCAGGAATTATATTTCCTCTGCTCCTCAAGATTAAAAAAAAAAAAAAAAAAAAAAAAAAAGCAGCGTCATTTTGGTTTGCTAGAATTGAAATATATACCGTCAATGAGCCCTGGAAAACAAAGCTGCAAATATCAGCCCCAAAGAGGATCCAAAACATAGCCAAGATTTCTCAGACAAAAGATTATGCCCTCACCCCCCTCTTAATATCGTTTGACAATTAGCACGAATTTCTGAAAACCAGAGGTCATGGTGTGTTTGACGCTGACATGCAAACAGAAGAGACATTTTGCTGCAGCTCTCCAAGAAGAGATGAAGTTTGCAGTTCCTCTGACCACAACCTAAGCCCACAAGGAAGGGAGCTCTGCTCCAGGCTCGCCCATCGTCACCACCAATGGAAGGCACTTCCTTCCTCTGAACACTTTCACACCCAAGCCTTCAAGGCTTGGCTGCCAGACTGCTGAGATTCGCTTGTGGCTTCAGGAAAACAAATGTGCCTTCGCCCTTAAATAAAATAATTTTTTAAAAAGTCTGTTTTGGATGATTCATGGCAGGAAGTGGTACAGCTGCTGGGACAGATGCAGGAAGCAAGGCCTGGGCTGTCCTTACAGCTCCGGCTTCGGAAGAGTATGCTGAAAAGACAGCTTAAGAAAAAAAGATGCGGGAAGTCATAAGGAAAACAGAGCACTGAAGTTCCTCAGCATATGGGGTCAGATGACACATCAAGAAAAATCCTTTACTTCAATGTGCCAAGCAGATGTTTCCAGTACATGTATTTACAGGAAACACTCTTCTGTTCCCTTCAGAGATGTCATGAGTAGCTTTACTTAAGGGACACGACAACTGCCATGCGCCTCTGTCACCACTGTTCACAGAAAGCCATGACGACCACATGATGCTTACCAGAACAACGCCAGCACCTGCACAGACCGCACATCTTAATTTGATGCAAATCCCTACACCGTCGTCACTAATAACATGGTAAAGATGCTTAACCTCCTATCAGCTGTCTGCCAAAGACATTGCTTCAATTCAGCTTTAATAAAAAGTGACTCCAGACACACAGCCAGGGTCATCAAGACTCCAGCCAAACAGGAGCTGCCACCAAGCAACAGCTTCTCCTTCACACACAAGTGGCAATTACTGCACTCACCAAGATCTCCTTCAAGGCACGTTGGTCAACAAGGTGTAGCACATTCGGATGAAGAAGTAATGACAGAGGAAGCATATGTTACCTTTTGCAGGAGGTGTGGGTACAATAAGCTACTCAAGAGTAATCCAAAGCCCATTAAGTGAATACTTTTTCTACCACCATCAGTGGGCCCTGGACTGGTGCTCACCAGCCTCAAATACAAATATGACATCTTCTCAAAACTATGGTATTAACTAGCACTCTCCCTCTCCTGAATTTTATTTCACACTCTACAACCTGTATGCTGAAGCAGGATCAAGACTTCTATGTCCCTAAGAAAGAATCAGTTTGTACTCATCTGTGGGCAAAAAGAATGCACTTAGAATTGAGTACTAACAATTGTTTTTGCAGTGACAACAAAGCAGCTTCCCTGATCAACCCCTTCCCAAGCAAGTCCACTCCAAAGGCCACTGTGGATCAGCAGGGCTATGGAAAGCCATCTCCTCCTATCATTTAAGTTTCCTGTTTTATCTGGTTGTGTTTTTCCATGCTTAGCTGCTGAGATGAAGACACAAATAACTGTCATCTGTAAAGATTTTAGATACTCCATGCAGATGTACAAACATTAAAAAAAAAAAAAAAAAGACACAATCATGTCCATATACCTCTCCCTTGGCTGCAGGGAGATACAGACTGGAATCACGGCAGCAGAAGTGCACAACATTCCCTTTAAGTAAGATGGTCCAAATCAATGTCCTCAAAGGCAGCTAGTAACAAGAAACAATTTCAGCAATTTTAAGTGTTGTCTGAATTTTGCTTTTAAGTAAATCTTTTGTAAAAGTAAAACTTTTGTAAAAACAGAGAACAGTGGCTCCTATGCCAAGGAAGAGCCACATACACGCCTGAATGCCTCTTGGAGTTATGGTGGAACCAGTATGCAGGGCCCACCTGGCTCCACAAGCACCAGGTTGGTGCAGGCTATCAAGCAAAAAGAGGTGATGAGAAAGCTTCTCAAGCCACCAGCACGGCTGCAGCTGATACAGTTCTGAGTGGACACCAGAGAACAGCCCAAATGAGCTGGAAATGCAGAATAAGAAAAGGACAAACATCCATAAGACTTCTCCCCCAGCACTCCCCTGGCCTGTCCCCATTACGAGGTAATCCGCCTCAAGAATACCACTCTCACTCAGGGCTTCACAACATACCAGGAGAGAAACAAAATAACACTGAGGAATATACTTGAAATTCATTTCTTTCGTGAACTATTTTTCCCACTGAGCTGGTCCCATCCCCAAGCTACCATTAATATTCTCTGAGTATTTAACCTTTTCTTAATTTAAAATGTTGAAATATAATTCATCATAATCCATTCTAGGTAAACAGTATGCTTGTTTGAGTAATATATGCTTTTTTAGCTAAACTCTTCATCCAGCATCAATATTTTAAAATGCAATTACTTTAGGGGTGACCAGTCACTGTCTACTGACAAATAACAAAGTGATCTAAGAGCACAGGAAGGTCCTTGTCCACTTAGGAAATTCTATTTCTTTGAATGTTTTACTCAACCTTCAGCAGACCACCAAAGGCTTTAATTCTGTGTGTTAGTACCCCTTCAAGCTGCTTTATAGTATTATGTCAGTCATATAGTTTGTGGAAAAATAAGACAACTGTTACACTGCCATTGATCCCCAAAAAGAACAACTTAACACAGGACACATAGCTTCTAAGATGCTTCTTGTATCTTGATGACTAAGTCGGTTTTGTCCTTATCTGTTACGAGAGAGAAAGAAATGCTCTGCTTATAGCATCATCTAGGATAAATATTTATATTCTGTAATCAATTTCCTACTTACTAAAGAAAGATCAAAAGCTTTGTTGTTCCCTCATCACCACCCTCGCCCCTTGAATTTAACATGACAACAAAATTCTGTTTTTCTGTTTATCTTATATAACACTAAAAAAAAAAGCTGGAAAAGTTAGCATTAGCAATCATGCTTCTAGATTTCTCCACGGGGAACAGAATATACCTTGTACTCCTGCTTCCTTCACAGATTCAAGAAGCATCTCCATTCAAAAGGTAACTCCAAGAAAAGGCAAGTATTGGCTAAATGGCTCTTGCCCCAGGACTGCAGTACAGTACGGAACTGTTGTACAGTGTCCTCATCACAGTCTGATGGCAACCAAAAGCATCTAATTTCGTGACTTCCAACCTTTTCAACCAGTCTCCCATATCTGACATTTCAGGGCTCAAAAATGCATCTCTAATATTTTATTTAACTATAAATACAGCAATCTAATCTGTTGGTATCTGAAGAGCAGATGTTCTTACTTAGAGAAACTGGGTATAAGAAAATAACTGATCAAAATAAATTCTCTCTCCAGTGCTTCAGTTACTGCTGACAAACGAACTGAGACCAAATTCCCATTCATACTGACAATCCTCAACATTGCAAGTCCTCAGAACTGTGCAGTGGTAGCCACAAAGCTTGCTAAGCATTCAGACACCTTCTTGCGTGAGTGACCGCTCCCTCAGCAACATGGTCAGGGCAGGGAGGAGCTGCAGAGCAGCTGCAAGCGACAGGGCTGGGAAGATGAGCAATTCCCTCCAGCAAACCTACAATTCTGCATTATGTCTATCAGCCCTTGAACATACTCCCACTGCTCCTCACTAGCTGGGTGGCATTTTATAACCTTCCATTTGCTGTTTATCTCCTGACTGTCTCTATCATTTGCTCTAGACTAACAGCGTGGCTTCAATCAGCCCTAACGGCTGCCTAATGCCCTTTCCACCAGTTTGACCATATGGTCCCAGTGTGCAGTGAGCTGCTTCAGCTATCTGCAAGAATACAACAAGCATTATGATCTCAGCCAAAACAGTGGGAATATCCAACATTACAATGCAATTTATTAGCAATCTGTTCAACTCAATATTCACCGGATTACACTGCAGTGTTACAAATGAATTGAACTGCTCTAGTGGATGGAAAAGAACTACCACACCTTTAAACCTTGCCCTGCTCTGGGTTATAAAACAGAAATCAAGACAACAGCTTCCTGACTTTCTTATCTATTTTCTCCAGTAGAACAGTTTTTTAAAAAGTTTGAGGGGGACACTACTCAAAAACTTGCAACTGCTGTCTCAATACTATAAAGGAATATTATCATGTGGAACAGTCAGAAGTATTGCATTTTTTTCCTAAATGACTAAGCAAGAGTACAACATAAGACAAAATAAACAGGGGTAAAAAAAATCTCTCAGTAGGTGTATCTTTTATTACTAATTTCCAAAAATATTTGTCTCTTTTGGGCCTTACAGGTTTTTGACAGATCTTGGGATTTTATTTTTTAAAACCAAAAGAAGTAGAGCCTTTCAGGTCAAAGTTTACACTTCATGCTGCCCTTACAATTTAGTGATGGCATTAAAGTGGTGTCTGAATACCTTTGGCAAAAGGACAAGGAACACTGTCATTCTAAAAAGGCAGGACAACCTCATCAGGAAGGTTACAAAAATCCTTCCCCTTCCCTCACCAGTAAAACTGTAAAATTACTCTCCTTTAAAGAGCGAAAGAACAAAAGTCTAGAAACTAGCAAAGTTTTGCGACACATACCAGGAAGTTGCCATTTATTTCTCAAAGGCTCATCATACCATTGGGGTGGATAGGGAGGCAGGGGAAAAAGAAAGAGAGAAAAGCCTGCATTTCTGTAAGCAACACAGAAAATCAAGTTCCCAGGCTACCAAGTAGTAAAAAGTTTATCACGCTCCTGAATCTGCATCTAAAAACAAAAGGCCCTTTTCAGTTTTTAGTTCCAAGCCTACTAAAAAAAAAAAAGTGTTTCTACCCATCTACTCCCAGCATGCTGAAAGAAACACCATCATCTTCTCAACTGATGCCAACCTCAATGTTTTGAACTGGCATGTAAGACCTGAACATGTCAGTTCAGATAAGACCACTGAATGCTACTATCCTTTTATTTCAGAAAATTTCTGTTGTTTTGATAGAGGAAACAGTAGTTATTACAAAACATGTAGGCTAGAAATCACTGTCACAAAGATAGATTTGCAGAAAATCTTGATAATATTAAATGCTTACCCAAGAGGCAGTTGATAGCAAAACTGCAGCTTAAGTTATAATAAGAACAAAACCAAAATGGGGGGAAAAATCAGATCCATTCTTTACAAGCAATTTTCTTTCTTCTATGATCTTGTTACTACAGAAACATCTTGTTCTCTTCCCCTATTCACGAGGAAGCATAACTTTTTTTGGATCCCTTTAAAGTCAGCAATGTCAAGCAGCTACAGATATATATTACTCTCATCTGGCTTCTGCCTCCTCATCTTCAACCCTCCTCTCTGACAGAAACTGTAACACTGCTATTTCAAAGTAATACTTTTCAGTACAAAGCGTAATTTTCCAGGGAAATAACAGGCAGTACACAGACAGAGCTTAAATGAATTGTTATTACAATACTAAATTGCATCATCAAAATCCAGGCATACAGATTTTCCCCCCTTTCTGCAATTTGCTTAAGGGGCCCTGGAAACTAGAACCACCTGAATCTGGTAATGGTGTCATGCTAACAGCACTTTCCCCCCCCAAAAAAATGATTGTTATGGTAACAAACACTAGATTCTATTAAAGGAAACCTTTTGGATGGTTTTTGCTTGGGTATTCATTTCCAGAATTTGAATTACTTTACTGAATTTTACATGCACATTTTATTCTACATTTGGGTTTTTCACTCCTTTTCTTTCTTTGAAAAGGCTTCCCAAAAGAACTCCCAAAAAAGGGGAAAAAAGAGGAGTTTTTATATGTGGGCATCCCTGCATGCTCTTCATATCTTTCAATTTCAACAAGTTCCAGATCAAGGCCTGAATGAATTTCCTGCTCTTAGTTCCATGCCAGGCTTCAATGTTATTTGTATTACAAGTAAGTAAAATAAACAAACAAAGCCACAACAGGGAAAGTCCAGGAATATCAGTATGATACTCTTATGAGATATTCTTACGAAGTCTGGTCCCAGAAGCCTAATCAAGGGTACAGTCCCATGATCAAAGAAGAAAACATTTAACACCCAAACAATGGGGGGAGGCAGGGAGGAAATCAAAGCGATGGCTGCAGCCACCACACCGAGCATTTCCAACAACACACACAATACCATGAGAAGCAGCTTCATCTCTGCGAGCCTGTAATGAAAAAGGCCAATGACCAGGAAAAGTAGCAGCACAGCAGGACATTACAGCAGTGCTGACCCAGCATAATAACAACTTGAAATTTATTAAGGATAGCTAAGAGTTATACCCAGTAACATCTAACTGCCTATGAGAAAAGTGATGAATGTGCTGGCTTCATCCCCACGCTCTGCCTAACTTCTACCTAGCCCCAAAACCCCACTGCACCACCACCTAATTGTGGGTGTACCCCACATCCCCAGACCCCTGCTCTTCCACAGAACTCCCCAGTTCCTCCATCGGATGTGCCTGTCCAAGGGCTAAGCAACACGGAGTCTGTGCATGCTCCGTCCCCTTCTGACTGATGCTTCCCATGAGAGTGCCCCATGAGAGTGTCCTCCCTGTGTCACCTGGCAAACCTCCTTCGGGGACTGCCCAAGCAGTCAACTGCTCTGTTCCTGTGATCTCAGCAGACAAAAACAGTTCCTGGCTCTTTCCCTGTGATATTCCACCAGCTGCACCAGCACAACTGTTCATGGGGATGCACGGAAAACCAAACCCGTAAACCGATCCTTGTTAAAAATAACCTCGTGATATAAAAAAAAGACAATCCAGACCTGTTTACTGAAGGATTGATGCCTCCACTTTATCTGCATAGGGCCAGAACCAGACTATCTCAGCACAGAGACCTGTATTCAATTTCTCTGTCTGCTGACAACAATCCAACCCATCCATTTTGCCTCCCATGAGAGTGCCCCAGCTACCAGGTGCAGCTCCCCATCTCTCCTGGTAAAGCCCTTCTTTCACATGTCAAATGTTCATTTGTTCATTCATTCGGCTAAAGAGAACTAGCATGCAACTTTAAGATTAATGACCTAAAAATCCAGATAGTGGTCTCTACCCCAACCATTTCTTAAATATTTGATACTAAGCTACTTTTCTTTCACCTAGAAAATTTGCTTGTTAATGTCTCTTCCCAGCATTTATCTGTACTTCTTTAAGTATTCATTCCACCAAAACTGGCCCTTGTATTCCATTAACGCCAAAGCAGGCCTGCAAAGCGCCCACTTAACTTCCCCCACCCCCCTCCTCAAGCACTTCTTCCATTCCCTGATTATATGATACCACTCCCACATGGGCAGCTTCTTTGCATACACAGCAACTGGCCATCTGAATTAATTTGCCTTACCCACTCTGAAAAATTTGGCATCATGAGCAGTTCCTCTGACTTTCTGCATTCAGTTCCTGGAATTCTGCTTCCCTCGCAGGTAGTATTTCTACTGCTGCCATTGAATTCACATTATCCATCTAACTGCTACCCCCGCTTCAACAACAGACTAGAAGCCATACGGTTCATTCATGGGCTGTGCCTAATCTATTGTTAATCTCGTCCCATCATCCTCAGTTTTTTTTTTTTTTTTTTTTTTTAAATACAGCTGAAGAACTTCATGCTAATGAAGTCCTAACTGAACTTCCTTTCTGGTGTCAAGAGCTGGAAAACCACAGTCAATGCTGACATTAAAACAATGGCAAAAAACCCACTCTGTTGATTCACTAGCATCCAAAGGTATTGGATCATGACTGTTTTAAGTCAAGCTAAAGCCCAAGCTGTCGCTGCAGACAGCATTCCCATCTCTGGCATGACATTTACGGGGCAGCATGCAGATACAGATGAGGAAACTTGCTCTACTGAAAATCAGCCCAAACAACAAAAACTTCAATTTTCAGTTGGACCACTTCCCTCATAACTCAACAAGCAGCCTCCCAAGCCCTAACGGCAGCAGAATGTGTCTGGGGTGAGGAGGAATGCTGTCAACAGCAGTGTACACGTGGATTGACTTAAAGCAAATGTGAGACTGTAGCCTAAATGGGTCAAAGAGAAAAGCACACACTATCCCTACGTTTCCTCCTGCTTCCCTGCTACTACTCCCAGCCCTCGCCACTCCTCTCATACAAGCGAGCTTACGCAAAAGTCTGACTTACAGTTTAAACAATGCTAGCATGCTCATTAGTTGTTTGTATATTAGAATGCTTCAGGTCGTTTAAGATTAATTTTGGAAGGAAGCAAATATGGACTGGTTTATATCCAAAAAGTTTTGTCAATTCAATTTTTTACTCACGTAAGATTTGCAGCTGTTTCAAAGTCGAAACAGCTGGAAGGCTGCGCTACTGGCAAGAACTGTGAGCACATGTATGATTAATGTAGCATAACCCTTACCTATCTGACATTAAGGGAATTAGAAAGAAAAATTTAAGATATTAAGAACTTTTAGGTAGTGGTAGCTTTTGAGCATGCAGTATTTCCTTCTGAAAGCACCATCAGTTAGGCTTTGCTTTAATCTTCCTCTGTTTTGTTTGGACAGTGCTTTTTTTTTTAAATTACATTTTAAGTGACAGTTATTCTTAGAGATTTTTCTGTATGTATATACATGTAAAGCTTTTCCCCCACACTTATCAATTACCAATTGTTACTCTTGTCACAACAAGAAATGAAACATTCCTGCTGTCACACAGCATTAGTGCTGATCCAAGCACTACCTTCAACCATCCAAAATCATTTCTACATCACTGCAAGAAAAAAAAAAAAAAAAGATTTGCTCATGACATAATCAGACGGTTTTGAAAAGAACACTTTTAAAAGTTTAAAACCCCGTAATTCTAGCATATAAGAGAGATCACAACTTGTTTCATACCTACAAAGAAAAAAGCATTTAACTAACAAGCAACTGTCATCAGTCTACACAGCCAGAAAAATTCAATAATACAGAACAATATAGGAAAAAATAGTTCTGTTGCCTATTGGTAAAAGTTATCAAAATCTTTAAAACAAAACAAAAATGAGGACTAAACACAAAAGGATCCATTGCTGCAGTGGAAAACTTTACAGATGCAAACAAGCATATAAATCAGTGCAGTGTTATCTGCTCGCTGACAGCACGTTCTAGTGCCTTCCCTGCAGATCAGGGCTTTTGCAAAGCAAAGAGAGTGAAAACTGACAGGAGCCATTTTTCAGAGTCTTGCGGACACCACAGAAGCAGCCAGGAGCCCCGGGACTCGAGGTGCTTTGCATGAACGAGGAGGATGCAGGAGCTGGAAGTATCCCCTGGCCAGAACTGTCACTGAGGCCCAGGGGACAGGGACCAGAGCAGAAGTAATTGAGTTACCGCAGCTGAACAATCACCACTTCTCAGCTGCACTGCAGTGACTATTAGCTAAGGTCATGCATATTAAAGTTTTTTTTTAAATGAAAAAGACTCTTCGTGTTTAATCCACTTTCTCTACTATAAAAGCTGACAGTCCAGCCTTTCCCTGCCAAGATGCTTCTGCATATCTCTGTGAACCTTGCCTACTTTCCTGGTCCACCTCTGACACTTAGTTCTTATAGCACGTCTGAGAATTTACTTGTCCTCAGACACGTGTAGACCAATTTTCCTCCCCTAGAGTTCAGCCCTGCTCCTCTGCACACCAGTTGTTCTGTCAAAATACAACTGTTAGTGTTAAGTCATTTCCACTCTCCATCATCCGACTGTGTAGGCAGGAAAGACCTTACTGACAGAGACTAATACCCTCTCTGCTCTCAACCTGTACTTGACTTCAGGTTGCTGCTGCGTCTTCAGGTCTGAAAAAGGCCTGTGAGCCCAAAGCTACTCTCAGGTTA
This sequence comes from Athene cunicularia, assembly GCF_003259725.1. Lineage (NCBI taxonomy): Eukaryota > Metazoa > Chordata > Aves > Strigiformes > Strigidae > Athene > Athene cunicularia. Next base: position 7,286,448 of record NW_020799101.1, read on the forward strand.
TGGTTCTAGGTTGGGTTTTTTTTTCCCCCCCTTCCTTCTTCCCTAATTCTATGTGCAGATCTATAATAAAAGGGCACACTCTCTCCATCCAGACTTCACCCGATTGCCAGTCAAAGAAGTAATGACACAGTAACTCCAATAGTAAAAATTTCCTAGATATCAACTAATTGGCACATCTGTTAATGGATCTCAAAAAAAATGGAAATATGGTGAGAAAGCATCAAGGGAAAAAGGATGCAGAGAGAAGTAGTTGAGGGGGTGAAGAAAAAGAGGCAGTTATTAAAGATATCAAAGGGATATCTTTATAAAACATGATCTAAAAATGGAAACAGAGAGAGAGAGAAGAGAAATCAAACTGGGGAAGTCACAGAGACGTTATAAAAGCAAGTAAGATTGTATTAGGTTAATAGTTAGTTAAGGTATTTTTATATGAAGCTGACAAGAGTGGTCAAGTACTTATTCCTTTATACAGAAGGGATAAGAAACCTGGCAGTCAGGTAAGAGAGCATCAGTCTTTATCCAGGCTGCATGAATGAAATTCTGTCCTTAGTTTGTCCCTGGCAGCTGAGTCCATCACCTACAGATAACAAGCAGTATGAATCTAAGGGGGCTGTTCGCCTTTACTGCTACAAAAGGTCTATTTAAATCAGAGCTACAACCGCCCCTCAGAATTTTATCTGCGCACTGGCCATAGACAATGGGAGAAGTTATGGACAGAGCTTCGGCCTCAACTTTTGCATCTACTTCCTTTTTAAACTAAAAATAAGTGAATTTCAACTAAACAGTGTAGCAAATCAGTTAAACTATTTATCAAGCCAGTCTCTTGTGCTGTCTAGTTCAGCTTGGAGTTCAAAGAAGATTTATGTTTAAAGACAGAATGCACATATTTCAGGAACAACCTTATATACCTTTAAACAATAACATTTATATAAAAGTCAGATGTACAGATTGTTAAAGAACTAAAATTACAATGCCATCTATGTATTTCTACAGAGTCAACGTGGACCTCTTAGAAAGTATTCGGCAAATTTGAATAATTTTATCTGTATGTTTGTGAAAACTTCCATTTATTTGAAGCTACTCTTTACATATAGGATGCCATCAGTATGTTTTGGGAGAATGGAATTCTAACTAGACTTTGGGCTCTTCCTGGAGAACCCTGATCACCCTACAAACAGAGATGGAGAGCATGGCAGGGGGATAAGGGGTGGGTGTTTAAAGACCCAGAGATTGAATTCAAAGCCTTCACCAAATTACCAAATGTGATTTCTTAAGAGAAGAGCAGAAGATCACCAGAGTTCTGGAAGACAATGGAACTTTAGGCCATAAACAGATAGAAGTGCAAGTTCATGCTTAAGGACTCATAACGTAAAATTAAAGGAAAATGTAAGCACCATGTTAACGGGAACAAAACTCATTGGACCTCATAAGAGTTTCCCAAGGGAACTGGTGGAAACTCCCACTGCTCGGAACATATGAATCCAAGAAGGGCAAAGCACACAAAAAAATGCATGATATGGATGATTCCACATAAGAAAAATGGGCTAAGATGATTTACTGGATTAAAGTAAGTTCTTATGCTTTTGCAAAACTGTAAGCCTAAGAGAGAGGCCACTCTGCATGACAGAATCATTATGTATACTGAATGTACAGAACAGGGGAAAGAAATCCCCCACCCTTTCCTCCCTAAACAGCCGTCTCTGCTGACTCGGTACAACAGCCTTCCAGCCTTCTTAGCAGCAGAACAATACAGACCCAACCTCAGAGAGACCAACCTGACCTGGACAGCAAAGATCCACCTACTCAAGTTCCCACTTCTTAATTTTTTTTTTTCCCCCCCGTAGTCACCACTCCATTCCATTTTCCTAAATTAAATATTGTATTAGCAATACACTCCACAAAAAAAAATAATTTCAATACTTGTTCATGTAACAATGTCTACGAAATTTTGTCCATAACCAAATCTTTAGATACCAACTTCCTTTGCTCTTCTAGATGATCCACTTGGCACCAGTGTGCCAGGCCTTAGTAGTTAAAGAAAATTTTGGGTAAGCACAATTACATTTTTCTGTTCTTTATGTGCTAAACCTCAAAGATCAATTACAACAGGGTTTCTTCTGTGTAGCATGACTCCAAGAAAGGATGTGAGATCATCCATTAAACATACATATCCAAGACTAGATGCATTATTAATTCATTTTCCCCTAGGTAATATGGCATGGTGAAAAATAGATACCAGAGAACATACTGACTAAAGACTTAAACAGAAATCAGTGGATTTATGTGATGATTGCTATGCAGCAACCTAACGGATCTCATTAAAGGAGACATGGATTCTTCTCCCCTGATACTGTCACTCCTCCTACAGAGTAGACATTGATGTTCAACACAAGGAAGAATATTGATTGCAACATACCTCAGAAATAGTTCTTACACCAGTTGTGAGAATGATGTATCTGAATTTAATAATGCCCGAGTCTGACTACAGACAGGTCTCAACTTCATAGCATTTTTCTGACAGTGTTTGGAAAAAATATCTTTTTTAAAATAAATTGGCTATAAAACACTACCTGCCTCAGAGTTTCAATTAGTTAGGTGCTGTAAACATCGAAATGAGTTTTTACTGTTGCCATCTTTGACTTTGTGGAGCTGCAATCAAGGAAGCTGCCCTAAGGAATCGTTTAACATCAGCATCATCTCAAACTTAACTAACATATTGCTGCAGTAGAATCCATAGAGTAAATTCTATTTACTGACCTCTTAAGATCCACAAGAATAAACAAACACTTCAATCAACTGCTTGCCTCAGACTTGTTTATGCTACAAGCAGCTCCTCACTGAAAACCTCAGAAGTTCTATTGTTACATTCATCAACCTCAAGGACCATGCTTTTCCTCTGCGAAACAATTCTAATCTGGCCCTTACTCCTTCCTACCTTTTGTATCTTACTCTTAAGTGTTAGGGAAAGCAGACAGGCTGTTGAAATTCAGCCTAGCTTTGCACAAGATGACCTTATGTCCATATACCCACGGCCCTGGCGACTAAAACAGGAACAGAACAGACTGAGGTTAACATTAACAGCAGGGACAGGGAAGGGATCTGACCCCTGTACTCGGCACTGGTGAGGCCACCCCTCGATTCCTGGGTTCAGTTTTGGGCCCCTCACCCCAAAAAGGCCATTGAATGACTCGAGCGTGTCCAGAGAAGGGCAACAGAGCTGGTGCAGGCTCTGGAGCACAGGTCGTATGGGGAGCGGCTGAGGGAACTGGGGGGGTTTAGTCTGGAGAAGAGGAGGCTGAGGGGAGACCACATCACCCTCTACAGCTCCCTGACAGGAGGGTGCAGAGAGCTGGGGATGAGTCTCTTGAGCCAAGTAACAAGTGACAGGAGAAGAGGGAATGGCCTCAAATTGCCCCAGGGAAGGTTTAGACTGGATATTAGGAAACGTTTCTTTGCAGAAGGGGCTGTTGGGCGTTGGAATGGGCTGTCCAGGGCAGGGAGGGAATCCCCATCCCTGGAGGTGTTTAGGACTAAGGCTGACATAACACTGAGGGATATGGCAGAACTGAGAACGATCAGTGTGAGGTTAATTGTTGGACTAGATGATCTTCAAGGTCTTTTCCAACTGAGATGGATTCTGTGATTTCTGTAGGGCCCAATACCATCCTACTACATTATCATACAAAAAGAAGTATAGGTGCCACTTTGTTTAATCCATCTTTAATTACCATAATCATTCAACTTCTATGGGAAGCCATGCTCCTATACATAGGAATCTAAACTTGGCACAAGCAAACATTTCTGAGGACTCCGAATCAACTGTGGGTTTAGCTTCTGGTAACTATGCCTCTTACTACTTCGAAGTAACAGCACTCAAACTTCAACGTTTTGTTCCAAGTGGCTGTTAGGATGTTGTCCCCCTTCTATGCTTTCTACGGACTAAATCAGGAATGGATATCTGACATAAGAATCTTTCTTCTTAGCTTAATAGCAAGGGAAGTGCATCTGGAGGAGACTGAAAACCACACACTATTCTCTCATTGAACCCTGGAGGCAGGTGGCAGTCCTTCACTTCTGCTGCATAATGCAGAAGAGACTAACTACTCCAAATGTACTCTTTGAAGAACTTGATTTTTGTTTCCATGTCACCACTTACACTGCCTTATGCTCATCTTTATCTTCTGCTGAAGCTTTCTTAGGATTATATTTCATATTTAATATTCACTGTCACTGTAATCCCCCAATTTGACTTCCCTGGCACAACAAATCAGTGTTTCTCAACTTCAACCTCAAAGCTTTTTTTCCTCTGTGTCAAAGAGCTTGATCAACATCAAGTTTCCTTTTCTTCTTAAAGCTGGTATCAAACACTGTAATGATCTCAGAATATAATTTGTTGTATATGTCAGATCAAAAAGTAAAGAGCAGAGTTACAGGAAAACAAAATTATCCACACATACAGTAGGAAAACTGTTTAATCAGTGGCAAAAAGAGCATGCGAGCACCACTATAATCCTTCAGAAAGAAAATTATTTCTACTCCCAGTTCTCCAGGATCTGAAATAGCGTGCAAAGTACCCTTGAGGAGATCATTTGCCATAAAGGAATGGTAGACTCACCATGGACCAACAATGGAAAGAGACAGAAGTATGTTTACGATCCAAAGGATGTCTAACAACTTTATTTTGACCAAAGCTACAGATACCCATTTGCTCTCAAGAAAGAAGCTGGCAGCAAGTAAGAGTTAACTTTTAGTATAGGGCCAGCTGGAATAACACAGACCACTCAGACAACAAACGTCACCTCACAAGCACCCTGGATTTGTTCCAAAACTCACTTGAAAAGTGGTATTCTTTCTTGACACGCTCAAGGACCGATTCAGCTTGCACCAGAAACAGTAGGGTTTTTTTTTCCCTAGAGCATGTTAGGAGTCATACTTTCTAAATCTACTTTGAGATGATTTTGACTAGTCTCAATATACACATTTTCCCACAGTATCACTAAGCAAGTCTGTAAATTATTTTCCTTGTATTTAAGTTTAAAAACAAAGATTTTACTAGGTAAAAATGTCATTATTTCCCCACCTCCCAAAAGAAAGAACCCTTTAGATACAAATACATTTTAAAGTGGAAAGGGACTGTATTTGCAAAGCTACTCACTCACATTAGTACTGCTATGAAATCACTTAAGATTTCAGCTGACATTCAATAATTTTATTTCTAGCTATTTCCCTCAGCTCTTAAGAGTTTCCACAGTCAGGGAAGTAAGCAAATATAACACCTGCTTGGATTTGGCAAGCTGCATGGGGATCAGAATAATAAGGCAATCCCTCCAAAATCTCCCTCATTTACAGATGCCAATTTGCTGATGATAGGAAGATAGTTGTGCTCACCTTCAGAAATGAGGATGAATTTGGATTAGCAAATACTGAGGATTCATCTCACACTTAAAATGGAGTCTGGGAGTTACAGGAGTGAATGATAAACTAAGAGTTATTACTGATTTACTGCTTTTTCATATAAAACCTGCTTTCCTCACTTCACAGCAAACCTAGGGTAAGAAACAGGAGAGAAACACTCAAAAACCTCAGTCTGAAGACTAGGTACAACTGGAACAGCTGGGCCTGTACTTTTTATCATTTTTATTCTGTAAGAGCATTTTCCTGATCTTTCAGTGATTAGAAGAAATCTACTTTCTTCTTTTATAACAAATCAGGTATCATAATCTAACAGAGGATGAATTTACCAGAGACAGTGGACATCCCCCATCCATCCCACCACCATCCCTTGCACCAGCTCACAGTGCTCTTCAGATTTTGTGCTGAGCCACAAACCAAGGAAAAAAGAAAAAGCAGTCAGTTTTCCCACAGGCATCAACCAGAGCAAGGAGGGGAAGCGAGACAAGCACTAGCAAGAAGTACAGCAGCAAGCCTTGAGAGCTGTTCATCAGTAACATGCAACTCCTCTGACTTATCTAAGATCCTACAAGGAGTTTGGAAGTAGAAGTTTACACCTGTCCATGTGCTCCCCCAAAACATGCAGTATATATATTCCATAAGCAAAGACATGACTCTCCTAACCTGATTTAGTAAGTGTCTTTTCCCATGCAAAAGGATTTCTGTGCATTTATTTAAGCTTGCATGTATATGCACACATGCCCAAAGGAACCAGAAATGCCTTTCTGCATCAAGTGGCTCTGCAAAACCCTGAAACTAAGTACCAGGATGACTACTAAGGAAAATCACCCATGCTTTGGCACCCATGCTACCACACAACAGTGTGGCTGGAGACTCCACAGTGTTTATATCTCCCTTTTAGGCAAGATACTGTGATGCTTTCTAAAAAGGAAGAACATGGAAGATGTCTCCGTCTTGCATCAATTTTGCAAGGACACGAAGCAAGCGACCTTCGGGTTCAATATGTTCTACACTGCTATCAGAAAAAACCCTCAGACCAGACATAACGACCAGTGTCTGGAGAGTAACCCATTCTCAGAAATTCATCCTTAAATGGATTACAAAGCAAAGTGCAAACTACTAAACCTTATACAGCTCCCTTTGTAGCAATCTTAACTTCATAATTCCTACCATAAAAATGCATGAAATGCTTTCTCTGAATATTGATTTATAAAAGCAGTCAAACAGCACACCGAAGGTACGATATAAAGGCATATAAATATATAAGGTACAATATATTCATACACATTCCCTCTAGAATGACAATCACACAGGAGAACATGTGCACCTAATTCCTTTACATGAACCCTGCTCTGTATATACCCCCAGAAACTGGAACTAGGATCCTAAACTGCTTTCTTAATATTATGCATGCCATAATATACTACCCAAAAGTACTGCTAATCAGCCTTGTGTTTTTTGAACGCATACAGGAAGAACATACAGCTTTCTTCTAAACATCCCATTCCTAATTGATTTTATTTAAAAATCATTTATATGCTCATTAGCATAATATAATTTCTTAGGGAGTCATGCATTTTAATATAATGAGCCACTTGTTTTGTTGCATCCAGTACTAAAGACCTTTCTTTGAAGAAAGATCCATGTTTGATTTTGGTATTGTTCAAACTTGAGAAACCTCATTGGGTTGAAAATGCAGGAATCCTCTTGAAATTACCTGAAACAGCTAAACAGTAAATTACCTTTTCACTTAATTTATGCTGTGTTTGTTTGGAACAGCTTTGTTAGAACAGCATGAAGGTTTTAAATCTAGGTGATTAAAGCCATACTTGTAGGTACATATTTGGAATCCCGGACAATAATGCTCAGCAAACACAGCTCCCCCTGACATCCAAAGGAGGTTTAAAGAGCATAGCTCAAAACCAGGTTTAAGCTGAACCCAACTCCTTGCCTCACTGCTGGCAGTCCTTACTCACAATGGAGCCTGGGTTCAAGGAGACCAAGCTGGACTTCTGTCTACTTACTGTGTCATTTGCTTATAATTTCTATTAGAAAACAAAGTTAAAAAAAAAAAAAACAAACATGGAAACAACTCATTTTTCAAGTATCACATTCTCAGTGTAGGAAGTTACATCTAAAATTATAGCAATAATAATTGCCTTCAGGAGAGGTATGCATTTGATATCTCTTCTTCCCTCCCATAACTACTTAAACTTCCTTCATTTTTACCTACATGGTTGACGGTACTTAGTCTAGGCAGACTAGTACTCAGTTGTCTTTATTGTCCAAAATTATTTGAGTACAGAGAGAGGGGGGGGGAAAAAAAAAAAAAAAAAAAGAGAAGAGATCTTCATCCAAAGGAACAGCTTACAACTTTAAACTCATGATTTCCCATTCCACAGTTTATCCATAAATAGCCAGTTTTGTAAAGCCTTGGGAAAAAAGCAACTTTCTTTACAACTCTAATTACTGTATAACTGTTGAGGGAAAAATGACTTTATATTTTTATGTATCATCTAAGGTGGTTTTTTTTTCTAACTAAGGGGAAGACGATTACATTTATTGAAGACATTAAAAAGAAGCTGTGTGTTAGGAGCCTGTTTTTTTGGGTGGGTTGGTTTTGGTTTTTTTTTTTCGGTAAAGAGCCTTCTTCCAGAACAGGCTGGAATTCTTGCCCTTCAAAACTGGCAAGGTTAAAGTAAGTGTCATTCGTGAAATGAATGTTCCTTTTATGTTATGTTCAGCTTATGAGGAGACATCACACTTCAACTTTCCACCTTTGATAAAGCATGCAGTACCTGCACGTTACCCTCCTTCATTACTTAATGCAAGCCTTCATAAACTCATCACCCAAGAAGGAAACACGTAGGCTACATCCTAGATATGATCCCAGCTAGCAGAAGAGCAAACCCCAAATTTTCAGGAAAGTTCTACTTTAAAGACATGATTAAAGAAAGAAATTCTATTTCTCACCACTCCTCCCATGAAATTACAGTTGAATAACAATGACAATGGCAGAATTTAAAGTTACTTTCAAAAAGTGTTTTAAGCCGTGTGTAACAGCACCACCTGGTGAGCAAAGCTGTACTGTATTTTTAAGACACCTACTAAATTAAGGCATAGTAATCAGCAGAGAACAGATTTTAATTCTGGTGGTGTATAATTTGGCATTTTTTCCATTAAAAAATACATGTAATTTGTACCAGTGAATAGTAACATTTTGTGATTCTGTTAAAAAAAGAATCATACTCCTCAGAGCTAGCATCAGCCAACTTCTACCAGTAAATGGCAAAAGCTCTTGACACAGCAACAGCCTGTTTAGTAAAATTCAGTAAATTCTTCAAATGTTTTAACACAGAAGGTTAATGAACAGTTTGCTTAAATGTTTGGTTTGTAGTTTGTAGAGATGGAAAGGTGACCTCAAAATCAGAAACAGCCAAGCCTAGGCTAATAAAATATCTTGAAAAAAAATCAAACTGGGTGTCATGTATGTTGTATATTCAGAACTGATTAAAATATAAACAGAATTAGCATTTTGGTCCTATCATTAAGAATTTTACTGCTGTTCCAGCAAAGTATTGCAGAATATCTAACAAGCTTTGCTGGCAAAAACCTTAGGGATCCTGAAATGAAAAAGTACTCCCTAAAGACATTGCGAGCAACAAGAATTCTATTAGAGTTGAGCATTTCTTCATCACTCCTTTTTAAGTTGCGACCAAATTAGCACAGCCTGAGCACTCCAGGGTGTGTGCTGGGAGGAGGAAGGAGGAGAAAACGGAAGATATAAAGGCCTGAGGCACTTCAAGCAGAGAGCATCCATCTGCTAGCAGCAGTCAACGAACAGAACATTTCTAAAAAGCTTCCCACTCATATTAAGTCAAGCCAAAAGAACAGAAAACACCTTCCTTCACTCTGACTGTGCAGGACTAAACGTAACAGGACAGCAGGTTATAAATATGTTTAAATAATTTTTTTTTTTTTTTTAACAAAAAAAAGCAGCTCACAATACAGTCCTGCATTCAGACTCCCCTTACTGCAAAGCTACTTTAAGAGGCTCGTGCTCATCTCTACGTCATCCATTCCCTCCTCCACTCTGTGGTGGCATGTGGAGGAGTGAAACGATCAAAGGGAAATAAGAAAAGAAAAAGAAAAAAAAAAAAAAGGGGGTTGATTCTCTTTATTTTTTCGTTTTGCTCATGAAACTCAGATCTTTTCACTGTACTGGTAAAACAGACACATTGCTTAAGCTAAGGCCCAGCATATTTGGATAAGGGGAATGGGAAAGGGCAGCTGAGGGATGGAAAAAGCTGCGATCAAACTGGCTTTGCTATTAGAGATGCTTATCATGGAACTGGAGTCTGGAGCTGCAGCTCTACGAGATGAAGGCTTCTGATGGCAATATCACGCAAAGGAGATCCCAACCCCTTACACAACATCTCATTCCCGCCCGCACACTGCAGTGCGTCAGCTCTCTGGGCTGACACAACTACCTACTGGGAGTGCAGCAAATCCCAGCACATCAATCATCCCGGTTAAAAATAACCCGCATGTGTGCACAGTGCTGTTCTGGTTTGGGCTGACACCAGGGTTTGGGTTTGAGTTTTTTGTTGGTTTCTTTTTTTGAGCAGGGGTTACATAGGTCAGTGTGCTGATAAATTAGTTGGTGTGGCTGTATTAGACACAGGACCCTCCCACTGAACACACATTCCATACCTGGTACAGAACCCTGTAGTTTCTATTCCTTTGTATTTAATATCTATGTTTACATTTCGTCTTCCACCAGTGTACTGCATTTGCCCCAGAAAGACTGTTGTAACAATGGCATTGAGTAGCAAAGTCTTTGCCTGAGTGGCTTTTGAGTAACATATGCAACAGCAGCACTTGTCCACACATCACGCAGCAATGACAACTGAAGCTACAAACACACTTCTTCACAAGGAATGAGGGGATAACGTTGTGGAGAAGCATCAGCACGTGAGCTGTTCTGACATCGCTCCCTCAGCTACCCCTGGACAGATGACAGACACGGTGCCAGATGTTCCTGGGCAGGTGGTTGGTTTTTTTTTTACAGCCCTACAACAGGAATACAATGTGCCTGCATGTCCTTTTGCAGGCACGCTTGAGCTGATGCCACCTGTATCCCACACCAGACATGCTGGTTCCTCCAAGACCATCAGCCACAATGAGATGAAGGCAGCTTGGGATCATAGCTAACTCATGTCCAGCCGCAAAATGCAGGTGAAATGAGTACAAACGGGTGTGCAAGAACACAAGTCGATCAATCATAGTCTCCCTTATAAAAACAGTGTACACAGATACTGAATTTTTTGTTATTTGTTAATCCTACAGAGCATCCAGGAGTTTAACGGCTGTTAGTTAAGAAAAGCCATCTTCCAAGAAAACTGCAATAGCTCCACCAACAAATCACACACGTAAACCTTCAGGCTTGGGGAAAGCTTCCCTGAACTGTCACATCATCAGCTCTCCAATTTATTTCATAGAGCAAAACAAAAGTCACTTGCAACACATGAAATCAGAGAACACAGCATTAAAAGAAACAACATTCTACCTCTCAGGTTTTGAAACACAGTGCCTGTAAAATGACATAAACACTTCAAAACTCATGCTTGAACGTCTAAAAGACAGCCCTGTGCCATATCAGTGGCATACGTATTTTCCGTTATCAAAAAAAACAACAGCAGCTACGTGGAACGTAAACCAAAGTTATGTTACCTGAAGTATATTTTAAGCTTGTCTAACAACATCCCAAAACTAAACTGTTTTATTTCAAAAGCTTGTTAGAAGAAGCAGATTACTAGCCCAGAATTTTATAGACATTACTAGAGGGGGAGGAAGGAGGAGAGAGGCAGTTGCCTGTTTTCTGCAACATTGTACAAGAAGGAAGGCAGACCTATTAATATCCAAGTTCATCTCCTTGTGAATGGTACTATAAAAAGCCAATGTTTTAAAGACATTAGCCCACTAGGTGAACTGTCTTTAAGTAAAGGATTGCTCTCGAAAGAAATGACAGGTTCCAATTACTTACACAAGGCTGTAGGGAGATAAATCTCCGTCAGTGAATTCCACAAACATAATATATATTGTCTTACTCTTGTCATATATAAACTGTCAGTTAAGAGGGAGAAATTTTAAGATACACAAAACCAAAACTCTAATATCCAAGCAAGAAATCTGACAAGTAGACAGAATTTTAGAAGGCATTTATTCTTTTGTTTCTTACAATGAAGCAGAGATTTGTGCTTCCCTGGCACAAGAGTTTTCTTGCCCACAGCCAGCTAATAAACTATGAGACAGAGCAGAGACAGGAGACAGAGCAAAGGAATCATGAAAAACATCTTTAACTTGAGTCACAAACAGGCCAATTCAAAGCAGCTGAACACACAAATGTTTTTTGTTATTAGTTAACACAGTCATCTGTTAACTCATTTGACTAAGACTGCATTTTTTTTCTTTATTTTTTTCAATTTCAAGGACAATCTTCAAAATTAAAAGAAAAAGTAACAACACATAAAGACTGAACCAACACCTCTAAGGAATTTTAGAAGTGCCTTTTCTAGTTCTTCCCTTTTCTGGCTAAGCAAACACAGGAACAGAATAAAACAGACCAGCAAATCTTGATTCACATATCTCAACGGGGTGGGATGCTGTACTCAAAGATTTAAGCTGTCTGTCAGTCTCTTGGCAAAATCCTACCATTATATTACCTCCAGCAGATATTCTACTCTTTACTTAAATGATCCCAGATCCTCTTCATTAGAAATGTAACAAATTCTCATTAAAGGAGACATGGAATCTTCCTCTCTGATACTGTCATTGTAAGGACAAGCAGAGCATCAAAAGCATCTTCGAGACAGATACTTTATTCATCATTCCCTACCAAAACATAAAGATAGCCAAGGCTTAAAACAAAAAAAAATTTTCAAATCTGTACTCTAGTAGTAACTTAATTTATCAATGCATAACCAAAAGGTTGTCGCAGATCATCCAATCTGAGGTGTTTTTTTGTTTGTTTTTCTTAAATAAGTGGTTTGTCTGTCTCTTCAAGTCTGCTGATTAGTCAAGTTGCTTGCAAACCCTGAAAGCTGAAGTTCTGAGAAAGGTCTGTAAGCTACTGAGATATGCTGAAGGTCAGCCATCAGGGACTCAAGTATCTGAGCTGTGGCTTATGATTCTGTGACTTACCAGAGCCTGCATCAAAGCAGAGGTCCAGGAAAGCCCATACCTACTGACACTCAAGTAAGCCTCAGAAGCACAGAGGTTCCAGCAAGCTCAAACACAAACAGCCTAGTAACACACCAAAAGTTCCCTGTTGAACCATTATGTGGTATGTAACTGATAACAAATGCAAAAGGGCAAACTGATTGGGAAAATAACATTCCTTTTAAAATTCTTTGATGAAGATATTAAGGTACTGAAGATTTAACATCCCAGGTCACAACTTCTTTGCTTTTCTGGCTCTGGAGCATGTTCTGATCATAGAGGAAGAGCAATGAAAGTCAAGAGACACTTGCGCAAGAAAAATACGTGAGTGTTATGGCTAGGACACATCCATGTTTTAGCAGATCCTGGAGAGGATGGATCAACAAGACAGAAGGAGGGAAAGCTGTGAGTGCCCTCAAAGGGAGAAAACTTAAGATTTGTTAACATGCAACAGGGCAGAACAGTAGGATACAATTCAGTAGTTTTGGCCATGTTAAGTCTGTATCGACAAGAAGATACACAAACTCAGACACAAAAGCCTAGGATTCATCACCCTTATCTTCAGGGATGAGCATCTGAGCTTAGTCAATCTAGACTTCCTTTCAGTGAGTGAAAAGAAACAGACACTTAAAGAGAATGAGTCATTTGACTTCCTTTCAGATTAATTTAATCACACCCTAAATCTGTCTGTCTCTATGCAGAGACCCTGAAAGGAGTTCAGGATGACGAGCTCACAGACATCTAAACTTTGCCACCCTAGCTCAAGCCATGACATGGGACTAGATGAAAGATATGTTCAGAATGAAGCTTACCAAAGCAAAAGGTTGCACTTCAAGCAACAACTGAAAAAAACCCACCCCAACAAAACACACCCACACACAAAGAACATGTAATATCATCTCAAATGAAAAGGGGAAGAACCCCCTTATCCTCCTTCAAGAAGAGATGGAGAAAGTTAACACATCATATGGAAAATATGAAGGAAATGAGACAGAAGCTATTAATGATAACAAAGGACTCATAAGGAACCAGACAGCAGACCAACCAAGGAAAGCAGAACTGAAGCAATGGTCTGGCTAAAAGAGGAAGTTTTCCAGAGCTTTATTGAGTACAGAAACGTAGGAGGATACAAGACAAAACCAGAAAAGCCGAACTTTAAGCAATGGTTAGTTTAAAAGACAACAAGAAAAAACCCAATAGGGTACTAACTGAAGGTGGAGATGAGAGGATTAGGATTAGTTTCGTCTGTAACAGAAATACAAGCATGAAAGACAAAAAAAATGGCAGAGACTAGACTAGAAGTTTTGTTACTGAAATCAAAGTCAGAGGAGCTGATAAAGGAAAAGTCAAACATCGCACCCAAAGGAAACAATCTAGAACAATTCAAAGCCTATCCTCAGCTCCAAAACTACAAATTCAGTGGGGGATGACAGATACATGGTCAAACAGCTCACGTGAGCGGAGTCATGGGAGGGATGGTTACAGACTCCACAAGAAGGACAGGAAAGGTGATAGGAGAACTCATTTTACACAAATGAACAGTATGAATGTGTGAAGCTCCACTGAAAAAACAAGTGACAGGCCTTGGATCTGGATAACAGGAAAGGCCAAAGTAAACACCATCAGTGCACCTGCTATAGACCACCTGATCTTGAAGATGAAGCCTTCTTTAGACACCAGGAAGATGTCTTGGTGAACTGTAACCGCCCCAGCACCTGCTATAAGGGAATCAGTGGGGCACAAGCAATACCCTGGACTTGTAGAGCATATCAGGAACAGGTCAAGTAGGAGAAGCACTGTGATACATCTACCATTCTCTATAAAAGAAGTAGTAGTGGAGAATATGAAGTTTGATGACAGGCTTGGTTACAGCAACCCTGAGATGATAAAGTTTAAGATTCTGAGGGGTATGAGAAAGACGGGTAGCATATTGACAACCCTGGATTTCACAGGGCGGGCTTCAGTTTGTTCAGAAAAGTGGTAAGCAGGAGCCCTTGAGGTACTGCCAATGAAGGCCAAAGGGGCCAGGAGGACTGACTGGTCAGTCTTCAAGTACAGTCTCCCCAAAGCACAAGGACACTCCATGTTGATGCAGAGAAGTTGAGCAGGCAGGGTGTGTGGCAGCTTGGCTTTATAGCAGCTCACAAGTCTTTTTGGTCTTCTGTTGCAATGTGTTCTCAGGTCTCACAGGTCTCTCTCTCTATGCAAGTTTGGAGGAGATGAAGCATTACCTATGGTAGATGAATACTGAGCAAGGGCTCATTTAAACCTCCCCTCAGCCTGTTGGAAGGTATGGAACAGATCTACCTGGAAACCACTTCCAGACACAGAAAAGGTAAGGAGGTTACCAGGAACTGCCAGCACAGATTTAATGAGGGCAGATCATGCCTGACTGCAATAAAAGCCACACTACAGTTAAGGTAAAGAATAACCACTGTTCTTCCCTCATCCTATTTCATCTTTATCCCTTGGTACCCTAGTAGCCAAATTGAGGAGATACAGACTAGACATGTAAACTTAGTCAGGTGAAAAACTGGCCAGGTTCGAAGGGTAGTGGTCAGCACTTTAACCAGACTTACAAGCAGAATTGATACCAAGGTCAATATTGTTTAATGCCTTTATTAACAACAGGGATGGTGGGACTGGAGGTTCTCTTTGCCAGCCTGAAGACAACATGACATTGGGACAGTGGTCAATACACTGATGGGCAGAGCCACTATTCAGAAGAATCTTAAGATGCCACAGAAACGACCTGAAAGAAGTTCAACAAGGCAAATGCATTTATGTTTCTTTGCACCTGGGACAGAAGAACTTCAGGGCAACAACACAGGCTGGGGACTGTTTGGCTAGGGAGTAGCTTTGCAGAAAAGCATCTAGATTCATGGACAAAAAGATTAAATGACTCAGCAGAACCCAACTGCAGTGATGAAGGCTAACTGCAGCCTGAAACTGCATTATTAAGACTGTAGCCAGCAGGTCAAGGGAAGTGATTATTATCCCCTGTTCAGCATTTGAGACTATATTTAGAGTACTCTGTCCAGTTCAGGAGTCCTCTGCAAAGACAAGGCACTGACATATTGGAACAAGTCCAGAAGAGAGCTGCTAAGGTGATTAGGAGACCGGAGCACATGGTATGAGGCCAAGAGCTGAATTTGCTCAGTTTTAATACAAGAAAGCTTAGGTAGAGGTCTCATTCTCTTCAGCTATTCAGCTGGAGGTTATAAAGAAGATTGGAGCCAGAATCATCAGAGATGCACAGCAAAAGGACAAGAGGCAAGAGTCACATTTCATCCAAGTAAGTTCTGACTAGATACAAGGAAAAAAATTATTCACAGTGAGGGTGGTCAAGCATTAGAAAACAGGTTGTCCAGGGAGACTGTATCATATCCTTCCTTGGGAATACCCAAAGCTCAGCTGCACTAGGCCCTAAGCAGCTTAATGCAACTTCAAAGCCACCACTTTATGGACCTCCAGAGGTCACTTCCAATCTAAATTATTCTAAGATTCTACTATCCTTTCCTCCTTTGTTGTTTTAGTTTTGTTAAATAGTGTTCTCTGTTTCTCTGGATACTTCTGTTCTTCACATGTATAATATATTGTCCTGGTCTAATTCACACTGTAGAGTTCTGGCAGGAAGTAGAGACCTCCATAATCACTTGTAATAAACCAGCTATGAAATTAGTGATGACAACGAAGGCTAAAGAATTAAGCAAATAGTTTAAATGTAAACAATCAAAAATGCATTAGAGAACATCTTCAGAAATGCCTTCCCATTTATCATTAAAATACTGTTAGCTATGTTTTGGTATTAAGAGGACTGAGGGAAAACACACATTCATTTAAAGAAATGATTAAAAAACACACAGCACAACAGTTCAGGAATTGGATTAAGCTAGATGCAGCTGCAATCTTCAAACTTAGTTTAAACCAAATTTGAATATCTGCAACTGAAGCTTTCAAGTTATAATCATGCCATTGACCTTCCTTTCCCTCTCCCTTTTCTTTTTGGCCACTGAAGACTATTGAAAGCATCAGAGCTCCAAGTCAAGAACAACTCCCTTGTAACTACGACTCTGACATGGATATAGCAAGAGCAGATTGCCTGCAAGGAAACAAGAATAAACCAGCTATTTAGAGAGTTTATGTAATGCAGCGCAGAGCTGTAAAATAGATTTAAAGAGACAGAACTCTGCATTTCAGCCCTGTAAGTAGCCATGCAAGTTGGGCAATACTGTGGCAATTAGAAGAGGCTCGGACAACAGGGGAAGAAGTCTTGTCAAAGGGTCCCCTCTCTGAGCTCATATTTTATCCATATCCATTCTTTCTCACAAAACCAGAACTGCTTGGCTATTCTGTCAAAAACTTTGTTTTAAAGTTGAAACAATTCTTCGCATCGTCTCACATATGCTCAGATTTTTACTACAAAAATAAGCACTATCTGAACAGATACAAAGCATCTTGTGGACCTGAGCTCGCTGAACTTGTGGAGCTTAGCACACTCAATTAGCACGGAACTGCACACTGAAAACCAAACTGATTATGAACAAATACAACAGTATTAGGTCTTTCCAGCATAAATATTTTAGCTAGTGTAAACAAGACTCCGGTTTTTATAAGCAGCCAATTCCCAAACGAACACCCACAAACATCAGCTGGTTCAGCAAAGAAAGGCAGAGGCTATGAACTGCCACGTACCATCGCATTATAAATAGCGAGGAAACATACAGCAAAGGCATGTGTGATAAGGGAGACCAGTTCTGTGCATTAGAAATTCTTATACAAACCTGGAAACTATAAAATCTTTAGGGTTTGCCCATGGCTTTGTCTAGAGCAAATATGTGTGTGTGTATACACACACACACACATACGAATAAATAAATAAAAGCACCAATGCACAAAATGATTTTGTAGAAGAGCCCAGAATTGTTGAGCAGTTTCTGGGAGATTTTACTTCTGCATTTCTTCACTTTAGAATGGAGGAAAAGAAAAAAAAGAAAAATTATTACTTTAAGTAAAGAAAAACTGGTTTTCATCTAATCCTAAACATCCTTTCATTAACAGCCTCAAAAAATAGCAGCATCATATGTTCAGCCAACCCCAGCTGCTTTGCTAGGGATTAAGGAAGAGACAGCGAGCCCAGATCACATCCCTTTCACCTCTCCTGTAAAGACAGACATTACAGCAAGGGAGAATCTGGCCCAAACTACACGAGGAAGGGGAGGGAAAGCAGGGGGAGGGGTTTCTTAAAAAAAAAACAAAAACAAAAAACCAAAAAAACAGAAAGAAACCCAAAACCCAGCATGTCCCTGCTCCACTGCTGGACTTTTCCCCGCATCATGTCAAGCCTGCAGGTTGCTGGCAAGCGGACCAGGAACAGTGCGAGACCTGCCAGGGCTCCCAAGACCACACACACACACAACTCTCAGCTGCTCTCAAATACGCTGGGGACCACCTCCAGAGCAATCTGGGCTCTGCTGCCCATCCCTGCTTTCCAGTCTGTTCTTCCCTTCAGCAATAGCCGGTACAGAGCACCACACAGGAGAAAATCATGTGCTTACACTACTGAAGATAGCACAGAGCCCTGACCCAAGAGCCATCAGGAGGATGCAGGCATAGACCTCCTGAAGCATGCTCACAAGCTGTGCTGCACCAGCATCCCCACTGGAGCTCATTTCAGCAGTTCATTTGCAGCCAGAGTTAACTTTGGAAATGCCAACGTAGTAGTACTAGCAAATAAATAAATAAGCAGCTCAGCATTTTTCTGATCAGACAGCATAGCACTCCAAGAACTGTTCATTTTTAATACAGTCAACTATCAGAGCACTTCAACTCTACTCAATGAACAACCTCCATATTTTTTCTTGAAAAATATACACGTAAGTTCATTTACCTTGCTACACTTTCAAGACTAAGCACAAGGGTTATTAACATTATTTCACAAAAAAAAAAAAGCCATGATCATGGGCACACAGTGACAGGGTGAGATTTTGTAAGTTCACTGCCACAGCTCAATTTGCAATTAAAAACTATGTAAAGCTAAAAGTGTGATTAAATGCAGCAGACAACTAGCTCATTATACAGCAGCGGAAAGAAAAGCTTTTCAAAGACCAATTGCTCTACCTGAAATATCAGATGCTGTTGTCATGCCTGGGACTGAGCAAGAACATCACTTAGCTCATTGAAATGAACTTTCCCAGAGACAGATTGGCAGCATGACAAATGCAGATGGGCCACAGAAAAAAAAAAAAAAAAAAAAAAAAAAAAAAAAAAGAGAGGAAAACCCATAAAAAGCCTCAGACAGGTATAGGCAAAAAGACATTATTTTCCCATTTCAAAACTGTTTGGGACATAATTTCATTTAAAGCAACTATAATTTCTTGTATATGATGCTGACAGACTTTAGCCAAGTCAGGATCATTGTGTATGACTGGGGCGGGGGGGGGCCACGCACAAAAGCTGTGGGAAAGAAGATGCTCAGACATATTCCCCAGCAAACACTCATGCAAGAAAGAAGCCAAGTTTAGATTCCAGAAAAACGCCTACACTGTCTTTAACTGCGATTACCTTTCAGCATAATCAAAAGGGCTTTTGAAGGATTCAAACACTCCAAGAAACAATAGGACAGCATTTTACTTTTCTACAATTAAAGAGAAGGAACTGGGCAGTCCTTATGCACCACAAGCCAATTTATTTTTTACAAGGTCTGTACAAAATTACAGTTTTGATTAAAGTGCTTTCATTTAAAGACAAACTTCACTAACCATACAAGCTATTCTAGTGGATTTATTCCACTGCTTTTAGAGGTTACATGTTACACATACGTTTTTAAAACTCGTAAGATAGTAACTTTGGACCTGACACTGAAACTAGCTCACACAAAGTGAGGACAGTCTCAAAGGGCTCAATACTGTTCAGTACAAACAGCACAATAAAACATTCTGTATATAAAAATCTGTACATAAATCAGCTGAATAATGCTAAGTAAAGCAATCTGCCTATATTTCAACAACACAGATCAATCTTAACCTTTCTATTCTGATGGAGACATAATACCAGATCAATCCTATTCTTTGTATACCTATGCAGGCATTATAGCAAATAACATTTTCTGGTTTTTAGTTGAAAGTATAAGACTTTAATTTAGGAAAATACCTTTATCCGAAACATCCACCTGATATGAGCACCATATCAGTAAAACCTATCTACATCCCCTGATTAATTTGGTCCCTTGTCAGCTTCTGAGTCTTTGATATGACAGTCCATAGGCTGTCATCTCCAAGAGTCAGGAGACGAAACTATTAATTAGACAAAAAATGACAACTCCTGTGCATCGATATGAGTAACAGCAACTGAAACTGGAAGACCAGCCTGGTTTTGGAATAAAAGGTAATTTTACTCACTCTCCTTAAAGTGTGTGGATTATATAGAATTCAATTAAAATGTATAGCATGTAATAACAGAATTTATCCAAATATCCTCTGGACACTAAAATCTTTGTTCCATTTTTCCCCTCTCTGTTCAACAGTCGTATTAAGCACATGATTACTATAAAGTGTGCAGAAAAATATGTATTATCTCACATTATACTGCACAAAAACAAAGCATTTGAACAATTATACTTAAAAATAAACATGCATAAAGCATTTCAAGAACCATGAAACCTGATAAAATAAAAAGCCACAATAAGTTAACAGATAATAAAAATGTGCAATGGGCATGTCAACCTTGAAAAAGCCCTTTTAAACTACAATAGTATTGTCAGGTGCCATTACCCTTTGTCAGCCAGATACCTGACCTCATAAATCAGGTATAAGAACCAAATGAGAGCACACCAAGATCAGCACTAGGCAGATTTGTCTACTGAATAACAAGAGGCCTGCCAAGGTTTTGAGGTCACATTCAAAATTTTAAATTATTTGTAATCAACCATATTAATAAGAATAATAATAAAAGAATATTAATAAGAAGTCATTTCAACAAGACTAAAGCTTGCAAGTACCATTCTGTAGAGTTTGTGCTCGTGACTCCTTTCCCAGATTGGCGTGGAATCCTCCTCCTAAAGTCGGTGTTTTGCCTGCACCTATTGGGGGGGAAACAAACCACAAAACAGTCAAATATAATAATTGAATTAAAATATTAAAAGAAAACTTATTGTGCCACTATATTCAGTATCTGCATCATTTACAACATGCCAAATTACATTAAGAAGGGCAGCAGAAGTGCTTGAAGGGTTTAAGACCGAGTACAAATCCTGTGTAATTTATTTCTTCCTTGGGATACCGTAAGAATTACATGGCTCCATAAACCCTTGCAATCTCAGCTCCAAAGGAAGTACAAAAATGTTGCAACCTCTATTTTAGGCAGAACATGAAAATCAATAGTGTAAAATATTTCTCAAAGTAAATGAAACAATTGCTTAGTTAATATTTTTTGCCTGAAGAACATTCAATACAGAATTTTAATAGCTAATTACTGGCACTACAGAACATAAAACATGTTTAGCATTCAATAATGTCTGTGTTGGCTACTACAGGCATAACACTTACTTTTAAATAACGTCAGTTTAACATTAGGCCCACACAGTGACACTCAGGCTACAAATACTGCAAGTCTGGAACTGCTACTTTTACACCCTGAAAAGCTGGAGACTAAAATAAGTCTGAGTTGTAAATTAGCACAGACTAGAGGCTGGTTTATGCATCCAAGCCAATGCTGAGGAGCCTGAATGCAGAGTCCTCTGGAAGTCAACGGAACTACTCATGCAAACCAGTCTCGCAGAACAGGGAATTAAACTACCAAGGACACAAATAGCCTCCCACTAAAGCAGGAAGGTTTTTTTTTAAAAAACAATCAGGCTACCTCAGGAAGGCTATTAGAATCTATCAGCTTAACAGCAAGTGATACCAAAAAGCTAAATTGCACAGGATTGAAAGCAATTTGTTAGTAATTGGACTTCTATTTAATTCAAGTAATCTGCTCTTCAGAATAGGGAAAAAAGTAATCTTGTTGCCTGTGATGTCTGCAGTTTTTCCTCAAGTTCTTGTAGCTGTTTTCTAATCTTAGACCAGTTCTCCAGAACAAACTAGAATGGCTTTAGGATAGAAACATACCAAGGAGTGAAGTGTCACTTGAAAGCATTTGAGGACATTTTTCCTACACACCTGAAGGAGATACTTCCACAGCCGGTACAAGTGATGAGAAACTGTGACCTAAATTGTTCACTCTTATTATACTTAGCTAGTCTCCTCTCAGCTCCATTTAATGTATATCTATGGGGTTTTTTTTTTCCCCCTCAACAGAAAAGCTAATATTCCTGCAGAATTACTGTCTATAAGCCTTAGAAGCTTTATTACTGTCTATAAGCCTTAGAAGCTTTATTTTCCATACAACTTTTAAATTAGGTTTCCAATGCTATCCACAACAGAAACCGACTTCACTTTCACTTCATTAACAGATCCTTTCAACAAACAACAATCAAAACCTCTCACATAAATGCTCCACAGCTTAAGTACTTCAGTTCAACATCCTAATTAGAATGAAAAATACTCAATATTGACCTCCTCACTGGCTACAGAGGTAACCTTCCCGACTATTTCCTCCAGCCTATTGCAGACAGCAATAACTCCTTGCCCTTCCTATAGGTACAGTCTCATATTTCCACAATTGCTCCAAAACAGAGAGAAGTTACTGAACTATCCTAGCACACATAACATTTTTGATGTACATTTAATAAGACTGTTTTACCGGGG
>NW_020799101.1:7308879-7320985 GCF_003259725.1 Athene cunicularia
AGATTTATTTCTTCCTTGGGATACCGTAAGAATTACATGGCTCCATAAACCCTTGCAATCTCAGCTCCAAAGGAAGTACAAAAATGTTGCAACCTCTATTTTAGGCAGAACATGAAAATCAATAGTGTAAAATATTTCTCAAAGTAAATGAAACAATTGCTTAGTTAATATTTTTTGCCTGAAGAACATTCAATACAGAATTTTAATAGCTAATTACTGGCAGGGGGGGGGGAAGAGTCAACGGTGGCAATATTTTATGTTCCTTTTCTTCACTAGCAAATCTAGCTTCAGAAATTCTGCCTCCTAGCCTCCTCTTCTGTAGTTTTAAGGTTTACTTTACCTCAGGCTACACCTGTCTGATTTGCAGCAGGAGCACACACACTCAAGCATCAGTGCAGGAGAGGAAGCCATAAATTGCCGGGCAAGAGCAGGAACAAACAGGCTGGAGGCAGCAGTGTCATCCAGCACTTGCATCAAAGGCACCAGTGCCCCCACCTGTGTACAAAGGCTCCACTTTTCAGTCCCCTCTATCTTTGAATACACCAAAACACTGAACTCTATTGGACTATCGTCATCAAAACAGCTACACTGCTCTTTCACAGGTTTCTCTGCTACTGATAAAAAGCTTGCACAAAAACAGTCTTAGAGTGGTGATAAACAACAACTATTAACAAAATAATTTAACTTACTCAGAAGCTAAAATCCAGACAGAATACAAAATAAAATTAAGCTGAGATTTCAGTGGTTTTGTTCTTTAAGATTCTTTTTCATTAGGCATCAAGATATAACACCGTACGTAAAAGTAATTTCTTTCCAAGCTATAGAGTCTGCAGCAGATACCAGCAGAGCTATCTGAAAGACAAATTCTGCTATCAGAATTGATGTACCCATTTCTCAGCGACTTAACTGGAAAGACAGTGCATCTCCAATTAGCATTTGGCTTTGAAAACTGACAGAAAACTAGTCTGTTGAGCACTTACACTTAGAACTGCAAACTAATGTTGCCACTGACTATGAAGTCTCACCATCAGCTTTAAGCTTTACAAGCAGAATGCAAAACAAACTCATTAACATAACTGTTCAGCTGGGTAATAAAAAGATTAACTCTTAAAAAAGAAAACTGTGAAATCATCAAATTCAGTTAAAGACAAAAATCCCTACAAAGCTAGTCATTTCAAAAGTACAAAGGAAAGGAACAGCAATCGCTAGGCACAACCAAATTAACATCCCAGCTTAACTGAAATTTTTACATTTCTTGACCTTTTCCATTTTTCCCTCTGCAACTTCAAAAGTGAATTAAATAGGCTTTTGGTTTTTCACATTCAGCTTTCAAGATATACAAAAATATATCCGAGAAGTATTTGGTGTCTTCAAGTACTGCCTGCCAAATCTTCAACATTAACACTAACATTTCCCAAAGCCAATTCAAATATCCTCCTTCACGAGGTGGCACCTATCAAGGTACATTGTCATCTACTCATTATTTTTAGAAACTGACTCAGGTTCTCAGCTTTGCATAACTGAAGCCTCCTCTCCAAGCGAGCTTTGGACATTTACATGAAATTTTGGACAACAGGAAGCATAGAGAGTTGTCTTAGGCAGTTCAAAAGTACAGCTACTCCTTTTTTTTTGTGTTTCTCCCAGCGTGCTACAGTGCGCCAAGACACCAAAAGATGAAAATTGAAGATGTAAGAGATCATACACCTGGAAACCTGATGATACTTGGCCAAAGTTTATGCAGGTTCAGACCCAGCCCATCACCCTGCATTATTCAAGTGCTGAACTCCAGTGACTGTCCCTCAAGCAAGCCAAGAGGTGCTGCCCCCAGGTCGACTCTTTGAAGCACAGTATCAGGCACAGCTGCCATGTGCAGGATCAGACCCAGGCACCTTGGCTGCTTCTGTTTTGCTTCACCGACCCACAAAAGAGGTCACATCACTGCTTCTCTACAAAAATGTTCCTCGAATAGTAAAAGGAGCAAGCAGTGCTTGAAGCCTGTGGTAACCTTGAACAACAACAAAAAGACGACAGATAGCAGCAACAGCACTTATCACATCCCTCCATACAGATGAGGCAAAGAGCAGCAGCTCAGGCATCTGCAGCTTAAAGGGCACTTTTCTGAGAGCTACTGACATGCTGACTTTCAAATTCAACACCTGGAGAGGAAACAGATTCAGTCCTAGCATTATGGATTTTGTTTCCTCTACATAAATGAGCAAGTGAAGACAGGGAATGAAGCTGCTTGCAACTTGAACTGAGGTGTATCTGCTATTTGATAGGGCTAGTCCTATTTAAATCCTTCCCTGTGAAATTATAACCAAAATATATCAACCCTTTCTTCAGGATAAAGCAGTAAAAAAAACCCTTCAATTTAAAACCCACGTATTTACAGACCCAGCAAAAAAATCTGGGTCTGGTAAAGAATGCAGACTGCAGCACACCAACAGTTTCATAATCAGGGTAGACTAGATAATCTAATATAAAAAAATAATGAGCTTCCTGCTTAAATTAGACCATAAAAGAAGTAAAAAATAAAGTAAGTAAATGTGCCATTACAATTCATGCCTACAACAGCAAAATGATGTGATTAAAGCTTTCTGAATGCACAAAACTACTTCAGTCTGTAACCGAAATAATTCTTTTCTCAGCCATTTTTACAGGGAAGTTAACAGATCTGCACACACCACATGAAACGTTACTGCTGAATAAACTTACATAGACAAGCCTTTAATCTACTCCATCGTAGCTAGCTATCTATGGGCTTATTTTCATAACTACCAACCAAAATGAGAAACACACTGTTGCGTCCACCACACCCAAGTTCAGAGCTGCACAAGTCTATGAAACCAGTCTGCGTCCAAGTTACGTGCACTATCCAGCATTTTCACAACTGACAGCAGTATACTCTGCAGCACTCCAAGCAAGCATTTGTTGCCATCACAAGGCCACCAGAAAAAAAACAAACCACTATACACTTAACTGATGCAAGATTGCCACCTGGAGGATTTCAGAAGAGAAGCAAAAATTGATTCAGTTCATCTCACTAAATATATAGCAGATAATGATTTTTTGCATGAAATAGATGCCAAGTTTCCTCTCTTCCTTCCCAATACAACATGATTATGAATTAGTTTTGTAATGAGAAAACCTAGAACAAAGCATAACATAAATACTCTCCAAGATTTCCCTAAAAAGTCTGTAAATCCAGCATATCCATACTTTCTTCTGTGTTGCAAATTACATCATGACCACTCTACATAATTTAACTGTGAATTAATGTCATCTCTAGAAATCTGGATCACAAGAAAGACAAATTTCGCTGATATTAACATTATTTTCACTTTTCAGTATCTAGTGTTTTCATTTCAAGCATGGCATGTATGTTACAGGTGGAATCACTACAGGACTGTTCAAGTCTGCATTGTACAAAGTATTTTACATCAGGATTTGGTCTATCAATATATCCTACACAAAAACCAATTAACAAGTACCAAGTAAAAACAACCCCTCTACTCCCTCCACTTCTGTAATAATGAAAAATCCTGTAATAATCTTCTGTAATCAAGAATCCTTTATTGTATGTAACAACTTGACCAGACAAAATTACAGAATCTGATACGAACATAGAGTTCATCCCATTTACCGTCTCCTTAGCACTTACTGTGACAGCAGTTGTCCATCATACAAAGTTCCAGAAGAAAAAAAAAAGGCATAGAAAATGAATGGCTAGTAAACTTAGCTTAAATTTTATGAAAGCTTTTCCTCCTTTTATCTAGTTTCTCTCCTTTCCAGTTTGCTAATAATAACTTTCCATTTCCACAAACCCCAAAGGATTGAAATACTTCAATCAATCCAAATACCAGTCAAGTTCTGTACTTGAAGTCAATGTAGATGGAAAACCATCATGAAGATTTTAAGGATAAAATAGTAAAAAATTTCAGTAAGCTTCCATAGGCACACGTGAAAAATTGAGCATACCACAGCTTTACTAAAGGGTAAGCTACCTTAAATTTGTCAAGAGACACTGCAGAGTAGGGGTACATGTTCAGCATTTAAGGCAGTGCAAATGCATCACTGTAGTAAGTTGCTTGTAATTTACTTGCAACGAAAAAAATAAATGTGTTAGCAGAAAAAATCTTTTCCTTGATATTTTAATATTTGAAACAGCCTACTTAAAAGTGTTGTGGAGCCTCCTACACTAGAAGTTTTAACAAACACTTGGTGTGTTAAGGGCTAACTAGTTTACAACTTTCCTTTCTCCCTACGAGCAAAAGCAAGCAGGTATCTTTCCACAAACAACATTCTTCCCACCAACCTCAAATTAACATCTTGCAAACTCACATACATTTGGAGATGGAGAGTCATACCATGTATATGCTGTACAAGAGCCATGAGCTCTATGTGATCCTGACTCGGTGCTGAAGTAGGATCAATGCTGTCAATGCCCCTTGCAGTCTCCCATTCCTACGACTATGTCTGTATAGTCGTTACCATCCTAACAACTCCTGGTCTAGTGACTATGTAAGAGTACATTAAAAGACTTCAATTCACACTAGTTATTGTGTAAATCTCAAATAACAAAGGCCAACCTAGCACTTAAAGAAGAGAATGTGCATTAATAATTTAGTTTATTATGTATTTTTAAAATCAAAGGTCACCAAAACAAATAGAAATTCCAAGCACCAAAACAAACAGAAATTCTAAGCCATCAACCACAAAATAGTACAGCTGATTCAAGACAGTCATGCTGTTCAACCTCGCACAGACACCTCAGTGATGTACATCCACCTGACATCCCAAAGGCAGAGTAAGTTATGTGGGGCAAGAACCCCACTTTGATGGCCAGCCTACGATCATTCCATAACCCTCCCACTGAAGTAATGACCTGTAGATCTTGGCTCTACCAGCTTGTCTTCTCCATTCCAGAGTTCTGTCCTCTCAGACTATGGAGGCTGCATTTCATTAAGCTAACCTCCATTTTTTATCACGGTTTTCCCGAAAAAAACAGCACACACAGCAGCACTGCCCACCTCTCTCCTCTCTCTGCCCAGTTTCAAACAAACCTAAGAGGGAGACAACGGTCTCAGAACTACAAGGTTTCTTGTCAGTTTTGTAAAAATAGGCAGCCTGTTGGCAAAGACACACACAAAGTAAGAGCTAGCTAAAAGCTTCTGAAAAATAATTACAATTGGGAATTTTTACTAGAGATGTGACCACAAACTCTGTAGCAGGACAGGGGCAGCCACAGCCCAGGGCATCGGGCACCTCTGTGAATCCAGGAATGGGCTGAGCCCAGGTAGGAAGTCAGCCTGCATGTAGGGGTCAGGATCAGGCCTGGCAAGGAGACCCAAGGTCAGACACATCCCTGGGATGGCCAGGTAGAGCCACAGGGCCAGGCTGAAACGAGGTGGGACAGAGGCCCAGCTCAGTAGGACCCATAGCTGGGCAGAGCAGGGCTGCAGGGAGCTGGAGACCAGCCCTGATGCAGCATCGCTGGGGCAGGGGCTGACGGCCCCAGGGAGGTCTGACATAGGGGCGGGGGGCTGTGGGCAGGGTTGGGGGAGCCCCAGGGAGAAAACAGTCAGGGCCAGCAAGGGCCAGCAGTGCCTGGCAAAGCAGACAGCTCTCCTGCCACAAGACCACACATACACAGAGATCTCCAACACTTCTAAAGGGCAGGTTTCCAGACTGTCTTATGGTTTGCCCCCAAGAAGCTTATCAGATGCTGTTTTTCTCAACTTAACTACCAAGCAGCTACGGAACAAAAGAAGCCAAGCCTCCCCAGACACAGTATGTTTCAGGACCACAAGCTCAGTACATCTTGCAGTGCCCTTTTCTCGTGCTCTATTTTCTCAGTTCTGTCTTCCAGCTTGCTCCTGCACTGCCAGCACATCAGTTCTCACAGGTGGGACTGCTTTCTTCTACTTTGATTAGTGTCAGACTGAAGCCCTAGACATCCACTTTTTCATCATCTTTAAACAAAAATCTGATGAGAGATCTGGACTATCAGGTTTTGCACCATGTTGAACTTTCCACCCCTCTCTCTTCAGCACTGTACTCGGTTTTTCTCCTATCAGCCTTTGGGAAAAATACTTGTGAAAATAGTTCCTCCCAACAAGTACCACAGGACAGGAGATTCCCACCCAAACACAGCAAAGGAGCAATCAGAAAATTAACCGCCTTCAAATGCACAACTCAGAACTTGCCTTTCTGAAAGAGCAGCTGCCACAGAACTGATGCAGACTGGAGAAGAGCTCAGTGGAGCTCCGTTTTCCAGGATGCAATTACAGTATAAAGGAGAGGGAGAAATGTAGCTCACTCTTAAACCCTATATTGCTGCACTTCAGGCTGAGATGCGTTGAAATGTTGTGACTGGTAGAAGTCTGCTAAGAACTTAGGTATGAAGAAAAAAAAAAAAAAAAAGGCAAGATGTATTCATTCCAATTAGCAGAATGAGGACTTTAATTCAAATGCTCCCCAGATTTGGCAGGAAGCCAGAGAGAACAACCTCTTTTGGCTAGTTTGAGAGAGTCTGAACTGGTTATCAATTATAATGTGGATAGTTATTCTTCAAAAATAGACTCAGCTAGGAAAAGCGTGTCTCAAGCATTTTCTGTGCAAATAACAAAGTTCCCTGGAACTCAAATGTGCATGACAACCCTTTCCCACTAGTATCTGCAGACTTTTCCAGGGTCAAATCAGTCAAGCTCAGAAACTCAATTTCAACACAGCCTTCACAAGCTTCAAGAGTATAACATGACCATAGTTAAGCCTCAAGATGGACTCCCACCTAGTTGTGACCATTTGCAACAGAACTAGGAATTATAATTACTCTAGACCAGTACAGGGCCTATCAAAGCTTTCACTAGTTTGTGCTTTGTGAGGACTTTCCTACAAGTTCAATAGAAAGATACACACTAGCCCCCTTCTAGAGCATGAAGGGGGTATCCCCTTGCTAGTGAAAGAACTTACCAGTTCATGACCCAGCACGCAACAGGTATCTCACAAGAAGAGATGACTTGTCACTCCCTGAGACTGACAGCCTTAGTAAGAATTGTGAGATTAGGCTAACTGCAATCATATCCTCCATTTCCATCAAGAGCATGGCAATGAGGAACATTGGTGTTATTATGGCAAGACAGACGGCATAATAATGGAGACTGGTCATGCCCATCTCCAAAGGGCATATCATCAGGACTAGGATGGCCTAGAACTCTCTTTGCATCTTTACACAAGCATGCTATCTCCTTTTATATGCCCCAACTATCATCAGGGAATATTTCATAGTCCTTATCACAAAGTACTGCATACACAACTTCATACCTTACTCTAAAGAAATCTAGATTTCTGGACACCTTATCACAGATTCTCACAATTCTAAGTATCTCTACTACCAACTTCTCACAAGGAGATCAGAAGCATCGGCTAAGCATTTACAAGACAACATACCTTATAACTATCAGAGTTTTGTGCTCACCACTTCCCAAAACACAGGCTGAAAAAAACCCCAGTATTAATACATAGGGACACCTACACTTTATACTGCAAAACCATATTCCCCCTGATTCTTTGGCCTGCTTTAAAAGAATGGCCAAAACCCTCAAAAGCATCTTTGTAGAGCTCAAAGAACATGATCTTCCTCTGCAGACTCAAAAGAACAGCTGTGCCAAGTCAGACCAAAGGACTACCTAGTCCAGTACCCTACCTCTGAACAGTGAGGTCACAGGTCAAACATGCCTACCAGTGAACACAAAACACAAGAGGAAAGCTTGTTGCTATACTTCTCTCATATAATCTCCCAGAGTCTAAAGATCTGTAGCTCAAGGATTTCCTGAACCAGAAAGGGTTTTTAACTGCCATGGCACATTTTTATTCTGTCTGCCCAGTCATTTTTTAACTCATATAAACTTTTAACATCTGCAACATAAGATTCACAACCGAATTAGATTCTTCTGAAAAAAAAAAAAAAAAAAACAAGCCAAAACAACAATAACAAAAAAACAACCTAATGCTTCTAAAACTCCTATATGCTATCTTTGAAATAAGCTGACTGATACATTTCTTGGCCACCCCAGTTTTTGCATTATGTGAGATGGAACAATTGCTCATCCTTGCCATGTCATTCTACTGCATTTACAGAGCTCTACTACGTCCCCATTCAATCATCTCTTTTCCAGTCTGAAAAGGCTGAGTCTATTCAGTCATTCCAACTGAGAAGCTCTTCAAGAAGCCCTCCTCTTGATCACCCCATCTTCCTCTCTGTATCTTTTCTAGTTCTATTAGAGGTTTTTGGGGGGGAGGGGAAGAAGAGAGAAACACACCAGAACTGCACACAGTATTTAAGTTGCAGATAGTGCTGTGGATCTGTAACAGCGTATGTACATGCTGTCACATTCTTTTCCTGATAACTTCTAACATTCCCCTCCCCACTCTGTTTTCTTGTATTACGAATAACCATTGGGTTAAGTGTTTTTACACAGCTATCCATTAAGGATACATTATCCTATCCATTAGGACTACAGTAGCCAGTCCAGATGCTACCATTCCACATGTGGAAGAAAGGAACAATCCTACCTCTCCCTGCAACTCTCAATCTCATGTGTTATCCTACTATGCAGCTACTAAGAGTAACAGATCCTTCTACAGTCTTTACTACCTCAAATAATTTAGTGTTGCCAGCAAATCTCATTAACTCACCATTCACCTGCTTGCCAGATCATCAACCCAGATTCTATGGAATGTCACTGGCACCTCCTTTAGGAGGCTTATTTATTTCTAGTCTACATTTCTTATCATTTCAGTAGTTACTATGTTCTGTAAAGACCTTCCCCTTATCCATGATGGCTCAGATTCTTTAAAAGGTCTGGTGAAGGATCTTGCTGAGCATCCTTCACAAATCCAACAATCTGTTTTGTCCACTTACTGACTTCTTTAGAAAGCTCCAAAAAGATCTGCAAGACATGCCACTTTGCTAAAAAAACATTCTTCCCCCATATTTACCTGTACAGTCACCTCTTTTGTCCTTCACTGCTTCCACCCTTTTGCCCAACAGACTTACAAACCCGCATTTCCCCAAATCTTCATGCAATAGCAAAGCAAATCTCTCACTCATAGCCAAGGATAAGCCCACACTTCCTCAGCACACCAATGCTCTAGTTGTTAAAACTGTCAAAACAGAAAGAAACAGACTCACACACCTGCACTGGAAAACACTGGCTATACCAAACATCTCTGTGAAAGTCATCAGTGTTGAGGCACACTAGGAATGTAAATACTGCCTGGGAAAACCTCATCTCACACCTTCTTCCAACCCCTAGAGAACGAAAGAAGGGATTTCCCATGTTTTGTAGTGAGGTTGCTGTGCTTATTAGAGCAAGGACTTAGCATGATCCAGACAGGCCACTTTGTATTTCTATATAATATGTATTAATACAAGTGCAGGACTCTCTTCCTCCTTCAGCAAACAAATGCAAGATTGCAGATTCTTAACATGCATCTTGGCAAAATGTTTTCCTAGATATACCAAAGAGAAGCCAGTGGCTCTACAGTATCTCAGTGCTTTCCATTCCCTTTACCTTCTTTATGATGAAAATGAAAATAAATTACAAAGGCATCTGTAACTATTCCATATATATTAGCACACAAATAGAAGCCCTTGTAAATCTTGGAAGGATTTGGGGAATCTTGTTGCATAGCCAGGAGCTGTGAACCCTATAAACACCAAGAGCCCCAGCCAACTCCCAGCTCTGCAACAGTGAACCTGACAGCCCTCATACTTTGCAAAACCTAGACAGTGGTCTCCAAGTCACACAGCCCTACTGACCAAGAGCCAGGGTCTCAAAGACAGTAGCCCAGGCACCTCTGACACTGCACACGCTCCACACATTAGGGCTGCTCACAAACACCAGACCATAGTCCGAGAAGCCTCAGCTCAAGGCATTTCATACGCAGTAGATCCCTTGGAGCCACAGACCTAAAGATCTGACAAAGATGACAGGAAAAGGCTTTAAAACCAGGTAGCTTTGATGGAAACCTGCTTATGTAATGAGAAGTCACTGAAAACTATAGCTTACCCGAAAATGTTGCTTTTAGCAAGTATGTGTTTTCTGACTTAAAAGAAATATATGTTCCATTGGAAATTTTTCCAGCCAGTACAATGCTCAGATACAGACTGTCTTGCTTACGTAGGAAAGGATTCTCTCCCCATTCCCAAGGGCTTAAATAAGTGTCAATACAAACATAGTAGACAAGCACACATCATGAGGACACTTATTGCAGCACAAATACATATTTTCAGATTAGCTTGCATCACTTGGTTTAAGTCAAGCAAAAAAAAATTATTCACAACAGAAGCATCTGTTTTGGAATACAAAGAATTATACCAGCATAAACCACCCATATCCAATTTCCTTAAAATATTTACTCTGTGAAACAGGGCCCGCATTCATCCTTGCAGTAACTTAGCAAGTGTACAAACTGCATGGTTCTGAAAGTCCTCTTCTACTGTTTCCACAAACAACACTTCACCAAAACATACATTACCACATATGGGGACTTGACAGATCATCACAGTATGAACACACAGTGAAGCCCCTGCAACTACATCTTATGCTGGCCAGATAAAGCTACCACAAGCATGCTAGAATGTGCTCCAGCTACATTTACACTTTTACACACCCGTCTATCCTCACGGTGCTTATCTGTCTTCACAGGTGCTGGAATTATTTTTCACAGTAACATATGACAGGTAACTAGTTGTACAAGATCAAGGAATTAATACACTATCCATCAAAACAGATCAGCCAACAACAGCATCTCAGGTCTTGCACAAAAGGCACAGAGTCCCTTAAAGGAACTTAGGAAACTACTGTCCAATTCATTCATTCAGGAGAAAAATCCTCAGTATGGTTCACTTCTCTCTTTTCCTTGTGATGTTTTTTTCATAGGATAAAGGCATCCCAAAATGAGCTCTTGCTTGCATGCCATCTGTCCTGCATAATTCTGGGTGGGAGGGAAAAAGCAGTACAAGCCCTTAAAAATGTAGTCTCCACATCACTACAGGAAAAAAGTGAAGGATACAAAAGCTGCTCATAAGCTAAAAAAAAAAAAAAAAAAAAAAAAATCCTGAGCTGGAAGACAGAAATGGCATCAGACAAATTCTAGTCTGCAGTGAACTCCTGAACTCCGATATGCAGTGCTGCTCTCTCCACAATTCCTCTTTCTGACACACAGTCATACAAACCATCAATCCCCCTTGTTTCACTACTAAGCTCCTTCCTACTCTTCTTACTTATGTTTCTTTCCCCTTATACACATCCCCTACACCCATTTTCCTTCTCTCTCCTTCCAAACACTATGTCCTCTTCATGTGGCTTTTTTTCCAGGCACATGGCCCTTATCCTCCAGGGCATTCACACAAACACCCCAACCCATCTATTTACAGGAGACGACCCTTCAGACCCTTCACTTCCAGCCTCCTTTCTCTCCATCACACCACCTCTGTGCCTTCACATACTCCCTCTACTTATCAAACACCCAACTCTGCTGTTTTCTACCCCAAGTAATTTAATATACCTCCCCATTCCCCATCACACAGTCCTTACACACAGAACCCCAAACCTCCTCTCACCCACCCACCCCACCCAGAGCTCCAGTCCCTTGTGCACTCAGTCCCAAGTCACCCCGAGCATCTCTCCCATCTTGTACCGCTTTTTCCCCATTCATCCCCGCCTCCCCTCACCCATTTCTGTCTCACCCCTCACAGCACGCTGGTCCCCCCCACGCACCGTCTCCCATTCCCACTCCGTGCAGCTCTAGCTCCCACATACACCATCCCTGGCCCCCCTCTGCACAACACTCCTTCCTACTGCGCCCTCACACCCCTTCGCACAGCACCCTGCCCCCCACGCACCGACCCCGCACCCCCTTTCCACAGCACCCTTCCCCCTATACCTTGTCCTCACCCTCAGCACCCCACGACCCTGCCCTCCGGCACAGCACCCTCACCCCCGCCCTGTCTCTGGCCCTCACACCCCCGAGGGCACCCTCAAGCCTGCCCCTTGCCCCCCACCACTGTCTCCCCCCATCCTCTCCCCTTACTCCCCTC
>NW_020799101.1:7321035-7341446 GCF_003259725.1 Athene cunicularia
TGGTGCCGCGCTGGGCTCCGGAGGCCCCGCCGCGGCGGGGGAAACGCGCTGTGCCGGCCGGGGCGAGACCGGGGGCGGCTCTGGAGGGGCTTCAGGAGGAACACCTGCGAGCCCCGCTCCCAAAAAGAGGCATTGTGTTTTAATTCCTCCATTTTCCAGTGTTCTGAGCATCCACCGGCATCAGGAAACGCCTTTGGGTCTTCCCGGTTCTGCAAAACTGGGCCCACGGTGACTCAGGTTAAGTGACGTGTTGTGTGCTTGAGGCAGAACGTGAGGATTCCCTGAAATTTTCACCAGGACTCATTCATTTCACCATAGACTTCTTACCTAACCCTATGCAAGTTAATAAATGAATGCCATGGTTTCTGTGTGATAAAACAGGGGTGGTAGCGTTTCCTTTCTGCCAAGCCTTGTCCTTCCTCCCGATTTAGGTGGTTTGATTTGGGGGGAAAAGAGTGTCACTAACAAATTTTCACTGTGGCAGAGTGGTGCTTTATTGCTGACACCTTGGAAAGCCTGTGATAATTAAATGTTGTGTAAAAATACATGGCGCACAGTGAAAAATGTGAGTCTCATGTTCTCATCTTCCCTATGCCAATTCCTGCGTTCCCTGAAAATAAAATTGGGGCTACAAGACTGATATATGCATTTCAAAATTACACTATTTGTTATGCTTCAAAAAACTGATTAATTCATCGATCAAATCCAATCATTCTGCAATACATAGGTAAAAGTATTGTGAGGCATAATGAATGTTTCAGTGATGCACTTTGAGCACTGCATAACAAAGGTGCCATAAGGTCAGTAAGTCGAGTGCTTTGTAACTTTTTCAGTTACTAGTTCCTGAACTAAAGAGCCTTTTCATCCGTTTTCACTTTAGCACTCA
Source organism: Athene cunicularia (assembly GCF_003259725.1). NCBI lineage: Eukaryota > Metazoa > Chordata > Aves > Strigiformes > Strigidae > Athene > Athene cunicularia. The sequence goes on from NW_020799101.1 coordinate 7,321,922, forward strand.
AACCCACCTGTAAATTAGTGTGGCAGATGGGAAGGAAACTGAGCAGAATAGATACCTTAGCTGGATGCTTGTACACACTTTTTCCACTGTCAGCTTTTGAAGTACATCAGATAATGCAGAAACAGCAACTCACCTTCTTACAGACCTGCTGCTGTCAGCATCTTCCACCAAGTAACTCGCACGCAGCCAAGTATCACATACAGATCTCTATGAACTGACTGCATATAGTACAAAATGACTTGCTGTAGCACATTTAGAGGGGCATTGGGGCACATACTAAAGCTTTATTGTTTCATCCAAAAAGCTGTGCATCTCACAGGTGTGAAATATTGTCATATACCTAAAAATTTGCAGGTTCTGGGCTTTTGTGAAAGGAAAATGGCAATATTGTAATGAAGACTTGCCACTATATATGTATCTTGGCTTCTTTCTTACTGTCCTTTTTATTCTCAGAGATGTATTTGTGAAAATAAGACCCATTGGTTTCTTCAGATTCCTTCTGCTTCTGGAGTTTATTTCCTTCCTGAAGTTCCTCCTGCTGTTGTGAGGTAATGAGTGCCACAGCAATCAAGCGTGATCTCAGAAAATTATGCACTGTGTAGATAATGTCAGGAGAAAATTGCATCCCTGATAGACAAATATCTTTAGCAATAATAGTAACAGAAAAAAAAAAAAAAAATAAAATAATTTTCCTCTCTCAGCAAAGTCCCTTGAATATCAGAATATTTTAATTAAGACAACCCAGATCAGCTCCTGTGTCATGTACTGTGCCCCTGCCAGAGGCCAGCATGAACACAAGAAATCCTGCAGCAAGCAGTTTTGAAATACCTTTCCATGAGAAATTTTCTTCTTAACTCACCTAGGTAGAGACTAATGTAGTCCTGATCCGTGAGGACTTGTTTTACATCCCTTCCAAAATTATTGGTGTTTTGATTGTTTTAAGCATTATAAGCATTTTTGGGGAGTCTGGAACAAGTTTGGAGTTTCTCACTTTGCATGTGAGCAGCAGAGGGCCCTAGTGAGAGCATAATATACAGCTGCTGTGCAAAAAATCTCATTTAATATCATATTGAATAAGAAAGTGTGTTTTAATTTTTATCTTCTTGTAAGGTGAGGTTAGTGCTGATGAAAGAACTTCCCAGTCCTGAAGACTGAAGTCTTTTGCCTCCCTCCCATGAAAGCTTTCCCATACAATACCTGTTTTTTGTAGGATCATTTTTTGCCAGCCAAAATGTAAGTCATTTTTGTGTCTTTTCAAGATCTTAGTCCTTTCTGCTTGAAAGAGGCTTAGCCAAGCATTTTTTGACCAATAACATCCAGCCTGCTGAATGAATAACCCATAACTCAGTTCACTTAGTCTAACAAAATAATAACCTTTCAGTAAACAGTCTGAAGCCTGAGAGTACGAGCTGATTGATTAAAAATCTGTGTTGACAAAACCCCATTCCCTGAAATTTTTTGCCTTTTTAGTTAGGAGGAGGAAGGAACCCGTTTTCCATTTCACCTATCCTTGTATTTCATACCCCCTATTTTCACTCCTAAATGTGACAAAAAGTGGTGATCAGGATGTCTGTTAGCCCAGACAAACCAATTTCCTTCCTGCTGTGTCTCCAGGAACCCTGAATATAACCCACCCGTGGGTGTGCGTGTTTGACATTCAGTTACTGAGGTTTCAAAGAGAGGAACTGTTCTCATTTGTTTGAGATTTAGAATTTTTTTTCCTGCTGCTCATACAACAGTAGGAAGTATGCAAATGGGCTGTATGAATCCAGCCTGGAGTGAGAGGGAATCCCACTCTGCTCCTGAAAATGCAGAACAGCACAGCAGGGAATATGCTAGAGCAAGTTTATGGCAAATTACTGTACTTTCACGAGAGATGGATCCTCTTCTACAAAGACAACAGGATTTGAAGCAGATGCTTAAGTGTCATGTGACAGAAAACCCAGAGACTCGCTGGCTTTTTGGTTGTAGTTCAGCTTCTGGGTACTGAGCCTTCCAGTGCAACGGCCCACATGGGAAATATTTTCGGTTATAGGCAGAAAGTTTAATCCCTCGGATTTGATCAGCTGCTGTGAGCATCCTCAGCTCTCTGGCATTTCAGCTGAAATTGCTCTTCTTAAAAACAGGCCTAAGAGTGTTGCTGAAGTCTCTCAAAGAGTTTGCATATGCACATAACTTGGGACAAACAAGCAGAGGAAGCCGTCTTTGGTTTTGGACTGTCCAAGATAGGGCATAAACCATGCATTCAACCTGAAAATTTGCACATGAATTCTTTGGAGATTAAGTCATAGGGATACTAAATTGAGGGGGGAACAAAGGATTTCGAAATGAATTAACCTTATAAGGTGATAGCAAGTGGATACTTTTTTTTTTGTCTGACAGTCCAAATGCTACACTAGTGATGAACACGAGGGGGCACCCAAGGAAAATGAAATCGTCGAGGAGCTGCAATGCTCCCGCAGGTTAGGCTGGTTTTTCATCTGTTTTCCCCTTTTTGGTTGGGTGGTTATTGTTGGTGGTTTTTTTTTTTTTGGTCTTCGTCTTTTCTAATTATTTCCTGACATTGTTTTCATGACGTTCATCAATAAAATGGTAATTAAAAAAGCTTTGGGAAGAACATTCTGAGACGAAAAGCGTTTGGCCTCTATTAAATCATGTAAACCAGTTTAGCAAACGCTTGAATTTATTTCTGTGCAATCACATCCCTGCTGTGCAGATACAGCACTTTGCAGATGAGCCTTGATCCCTGAGTAAGTGGCAGAGACCCCATGGCTTTCCCAGTTACCTTCTCAGGGTCTGTGTATGATTCTTAGTACGTGAGGACATGTGCAGAAAGCACAAATACTGTCGCTTAGAAAATTAGTGGAGGGAAAGTCCAAGGATATTGAGTACAAAGATCCAGGAGCCACCACCAGTCGAGGAAGTCTCTCATCAGCAAATCTGTGGAAGCTGTGAGCAGTATTGCTGCCCAGCTATTCTGTTCTGAACACCTCCCCCTGCCAGCACACCGCCTTGAAGATGTGCGGCTGTTTGGTGAGGGCTTTTAGGAAGGATGTAAGCAAGGTAAAAATGATACACCCTCCTAGTTTCAAGCAATCTGCAATTTAAGGATTCCATCAGCTGAAGGCTCATGTACACTAGCAGATTTTTTTATCTGTTTGTTTAATCAGTTTTTGATCTGTGTATGCCTTCAAGATCCACAGCATCCGGTGGTTTGGGGTGTATCAGGTTTAGCTGGGTATCAAGTGAAAAAGTTTTTAAAAGGCCTAAACCTTTCAGTTGGTAATCTGGTTGTGCTATAATGAGTACTGAATAGATTTTTTTATGCCTGTTTTGCAGCTTTTCTCAATCAGAATCACTTCACAAGAGCAACTCTTCCTCCAGATAAGTAGTGCAATGTTAATCAGCCACAGTCTGAACACAAAATAATCTGTACAGAGAAGTCATTTAAGAGGAAACTCTTTAATGAAGTGTTGGTTATATTCTTGCACTGACTAAAGGCCTCCATCACTTGGGGATGTAAGCACAGGCAAATATTCCTATGAAAACACAGCTCTGCTTGTCTGCAGCTCTTATATTCTCAGACTTGTTCATTCAAACATTAATGGTTCATCACTCACCATCAGAGAATCATTTCAGTCAGCTAACTGCCCATTTAAGCAACTGTCTGTATACTTAGAGATTGAACTGAAATGAAGAAATGCCTGGTTATAAGTGCCATTTTTGTGTGCACACTTGATGAGTGGATACTTTGGTGCAAATACATTTTATATACAGACTGAAAATGAGGCTTTCACTAAAAGTTAATATTTATGCGAAAAGTTAATATTTATGCGCAAGGGGAAAAAGCAGGGACATTACACTGGATGGATGTGCACACCCAAATGCAGAACTAAGCTGCACGTCTTACTGATAGTTTTCATTTTTTCCTGAATTTGGAACTATACACCAGAAGTTCAGACCAGCAGGTGGGAAGCTGTAGAAGCACATCAAAAAGTAAAACAAAACCTAATCTCCTTTAGTCTTGAAGAATAAGATTGGAAAAGTAGTTGCATAATAGTGGATTATCTGTTTAGCGTCAAGGTAAATTCAATGCAGTTAAAAAATAGTGATATAAACTATGTCTATAAAGTGCCTAAGATAGTGTTGGCCGTTTACAAATTATACCTAACAAGTCATAAATCGGATTAGGAGAAAAGATAGCCTCTTAAGCAGGAGTTCGCTAGCTACATTAGAACAGGATATTAAAAATCCTGCTGTCATCAGGCAGTATTAATTGTCCAAACTCTCTTTATTGGCATTTCATAGGCAGAAGTCTGCCATAATCTGAATGACTGTGCTAGCATCAAAGGGGAATATGCCAGTCAAGTGTTATTTAAGATCATGAACCGTCTGTGTGTCAACACAGAGTCAAAAGTGTGTGTTTATGTATGAAAATGTCATGACTTCTTTGGCCATCAGGGACCCCCTTCAGCCTGAAACCTGCAGAAATTGAGAGAACATTGCTGCAGCCACACGCAAGCCTCTGCTTTGCCACTGTGGAAGAAAGTCTGGAAGAAGCGTAAAGAACAGAGTGTCCTCCTTCACACAGCCCGTTAGCACCAGGAAAAGGTACAATGGAGCAAGCAGCTTGGATAAATACAGGTTGGCCTGTGGGTGAGGCCAGATCTCTCCTGTTTGGGTCATAAAAGACATCAAAGAATTATCCTTTCAGTGAGCTGTGTCATTGCCTGCTTTTCTGCAGAGAGAGTTCCAGTACCTCAAATACGCAAAGGTAACCCAGTGCTAAAGAAACCATTAGTCAATACTACAAGTTGTTGTCCACTATGTAAAGCTGTGAGCAGGCTAAACAAAAAAAACACCAGACTTTAGAGAAGCCACAGTATAATCCTTTTCTGTTGCTGGAGAATTTTCAAGAATTTGGCAGATTTCCTAGTTTGAATTAGTTGAATAAATTAGATGACTAACATTTTTCAGAGGGCAGCCAGAAAAAATGCTTGGAGTAAATTAAGCTATTTCATATCAATAATTTGAGTTAGCCTAAATTTAAAAAAAAAAAAAAAAAAAAAAAAAAAAAAAAATAATTTAAATATTATATTTAAATGTGAAATTATCAAAAGGGTAAAATCTGCCACATTTTTCAAAATGAGACATTTGTAATCAGTTTAGGTCTCAGTGAGTGCATCATTTTTTTTAAATTAAAAAATAGTTTAAGAGAAAAATTCTAATGCTGTACAAATCATATCTTTCCATCCTCACTCTCACTCCAAGGTAGGAAGTCCCTTTTACACCTCCAGAAGCAAAACAGAATCCGTCCCCAAAGCAGTAAATCTTGCCATTTCTTCAGAAAAAAAGCCACATCCGTAGTGCAAAGGGGGAATGCTGTCACCACGGCCATGCCGATCTCTGCGTTACTCAGAAAGGACTGGGATCATCTCTTTCTTCTGTATTTTACAGTGCACCCTCTTAGATGGGAACCAGGAGCTGAGGCACTGATGTTCTGACTGAGGGACAGGTCTGGAAATCAGCACTACCCTGGGAGGATCGGTTGGTTCACAACTCTTAGCTCTCTGTTTCAAGGTGCTGCAGATTCAGACTACCAACCATTGCCATTAAAATCACAATTTTAAATTCTTCTTACCCATCTCATGGGATAAACATGTATTTTTTTGCCGTAAATTTGAATTGGGAATCTGATATAACAATATGCCAGTAAGATCTGGAGCCTTTGGCTTGCCCTTCCATTGTCTGTGCTTCAATCAGAGAGCTCACACCAAGATTATAAAAAACCTGACCCAGGAGTTTACAGTCTGAAGCCCAAATTGAACAGAGCAGTCAGCAGATTATGTATTCCACTGAACAATGAGGTCTTCAGTCTCTTTTTGAACCAGTTTTCATTACGTGAGTTATGTTTGTATCATCTTGCCGAGAACTACACATACCATTATTTTTAAAATGAGTTAAGTAAACAACAATGTTGTCGATAATGCAAGCTGTTAACAAAATGTGTATATTAATAGCAGCATGAGAAGCATTTCAGAGAGCTCTAAGCACGTTCAATTCCACACCCGTACGCATGCAGCATTTCAGAAAATACTGTGTTTAACTACAGTATGATTTCCTTTGGAAGGGAAAGCTAGAAGAGGATGTGCCCATACATTTTTTGCCTTTGATATTTTACATATATTGAGCCCCTACTGAAAGGGGCTTTATATATGATGTAAGTAGAAAGGATGTCCAAAAAAAAAAAAATTATAGTGTTGGCATTTCTAACAAACATCCTGTCTTCCCTTCATAGTCTATCCCATGTTAAACGGTAACAGTAGAACTCCCTAATAAAGCTTTAGAGCTACTACTGTGACTTCTCACCCATGCTACAGAAATACTATCCAGATGACCAAAGATTTTGTAATGAAACAAGCTGCAACAAATATCCAGCTGAAACAGCAATTTAGTGGGCTCAGAGCAAAAACAATTTTTGTGGCGTATAAAATGATGAAGAGCCTTTCCCAATATATACCATGACTAATAATCATCAGCCCGTGCAACAATGACATTTTAGCCACTCCCTCTGTGGACACCTTTCATTTGCAACCATCATGTCTGCTAAAAACAGGATGAAAAATTACAGTTAAAAAGTGAGATTTTATCAGCTTTCCCAGACAGAACCAGGCTGGGAAAGATGAGAAAGAGCAAACTTCCTCTCATAGTTTAAGGAATAAATGAGCAACCAATAAACATTCCAATGCAATAAGTGCACATATCCTGCTAACAAATTTTCTTTTGAATAACAGAACTGAAAGATTGTTGTGGTGTTTTGGTTTTGTTTTTTTTTAAAGAGTAAATCCCACAATTAAATTATAGGAATAACAAAGAGCAATGTCCACATAGAGTCTGAGTTGGGAAATAACAAGGCAAATATTCTTTTTCCAGTCCAGAAATAACACCATTTTTCATGCAGCTGTAATGCAAACAGCACTGGCCTGGGCTGACAATTCTCTTGAAAAGCTTATGAACCTTGAACAGCATTGCTGAAACCCTGTGTTTCTGCTACAGCATGCCTGGCAGTTGGGACAGAGCTGATGCAACTGGCTTCAGATATATATTCTTCATGTCAACAGAGCTCTTGCTTTCCTCTACTGACATGGAGGGATGCTGACATGCAGCATCCACAAGGTGACTAAAAGGGCATGGCTTACCCTGGGTCCCTTGCATGTCTTCATCACCCCAAGCCAACGCTTCAAATCCTGTGATTTGAAGGTGAGACCTTCTCAGCCAAACTCCTCTGCAGACAAGCTCATAGGGCACATACCTGTGGTACCTCACCACGGGCTCTTTCCTTCTGCATGGCTGCCCTCCTGCGCCATGACCCGTCGGATGGCTGCCTCTGTCCTACGGGGTCTCGGAGAGGAAGCCAGGCGGGAGGTATCATTCACTCCGTGCACTTCCACTGAGCAGCTCACACATTGTTTTCAACCTGTTATTTGCCACAGGACCATGACCCATGAGAGCCTCCCACCGTTCACAACACTGCCACTTTGGTCCTTCACTGTCACGTAATCCCACCTAGCTGACGTTTCCTCCTGGGTGTAAAAGGCTTTGCATTATCTCTGTACTAGAAATGGTGCCTGAGAGACCCAAACGACAAAAACTAGCCAGCCCTGAAGGAGGTCTGGAAGAGCAGCGCAGCACTCAGCAGGATGTTAGCAGATATAGCACCCTCCAGCTGTGAAGTCTTCTGGAGCAAACTTCATCAGAATGGGAATCTGAATGTAAACAAATGACTGCTTCAGGGTTCTTCCAGCCCAGCAGGCCAGAACAGGTAAATATCTACTATCTCAGCATTCCAGCAAGTATTAAAAATACCCACAGAGGTTTCAATCATGCTTAATAATTAAAAGTAAGCAAGGGAGTTTCAGGTATTGTGTTAATCAACAGGTGCTAAAGGAATATGACCTTCCTCAGAGGCCAAGTCTGGCCCAACAGACAATTTTTTCCATGACACATACTAGAAAGCACAGAAACACAATCAGCAAGATGATTTCCTTGCTTCAAGATTCAATATTTTAACAAATGAGTCACCCATACATGCTTCAGATACTCCTATGCTAAAACTAGAGTATAAGTCATGTGTATAAAATCCACTCTTGCCCCATAAGCTGCCTGTGATAGCTTTTTCCAAGTACTGACCTAGAGAATGTCTGGTATCTTCAGACTGATGTAAGAAGTCTGGATTTTATCTTCATGATCCCAGTTTATTAGCAGATAAATGTCATGCAAATAGACTTGTCTCAGCACTGATTTCAAGAATTAAGGAAAATTCAGCAACAGAAAAAACTGTGCTGGTCCATTATCTGAAGGAGCCAAATCTCATCAGAAGTATATGCTTCCATTGCTTTAGTAAAGGGAAAACGTGGTTTTGTCAGACTGTATCTGAGTACACCATAAAGAGTTCATGACAGAAATTGTTAAATATGGAAGGAAAAACATTCATTCGTACATTAAAGGATAAGCGTAGAAAAGAGGTGTTATGGGTGCTCTAGTGATTAAGATAAGGGTCTGGGATTCAGGAAAACTGGGTAAAATTGCAGGCTCTGACACAGACTTTCTTTACATCCTTGGGCTACGCACCTGATATTGTTGGCCCCAAATTATCTAGCTATACAATGGAGACACGGTTACTTAAAGCCCCTTACTCTTTTTTAGTTGGCTCTCTTCTATTGTTGCATAGAGACATAGACCAAGAGGTTTCTTTGACCATGAAGGAAGGGAAGGATGAGGTGGAAGAATCCACTCAAAGATTAATGTGACCTGATCTAAGAAACAAGCAGAACATGGGTTTGTCAAGCTTGGGGGCTGAAGCAGAGGCTTCATCCACGCAGATGGCATGTTGGTGTGCTGGTGGGCCAGCGATTACTGCTGAGCTGTCAGGACATTGGCACTGTGGGGAGGAAGGACCTGCCTGGGAGGAAGGCACAGGTTTCACCAAGCAAAGCCATGGCTGACAGCACGGCATGGTGGCTGGCATGCTGGGAAGGCACAAAGGGCAGGGAGAGAAGGGGGAAGTTTTTAAGAGACCTCGTATCAAGGAGATACTGATGGATGGAGAAGCCCACAGATCTTTCAGTAAACAGACTGAAAATGACAGTAGGGGGGCATCTAAATATACAGCTAGATCCTCAGGCCTGGCCCACGCTCAAGAGATTTGTCAGACTCGCCTTTTCCATCATGACTGCAAAAGAATCATGCTCATAGCCATGACAGCTAAAGCTTCATACTGATACCATTGCATTAGCCAAGCAGCCTCTGCTGCTTTATGTCCCTTGGTGCAGGGAGCTGGAATCAGACCTACTGCTTGAAGCATTCTCTTGTGGATATAACTTGTGTGTCTGCTTGAAGGGTTTGCCAAAACAGATATATCGGCAAGGCAGCTGAGGTTGTCAAAGCCAAAGTAATCTCCTTTTGCTTCAAATCAGAGCTACACCAATTTACACCAGAGAAACAGCTGGCTTTGAAACCAAAATAGCTCATTAGTAAGGACATATTCCAAAGCTTGAATCATATTTAGCTAAGGGAAGGGGCTCAGTGTCAGTGAGTTTGACAGGGGACACGGGAAAGGCTAACTGACCTTTACGGAGAATGTCAGCACAGGGAACCAAGGCTTAATCCTCAAAATCCGTGAGGTATCCCTCTTGTCAGTGCCAGGAAATCTGTGTCCCTCTGAACAGGCAAGCACACTTACCAACAGAGCACTCAGGTCCAGATGCTATGTGTGCCTCAATTATTGCATAACATTATCAAATACAATTTTTAAAAACCCTTAAAATGACATCCTCAAATAAACTAAGCTTCCTTTTTCAGAGGTCAGCCAAAAGACCAGCTCATTTCTTTGATGTAAACATTAACTAATGAATATGTTGAACCTGCTCTCTCCCTGTATCACCTCTTTCCTGAAGCGAGTAAGATGGCATGTGGTTGGACACAATTAATTTCCCTTTTGCCAAACTAGAATACCATCACTAGAGCATGAATTGAGCGAGCTAAGGAATTTGCTAAGCATGGGGTCCCTCAGGAAGTAACTATAAGCACAGTGCTAACAGCTTTGCCTTGTAAGGCTGAGAAGCTCTTGACATTCATAGATCTCCGTGTTTCCTATAAACCTACTGGATTCCTTGTAAAACATTTTTAATTGTCTTGGCAAAACCACTAAGACTTTGCGACTTGCCTTTTTGAGCTCTGTCTCCTTCTTTCGGTTCCTTTTCCAGACAAGGCAAGGATTACCAAGGTCTCTGCGATGCACTGCCATTGTCACTGGACAGTCTGCACTGACGAGGGCCGGCTCCTGCGTTCTGCTCACCACTACAAATGTCATTGCATTGAGAATTATTGATGATGTTACAGAGGGTGCTATAGTTGTGTGCGTATAAATAAACACAGTGCTAGTAAAAGACACTCAAGGATAAATAGCAAAGGTACTGCATTTTGTGGGACCAAAATAACCCCATGCTGTGCACTGAAAGTACCTTCCACTGGCTGTCGTGTAGCTGCTGTTACCAGACAGGGTCCTTGTCTTCTGCTGAAAGGCAAAAAGCATGTGTGACTTCAAAAGCCATGGGGCTCCTCTCTGTCCCTCCAAGACAGGGAGACCGAGAAGCTCAGACCCACTTGTAAGTACACTGCGAGTAACAGTGCTCCATCTCCAAAATCTGCAGATATTCTCAGAGCTATGAAGGTCCCAGGCAAAATACCAGCACCCGTGTGGACTCCTCGCTCTCTCCTTCCTTTGCAGCCACGGAGTCTCTCCAGCAGCTCCCTCTTGCAGGGCCCCGTTTGGGGAATTCAGCCATGCTCTGTACTCCCAGGGGAGGTTTACAGATGGTGCAAATGAACTAAAACATACAAATGGCTGATCTCATTGAGAAGCAGAAGCGTGACAGAAAGATTTGGACTAAGTGGCACATTTTGCCCGAATATCTTGCACCCAATTGAGTGAGAAGGTCTGTGGGTGCTTGGGAAAGTGAAAGGAGAGAAATGTGACAGGTTGGAAATGCCCATGTTTTGTGGCAGTAGGTGGCTTGAGTGAGAGCAAAGGGTTCTGTAAATTGGGCCAATTAAATACCAGTTTGATCCTAGACTAATGGGTACTGAGAGAGCCACACTCCTGGTGTGTGACTCCATGGATATTAATTCATCAGGGACAAGCTTGACTTGAATGATAGCTCAGATGACAAAGCGAAACCACAGAAAAATATTCTGTCAAAATACAACGTACAGACACATTGCTGATCTTCAGTGTAACTGAAAAGACTTACATCTAGAACTCATTGGAAAGGTAAAACAATGTTTTGGCATTAATAATGGTGTTTGTAAAATGTCTTCTTAACACTTGAATTCTGTTCTTTTATGCTATGAAGTAACTATCCCACTGCTTCCTTTTTAATTTGCTTATTCTGTTTTAAATTAGAACATTATGGAGAAATTCAAAACTCAGAGCCAATTTGTCTGTTTGTTCTCACTTGATAACTCTTTATTCTCCTGGGTGCAGTGATATTTATTTTTTAAAGGAATCTTTCAGTGTTATTTGCTAAAAAAAGAATAAATAAACCAGAGACAATTCTTATCCTGTAGTGCTTATTGTATTACATGTAAGCCCATTTAAGCGGTAGATGACTCTTGATATTAAAGCTAGATTCCTGGATTTTTACCTGATTTCTCTGCTTTGCTACCAACCTTCTGCTCGGTGTTGTACATCGGTTTTCCCTTCTTTGAAGAGAGTGTTCCCTCTTGAGTGATATTCTAGTCACAACAGGTAGGTGTTTCTGACTGTGGAGAGGTCTAAAACCAAAAAAGCTTAGTTCTACTCATGCTAAGTGGACAGTAACACAGCAATCAAGCCCTGTTTGGAAATGAACACTTAGAACTGCACAGAAACCTATTATTTTAATGCAGATATGCTCTCAGCAAGATTTCTCACATTTCCATGGTCGTACAACTGCTGAGAGATTATCCATAGGACTGACATTTGGACTTACATCAGCCAATAGTTCAGACTCAACATCAAAAAGGAGGACTACTGTTCAGAGATTATATAAATTGTCTACTTAATTGCTAATAGGCACATGCAACTTTGCCCTGTTTAAAGTTAAACTTTTAATGCAAAGTTCAGTTCTTGTAGTGTTTTGCTCCCCAAGATTTCAACATCCACAGAGAGGCTTCAGAAAATTTCTGAGTTTTGCTCCAGGACATTCATGGCTCCATGTAGTCAGTCAGCAGGGGACAGAGTGTCTCTTTTGTCAGGATACACAGTCTGCTGCTACAGGCCTGGAAAATCTGCTCCTGCTTCCAACCAAAAGTCTCCAGAGGATTAAGTAGCCTCCAAGGCAGCCCTTCTGAAATAGTGTTGAAATAAAGAAAGTTAACATGTCCAAAACACTGATTAATCCTAAATTAAACCTGAAATACTTCGTGTAGCCTTTCTGTGGGTGTGAACCTGCTGAACCAGCAGCTGTGCAATGTCTGAAGCCGTTCAGGGGCAAGGTAAAAGCTCAGCAAGAAACCCACGGTCTTCTTGGGGTGTGTTTGCACTGTGCACGGAAGGTGTGCATGGTGCAAGCTCCTTCGATAGGTACCAAGAGCTGTGAAGATACAGGAGCGTAGCTGCCAGCCCACCCTAGCATCCTGAATATGCATCCAGGGATCTCAGAGAGCTTGTCTGGCAGTGATTAATCCATGGCAAGACCTACATTCTAATGCTATTGTAACCTCTGCCAGCTCGGTGAAACAGGAACAGATCAGCTATCACTTGCCACAGTTGCTCACACTGATGCTAACACAAGCTCAGAGAGGTCCCAGCCTACCCAGGACTCTCGGAGAACAATCTGTTAGGGACTCGTGAAGACTTCAGAGGAGTCACCAACACCTTGAGCACTAGGAGGTTCAGGACAGAAAGTCTTGGAGTATCTGCAGCACACCTAAAAGGTGACAGATCAGAGTGGAGCAGCAGAGAGCACTGTTTAAACCCTGCTAATCCTCACAGCCAGAGGTTAGAGACCTTCCTGGCAGCTGCAGTCTCTGTACTACCACTATCACCTTCTCTTCAAGATTTGCATTTCTCATGGGCCATTGGGAGCTGTGTGGCATTTAGGCCATGCTACATTCAGCGTTGCACAATTTAAGGCACAGTTTCCAGGGGATCTTCAGTTTACATTCAGATGCTTACTGAGAATCAATAGAAAAAATTAGGTTGGAAAGGACTTCTGCAGGACTCTCATGCAATCTTCTGCTTAATGAAACAGAAGGCTTCTCAAGGCCTCATCTAGCTGGGTTTTGAGTGACTCCAAGAATAGAAATTTCACACATTTTCTGGGCAACTCGCTCTAGTGTGTGACAGCCCTCACTATGAAGAGTTTTCTTCTTTATGCCTAGCTGGACTGCATCCCATCTGGTCCCATGGATTTGTATATCTCCAGTTTACTTAAGTGGTCCCTGCATCACCCTCTTCAACAGTGGGTAGTACCTCTCTCTTCCAAACTCTGCCATTAGATATGGATGCCTGGGAGCAGACTCTGCCAGTAAATACTGAGGCCAATAAAATGCTGAGAACCTCAGACTTCTGTGTGTCCTTCACCATTAGCTCACGTGCCCTCCTCAGCAGTGGACCCTCATGTTCTTGGTCTTCCTTTCACTACAAATGTACCTGTAGAAGACCTTCCCGTTACTCTTCGCATCATCACCTATTATCAGCTCAAACCCAGATTTGGCTTTCTCAAACCCATCCCTACATGCCTGTGTAGTTCTATTGCTGCTTCTCCCTATTATATGTTTTCTTTTTATGTCTGAATTCAGTCAGTACTTCTCTGTACACCCAAGTTGGCCTCATGCACTGCCTGCTCAGCCTCCTATGTAACAGTATGGACAATTCCCGGGCTTTGAGGAGATGACCCTTGAAGATCACCTGACCCTCTGAGTGCCTTTACTCTTCACAGCATTATCCCAAGGGAAGCTGCTTGCTGGTTCCCTGAACAAGCTGAAGTCTGTTCTCCTGAACCCAGGGCCATTGTTCCACTACTCACCTTTCTCTGCTTTCTCATGATCTTAAATTCTACCACCTCTTGGTCTCTCCAAGGCTGCCACTGACCATGGCAACCCCAACCACTTCTTCCTTGTTTGTGAGTAGCAAATCAATCAGACCATCTCCCTACTTAGCCTGTCCAGCACCTGTGTCAAGAAATTGCCCCTGAGCCACTCCAGAAATATGGATTGCTTGTGCCCTACTGTGTATCCTGCCAGCAGATTTCAGGTCAGTCATGCATCCTATAAAAGCCAGGACTTGCAGGACTTGAAACAGTGATACCTCTTCCACTTGTCTAGAGAAGGCTTCATCTATTTTGTCTTCTTAACCAGGTGATCCGTAGCAGATGCCTATCACAATGTTACCAGTGTTGACCTTCCCTCTGATCCTGGCCCATAAGCTCCTGACTAGCCCATCACACAGTCCATAGCAGATCTCCATGCATCTGAGCTGCTCCTTTCTGTGCAGAGCATAACCTTCTCACGCATCTCACATTCCTCCTTCTAAAAAGCACGTATCCATCCATCACAGCACTTCAGCTGTTAAAGCTCTTATAGCTTCTAACTACAAAGGAGCAATGGGTGGGTCAATCCCCCGCCTATCCAGGTCTGCAGTACTGTGTCTCCCAATCCAATCAATATAGAGATCTGGGTCTGTCTCGAGATAAACACCTAATTTGAATGTTTCACCTTCATCTCTTGATTATTATGCTGGAAAATGCTAATAACAGCCTTGGGGCAAGTCTTTAATCCACAATCTCCACACATCACATTATAATCAGAAACAAGTCATGCACACTCTTCCAGGTTCAGTAGAAAGAATAACTATATCCTCTTCTAATGTAGTAAAGACAGATGAGCAATGGAAGCCCTGTCCCAAAGATCTAGTTTCTGTGGCAGGACTTCCCTAAGTCAGGGACTTCCCTGTTGCCCAGACATGGTCACGGTTGATGTGCTTGTGTTGGTTTGATACAGGAGAGAGAAAAGCAAGGAGCCACAGAGAGGGGGACCCTTTTGAGGTCAGACCTTGTCAGGACCAGCAGACTTGGGAATGTGTGTCCAGAAACTAGTTTGTGTTTGTTTCTACCGTATTCAAGGAAAGAGGAAAAAAAAAAAAGGCTCTGTTTGTCCTTTTGTAAACACAGACAAGATCACAGGGAGAAATACAATACATTTATATTACCCATGTCTCTTCCAAATAGAAGGGCTGTAACAGGTGATAGTATAACTACAACCTGTTCTTTGACCACTGTCTCTCACATGGAAGAACAACTAGGGTAAGGACATCTTCACATTCCGAGAACTGCAGTTTGGTTTCTTTGCTTCAAGCTGTAAAAATCTCACTGCAAATATCGGCAATTTAGTCTGAGCCTCAGGAGCTGTAACTGGTACGTGGTCCTTCCAATGCAGTTTGTTCACAGGCTGAAGGCCTTCGTCCCAGGCAGAGCAGGAACACATACCACCAACATTTGGAAGCCTCACTTAAGGAATTCCAGACCTACCTCTCTTCCTACTGCAAATCAGCGCCAGGTCCCATTTCCAGTTTAACTGCTGCTCTCTTTCCCCCAGCACACCTGCAGGTAAAAAGGCATCACAAGCAACACACCTGTCCCCAGGTGAGGAGCAAGTGAGGTGGTGGTGCCTGCTGTCTGCACAAAGGAGCTGCTATTGGTCCTTCTTGGCTGGAAGGATGGTTGGTTGATAGGTGTAGCTTTGGCTTTGAGAGGGCAAGGGAGACAAGCCACTGAACAAACAGGAGCAATACAAAGCGTCTTCAGAGCTCCATCAAGGAATCTTGGAGTGATTTGTCTATCTGACAGGGGAAAGAAGATGGACTCAAAAATATTTCCGCCCCAGGGAGAGAGGGGACGCTGGCAGGATCGGGAAGCACGATGGCATCTTTCACCATTGCAGCATCCAGTGAGTCCCCACTTGGCTTGTGGTAGCAAAGAACCACATTCCTGAATGCATATAGGAGTGTTTCTCCCTTGGTCTCACTGGAGCTTAACACTACTAAAATGCCTGTATGAGTCCATGCAAAAATGGACAAAACCTGTTAATTGCTGATGAATGCTGCTTTTGGCCTGTCTCTCTTGCACAGAAAACTGGGCAGGCTCAGACCGCCTCAGCTTTATATCAGGCACCGGCCCCTACCAGGACAAGAACAACAGGACTGAACCGGAGGGACCAGAGACAAGGAACCTGCAAGGCCTCCAGGTCCTGCCATCCTGGCTCACAGAGAACTTGCTGAGCCCTGTAGCCCTGCTACTACGTGGGTGCTGCCTTCACAGGTTACTGCTCCAAACCTACCTGCAACATGAGTAGAATGGGCTTGAGCTTTCTTTGCTTCTTTCCATACCTCAGGACACCCAACTACACATTATGGTCCCCACATCTAGATGGGTCCCCTTGCTACACTGCCATCTCTCTCCCAGCTGCAAAGCCCAAAATCCCCAAGGGCAGAGTTTCCTTAATTAATCATCAGGCAGAATTTTTTTTCCTCTGTCTCTTTTTCCATTTTTGAAGTTGCGATGTTTCCTGCCAACTTTCTGCTTGGCGTGAATTTCTACAACAGAGCAATATAACTTCTGAAAATAGACACTTACACTGGAAAGCCTGACACACCCTATATGGAGCCTGTGAGTGGCAGAACCATAATCAAAAGCCAGTCAAGTCACTAAAGCCATACTAGCAGCATTCAATTAAGGCTCTGAGCAAAGCAGCCCTAAGAGAAGAAAGTAAATGGGAACTCTGTAAACGCTGTAGCACAGAACCCCCAGGCTCTTTTCATCTCTGAGAGGCGAGTTTGTACTCTTTATGGTAACCCTAGCTCGGTCGAGTTATTCCAAAATAGCTGGCACATTCAGAACCCCTTTAAAAATAAAAATTCATGGAAATGGCCAACTTGCTGTGACTTCCTGATATGAAACTGCATGCAAAGCCTATGGGAAAAAAGCCAGTAGTTGTATGATACAAGTCTGAGCTCTGCCTGTCATTATCAAGGGTGGGTTTTTTAGGGTAAAATTCTCCTGGGCCAAATAACAGGAGACTGATAAATAAAGCTTGTCAACTGCCCTTTCTGACTCACTCTCTCCTGCTGGAAGGATGACTCACTGTCATGTGTGAAAGGCTGCCAGGTCTTGCTTACATGCTTAAACAAGCATGGGTTGTCTGTGTTAGACATATATCACCTCAGAAGCAGCAGACAACGCTGAGAAGGCAGCTCTGGAAAGGCCTCTGCTGACTAAAGGATCTGAACTTCAAGGGATTTCTCAATCCTTTCTGGAAAGTTCAAGGTTGTTGTTAGATTACCACTGAAAACTTAGACCCAAAGCCATGTCTGAGGAGGGCTTGGCTGATATACACCGTTTTAAACCAGGGCTTACTAGAACCATCAGATTTTACACTACAGAATGAGCCAGAGCGCATGTTCCAGGTGCAGACAGAAGTAACCGGTCTGGGCTGGAGCAGCCTTTTGTCCAAGGAAAACGGCGTGTCAAAACTAGTCACTTGTTGTTCACTATTTCATGGTGAGAAAGTAGCTCCATGGGGCTGCTTCCCTTAAGGAGACTGTGAGGAACCTGCCTTAACTCTGGAGAGGGCATAAAGCATGTTGAACACCATCTCTCAGTCCGAGTAACTCATCGACTGCTTTTGAGCATCACCAGTAGCTGCTCAGCATTTCCTCCTCTCTGCACTGACACGGACCTCGTAGGCAAGTGACAAGGCACAAAAAACTCGTTTGCATCCAGGAACTTTGCTGCCTACGTGAGTGCACGCTTCACCCTTTGGTCTTCTCCTGTCATCCTGGGCCCACCACAGGCCAAGTGTGCAACTCTGAAATCTTTGCCCCAGGCATCGCAGGGACTGTTCACAAATCCCAGTTATTAGCACATACCACAGTCTGCGTTGCCCTGCAGGACTGACGCCGCAAAGGACACCTTTCCCTCATACTCTTTCTAAGGCCCCACACAATGCCTGTTTACTTGCCATGACAAAGCAAGGTGCTTTTGCAGGGACTAGTGTACTGGGATGTCAATCCACAGATCGGAGAGAGCCTGGTGTCACAGCTAGAGAGACAAAGCTGTACCCATCCTTTGGCATACAGAGGTCTCCTAATGCAGGAATGGAAAGGTTTCTCCCAAGACCAAGAGAAGGAAGCTGTGCTGTAGCTTCCCTCAGCTCCAGGTATTAGCCAACATCTTGATGCATCATTCGGAAGGGAAACCATGCTGCTGGAGGGCAATGATATCACAATTCCTCTTGCGTGTTTTGCCAGATATGCACCAGGAGTTGCTGAAGCAGCCAGGAAGGACATGTTACACATACTTTGGCCCAGCCAGGCTCTCAGAAAACCTGCAACTAAAGCACCATCTCAAGGTCCCATCATCATATTTCAGACCATATGAGCACTAAGCTGTCTGCCCAAAATGAATGATTAACCTAGAAATGTTAATTTTGGATAAAGAGTGTACCATTCTACGTCATGTATATCAGGAAGATATAGCAGTTTCACACACAGTTCTAAATATATCTTTTATATTTCTTCTCCTGTGGGAGAGAATATGGGTTTTCCATCCCACAAAATTTCTAAGAGGTTATTTTTAAATATTTTTGCTCTGTACTAGAACAGATGTCTAATGAAAAGCTTGGGGGAGAAATTGCAGGCCACAACAGCCTCATCCAATAGTAGAAGGACACACCTGACACATGGAAAACAAGACTAGGCCACAATGCTACTTAGGCATTAATATAACATGTGCCAGTCCAAGTGAAGAGCCTAAATAATAGCTGTGAATCTGCAGTTCAAGTGTCTGTCTCAGTAAGGCAGTGTAGGGCCATCCCACATAAGTGATCTAGTCCCTGGACTATTGGTTAGTCCAGAAGAAGTAAATTTCTTGACATGATTATGCTGCAAAATTTTATCCTTTAAAAAACTGAACCACATATTGCAAGGGAAAATTGTATTCTTTTTGTCTCTCATAAATTTTTCTGAAAAACTTCCAAACCAGCACTAACACATCAAATTTCTCCTCTTAACAATGATGAAAACATTCCCTCCCTGGTTTTCTTCCACTGTTTAATCATCCATTATTTTTTAATTGATTTTTATTGACTATGACAAAGTCATTATTTCATCCTAAATTTTCCTCCTGATGCTAATGATTAGCATGTACAGAGAGTCTTACAGGTAAAGTGATACTATTTCTTACCATGAGTTAATTTTGTTTCAAGACATCCCAACTGCATATTTTAAGTTTGAACATCTAAGATCTACTTTCCCAACCATGTAAAACCAGTGATAAACATAAACATATATATCTCATTAAAAAGATAAAATGAAATGAAGACTTGGTAGAGATATTTTAAATAACAGCATTTCTCTTTGCTATACTTATTTCACAATGAGTCATAAATTAGGCTAGCTCTACCTGAGAACAAAATGAGAGACAAT
>NW_020799101.1:7341496-7367724 GCF_003259725.1 Athene cunicularia
GGGGGGGGGGGGGAAGACATAAACACAATATATTAAAGATTCCAGAGTAATTCCCTTTAAAAGCAAAATTTCAGCAGCTTTTAGACTGTATTAAATTATGTCTTCTTGTTGCCTTGCTAACCTTTTAGAAAAAGAGGGTTGACATTCAAATCGATAATAATATTTACCTGCAGGTGTCAAAGCACTTCCCAAAATAAGTCAGTAAAACAATCTTCTCAGAAATGGTGCAATGAAAGCATTAAGATGAAAAAAAAAATAGCAACAGAACCAGGAATGACAGACCAAGTCTTCCACCATCCAGCTAAGGCCTTTGTGTGCTAAACTCCCCCACCTCTGACAAATGACTTAGGCTCCTTAAGCTGAAATTTCCAAGTGATTTATCTACTTAGCAATGTGAAACCAGGCCACTCAGCACAGATACCACTTCTGCTCGTTACTCTGATTACAGTCACCTGCCACTGCTCTTGAGAGTGGAGTGCTCTGACTACTAAGCCTCTTTGGGGGGCTTCTCAGAGGTGGCAAACTGAGGTCATTTGTCAGGCTGGAGAAAGCATTCCTTATTCTTCCTTGTTCTTCCTCTTTCACCTCCTCCATCATTCCATCAGGTATGCTCCTAAAAGATTTTAATTCACTACAGTGAGCTCCAGTGATGCCCACCCTGTTAAAAAACATCATGTTAATCTGCTTGACACAATGAAGCAAAGGAAATTGGGAGAAATGGGGACAGATCTGTAATGTTTCCTAGGTAAAAACCAGCAAGGAACATTGTCTCCTTTAGCAGAGAACAGCTGCTCTTCCCCAGGGTAAAACAAATAACATGCTTATACCCTCAGCACCTTGCACACCACGTCATGTTTCTGTCTGGAGCGTGCACGCACGCAACGTGAATTGCGTATGTCCAGGTGAAGCTCAGTGCTCCCTGGAAAGGTTGGCCCTATTACATATGAATTACATGACTCTCTGCATCAGCTATAAATCCAAGATGCTCCGGATGCACCCAGCTTCCAAGGCATGCACAAAACAATTACATGTACATTTGTAGCAAATTTCATATTCTCAAGAAATACCGGCCTCGCTGGTTGTGTGTTGTAGATATGTCCAAAGTTTTTGCATGTACAGTGATGCAGCATTCATTAGATTGCCAGGACTCTGAAGATCCAGACAAATGAAGGCAATTCTCAAATTTTAATTTCCAGGAAAAAAAAAGAAGACTTATGAGGGGAAGTCTTGCAGGAAGCCCTACATACACTTCAACAGCGTTTTACAGTGGGCCTGTTTACATGAGTTATTACATTAAAAAGTACTGTAGTAGTGCTGTTAACCATGGCTTGATGGGAAATGGAATTCCTCTTGTATGGCGTACCCAGTCTTGAAAGATTTTGGTTTATCATAAATCAGAAGAAAAGGTTCTATTGCTATTACAATTGAAATTCTATTTTAAAAGTACAGTGTAGTAATAAAATTACTTTTTGAGAATGAAGTACATCAGTAATGTCTGATCAGAACTCTATTCAAATCTAAAAGACAAGAAGAATAAGAAATTGGAATGAATCATGAGAGGGAAATAATAAACATCCCATTTTGATTTTGAGATGTTTCTATTAATTTCTGTTCAAATTTATGTTAAAGCATATTTCTTCAGAAAACTTCTGAGTTTTAACAAAGCACTACAATGGACTGTAACTGCTTTGCCACCAGTTAACCAAGAGCACTATCTCCGCAAGTTTCGGGCTCTCTCAGGTCTCTCAGAACCTACACTCCTGTTACTCTCGAACTCCCATGTAAACCCAATCCTCAGTCTGATGGTCCTTCTCCCAGTGAGGAAGATCTTGGTGTCTGACACCCTTCCTCATAGAACTACCAAATTGATTTATGCAGAGAAACAGCCCCTTACTTGGTAGTGAACCATTCTGAGAAGTCCGTCAGGGCATCACATGTGCAGGGTTGAAGGTCTCTAGGCTGACAGTGGTGGTTCTGGGAGAGGTATCGAGCACTGTCCTTCAGTAAGGGCAGCAGCATGCCGAGCAGTAGCAAGCGCTGGTGAACCATGCTGTGGATGGAAGGATGCTTGGCACGGACTTTTCTTGAAAGAAACAAATGCAGGTGTTACCTCAGCGTATTCGGACAGGCGAGGTTCACTAAGGACTCGCCAGCGTGTCAGATGTGTACCTCAGATATGGCAATCGCACCGTATTTGCATCAGTAGTTTGGTCTCCTGGTTTCTGCAAGTCAACATTGTCTCTTAAGGCAGGGCTGAACATGTCAGAGCCAAGAAGCCTGCCGATTTCTTTCTGAATCACTTGGAAGGGCTTCCGTCTGAACACAAGCCAAGCCACACAACTGCAGAAGTTGTAGAAGCCATAAATTGAAAACACCAATCCCCTTTTCACGGGGAAAAGGCCCAGAGTCCCACTACATCCCAGAGTGCAGGTTGGCATGACTCCACTAAAATGCCAGCAACCATTTGACATCAAACTTTACCACACATGCATCAGTGAAGATTTGAAAGGCCTGTTTTTTTAAAGGTATGCAGACAGATGAGTCTAGAAACAGAGTTAGCTCAGATGGATTTCATCTTGCTCAACTCTGACCAGTTTGGCTTAGTCTTGCTGCTAGAAACTAAGGAGATAACCTGAGATCACCACGCAGTTTCCCTCAATAATCAATGGAAAGAAGCTGACGGGATGAGTCATTCTGTGGGGGTTCATATCGCTCACGTCTCTCTCAAGAGGCAACAATTCACCCTCTGGCTGAGCTTCTCTCTTCTGCAATGGCTGCCAAGGCAGCCGAAGGGCACGGTCTGACTGGACAGCTATTGTCTGGGCAGCTGCAGGTAGACAAGATGATCCCCACCCTGCATGACAGCATTATGATCACAGAAAATACTACTACCAAACACGAATTCATTTCATCTCACCTCTGCATGTCTGCTTGCTGATTAGAAAAACAAAATCTAGCGTTTCACTCCTATTATTTAATATTTGTGATCCCTGACATAAGCTGAATCAACTCCCAATAAATCACATCTCTACTACATCTGTTCTTGAAAAGATGGCATTGTGGGGACTGCTGTGTATCCTTGGTATTAAATCCACAGTTCCCCTCTTTCAAGGAAAGGCTTCCAAGTTTATGAAGTACAGAGTATAATTTGAGCCCAGCTGTTTTGTATGAATCTGCTGAAGCCCTGCTACATAGTGAGTCTCATAAATGGCTGATGCAGCTCTATATTGCAGGCCAGAGAGCTTATTGGCATCTAGAAATGTTGCCAGCGGCAATGGAAATAAAAGAAGACTGTAAAATTTCTTACCTACCTACAGTGATGAACCTATGATGCCAATGATGAGAAGAAATCTATAGGCTAGACTTTCCAGAGGGACCTCAGGCTGTGGTGGGAACTGCCTGGGGCCTGGGAACCACAGAGGGACTGAAACTCCTGGGCTGAAGGCTCCAAAGAGCAAAGGCTTGGGCTGAAGGGCAAAAAGATGGTATTTTACAGGGACATCTAGGCCCTAGAGGTAAAATTTTATTCTAGGTACTCTGCCCTACAAGTAAACTACTGGAGAAACCAAAAAGGAAAGGAGCATTTGGATGTGCAAGGGAGGGACATGCTCTGGGCTGACTCTCAGTCACACTCTCCATTTATCTTTGTGTCTTTCTTACCTCAAAGAAGCTCTGATCTTTCTGCAACGATGTTTTTCTCCTAAGGCAGTGAACAAGAGCACAAAATTAATAGCAGCAGTTCTCCTTTCAGTTCTCTGAACAGAGCATTGAATATGACTCATGGGGCTATGCCAAGCTGGCATTTCACCACGGCAATAAAGTTGTTGCTGGTAGATCCTCATTACTAGCATGTGGAGACCCACTGTCCAAAAGAAAGGCAGGACTTCTGCGTTGCCTCAGAAGGAGAAAATGCAAAATATTGTATGGCTTAGTTAATTAAATCTGACAGAGAACAAAGCTGGATGTGATGAGTGGGCGAGACTCCCCTGCTATGCTATCTAGACTGAGCTTTCTGCATGGGCCTCTCAAAAGTAGTCAGCACTGATCTAACCCAGTTCCCACTGAAGTCAATAAAAAACTCTTCCTGACATCACTGGAAGAGCAACAAGCAGAGTTACCAAGGGCACAAAGCCAGGCCAACGCTGAGACAATAAATTTGAAAACCAGGAAGGAGATGCCTGATGTATCTCCAAGAAGAAATGTAAAACATGCCCAAGAATGACAAAGGGCCTTTGTTAAAGAAACAGCAATTTGCCGGGTGGAAGCCTGAGGGATGCTCTCGCCACCCAGTTGAGCCAGGGGATTCTCACACAAAGCCAAATGACTGTCCATCATGTGAAGGGCCATTAAAGCGGAGGGTGATGCACACATCCCAGCAGCCACTCAGTTCTCCTGGAGATGGCACAACTCACCCTCATGGAAATGAAAGCAAATTCTCCCTGCTAGCCTACAGATCCCCACAGATCTGGCTTAGTCCTGCCAGATGCACAGGAAAGCCTGTCTCCACATCAACTCACCAACTCCTGACATAAGGATAATATCCTTATCTTCCTGATAATACCAAGTGTCCCACCCACCTAGGGTACCCACAGCTGCCATCACTCCAGAAACTTCAATGCAGAGCAGACCATGAAGATAATACCTTTCAGCCCTATAGTTCTATTTATCATCTTCTGACTTTTATTTACTGATTTTTTGATTGAGAAGACCTGGATCCCACCAGCCAGAATCCTGCTGACACTTCACATATTGTGCAAGGGAAGAGAAGCTTGGCTCTGCAACCATGGCATGACTGTTTGCCAAAGCAGAACTCCCAGAACAACTCTGATGCTTCTGATTCCTTATGAATTCTGGTAAAGCACAGTCTTCTGTCTTCAGAGTACCAGATCAGTGAAACCTAAAGTGACCCCAGCTCCTTAAACCTAAATGTGAAACCCAGCTTCACCTTTTAACATTATACAGATCGTGCAATGACTTAGAACTAGTCCCAATTTTAGCGGAGAAACCTGTGCAGAGGCCAGCAGAGAAAATAGTGCTAAGAATGAGAGTGAAATAAGGACAGGGGTCTCCACCCTTCTTTCTCTCAGTGATTTCTTCCCTGAGGTGAGGTATTAAGTTAAGAGACCTGCTTGAAGTAAAGTTTCCTAAAATAAATGATGAATTAGGAGGCACCTCCCCTGTCTAAGGCACTGTCACTAATTACCTAGGAAAATTAAAAAACAGTCAGGAAAACTGATCAAACTTGCAACAAGCTTCAGCACAGAACTTGTAAGAAACGTGAAAGAGGAGCAAAAAGCATCATGCCTCCTCGTAACGTAATAATACTGATTTCTAAGAGCTGTGAGGGGGGCGGGATGAGTTCACGCGTAAAAGAGAAGGACAGCACAGCCAAGGGCAGACAGTGCAGTAAGCGTGGTGGGCTTTGGATGCAAGATGATAGTGGCTTCAGACATCTACAAGAACTATTTTTGTGCACAGGGGTACATGGGGAAGCAATGCTTCCTGTGCCGCTTAGCAGCAACTTCCACCGCAGCCGTGACTCTAACTGCCCACGGATCAAGCCAGCTTCAAGGATCAGTAAGGGCTGGCTTGACTGTGTTTATGGCATTGATGCATGCACCTTTGGGAACACTCTGTATTTTTCCCATTATGACAAATGCCCATAAGGAAACTGGCACCACAAAAAGGTTGCACAATCCCCATCAACTTAAAAGGAGAAAGCCAGACACACCTATTCCTTCCTCAGCATCGGAGGCACAAAAGGACTCATGCTAACACACACAAATAACAGGTCTGGAGGAACTCTCTCAAATTCCTGTCTGGGATAGTATCAAGATAGGACTTTAATGCTGCATTTTACAAAATCATGCAGATTGTTAAGATGAAGATATTCTCCACCTAAGCCTCCCTTTTTAAAATTTCAGAGAAAAACTTTACATGAAAAATTCAGTAATTTCATACGAACACATAGACATTTGGAAGGGAAGGCTTTGGATCTGGAAGGGAAAGAAGTTTACCAACACAGTATAAGTTTTCATTAAAATGTTGCTATGGTGAATTAAGAGCGAAAAGCAAAAGCTTCAACACCATCATGAACCCATACTTGGGTTATAAGAAAATATAGTAAAACAGAGGGTGGTACATTGTCAATAGTTTCTCAGCTTTTTAATCTAAACATTTTTCAGGTTAAAAAAAAAACAAAAACAAACTCATCAGAAGTAACCTTCCCCACAGTTTCCATTTTGGTGAAGTACCTTTCCTATCCAAAAACATGTGTGCTCAAAAAATTCCCAACCATCTTTTATAATTAGGAGCGTTAATCAGTTCTATCCCAAGACCTAAAGGTCTTGTATTTGGCAGTTCATATAATGATCTGGGAGGATCCAGATAACATTTAAGGCTAAACTGAGTCAGCCTGGAAAAGATTATATTTATATAATTGCAGTATGGGAAGTGCCCTATATTATAACAAGCTCAGCATTAGCCTAACTCTGAAGTCAGCTGTAGTCAGCTACCGCCACCCTGCTATGAGTAACATATTCATACAGCTCCTTACATCATGAAGGCTTTAAGACACAGCTCTTTTCTAGCCTTTTTTCTTTCACAGCCTTGACACTGACATCCCAACACACTGCCAGCCTCTAACCCCCGCTGGGATGGAAATACTAAAGCACATAGTTTCTTGTTTCAGCTCTTTGCTCTCACTCCCACACTGGTATTTTTTTTTTTGCCACTAGACCTCTTGCTTGCCTCAATCCTGCACATTCCCATCCACCAGACAACAGAGTGAGTGAAGAGGCAGCAGAGCTAATGAACTGGGTATACGACAGGCTGTTTTATCCAGCTGCCTCCAGCTCTTGGATTCAAGTTGCTTTCTGCAGTAAGTTCTCCCAGCTGAGTCTCGTAAGTGTAGACATTAGGGCCACCCAACAGAAATAATGAAATGCTGTCAAGATGCTCCCTGTCCAACCAGCAAAAAGGTTAAGAGGATGCCTTTGCTCAGCAGGAATCTGGGAGCAGGGATTTGGCAGGGAAGGCTGCTCCCCGCAGCGCCCACTGAAATGCCGGTGTGCCAGGATGCAGAGGGAACACATTCTTAATCCTCAGGGTCCATCACCTTGTGGAATGGAGCACACTAAAATGAAAGCCCTGTTTGGGACAGCAATTTCAGCTCTCCTTTGACTCCATCATTTCACAGTTTACCGTCTCCTCTTGATTAGAAGGAAAGCCAGGTTCCCCCACCCCAGCCAGGAGCAAGGTTGCCTGGAGCTGTGTTGCAGGAAGGCAGGTGAATGTTTGTGACTCCTCTGGGGGACTGGCAGCAGTTTCACAGCAACTGACGGAAAAAAATTTGCCTGAAACTGCTCTAAGAAGATCCTGTGGGACTGAGGTGCTGGGTGGGGACTGCCAGCTCCTTCCTACCGCCAGGGAAAGGAAACATTATGCAGGAACATACATGGTTGAGGAAAAAGTTCTCTAACATGAGCATGGTGTATGATCTCTGTGTCATTACATTCTCCTTCCACTAACCATTTTTTGTCATGATTTGTTGCTGGCCAGGGTTTGTTAAACACAACACCTTCATCTCCTGTTAAAACTCCCCTTTTCTTGTCCTCATCATTCCCTTGGTTTCTCTGTCTTTTCAAATACCTTTCCATTCTCTCCTGTCTTCTTCAGTTTCTTTTTTAATCCCCTCTACAGGTTTCTCTCCCCTTTCAGTTCATCACTGGGACCATCACCTCTAAAGAGCAGTTGGTCTCCACCACTCTGAAAAAGCCATACAATGTCTTCCCCACTCAGAACTAGGAGCCCTACACTCCCAGTGCCCAAGCACCTCTTCTTGTCTCTACTCCCTTTACTTGCTGCCCTTTGGGAACATGGTCTTCTTCACTTGCTAGACTTGCACTATGCTATCTCAGACTTGGCATAGGAAGAAATTCATGCAGGGATCAGTGGCAACCAGCATATACAAAATCATTTTCTTTACAGATTTAGTTAAAGTGGCAGGGATAAGATCCAGGGCTGGCACTGATTTTTGCCCTGTTGACTTCCATGTTGAACTAATTAAAGGTTCGTGCTCTAGCAAGGCTTACACGCACCAGGGCTAGGGCTTTCCGGTCTGGTATCCTGAGCTCTGCTGCAACTCATTGTGTCCACATCAGCTGGCAACAGCTCACCACAAACACTTCTGGGGTTGGTTATGAGATGAGACAGATCTGCAGAGAGATCAGGACACGGTCTCATGGTCCCTTAGCCCTCTGTGACTCCTTGGTTCACAAGACACTCATTACCCTGGGCATTCACTTGTGTCACTCAACAGAGGCCTTGGCCCTGAGCTGCTGTGGCCCTTGACATAGTGAGAGTCCCCAGAAGGGATTGGCTCCCTTTCCACTAGGCATGTGGTACTGCTGTGCCATGCCACGTCTGAGGATAAGGTTGCAGTACACCTTGGCAAGGTGAATCCTGGCCACTGCTAACTTCACCAACACATCGTCCATTTACCTATTCTCTAAAAATATAGTCAAATTTTCAGGGAAGGTGCTCTGGACAGAAGGGATGCTAGAAAGAGTGACTGTTCCTGAGAAGGGCGGTTTTCAGGCACACAAACCAACGTGCTTCATGACACCACTGTCAGGGGACCCCCGGTAGCAAGGCTGGGCTCAGGTAGTGCCGGTGGGGCCACAGGGCCCGGGGCATGGGCCCAGGCAGTCTCTCTTGCCCCAACAACTTACAGGCTGCATGCCCACAGCCCGTCAGGTTGCCGTCTTTGATCCTTCATAGCTTATGAGCCCTTTTTGCAGCCTGCATAAAAGCCCTGGAGGTGCATTTAGATCTCTCCTGGTGCAGACTCTGTCACTGCCTGGAGCAGTGGGTCTGGCTCATTCAGAGACAGCACTTACTCCTCTTCAAAAAGGCACACAAAGTGCTTTTGGGACTGCCTCTAAACAGGAACGGCTGACACCGCAAGCCTGTATTTTAAACCAATTCAGATCAAACACTAAGGAAATGCCAAACCAAAGAGCTTTCTATTTCCTCTGCTTCCCCTGTAATCCACCCGACTGTCTGCCAGTGCCTGGGAGCGCTGCTGGCCTAGAAGTTACCAGTCTCCTTTCACACTCAGGAGAGTTGGTTTTATCTATCCTATCCCTGATGGCCTCCAGCAATAAAGCTTCCTACACAACCCACCTTAAATAAATTAGGGCAATTACTCAGGGCTTCTGGAGCATAATTGCTAATAAAATTCAGCAGATTTTCCCCAAAAGACATGAAAGGGTTGGAAGCAGAAATAAACTAAAGGGGAAAGAAAATGCAGGACAAATAATAGCCCTTGATCCATTCATGTCTCATCCACCGCTGGTGAGTTTTTGTTCTTAGAGTCACATATTTCAGAGATGAATACTCCCAAGCTGTCTCCAGTGAGGGAATGCCTCATGCCCGCTGCTTTGGAAAACTGGTCACTTGGTTTTGAAGATCTTCCTGAACCTAGAGAATGTCAGGAAATCCTCAGGCTTGGATTTACAAAGAATCAGCATGGCATCAACAAAACACGAAGTCAAAGATGCCCAGATTCATCCTGCCTTTCTCTCATAGGAACCCTCTCCAATACTTTTTTTTCCTGAAGAAAGTTTAATGCACAGAGCAATGACTTCATAAGCCAGGATGGTCTTAGCTGTTCTCTTGAGGCACTGTGGACACTGATACTTCTACATGGTCTAGGTTCAAGACAGTTAAGGAGCTATTCAGACCATCAGGCCTGGCTCCCTGTGGACAAAAGTAGACCCAACAGATGAGTTAGGCATCTCTCATAGGCAGCCCAAATGGCAGGAACCCAAAACATTCCAACTAGGAGCAGGAATAACCAGCATTGCTTTCTGTGTTACTAGGTTATCTCACAGGGTCTACAAGAAGAGCAGCTTAAGGACTGCAGAGCCATTGGATGTGTCTGTCATACAGGAACACAAGGCTGATAAAGGACTAGGAGGGTCACCAAGCCCTGTCTCCAAGTAAGCTGTCTGTCGCTTTAACTGGGAGCAAATTATAGGTATTACTAACAAGAAACATGAAATAGTTCCAGCATGTCTTGCCTCCAGTCTGTCTCTACTTATGGCACATAGCCAGTACTATATAGGAAAACAAAAAAGCCTCTGAAACTAAATTATATCTTGGAGGAAGGAGGAGGGAGTTTTCTTCCTGAGCAGGCCACTAGCAACATCCCTGAGCATAGCATTTATGTGGGAGAGATATAGGAAAACAAATGGCTATGCAATCTTCTTTCACATTCTCTCAGATACATCAGCATATCACAAACCCAAGGATTCTTATCACAAGTGTAATTTTATGTCATTATGATTCTATTATGTAGTTATAAAATCCCTTTCACAAGCTCACAGAGCTCCACCTTCAGAAAAAAACATAGTTTTCTTGCCTGCCCCCATTACTTCCTAGTGGAAGACCATTCCAGAACTTTACTCCCCTTGCTACATTTGATTTTAAATATAGCACATACCAAGTTTTGAATTAGATGAGTTAGATAACAGGGGAAGCGGGATGTCCTGGACAGGGAAAGAAGATGCAATATCAGAAAGCTTTTCACCCTGTTCTTAATATCTCCCTGCTCCTCCAAGTCAGCTGAGATGCTGAATTGGTCCCATTAAATAGGACCTAAATTTGCCTTTTGTCATTTTCTTTTCCTTCCTTGTATTTATACTTCAGCAGATCAATATCCTGAATTCCTGCTTCTGCATGGTAAGTGTCTCTTCTTTAAGCTTCTCTGATGCTAATACTGCAGGTTGGTAATCCAGACATGCAAGCCACTTCCCTTCAGGGGAGGTAATGAATCAAAATAAAACAGTGTTGTAGAAGTGGAGAGTCAGTATATGTTTCCCTTCAAAAGGCAGGACTCACTTTGGGAGCCCTGCATGACAGAACACACCAAAAAGTCTCTCCTGGCAAGGTTTACCCAGTACTTATAGCTGATACCTATTAAGCAGAGCCCCCTTGACCCAGGAAACATATTGCAGTAGGTCCAAACTCCTCTTTGTTTCTGTATTTGCCACACCAGTAGACGATATGAGCCGTACTGAGGTGTCATGACCCATGGAGTGGCCTCCTTGTCCTTTACCTGCCAAGAGCGAGGGGACCATTTTCTAAATTGCAGCACAGAGCACCTCAACTGAATCTACCTTTGTGTATGAAACTAGGATGATGGTTTTCTTTATTGATGAATTATTCCTTGCACAATGAAAGAAGCAGTTGTCAACCAATGGCTGTAGAACAAACCAATTCCTTAAGGCCAGCAATCCTCCAATGGTCTTTTCTTCAATCCAGATAAATCAGCCCCTCTTTATATCAAGGCTTCATGAACTGTGAAGTAAATAATCATTAAGTGTTTTAAAAAAATAGTCAATCAATTCTCAGAGACTATTATAGACTCCAGAAAATCATTGAAGTTCCTTACAATCACGGTTTGTAACTCTGCAATGCTTCCTCCCAAGGCATAGAGCCCTCCGACACAGCAGCTCCTAAACTGTTCCCCTGGCACCCCCACTTCCACTCTGCAAGGTGGCAAGCGTGGTCACACACTCTTACCTGGGAACTGCGTTCCTAGCGTGTAGTCCTCATGTTGTAACATGTTTCTAGCACCTAGGAGTCATCTGAACCTGCTTTGCAAAGTATTTAGAAATGAAGTGTTAAAGCGATGTGACCCACAGCACAAATTAACACCCAGCAGACTCAGCTGCGACTATTCGCTGCTCTGTATTGCAAGCAGAACTGATTGGATGCTAATGTTATTAATGGAAAATGGCATTAAAGGATGGTAATTCGATCCAGGGCACTCAGATTTAACATTCGTGGTAGCAGTAATGATTTATTCAAATTGAAGCATTACCTTGAGGAGACAAATTATTTCATGATCCCATTGCGGCAGGACTGGATCCAGCCACCATCTTGAAAGGGAGACTGTGGTGATGCCATGCCACATGAACAACAGTGCATGCTGCTCAGGGCAAATCTGGGCCAAAGTGGGGTTCAAATCCGCCCAGAAAATCTTGTTTCTCTACATAGTCAGAGGAGCCTATATCCTGGAGAGCACAGAGGACAAGGGGATGGGAGACAAATGGTGAGACCAAGGTTTTTCTCCTTTAGTATTCCATATATAGACTGGGCCAGGACAGCAAGCAGTCCTTGCTCATATGCCGAATCCCATGGATTCTGACATGAAAGACTGCCCTGTGATTCCAGACTTGCTGGTGCAAGCTCTGTGTACCTACACCCCTAAAGTCTTGTACTCACGAAATCAAGGATCTGCATTTCTTTTCCAGGGCAATTTTTTCCAGATAAAAAGACAGGTAGAAGAGCAGGACCGTAAGGAACTCATCTAGTTTCTCATTTCTAAATGGAAGCTAGAAATGTCACTATGAAGTCTGCAGATTTGCAGGTATATACACCACCTTTATGAAAACAAGTCTCTCCTCAGGGGCCTGCATTATATCAAATATTAGCTATATGGTTGCAACCTATTGGTAGCAAGCACTCCACCCTACACTAAGACTTTGAAGGCTTTTAGAGAATCATTAACAGTCCAATAAACATGCTGAAGGGTGGATTGATTTGGGTATCACCAGACATACTGCCAAGCAGCATGTTTTCTGCACTGAACACACTGGAAGAGTTGCATTCACAGTCAAAGGAAAAGGGACAACTCGGCCACCTCTCCCCCTCTGAAAGGACAGAATGACTAAGGCTCAACAAGGTCTACAGATACATTCCTAAATCAAAGGCAATGCAGACACTGTATGGCCCTGGTGATCTCAGGGATATGCCTTTGAGATATGCTCCGCCTGCTGCCTCCTCACTTTTAGCCTATAGAGAAGTAATGCTGGAAAGTGAGAGCAGCAAACAATGAGCCCTGTAGCTCTGACGGGAACAGCAGCAGCACAGGAAGGCAGACCAGATTTTCAGTCGTGTTAGCACTCCTGGTGCACACAGTGTTGTGGATGCGCTGGCTAACATGGAATTTAACATCTTGGCTTGCTTTAGGTAAAAGAGTGGAAAGCTTTCAAACAGGTGGTAGGGTTATTCCTCTGCACGTGTCAAGGACAACATGCATTTGGTATTGTTTCCCACTGAACCTCATAGATGAGACATTTTAAACCTCTGATATTTCATACTCTATTTATCATACACTTTGGTCCCTCCACTACCAGCATAAGTCTCAAAACAAACTTTAAATGACATACCTCATAGCTGCTGCAAATGATAACATGATGTGACTTAACTTTATTCTTTCAAAAGCAAAGCAGCATCTGAAAACATACAGAGGACAAAACCAGTATTTCCTAAAAAAAAAAAAAAAATAAAAAAAGGTTATTGTTAGTAGAAATAGCTTTCTAACTTGTATGGGTGATGCCTTGCTGATATGAAATACCAGCAATTACTCACATTTGACATCATCCAGTGTGACATATTCATGTTGTATCCACTCGGGACAGCCTATGCAGTTTCCCTTCTTTGTCAGCCAGTCCTTTTTCAGGATGCACTGCAATCATCTTGGAAGATGCTAATGTTTGATCAACATGTAACATTTTTGAACACAGTGTTAATTCCAGTCCGAGAATATTAAGATTATCTACCTGGTATGTACTCTCTTCATTGCACTCCGTTTCAAAGGGACAAGTAGTGAAATGTGTTTGGTAGGTATCCTGAACTAACTTCCAACTATTAGAACCACAAAACAGGCTGGGGATGTTGAGAGAAACAGGACATTTCACCTCTAAGGTTGCATCTGAAGTTGCTCTTTTAGTTGCTAATATAATAAATTGCGACTATATTATTTAGATCAAAGAGGTTTTAAGTAATGGATGAAAGTCAGCTATACCATGTTGTGAATTTATAAAATTAATAATAGTAATAATAATACTACTGCTTTAATCTTTGAAGTGCCTTACACAGATGAATTAATTACCTCACAATACTCTTTGGAGTAGATGAGAATTGCCTCGTTCTAAGCGATCTGGAAACAGCAACAAAGATGCTGAACAACTTTACCAAAGTCATACCAGGCTGGTGCCTGAGCTAGCATTCAACACCAGGCATGTCTGGCTCTGTCTTTATGTTCAGGCCACTCATCCGCACTGCTGAAACGACAGCTGGCTTCCTGTTTAACGTACTTTGTTCAGACATGATCCTCCAACAATGGATGAAAATATTCCCACCCAAATAATCTTGTTTCTTTTTGAGCTAGACTGGTTGAATTGAAATACCTCTTTAATGTCTTGACACGCACTTCTTAATGGTGAATATTTTTTCCTTCCTTAAGGTTTTCCTCAGCTGCTGGATTGGATCTGAAATATAGAGCGTGAGCATGCAGTAGTATGAGTTTAAACTACTAGCAGCAGTACAAATAGGTCAACATCTTATGATACAAAGGCTTATCTATTTTGCCCTCTGACACTAAGAAAACATCTATGTTGTGGTGGGGTCAGTGTGAGACATTGCTTTCAAGAGCACAGAAGCAAAGAGTAAAGGAACATCCCCGTGTCCTCCTGCTCTGTTTCCTGCCACCATGTGCACTGCACCATGTAAACCCAAGAAATCAGTGTCTCAGGTAGCTTTAGGAAGATTTTAAATATAAACTGCTCTGTTCCAGAGCTTTTCTTTGGGATCATTGAGGGTAGAGACAGGCAGAGGTCACCAGGAAGCTCACACCTCTCCCTGGAGAGCTACTGGGCAGAGTCAGCAGCGTTCCCAAGCCCAGCAGAGAAGCTGGCTGGAGCTGCTGAGACACAGACCATGAAAGACGCCTGCAGTAGCTGTGTGACCAGGAGAGAGGTGAGCAGCCTCACTCCACTGTGACAAAGGCTTGGAAAATGCCCAGCAGGGCAGGAGGCAGCAGCAGGCAGCGTGGGACTGACCCACCGCCGCCACGCTCCACTGCGCTCCCTGCCCTGCCCTTGGGAAGAGAGCAGGGGGATACAGGTTGGGTGTGGGGCGTTTTTGCCCCAGTGGTTTAGACGGCCTGATAAAGTCTTCACCCACAACTGCCACAGACATTCAAAGCACAGTGAAGTGCACTCTGTCCCCTGCAGATCTGTGGCTTCCCTAAAGGTCTGCAGTCCTCTGGTGCTCAGCATTGCATAGGGTCATACGTAACACCAGCAAGAGGGAACATCAGTCTGTGGACCTCCACCTATAGACACCTGGGGTAGCATTTGGCCCTCACGTCCAGCACTGCTGCTCCAGTGCATGGAGCACATTTCTGACATGTGGCAGGACTCACCACACACTTTTAACCATCCCTCTGCAGTGGGTTCACTTTGAGAGCAGTACGGAGTAAGTGCGTATTTCTGATTTTCTCCATTCACAGAATGCCACAGAGCAGCAGATGGGGAGCTCCAGTCTCAACTGGAAAAAAAAAAAAAAAAAATTTGTCCTGTAGTTGATGTTTGGGTAAAACAATATTAGACTCTGATTTTACCTTACTTGGAACTGCTGCATCAAGGCCTAAACTAAAATTATCCAAATTTGAAACTAAGCATCATTCTTTTACCTTGCAGATTCAAGTGTGTTAGTATCATCTTTCCAGTACCACACACCTGGAGTTAGTTTTATCATCTGCAAGAAAACAGCATATAGATTACGTGTCATAAACCTGTGCTCAAGTTCTCAGCCCAACAAAATATTTATAAGGCAAGCACTGTGTATATGAGCCACTTTTTTTTTTCACCGAGATGTTGTTTGTGTGTGTTATTTGAACAGAAGTTCTCTGAGATTAAAGTTTGCCAGCATAAGAAAGAAAAATGTGTATCTGCCCTTTTTTATGTCATTCAGGGTATGACTAAACAATTAAAAGTTTGCTAAGGAACATTAGTTCTTTGATTGCCAATGAATCAGTAAAGACTGAGAAATCAAATGGAACCATGTATTAAGCAACACATTGCTTTTATTTGGTTGGGGTTTTTTTTTATAATATTGATGTAATTCTAGAGACTAAGTACCAGGAGAAAGGAAACCTTTATTTAAAAATGGGGTATGTTATGTACTTTCCCAATATTCTGAGAACTTTAAATAAACACCAGATAGACCCTTCAGGGGACAATGGACAATATGAGTAACAGCATTTTACATTATCCTTTTTTTTTTTTTTAATCTATTAAAAAAAATCCCCTGGAAATAAATAAGATCTATTAGACCTTTCCTAATTAACAAGAGACACTTGCAACCCTTAGCTATTATTTGCAGGTCACCTTTAAAGCAAAATTACTCTTATTGCTGAAGTCCATCCACCTACAAATTTAAACGGAGTGAAACTTTAAGGCTTTCTGTGACTTTTTGCCAGGTACCATTTAGCCAGCAAGCCACAAGGCTCTCCTAAATTCTTGCTCAATGTAATTTGGCAGTAGAGTTCTGGGTATGGGACACCAGAATAATCTCACGTCAGCAGCCAGCAGCACAGGGAATGGTTAGACCACAGAGATGAGTATTAGGAAACCATGGCTCTAATCCTCTGACAAAAAGTGGTTATTTCAACTTGTCTGTTCTAGTCTTTGGTTCCAGCTTTCTAATACTGGTTTACAACTCTCAAATCAAAAGGGCCATGCAAATGCTGTACCTTTATGTTACACACAAGAGATCAGGAAGTGTGAAAGAAAAACAGAAAAGGTGCTAGTACAGCATAGCAAGGCTACTAGCGCATCCCAGGAAGGAGAAAATACCACTCGCGTGTCCTCAAAATACATCTCTGCTGCTTCTCACTAATACGAATGGATGAATGACTGTCCCTGGCCCCCACGCTCCCTGGACAGGGCAGTGGGACAGGTCCCTGCCCACCCCAAGGGGCCTCCCGTGGCCCCCGGATCTGCTGCAGAGGCAAACGTGAACAGCAGCAACAAGACGGATCTGGGAAAGGTGGGGAGACTCATGATGCTTGTCTGGGGCACCGCCAGGAGAGAAGCAGGCAAGGCAGGCACTGTTTACAGCAGTGTCCTGGTGACAGTCTGCTGTCCTCTACAAACTGCAGATTCCGGCATATAAATCTCCCTTCAGCCGGCTCTGAGAACTGGGACTCACGGTCTGTGTGCTCAGCTCCTTCCCAGCTCTGCTAAGCAGCTTCCCTGGGTAACATTTTAGTCCAAACAGGGAAATTAAGCACTTTCCATGTGATAACATCTCCACAGTCACTCATTTGGGCTTACTGTGTTTTTGACGGTCAGGAGCTGCAGAGATTTTCCTGGTTACCAGCCCAGGCCTGGCAGCAGTGAAGGCAGCTGCACCTGGCCCCTCTGTTACGGGCATTGGTGTCTGTACAGCACTCTGAATGTTAAACATACTTTAGCTTAGGACTTTACAAGATTTAAAAGTACATCTACCAGATCACAAGTCTGTGATATGACCTAGGTCCCTATGTGAGCAGTCAGCTCAAGACTTGCAAGTTGCCCCTGGAAATAATTCCTGTATGCTAAGACAGGTCGCTTAAGGGCATGATTTTGAGGGAGGGGTTTTGATCTTTGGGATATTGTGAAGCTTTTGCTTTTGTAAGCAGAGAATCTCTCATACTAGTCATTCACAGTGGATCAATGTCATGTATAACTGGCACTGCTTAGATCACACCCAAAACAGGTACAAGTTATATTGACAGAAGCACTTTTTGCCAATAGAAGTCAAGTCCCCGTGAAGGGTGAGGTTTCATGTTATGGCTAAGCCAGCCTAATAGCTAGTTGTTGATAGAAGAGGTATTCTTGATCCCATCAGAGTTTTCCCATCACTTGTCTTTGTATTGATTCTTTATCTTCTCTGTCCCCACAGCAAGGCGGCTCCCTAAAGTGTCAAAAATATCAATCCAACAAAAATAAATGAGAAGCTTTCTGCTGAGTTCGTATTTTACATCAGTTCATGATGAAGACAGAGAAGGGCCAGTGGAGATGCAGATAAAGATAAGGGCACAGGTGAGAGACCCCATTTGTCAATAGATCAGGCCAGCTATAAGGTGAAAACCAGCCACGTCTAGGAAAATTTTACTAGTACAGCTGCACTAGGCCAGCATGTACTTTGAAGAGATGAAAATACCTGACCTAAGACTTTTAGACATGTCAGTTCAGTAATTCAGAAGGAATATTTCCTGTGCTTTCTGCTCTTAAAGATGGCATAATTCATTTTTGCAACAGCACGAACTAGGGAAAATACTCCTGAAAGCAACACTGAGATGTTCATGACCCCATGGAAGCACAAATGGACAATACAATGCAGGGGAAGAAAATTCCCATAAAACGACCTGTCCCTAACCTCCCCCCATTTCCATAGCCTTTCAAACACTGCGTCTTTTCTCCTGTAGGGACTCTTTAAAGGTTTATCCATGCAAACACAATCAGTCCACGGATAGCTAAGCAAGAATCTCAAATCAGCCTGAAAATTCAGCTCTGGCTCGGTTCTCTACAGCAATCTCTTTTTTTCTTCTTTTGACAATCGTATTGTGTACGTTGTGTTTCCAGTTGCTATTGCAGGCTGCCAAGTACATATCCATGACTTGGCAGCCAAGTTACATATTTAAAAGGATGAGAGAAGCAGGTTTGGGAACGACCTCAGATTTCATCCATGGCAGCCAGGCAGCGCTATAGAAATAGGCTCCCCATCAGGGGAAAGGGGGAGGTATGGAACTTATGGCTCATCGACTATTTTTTATAGAGAGGGGGATGTCATCTGCTTCAGAACACCATCAGCCCATCTTGACTCCAGTAAAAGTCATGCCAGAAGAACTGATAAAAGTAAAGGATATGTTGCAGATACTCAGGGCTACCTGTGTTAGTCTTCGCAGAGCAGGAGGCAGGGGAGACAAGCATTTGGCTGTACTAAAGTTAGGAGAAAATTGGTACAAAAAACCCAGACAAAAGATGGGGAGAAACTAAGCCTGAGAACTACCTACAGGAAGAACAACTGTGAATGTAAAGATTGGGACTGAGCCCTAAAGACAGAGTTGGCTAGGCAGGCAGGGAAGGCCTGGGAACCAGTGCAGCACACAGGTGAACTAGGGGAAAATGAAGACAAATCCAGAAGGGATTTGTGGGGAGTGGGACAGAATTGGCTCTGGCCCAGCACAGGGGCCAGGACAGACAACAGTGTTAGGGGGAGCCCCAAGACTGACTGAGTTACCATGGCAGGAGGCTTGGGATACTCAGATGCAGCACTGTACTACCCTTAACCAAGTGCTTGCTGGAGAAGGTAAATTCAGCCCAAGTATTTAATGAGCTGAGGCCACAGAGGTGAGCACTAAACATCCCACTATTGTTGATGACCCAAATGGGTATCAGTCTGGAAAAAAAAATACTAAAAGCCTGACATTGTGTAGCAAAGGAGATTAGTGTCTGTTGTATCCCTGCTTCAGCTGTTGCAAGAGTTGGAAGCTATAAAATGAGTGAGCCAGAAGATTACAAGAAGTGAAATTAAGGCGTAATTGTTGAAGCAGTTGAAGGCTACATGGGAAACTGATTTCCACATGGGCTTCAGTCACAG
The DNA here is from genome assembly GCF_003259725.1 of Athene cunicularia. NCBI lineage: Eukaryota > Metazoa > Chordata > Aves > Strigiformes > Strigidae > Athene > Athene cunicularia. The sequence goes on from NW_020799101.1 coordinate 7,361,003, forward strand.
AATGCCAGGTAAATCACTCCAACCCGCATTCAACCCTAATGACCATTATTTGCATACTCTTTACTTTCTGAGCAAACAGCTTGGTTTCATCAAGTATGAAATGCAGGACTCAGTATCCACAGCTGTGACCGAAGCCAATGGGAACTCTTCTTTGAACAGTCCAAGAGAATAATACTAAGCTGTCTGAAAAAACAGCTCCTTGGCATTTCCAGTGGAAGACTCCATAATAGACAGATGGCGTTTGTCTTTTGCTCATTTGTTTTATCATCTTCTTTCTGTGGGAATTATACACATCTCAGGGGTGAAAACTAAATGGATAATGTTGTGAAACACTCAAGATGTGACAGTGACGAGCTCCACAGGCAACATCCTAAGCAATAATTCTTCTCCAGAGCTGAGGCTGGACAGCAAACAGTAACTAAGGTGTATAATGAACTGGGAAATATTACTTTCTTGGAGCATACGCTGCCCACTGTGTGCACTGATTGAGGCAGGTGACCTACAGAAGAAAAAATTTAAAAAAAACCCCTGTCAGTGTGTAATTAAAAACTAGGTTATGAGGCATAAGCACAAAGAAAGCAAGAATCAGGCTTGCTCTGATCATCATAATTCTGACAACTGACCTTGCAGCCCTAATAAGCTTCTTTTAATGTTGTTTCTTGTGGTGTCTGTGTGTCCATGTTCATCCCAGTAGCTGGGAACACTCAACAATATGTATATGTATCCATTCTTTAGGTATATCTAATGTTTAATTCAGATATCACACCCAGAAAATAAACACATGCATAAACTCAACAAAAATATCACTGACTCACCATCCAGTCATTCACCTCTTTTCTGCCTCTTGTTTCTTCTTGCTGTGTCAAGTCTCTGTCTTCCATACCCACCATATTAATTTCCTCCTCTTTTCCCAGGGGCAGATAAATGTCAGCCCTGGTTTCTCTGGGAATATTAGACTCTGTGTGTGCGCACTACTGTTTGTTTTAGACGCACAAGTACAGAATTCAGTTTCACAGTAGCTAATACTTAGTCCATGACTACGCCATTTACCTGCCAAGTACTTCTGCCTGCTCATTAAAAACAGGATCATGCTACATGAATGGAATAAATAATGTCCTTAGGCGTAATACTGTGAACACTGGTGTGGCTTTTGACTTCATGTTTGTGCAGAATTGAAGCTCCTAACTCCTCGTTTTCAGCAATTTGCACTGTTTTCACATATCAGCACTGCTGCATTTCAGTCCCATTCCTTCAGTCCTCCAAAGCAACGGGTAGTTAGATAGCTGCACTGTAACTTCTGGAGAGATACCGTGTCCACCTCATGTCCTCATCTGCCTGGGACACCAGCACCAGCCTTGCCCCAGATTCACAGCCCTGTGGCCTGGCTACCTGCCACCTTCAGTGGTGGCTACACCCATAGAGACAAACTGGCTAAAGGTGTTTGATAGGCAAAGGCAGAATTAGCTACCGAGTCCAGACCGAAGGTCTAAGGGAAATCAGGAGGCAACGATTGCCTAGCACCCCTTACGGGAACACAGGCTGCGTTTGGAAAGCCAGAAAAACCAGCTGCACATTCTTTTACTGAAATCCTCATGCAATTACTCCCTCTGCATGGCTTTATCAGATGAGATTATTGAACATTAGCAGTTGTCAGCTATTTTCACGCAGCTAGGCATTTGCCTTGTGCTCCTAACAATCAACCTTTTGTTACTAACATGCTCTAATAGAAAGGAAGAAGTATTTAAATATACCCCATACTCAATAGGTATTTTCAACATTTTGATTTGATTCTGTATTCTGAGGTGCTCAGAAATCTATAGAGTTTAACAAAAATCTCATAGTCTAGTTTCTAGTTCTTCTGTAGGATATAATAACTATCTCCCTGCTACAGAATTAGGGGGGGGAAAGTGAAAATTTAATATAGATGTACTATAGACAAGATCTTCTCTATTCAGTTCTGTGAGTTTTGAAGGTAGTAATTGCAGAGAACTTTACTTTTAGTTTTTAGTTTATTACAGAGACTTTTTAGCTTACTAGAATTTTTAGTTATCTTCCACATGTAGTGCTGGGGATAAGACTAAGGGCATCAGTTGCCTTTAACTAGGCTTTGTGAGTATGTTTGCAAGCACGCTGTGAATGAGGTCTGCAGCAGGAAAACAAGGGGTCTGCCAAATAAGAAATAAATGCTGTTTTGAAAGAAATATGTTTATGTTTTTAGGTACAGCCTGGCAAAAGGAAATGTTGCTTTCACTATGACATGTGATTGCTAGATTGCCAGTTCAACCGTGCAACAGCTCTTACAGGGACTGCTAGAAAATATTTCATGATGCTTGCCAGTGAACAGCAAGGCAACCAAGAGGTCTTCTATAGAGTCCTGCTTGAAATACACAGCACTGGTACTTCTGGAAGTGTTTTTGTCTCCTTAATCCTATTCAAAATAGATTTTTAACTGCTGACCTACAAACATTTGGAGCAGTGAATTGTGAATTGTGAACTGCTCCAACAGATAGGGTACAGGTGCTGTTAACAGCTACCTAAGCACAAGCAAGAATGACCTCATGGTTCTTAGTCCAGGATGCAACAGAGATCTGTCAACTTCTGCACAGGCCAACACACACAAAAAAGTTCCTGAGTGGTGGGAGAGAGTATCTTCAGCAGTGGAAAAGGAACAAAAATTTCCTATACTGTTCTTGATTTTCCTTAAATGAAAGACTACAAAAAATGTGTTTGGTCTTAGAGGGAAATTTATCCCCTCTCTACAATTCCTGGCTGGTGCTGTTATTGGGATGACAAGAGGAACCAGCTTGTCTGTGTCTCCACCCTCCTGATGCAGGAGAGAGTAAAGGCAAATGGGTCATGAAAGGGTGGATCAGGGGTTTTTAATACTGCTGTTTCATAGATGGAACTGAAATATGTTGTTGCATCTGGAAATGCTGGCCTGCCCAACTATATAATCACCACGCTGCTGCAAGCAAAATCTACTCTAGAGACAGGTCTATGCTATAGGCTTCTGCCTGCATAAATACGTGGATGAGAGTGGCAGAGAGATGTGATACCTGACCCACATAGGTGTGCTAAAGAAGCTTTACTAGCATAACTTGTTTCGCTGTGGGGTAGGGAGGGGCGATAACTTTCTTGTGATGAACAGCTACAGAGCATAATTTTGCTGCTGTAAGAGCATCCACATGCTTTGCTGGTTTAGTATCACAGGATTCCCATGTGCCAACGTACAGTGTCCCTGATGTAGGCAGAGATTAGACCACCATGCGCTTTCTAAAAGGAGACAGTAAGGGAAACTCATGCCAGGCAGAGGGTGAAGGAGGAGAAACATGGAACACCTTTTAAATAAGTAGAGCTTGAAATGCTATTACATTGCAATGCACTGACAAGAGTGAAGAAAGGAACTTTAAGTATGCATGCTGGGTGTAAGCGCATGCTTTTTAATGCGATGCCTTGCATTTAACATAAGTGCCAAGACTAGAAATGTGAATCCCCTGAATATTTTCTCCTCTTCTTCCTGCTCCTGTGGGTTTGGCTTGCAATGGGGAAAGCAAAATTTATGGTGAGGTCCTGAGATGCCACATCTCCTTGAGTTGTCACCCCTTGGCTGTGCCCCACAGTGCCCCAAACCTTCAAGGAGAACCTTTCAAATAAATGACAGGCAACTCCAGAGAGAAAGGCTGCCCAGCCTGCAGGGCTCCACACAGTGTCTCCCGAGAGATAAAAGGAAGGCTGCCGGGATAGATTCATTCCTGTCTTTAAGATGGTATCACATGGGATGAGCAGGGCTGCAGCCTGTCTGCTAAGTCCTCTGTGCAAAACTTCAAACAGAAGCTCTGGAGGCGGCAGGGCACGGGGCTGACTCACCGGCCGGCTGGGTGGACACAGCCTGTCCAAGCACGTCTCAGCTTTCCAGCTCCTGTGTGGGTTGCCCTCAGACAGCTCTCTTGTCCTCAGCTCCCTCCGAGGGCTCTCACATGGCACATTATTTTAGTCATGTTTTTGGCTTTGTCTTTTTTCAGCTCTTCCACTGCCCTGCAAAGCAACGGTGGGGAGTTGCAGGGTGACCTGCATCACACACAGAAGCCACTGCTTTGCATTGCTACACACCTGGCTGGACCGTGAGTGAGGTGCTAAGGCACTTAAGGGTTTTAATTTGGGCGATTAAATTCTCCAGTACTAATCCTAGGGGTGTTCCTCTCTATGAAATAATACCATGCATATAAACTTCATCAGCAAATATAAGAGGCCATCAAAAGTTAACAAAAGTTAACACTGTAGTTACACAAGTGCTACAAAGTTATCATCACTTTATATCCTTCCTATGGGCTTGGTCTTTTGCACAGCCCTGCTTAAGGATAAGCAAAGTTCAGAAACCCAGGCCCATGATTTTGACAGAAGGAGCTAGCTGGCTCTCCCTGTGAGTCAGGACAGTACAAATGATGAGAGACGCAGAGTATGGAAGCAATGAAACTGCAGATTTTAGACAAGATTATTTTCCTGACTTTCCCAAATTCATTTGAAATGTGCAACTACTTCCCAGAACTACATGTACACACCAAATACACCTATTTGCAAATAAGGAGCAGCATTTTACCTTCTGACATTTACTTTATTTCTTTAAGAAACTGGGGGGAAAAAATGTAGACCCACTAGAGTCAGTGAGAAGTTTCCACTAACAGGATCAGAGTTCATTCTACAGTAAGTACAATATACTGAAAATCAACTCAGAACTTATTCTTTGTTTTATAAACTAAGTGAATGAATGCGAGGAGTCTAGCTCTGAGCCCTTCAAGTTTTCTACCTCTTGCATTTTTGGGGGTTGTTCACATCTTTAAAAGGCTACTTCGTGCCTCAAGACTTCAAATCTTTTTCCAGTCACATAAGTCAGCAGAAGTCCTTTACATATTTCACACAGTCTAAGTAAATCCATACCAAAAAAAATATCCCTTTCCTAGAGAGAAAAAAAAAAAAAAAAAAAAAAAAAAAAAAAAATTCATGTCCTCAGCCCCTGGGGTATTTTAACCATCTGGATGGGTACTTCCCTTCTGTGGTGTCTGTTACTCCCTGCCTGCCCCACTGCTGAAACAGGCACAGAGCAGCAGTGGCCGAGGTGAGGGAAAGGACAGATGACAGCGCAGGTGTGTGACCAAACTATCTGCTGTGCACATTTAGCTACATTAGCTCTGCAATACACTTAAATAGATGTTTGGGGAAAACAACAAAAGTTTGTGTTTAATAACTGGGAAGCGATGCTGAGGAATGCACACCAAGGGCTGAAAAGTAAAGGAAACCATGTGGCAAGGACAATTACCAGTTAACAGAAAAATAGTTAACCTGCATTTACAATGAACATGGGTGCTCCCTAATCCTTATTGTGATCCCACAGTAGTAGGATTTTGGTTAGGAAGAGTCCATCTGACAACGTATTAGAGTTTGGAGCAACAACTTTTCACTTACAGATAATCTACTGCTATTCATAAACATATCTACCTACTAGTTCCTAGAAAAAAAAAATAATTAAAAAGTCATAGTATTTTCTCATTCTCAGGGGTCCTACACACGTTACAACCTGGAAATCAGAAGGCTGATTGCCAGGAAAATGCTGCTTACATAAACAGCAAAAGCACCCAGCCTGATTATGGCCCTTCCAGGTTTCACTGAAGCACTCAGCAGGTGCTGAAGTTGCTGTCATTGACTTCTCAGGGATGGCACTGCCATTTACCTACGAACTGTTCGATAAACTTGAAGTGGTTTTGAGTCATTTGCACAACAGCTGATCAAACAAGCTTTTTACAAGCCTCACATTCCCCTGTGCAACCCTTCCATAGACAGTAAAGATAAACCTGCAGTCAGAGCCCTGGCAAACCAGCCGAGAGAAATCCAAGTAGTAAACCAGAGTCTTGTATCTCTTCTGATTATTAAGTACTAAACAAGTTTATTTTTGTCTGCCTTCTCATCACAAAATATTTTTTTATATATACATCACCTACAAGCCTAAGGAATTGGAGTCGTACAAGTTCTTTGCAGCAGAGCGAGCCAGCCGAGCAGCGCTGGCCTTATTTCCTAGCACGCCAACACTCCCTCTTACTAACGAGCAACCAAACAAAAACACGGCAGATGATTCCCTCCAGCTGCCCACTGCTCTGCGGTTTTTTCCCTTAAAGGACAAGCCAGTCCAAAATGTGCATGTCATCAGGCTGCTCCATTAGAGCTCATTAATTCACAGCTCCTCAGCCTCTAAACCCTGCGCATTTTTTTTTTTGCTTTGTGAAACAAATGAAGAGCTCTAGAGACAGTTTGTAGTAACGCCAGACAAGTTTAACTACTACCAATGTTGCCTATTCTATCAAGTTCAGCATCCCAGCTCCTTACTCAGCACTCCCAGCTCTCGGGGTGCCCTTGGCAGCTGTACTTTTGATCATCTTAAGAGGGGAAAAACCCCACATTCAGTAAAGTACTGAAAGCTCAGCTTGCATGCTAGCAACCCGAGAATAACTCAGCAATTTATATAGCTGCGCTCAAACCGGTCTCTATTTTATCGAGTCCCGCCGCCTGCCAAACAGGACTATTTTTGTCGCACTTATTTCCCCACTGTTTTATTTCGGTGACACGCACACAGCGAGCCGCCCCGCGTTGCCGCTGCCGGAGCGGCTGAGCCACAAGTTGCAGATGAAAAGCAGATCCTGCCCCCAAACACCCCTCACCACCACCACCACCCC
>NW_020799101.1:7367774-7371363 GCF_003259725.1 Athene cunicularia
GGTACAGGCACGTGGGGAACACAGGGTGGCAAATGTGCGACTGAGCTCTGTGGCAACGAGCGCACTAATGGTGGGGGCTGTGCGAAAGGGGCTGCGTGCGCCGCTTCGGGTAAGCTTCTTGCTTGCGGCGCTTTTCGCTTGCCTTCGCTGTATCGCTCTCCAGAGCTCTCGCTTGGCGGAGCCTCTCGTCTCCCGAAGCCTTTTGCTGGCCGGAGCTCCTCGCTTGCTTTCTCTCCGTCGCCTACAGAAGATTCTCCATTGCCTGTGGGATTCCTCCCATCACCCGCACCGGGAGCGCACCAACGGAACACCACCAGGTTACAGGCGGTGGTAACAAGTATTGCTGCATCTCTTCTGTTGTCTAGCTTAGGTATTCTGACTTTTGCTTTTTCCTTCTTTCTGTCCTATCGCTATTATCTTTATTTTGTAGAATAAAGCTTACAAGGTTTGCACGGCGTCTGACCTCGTTTGCATCTTAATCTCGCTCTTGGGATCATTTAAGAACCCTCCCCGATATTGGATCTGGACAATATCCATTTCCCTAGTAAGACTATCCAGAAAACTGCGTCAGCCAGATTGTATTGGTGAGGAGAAATGAATTGTTTTATACTACAGCAATCACTTTGGAAAAGTCTAAGCAACAGCTGTTCTAAGAACAAATAATACTTTGTCATAATACATTTTATTTATTACCAAAATTTCCAGAAGCCGAATTTGGCATTTTTTTTTTAATCTTCCATAAAGATTTTCATGCATAACTTGAAACTTGTCAACTGCAACAGTCGAGTGGTTACTTTAGAAGAGACACTTGAACAGAGACAAACATCCAGAGTACAAACAGCTGTATCTGAATTAACAAAACTTGTCTATTACTAACCTTATAAAGCAGGACGTGCCTTCCCTTTTATCAAAACCAAGCTGACAGATCTGCCTTTATACACACCAAACAGAATAAACTCTGTTATCGGCAAGGACGTTTTCCTTAAACGTTAGAAAAAAAAAAAAACAAAGCAAAGAATGGAGTGACTGTCCATAAACCAGTCTTATACTTCAGTCCTCTTTAATCTACTTCTTCGATGGTCGGGCCGCCAGAGCCACCCGCCCCGGCCCCTCCAGCTCCCTGGTACAATTTTGTGACAATCGGGTTGCAGAGTTTCTCCAGCTCCTTCTGCTTGTGCTCGTACTCTTCTTTCTCAGCCATCTGGTTGCGATCGAGCCAAGATACCACCTCCCGGCACTTGTCGAGCACTTTCTGCTTGTCTTGGTCACTGATCTTTCCCTTCAGTTTATCATCCTCCACCGTCTGCTTCATGTTGTAAGTGTAGGACTCAAGGGAGTTCTTGGCTGACACCCGATCTCGGTTAGCTTCATCCTCCGCTTTGTATTTCTCCGCTTCTTGCACCATACGGTCAATGTCATCCTTGCTAAGGCGACCCTTATCATTGGTGATGGTGATCTTGTTCTCCTTACCCGTGCTCTTGTCCACGGCGCTGACATTCAGGATACCATTGGCATCGATATCAAAAGTGACCTCGATCTGGGGGACTCCGCGGGGTGCCGGTGGGATGCCCGTTAGGTCAAATTTGCCCAGCAAGTTGTTGTCCTTCGTCATAGCCCTCTCACCCTCATACACCTGGACCAGGACGCTGCTCTGGTTGTCCGAGTAGGTGGTGAAGGTCTGAGTTTGTTTGGTGGGAATGGTGGTGTTGCGCTTGATGAGAGCTGTCATCACTCCACCAGCTGTCTCAATGCCCAGGGACAGAGGGGTGACATCTAACAGCAGCAGATCCTGCACATTCTCAGACTTGTCTCCCATGAGGATAGCTGCTTGCACAGCAGCACCATAGGCAACAGCCTCATCAGGGTTGATGCTCTTGTTGAGCTCTTTGCCATTGAAGAAGTCCTGTAGCAGCTTTTGGATCTTGGGGATACGAGTGGAGCCACCCACCAGCACGATCTCCTGGATCTGGCCCTTGTCTAGCTTGGCATCGCGCAGAGCCTTCTCCACAGGCTCCAGGGTGCCACGGAAGAGATCGGCATTGAGCTCCTCAAAGCGGGCACGAGTAATAGAGGTGTAGAAGTCAATGCCCTCGTAGAGGGAGTCGATCTCAATGCTAGCTTGTGTGGAAGAGCTGAGGGTGCGCTTTGCCCTCTCACAAGCCGTACGCAGCCGCCTCACCGCTCGCTTGTTGCCAGCAATGTCACGCTTGTGCTTGCGCTTGAATTCTTCCACAAAATGGTTCACCATGCGGTTGTCAAAGTCCTCCCCACCCAGATGGGTGTCACCAGCTGTGGACTTCACCTCAAAGATGCCATCCTCAATGGTAAGGATGGACACATCAAAAGTGCCCCCTCCCAAGTCAAAGATGAGAACATTCTTCTCTCCAGCCCGAGTACCTTTCTTGTCCAAGCCATAGGCTATAGCAGCTGCTGTGGGCTCGTTGATAATACGCATCACATTCAGGCCAGTGATGGTGCCAGCATCTTTGGTGGCCTGGCGCTGGGAGTCGTTGAAGTAAGCAGGCACTGTGATGACAGCATTCTGCACCTTTCGCCCCAGATAGGCCTCTGCAATCTCCTTCATCTTGGTGAGGACCATGGAGCTGATCTCCTCTGGGAAGAAGGTCTTCATCTCACCCTTGTACTCCACTTGCACCTTGGGCTTGCCGCTCTCGTTCACCACACGGAAGGGCCAGTGCTTCATGTCAGACTGAACTGTAGGGTCATCATACTTGCGGCCGATGAGACGCTTGGCATCAAAGATGGTGTTGGTGGGGTTCATAGCCACCTGGTTCTTGGCAGCGTCACCGATAAGGCGCTCTGTATCAGTGAAGGCCACATAGCTGGGCGTGGTGCGGTTGCCCTGGTCATTGGCGATGATCTCCACTTTCCCATGCTGGAAGACACCCACGCAGGAGTACGTAGTGCCCAAGTCGATGCCGATTGCCGGCCCTTTGGCAGACATGGTGACAGGTTTCTCCGATCAGCTCCTCACTCGCGGTGGCGTCTCCCTCCGCCCGCTCTCGCTGCTGTCCGCGGCGCGATGTGCCGTCACGGTGCCGCTGGCGTTCGCTTTATAGCCGGCTGCGCCGACTTCTGGAACCTGCCAGAACCCTGCTGGCCAATCTAGAAGCCCGCCCGTCACTACCGGCCAATCGCCTACGCGATTCGCGAAGAGCACCCGCCCCCTCCCTGCAGGCCAATCAGAACCGTGGCGCCCACCCGTCAGCCCAGCCCGCCCCACCAGATCGCGCTTCTTCCTGGTTTTTCTCGATCCGTCTCGCTTTACAGACTGCGCCACCAGCCTCGACCAATCATCGCCCGCGCTTCGCATTTGCCCCGCCCTCGCCCAGACACTCAACTAGAAAGTTCCAGTGCACATCAGACGCAAGGTTGGAGATTGACATGAGCGACATCCAATGGGGATCGGGCAGCCGGGAGAGGGGCGGTGCGAGGGCCGCCGCCCGAGGCCGTGCTGTGCTGGGTGGTCTGTAAGCGGCTCGGCTCGCGCTCTAAGGGGCATGGCGATGGGCGTGCGGACACCCTTCCTCCTCCTCCTCCTCCTCCTCCTCCTCCTCCTCCTCCTCCT
>NW_020799101.1:7371413-7385353 GCF_003259725.1 Athene cunicularia
CCCGCGAGCGGCGGCCCTTCAGGAGCGCGGGGGATGAGGCGGGAGGGGCCGCGCCCCGCGCTCGCAGCTCGCCTCCCTGCGTTTGTCCTTCCCGAAAGTTCAGCGGAACGCTGCGGGCCGTGTCCCAGCCGGCCGCCCGCTGGTGGCGAATTTACCCTTATTTGGTCGCGGGGCGGCAGAAATTCCACCCCCCCTCTCCACACACGCCCTCCCCTCTCCTTCCAGCCTCCCCCGGGCATGGCAGGGCGAAGCGGCCGCCGAGCCGCCCCTCCCGCCGCCGCCACCCCCGGCCTGAGGTAAATTCTCCTCAGCGCCAGCGACTTCGCGCCCTGCCGCCGTGGCAGAGGCGAAGTGCCGCTTGGGGCAGGTTTTAGCCCTATTTTGTCGGAACTCGGCAGGCTGGCAGTCGCCCTTGGCGCACGTCCCCCGGCCTCGCCCCTCGCCCGGCCGCCCTGAACCGGCGGAGCTGTTGTCGCCGCTGCTGTTGGTACCGAGGAGGTAGGGCGCCGGCCCCGGCAGCAGAAGGCTGGCTATGGCATCTAGCTTTCCCCTCCGAAAGAAACAGTTGAGGGGATGGGGAGCCCTGTCGCTGCGTCTTTCTGCGTGGTGACCATTCTTGAAACGCCTCCAAATTTTCTTCTGTTGTGCTAATGTAAAATGTCGTCACGCCTACATTTAGCAAAAGCTACAAAGCTATTAACTCGGAGCTAGGAGAGTGCTTTGAAAATACATTAAACATGAAAATCTGCTGTGGTTCCTCCAAATTATTCCTCCTTACTTTGAGACAAACACTTCAAAATATTGCACTTCTAGTAAGGAGAGCAAAACAGCATGCTGAGACCTTTTTTCCCTGGAAGGCTTAGTGAGTAACTCCTCTTGGACACCTCCTCTAAAAGTGCAGCTCAAAGTCTGCTACCCAGAGACCTTACGTGGATTAAGGATTAAATACACTGTATGCTGAAATCATCTTTCATTAATTTCGTCCCCAGCCTCCAGCACTGGGCTACAGCAGCCCTCACAGAAAATGTTACAGCTTTTCCCAGGATGGTTTGTGTTCATGCAGTTAGTAGAGATACTGTAACCCCGGTCAAAAACATCCTTGTTTCAGCTAGTGTAGTTTTCAAAGGCTTTTTACAAGACATGAGGATTCCACCTCTTTTGTGTAGTATGTCTGTATGTAGTTTTGAGACTGAAGATATTCAGATTCTGATGGCAAATACCATACATGCTTAAATACTTATTATTCTTCCGCATATCCTGGTCTTTCCTCACGTGGGTTCTGACCTCGGAGAAATCCAAAAGAAGTCAATAGAATCCAAAAGGAGTCAATGGAAAATGGAAACCCTCAGCTCGCTCCGGCTCCAACAGGAGCTGCTCTGTATATACTCTATGCATATTTCTGTGATGGGAAGGCTGTCGGTTTCTCCTGTAGTTAGTTAGACCAGGGACTGATTCATCACGGAACTATCTCTTCCTGCAATTCCCTGCTACTTCATTTGGTTGATTGTATAATATGGAACAAGGAGAAATGCCAGAGCTTCACAAAGGGAGTTGGCCGATAAACTCCGTTTCAGCTGAAAAGTTGTTATTTATTTGTATCCTTGTGAGGGCTGTCCCTTAGGAGCACTAGTGAAGCACAAGAACCCTGTTTTGATAGCAGCAGCACAAACCCTGTTATTTCAGAGTCAAGAGAAGATTACTACCTCAAAAATGTGTCTACAGATACAAGAGATAGACAGAACAAATGGACTAAGAAATAACACAGCATTGATGAACACAGTAACCAGTCTTTGCAGCAAAATGAGTTTGATTTATTTAAATTAATTTGATTTATTGATTTAAATAAATCTGATTTATTTAAACCTCATTTAAGTGTAGCTGTGAGCAATCAGGTTTTACCAGATTTAGAAGTGACATTTCACTAATTTGGCCCAAAGATTTAGCTGTGTGTTTTATCAGCCCAGGCACAAAATAAGTTCAACAGCTCCAGAAAAAATGATTGGGGTTTCCTTGACCCAATAACTCGTATGGCCTCAATATGGTTGTGCTGATACCCAGATGTCTGATAACCTGCTAAAGAGGTGTTTGCATTGAGTGGATTATTGCTTACCCTGAAAACACTCCCTCAGTCCTATTTATTTCATCATTTGAATGGTTGTTTTGCTGGAGTAAATTTGGGAAAAGATCTTGGAGGAATGTATGGGCATATCATTTTGATGCTAATGGTGTAAATGACACCCTCATGGCCATTCTCAGGACAAATCAAAAGCTCGGTAGACTCAGGCTACCAAATAGTTCATTTAGCCTGTTGCAGAAGTATTTCTTTTCCAGTTGAGGAACCAGGTGCTGTTTTCTTCTTGTACAACGATATGTATAGGCCTGAGCTGCTTTTTAAGCTTTTGCTCCTCATCAGAAGTTCACGTGATGTTCTTGCCATCGTCTCTCATCTCTTATCAAGGTCCTTAGAGAAGGTCCAGTCAAACTAGAGGGAGCAGCCTCTAAAACCTCATTAGACTTACTCTCTTCTCAGCAGAGCTATTACAAGCCGGCTTTTTGTCAGCAGTTCTCCAAGAGTTGCAGCACAGTTTGTGAACCAACACATCTACGCAGTCATCCTCTCGTATGGGAAGAGCCACATGATTTTCTTTTATGTTGCTTCATATGCAGTCATATTATAGGTGAGCCAAACAGACTGGTTCTGAAATTAAAGAGTGAGCTTTATGGGGAGGACTTCAGCACAAGTTTGATTTTCCCTTTAACAAAATGTTTGCTGGTATTCCCCATCCTGAATCTGTAAGCTGTATTTTCATAGTCACTTCCAGAACAGCCAGTCAGTGTCTCTGGAAGTAGCAGGCCTCTTTCTGATCATTTATTTTGTGTTTAGGGTCAATAATGCACCATGTCTCCTGTTTGGCAGTGTTATGTAATGTGCTCTAGGCTATTCTCCATTACACCACCCAGCCAGAAATGAAGATGATATTTAGATGATTTTCTGCAGTGAAGCAAGGGCTCTAGAGCCGAACTCAGCTCTGAGCTCTTTATCTTGAAAAAAGCAAGATTTTTTCCTACATATTTCATAATGCATTGCAGTATAAAAGCAGGATTGAACTGTTTTTATACATGCAATATGCATATGAAACAAGGTGCAGTTTGATCAGAGATCAGCCACTTGGACCATTAAAGCTGTCAAGTTGAAATGCAGTGGTCTATTCAGGTTGGGCAGTCAGAAGATCCTGGATCTTAAATTCTCGTACCCATTTCCGTCATATCTCTAAGGGCCTCTGTCAGCCATTTTGTCTCTGCATTGCTGTGACGCCATTACTCCCATCTGAGCCGCAGGGTGGTGTAAGATGGCAGCTCTCTGTTTCAGCCCCACGCTGTTTCATAGGCCAGGCCTCGATGTCCCGTTGCCAGGAGGACAAAATCCGCCCAGAGCTGGAAAAGCTGTGAGTGCGCGAAGGGATGGGGGACGAGGGTGACGTGCGGAAGCCAATGGCCGACCCCCGCCTTGGTATGAGCACTGTGGACACAGAGGTACAGGCACGTGGGGAACACAGGGTGGCAAATGTGCGACTGAGCTCTGTGGCAACGAGCGCACTAATGGTGGGGGCTGTGCGAAAGGGGCTGCGTGCGCCGCTTCGGGTAAGCTTCTTGCTTGCGGCGCTTTTCGCTTGCCTTCGCTGTATCGCTCTCCAGAGCTCTCGCTTGGCGGAGCCTCTCGTCTCCCGAAGCCTTTTGCTGGCCGGAGCTCCTCGCTTGCTTTCTCTCCGTCGCCTACAGAAGATTCTCCATTGCCTGTGGGATTCCTCCCATCACCCGCACCGGGAGCGCACCAACGGAACACCACCAGGTTACAGGCGGTGGTAACAAGTATTGCTGCATCTCTTCTGTTGTCTAGCTTAGGTATTCTGACTTTTGCTTTTTCCTTCTTTCTGTCCTATCGCTATTATCTTTATTTTGTAGAATAAAGCTTACAAGGTTTGCACGGCGTCTGACCTCGTTTGCATCTTAATCTCGCTCTTGGGATCATTTAAGAACCCTCCCCGATATTGGATCTGGACAATATCCATTTCCCTAGTAAGACTATCCAGAAAACTGCGTCAGCCAGATTGTATTGGTGAGGAGAAATGAATTGTTTTATACTACAGCAATCACTTTGGAAAAGTCTAAGCAACAGCTGTTCTAAGAACAAATAATACTTTGTCATAATACATTTTCATCACTGAAATTCTTCATCTCATCTCTATTTGTGGCTGTATGTCTAGAATGAGAACAGATTCTTCTGACAAGGTGCTGTTGTGTTAAAAATCGTATTGTATGTGGGGGAAACTAGAACTGGTCTGTTACTTTGTTTTCGTAGAACTCTACTTTTTGCACACAGATGCTCCTTGTTAATTTGTAAGGCAGCCACAATACATGATGCTTTTTAAATAAGTGTTCCTTTGTTTTTGTGAATAACAAACTGAAGTTCTGCAAATCAGTAGAAGATGTTTTTGGCAAATTACGCAAATGCATGGTCAGTAATATGGAAATACTCAGAACAGCAGAATACAGGGCCCAGTAATTTGGTACTGCCAAACCAGCACTTCAAAATCATGAGACAGAGCTCCTAAAATTTTCAACTTAGTTTAAAAGTATGAGCTTAAAAAACATGTGGCTTTATTCACCTTCTGACTTTTTAATCTTTAGCATAAATTCAGATGACACTTCTAGGATTTTCCATCTAATTAGTAGAGCTCATTTTTAAAAATAAATAAACTAGCTGATTACACCGTCTCACAACTAAAACCAGGCTGCCTCAGACTGATTAGAGTCAATAAAATTATGGAAGTTGTCAACACCGATTAAACTAACACTTGATTTTTCAAGGAATAATTATTTTATAATTAAGTGGTTTTAAAGCACATTTATTTACATAGACTTCTGACAGTTTGCTGAGGGGTGATTAGAAGCTGAGGTTAGTGTCACTAGTGCTAGCTAGATAAACTGGTGCGCTGTGCATTTTAGGCAGTCAGTTCTTTACTTTCCTGTAACTGCAGCCTCCTTTCCTCGCAGGCAGCGCCAGCTCTCCTGGCAGTAATAAATACGGGACTTTAAAGCAGACAGTTTGCAAGGAATCACAGAGTCAGTGCTCAAGGACCTCAACAGGTCATTTGTGTCGAACCAAAATCTCCTTTCTTACAACCTAAGGCAATTATTTCTATTCCTATCGATTGTGGCGATGAAAAAAGATTATTCCATTTTTCTTTGCGACTGGCTTTTATATCCATGAAAGTCATCATGTTTCCCCTCTACCATCTCTTCTGTAAGGTGATCTAAAATCATTCAGTCTGTGCTCAGATGTTTTCTCCATTTCGAGACATTCTCACTGCTCTCTCCTGGATTCTCTGCATGCAACTTGTATCTTAGGTTTCAACTCCCATGATCAAAACTGGAGACACTACTAGCTCATACCGGAGCAGTTCTGAAGGGGCAGGTTATACTCCAGTTTAGACATTACAGTTTTTACCTTTATTTGCAACAGCATGGTGTTGCAGACTCATTTTCAGAAGTTGATCCAGAGCAACAGCTTGAATCCTTTCAATTAAGCAGCCGTTCCTTTGCTTCCACAGCTAATGTGTCCAGCTTACACTTGTTCCTATTAAATAACATCTCACGTTTTCAGATCATGTTTGCACCTTGCCAGGATTATTTTGATTTATAATCTTATGTTCTAGGTTACTTGAAGTCAAACTCTGCATGGTCTTGTTTGAAGATATCAAAAGGATACTCTATATGGTACGGAGGGTGAATAAATGAAAACAGAGAATTTTGTCTAGAACTGCTGTGAATGGGGTTAAACAACATTGGCATGGGGTTAAACAATTATTGGCAGAAACTGTGAAACTGGAAAATGATGATGAGTCTTCAGGGAAATGGTGTACTGTAACCACAGGCAAAGACCAATACTTCATACTCAGAGACCAATATAATTTGATTAATCTCTCAGATGCACTTAGATGCTTAGTGTGAAGCATTTTAATAATCATTGAACTGTGGCAGTGCTATAAATTTCTCTGATTTTCTCATTCCTATGATTATTTGATTTTACTTCTCTCAGTTTTCTCTCTGGACCTTCTTAGCAGGTGAATGGGAGAAACATGGGAGCAGATGAAGCAGGTGGTAACGGGAACTTCACCCTGTTGCCAGGACTGTTATTAACTGACATAGGACATGGAATTAAATGAGAGTAATAAGCAGATTTGTAAGAATATTTTATTAAAGGTATGGTATCAAAGCACAGAATAAGCTTTAAAGATGATGAAAACTAACCTGGAATGTCTCCATTGATACTCTACATAGACTGCAAATAATTGCAAAGTTACCGAACAGTCACGGCCTGTTCTAGATGTTCTACACTCAGGATGCTGTTGAAGGCCTCTCCTTAGGTGATGCTGTAAAACATCTTTACCTCTCCCCTCTGCTTCGTGGTGCTCCTACCGTGAAGGTCCTGCCTGTTCTCTATGGAAAGGCCACCCCCTTTGCTAGTACATTTCCCAGCTGTGTTGTGCCTTCTCATTGCAGAGTCCCCATTGGTTCCTGGTTTTTCCCAGATATTCACTGTCTTCCCCTTTGCTCCAGCACAGCCACTGGGACAGAAGTGTCGGCATTGCAGTATGGCACCGAAGGCGCTTGAAATGCCCGTACTAATGTCTGAGGTGTTAGGTGTTAATAGAGCCAGCACCTTCAACAGCTACAGGCTGAAATGTTTGGGGCTCTGCAGTTAGGGGAATCAACCACATTCAAAGATACCTGACCATCTTTTCTTGCATTTGCATACTTTATAAACTCAGAGAGAGTAAAGCAAGCACAGACACATGCCCTATACAAGCTGCAATACAGACAATAATTTACACACTTCATAACAACAGTAATGAAAATTATGCCAATTATGAATAAAATTATAGACAGACTCTTTTTGAGGTAACAGTTATACTGAACAGTGAAACACCTTTTTATAGTCATGAGTAGAATTAATAAGATGCGTAACTGCAGCAGAATACAGATCAGCGTGTTTAGTCTGCTTACATCTCAATCTGATTCGCTGTTGTCTGGGGGAAGTAAAAGAAATAAATGTTTTTTTTAATCCATGCTGGCCCTAATTTGAAGGGTCTACTGCCTTGTTGCTTTCTTTTGGTTAGGTGTTTTTTTCCTGGTTAATTCAGCTGGAAACATTAGGATTCCTAAAATGCTCAAATCTGAACATGAATGCCTGATTCTGCTCTTCAGGCGAGCTTCCGCAAAGCTTAGATTCTTGTGCATGATGCACCCTGTGCCCCATGACGATTATTTCACATTTACTCATCTCCTTGTTGGTAAAAATTTTTCATCATTCCTGTAATGAGACCAGAGCACCATTTCTTTACTCTCCACATTCAAGCACTGTGTTCCATGGAAGGTCCTCTTCGGCTTGCAAATGATGATCATGGCAGCAGGGGGAATCAGGTCAGCTGGATCTTTCTCATCGTCCTGTCCTTCCTCAGAGACCCTCTGTCCTCAGTTTTTAAGATATTTTTTTGCTCTGTACTCCAGATTCATTTTGTTTTCTCTTTTTTAGCATAACTTGATAGTTTAGCATTGTAACTGTCTGAAAACACGTTAAGTATCAGTTCACAAGTATACACTTCTAATTTTGAATTAAAAAATCTAAACAGTTTTTCACAGAATCTCTAAGATGCCTCATTTCGGCAAAGGAATACTCCAGCATGTGAATAGCAAGTTCTGCAAACTCATTTCAGTGCAGCCCTTAACACCTGGCACCTGCCATCTCTCTGCTCCATGAAAGGAGACCAAATTTGGTTTTGACAGGTGTAAATAGTAGTCACACGTGAGTTTTATAATACAGAGAAGAGTCCAAAACAATTTTCACTGCATGTTCTAATGTGAGTGCTTTGGTGTCTTTTGCGACTGCTGCAGCATGTCAAAAAAGCAAAGGTGGTGCCAGTTCAGATCTGGCACACGCAGTTCTGAGATTTTATGAAATCTTTTGCCGACCAGCTCTTCCTCATGTCTTCTTCAAACCTGGTTCTCTCAGTTGTTCAGAAGCTTAGCAGTCCCTATTTCACTACTGCCATGCAGAAAAGAAATGCAAGAAAAATATTAAAAGTCAGAAGCCCACACTCCAGTACTGTATTTGCTAGCATGATGTGTCCCTCCCACCTCACGATGGTGTGGTTTTGCTCCAAATACCCATCCTTCAGATATATTCAGAGCACCCACCACAGTCAGGAACTCTGTTTAAAAACCATACAGTTTATTTCCTTTAACCCCTACCCCACCAGAACACCACCTTAAACAATGTTCTGATCTTGTTTCGGAGACTTCTGTTTCTTTCATTCTCCTCTGCCTTCCATGTTCAAAACAGCTAAAGATTTGCTGAAGAAAAACATCCCTTCCCAATCCTCCCAGAAGTTATTTTTGATACTCTATGTGTTACTTTCCAGCAGTGGTTTATGGCTTGGCTTAGTGGATGCTCAAAAAATTGCACAAGTAGTATTTCCCCTCAGCCTGGGTTTCTCATAGCTTGGAACACCCCCACCCTGGAATACTTCTCACTGCTTCGTATCTGCCTCACTTTGGGTGGGGATTTTTCCTCCCCTTGCCTAACTCAGAGGTAACTGTTGTCGATTTACTTAAGCCCCTTCCCCAAATTCTTATTTTAGCTTAAATGCAGACAAATGATGTCACTATCTGCAATTCCTGTAAGTCTATTTCAACCAAACTAATCTATGACAAATACGAGCAGCTTCGTATCTGATATGAACAGTCAAGAAACTGGAAACATTAAAGACAATCCTCAAGGATTTTTTCCCTTAGTACACTGACTTCTTCCTCTGGATACATAAATCGCATTGTACAAAGCGGACAACTGTCCCGCTTCTGGCTAATTTACACTTGATGCTTCTGCGCACATATGGCAGCCCAGGACGGAGTGGTTGTGTCTACACTGCAGAGCAGGAAAGGCTTCAGGGCTGCGGGTGAGGCCAGGTTTATCTGCTGTCTGCATTCCTTACCTGCCAGAGCATCCTCAAGGCCAGCTCAGGGATGAATTGTCTGCATATTGTATCTGCCCTCTGTGCCATGTCCACACTTGATGGTGGGCAAAACAAAGCAATCTGGGACAAAGGGCTTTTACTTCCTGCCAGGATGGCGATGTGAACATGGGGAAGCAGGTCTTGGGCAAACTGCGAACTTCAGAGTACTGCTGGTTCTGGCAGCAAGTCCAGGTGTCTACCTACTACATGCTTCAGATCTGGGAAGGGAATTCACTGGACTGATACTGGCATCTCAAAGCAGTTCTTATTTGACCGGCTCAAAGGTCAGGAAATACCTTTTTTTGTTTGCAAGTGAACAAAGGAGAAGAAAAGGTATTCTAACTACAGTATGCGCAGGAACGTTATTTTTCCCCAGGCAACATCAGTATTTAACATTGCTGGCCTGCATTTTACTGTCAGAGATCTCCGTTATTTGCAGATCTTACACAGCTCACGCAGCATGACTGAGCTTCTTTACACCACCACCCTCAACTACACCAACTATGCTGTGTGGGACCACCTCTGAGTGGGGGAAGGTGGGTTGTCTGTGAACATTAAATTACATTTTTCCGATGAGGCTGCAAAAATACTGTTAATCAGTGCCAACTGCGGTGGTGTGGTCTCGTACAGAACTGTGAACACCACAGAACTGCTGGCATTAGTAATAGCTTTTAGCCCACAGTATGCGAGGTTAGAGGTAAAATGTTGTGCCCTCCTCTCAGGCTCTAAAATCCTCTAGCTATTCTAAAAACACAGAAGTTGTTTGAGGAATGCACAGCTGCAAGAGGATCTGCTTCCCTCTTCTCACAGTAAACTCTGCTCAAGTATAGAGACCTTTGAGCTTTCAAAATAGAAATGCGCGTATTTCCAGTTAGCCACCAGATGGAGCTCGTACCCCCATCACACCAACCCGGGAACATCTGCAAAGTTAAAGCACTTCAGAGATGGGACAAAGGATGCAGTTTCTTCCACTTCATAAAAAGCCAGAGGAAGTCTGTGATTAGCTGGATGTTTACAAATAAAAGGAGGATCTGGAGATAGATCAAAGATAACTCTCCAGATCTGGCATGGTAGCAGGTTCCTCTACTAATAGCCTCTGCATGGGCTTGACTGTTAACATGAAGTGGTTCAACTTGGTGTATCTTATCATGGATTAATAAAGCTTTATTAATGCTTAGCGCATTTATGAGAAGTCTCAAGATTCAGCCAGCTAAGGACCTGAAACAATGGAAAAACAACACCCCCCAGCCAACCAGATCTTCAGGCTTTCTTTAAAAAAGAAGCACCCGCCTGCAGTGGAAAGGGAATCAAGCACCGTTCCAAAATCTGAGGGATGTAGTACTTCAAGCTTAGTAAACGGGAGCAGTAGCACTCAAATCTTCTCTAATGATCCAAGTAGCTTGGATGGTCCAATCATACCATACTTTTTAATGAGACGTCTATAGATCATCTAGGATCTCAGGGACCTTGGCACAGCCCCAGTGACTGGGGTGAAAAGCAGATCTGCGATAAAAGATTGTGGTGTGTGAAATACACTGAGTTAATGTATATTTGTTTTAAGAGGCATCTTTGTTCTGACTCTGTGTAACAAACCAACATAGCTTGTGAGGTCTGGAAGGCCACAGACTATTCCTATGTTCATAGTAGTGCTCTGTTTGAAGCTAGTATTTTTATTTGGGGTCTAAGCCACACTGAACTTGATCAAATAAACATTCTCCAAAGGAAACTGCCTTTGAACTATTTAACTATTTGCACAGCAAGCTAAAGCTTGTAAAACTGTAATAATTACTGCAAGATTTCTTGTGTCTTAATTGACTTATTTCTCAGTTTTTAAATTACTCTTCCTTGGGACCTCTGTCTTTTCTGGCAGAACTGTCCATGTTAGGATCAGCCAGTAAAATCTAAGTGAAACACAACCCCGTCTGAAAGCTGACTAGGTGGGGCTAATCCTCATACTTCCACGGATGCAGACGGTGCCAGTGTCATGTTTTACAGCCTATTTAAGTGTACACAAAATAATCTACCTGACAGCAGCACAGCTCAGAGATCCAAGCTCTCTCCTGGGCTGTGGGACATACTGAGACATTTCTTTGTCAGTTCCAAGGGATCCTACCCTGTATTTCCTCCTTCTACAAAACTACTGTATCTATCCTTTTCCTGAAGGAGGATTATTCTAGATTTCATCTCTTAAAATGTTTCCATTCTGTATAAATAATTAAATAACCAACAGCTAGAAACCAGAACCTCAGTAGTTTGGTAGTCTGGACTCTTTACCAGTAGGCACCAGTACTAACCCTACAGGCAGGGAAGAAACAGAGGCACCATCTTTAGCATCCTGAATAAATCCTCTAACGATGACTTATGTAAAAGGAAGGAGCATAACCGATACCAGAAGTCTGGTGTATGTATTGCCAAAACCAAAAGTAATCTATGGTATTCAGCAAACTCTATTTTTAGGCAGCATATCTGCATTTCCACAAACTTTCATGGTCTTGGGGCATTTGCCATGGAGAGAAGGACATTATATTATTTCTCCCATTCATTTTCTGGGGAGTCAGAAGCAGAAGTCCCTCTGGTGACCATCCCCAATGTAGTGGGATGGTTACCTAAAAAAGGAGAGAATAGGTATTACTGATTTGTGTGGGTTCAACTGAACATGCGAGAACTATTAAAAAGGGCAAGTTCTTAGTCCTAGTCATTGCTTTAAAACAGAAAGCAAGCACATCTTCCCATTTCAGAAAACAGAAGGCAAATAGAAGAGCCAAAAGGATGAATTTTTAAAATAGCAACCTTGTCATCAGAGGAAATGGGGGAGAAGAGATGAGGAAAAGAGTGATTTTTGCATCTTTCATGTTGACAACACTGCTGGTGCAGAGACCTTAGCAATTGCTGACACAGGTGGCACTTAGCCTGACAGACAGGTTGACAAACCAAGAATCTGCAGACAGTCCTGATTTCCAGTGGATTTCCCACAATCCACACCAACTTCCAGGATTTGGAGGCCTTTAAGGAATGCTCTCTTCTCATTCCTGTCAGCAGTCTTGGGATGTCTACAGAACCACAAGACATGCTTATCTGAGATCATTTCTTATTTGCAACCAAAAAATACAGACCCCAAAATCTCACTGATGCAAATCACAGCTGACTTTGAGTAAGAACAATAGCAGCATCAGGACTTCATCAGAGAGGGAAGTTCTTGAACAGCTCTGAAATGGATAATATTTTTTTTCTCCCATAGGAAATGCTAGATGCAGCATTGGTTTTGTGGTTATAGCTGCAGGAAGATTTACTGTAGTTTTAGTATGCCAGAAGGCACAGGAAAGGATTAAACCTTCTTATTTTCTTATAAGAGAATCAAAGATACTGACCACTTCTGAAATTCTGGGTTCTTGGGGTGAGGTGTGCCACGCTAGCTACACAGAACAGTCAAAATCTGACCTTGGATTGTGCTGATTTCCAATCTCATAATTTTGTTAGGTTACCTTGAATACATTAATATGAAACTTTCAAAACATTTTCAACTACTTTTGTATAGGGAATTGTGCACAAATTACTAAAACCAGTTTCTCTAAAAGCATGATGCACAATATTGTTTTCCTATGACTTAAATAAAAAAAACCAACAAACCCTACAAGACATATGAGGGCAAAAATGACCCAAAGAAAGATCCGATAGCACTTCTCTTGTAAAGTTGGCACTGGTCATTTGAATACATGAAAAGGAACATGGGCTGTTTGCTTCAGGGCTGAATATTTATAGTCACGATGAACTGACTCCCTAGTCATGAGCTCTGTTGCCCTGTAACAAATTAAGGTTTGCGTTTCTGCATGAAAAAGTAAAATGAAATCACAATGAACTCCAGAATTTTAGAAGGGACTGTAAAACTGGCAAAGACACTTAATTTATAAAATGTGTCCTGTTTTTTGGCATCTTCCCACTTCAAAATTTCAGCCTACTAACATGTCTCAAGAATACACTGCACAGCAATATTTTAGAAATTTTTTGGGGAGAAAACACAGAAAACTGGTTTATAGCCGAGAACTACAGAAATGTCAGCTTTTAAAAACACGTTCCTAATTTTTATCCTTCAACAGACTTTATAAAGTCAAATTAGTCATGCTTCATCTTGTAGGTCTTTAAGTCTGTGACAAGCATCAAAGTGAGAATTAGGGAAGCTGGAATATTTGAATTTTAACCCTTTCAGATTAGGAAGCACTTAAATGTCAGAAGCAGGTACACAGGGATAGTAACAGATACTGCTAGCATGTCCTTAACTTACATGAGGAATTATCCCAAGCTTTCAATATTAGACCAAAAATGAGATGGCCGTCTCCTCTTATTGTGACACTCAGAAAAGCCCACATTGTGAGCGGTGAGGGACACAGGGCAGCAGGAGAGCAGGGGCCCAGCTGTCGAGTGTGTGGGCAGCACAGCTGCATCTGGGTGCACAGCTGGAAGGCTCGAAGACCAGGGGATGGTGGGAGCCATTCCTGGTGCTTGGCCAGACAAGGGGCCCAGCTCGTTCCTGGCCTTGGGCCAGGCCAACCACAGGAACCCAGTGGTGCCGTGCACTACACAGCCTAAGAAAGCTCCAGTGTATCTGAGGGTGAGCTGAATGCAGGAAGGTTTCCAGTTCTCAGAAAGAGGGCAGATAGACAGCCTAGATGTATCTCATTTGTATGTAAGAGGCTGGGCTGTCTTTTTTTTCCTTATCAGGGAATAGATGAATGTCAGAGTTCAGCTTCCATGAAGATGGTTGGGGGAGACAGAAACAGAGTTAAGCTCCAGATGCGCTTTGAGTTCTGGCACACCTCGTTTAAGCAAACAAGCCCCCTCGCAGCCACTCATTTCCCCCCTCTCC
Organism: Athene cunicularia; assembly: GCF_003259725.1. NCBI lineage: Eukaryota > Metazoa > Chordata > Aves > Strigiformes > Strigidae > Athene > Athene cunicularia. Next base: position 7,385,349 of record NW_020799101.1, read on the forward strand.
CTTCC
>NW_020799101.1:7385403-7401463 GCF_003259725.1 Athene cunicularia
CCCCCCCCCCAACACCCTTTTCTATTGTGCTAGCAGGAGACCTGACACAGAGCCAGAGAGGGAAGCACAGGGGCGAATTGGTCCAGCCAAAAAATAGCCCCACAGGGAAGAAAAAAAAAGACCGTTGTTTGATTCAGTTCATTGTGAAGCCACATAAACATGTACTTTTGGACCACAGAGAGGGTGGCACACATGGGATATGAGAGCTGAAACTAGGTGGGGAGGAGGAAAGGGGCTGCCAGGGGTCAAGGTGGCACTGCTTTCAGAAGCAAACTCATGTCCCCATCAACAGGTAAGATACTCTCAATGGTTTAGCACTAGCGTGTTCAAATACAATAGTGTAGCCAAAGTATTCACTTTTATAACAACACATTTTTAATAAATTCTCCAGGGCAGTACATTTTCTGGTTTCAGCTTTGAATAAAATATATGCTGAATTGTATTTTTTCCATTAACTTAAAATATTAAACAGACAATTCCCCTAATAAAAACATAAATTCTTAGAATTCTGTGATATTCTAATCTATTCAAATCAAGATTCCTCCAGACCTGTTGGCTACAAATACCATTATACACAAATGTAAATACTCTTTGAATTAACAAGTTGCCAGTAAGCATTTACAAGTGTATATATATATATATATATATAAACATTTGAAACATCTCCTCTGAAACTAAAAAAGCAGCTCAACAGTTTTTGTGATATTTTAAAGCTCATTACAGGTCTTCATGAATTCCCTCTTTTTAACTTTTAGTAAATCCTGAAAGCTAAGAGCTAGGCTGGCTACTTATAAATTATTTTCAGGGTTGCAGCCCACACCACTGCCAAAATGAGGAAAACAACAAAACAGAGAGAGGTCCTTCAAAAATAAGAATAGCAAATAACCTAAAAATATAAGTCAAAGCATCTAGCAAGTCTTTTTCTTTCTGGCTATGCCTTGTGCAGTGTGATACGCTTAGACCTCAAAGACCCTTAAGTGCTTTTACACTCTAACAGTCCATGTAGTGCAGTAAGGAGATGCAAAGGAACTATGTTATGATGACTGAGAAGTACAAATTTCTTAGAGGAAACAGAACTTTGAAGTTATTTTGCTTCCCTTTCACTATCTTTCAAGTAACAGCAAGACTTCTAGGATACTGTAACTGCAATTGGGTTTTTTTCAGGTCTTTCTTTTCATCTCCACAGTAATTTTATCATGGTAGGAGCGCTGCAATGCCATCATTTCACTCCCCTGCACGTTGTCCCATCCTGGAGAGAACACCTCAGGAGTGACCAGCCCCAGGCTGCCTCAGCACCCACCCGTTCTCCCCCTTCACAGCAGCCAAATTCCTCCTGTCATTCCAGTCCTTTTCTTCAGTAGTCCCATGCTGCTCCCCTGTATGCTTTTACACATCACCATCAACACTCTCCCCATCCCCTTGCAAGCTAGGCTGTGTGTTGTTTATGACTTAGTACCTTTGATTTGTTCTCCTATACTCCCCTTAACCACTTTCCAGGCTACGTCAGTCATTCTGGTTTTCTCTGCCTACATACAAGTAGATCTGCTCTGAAGCTGCCCTGCAGTGCAATTCATGCTCTTTCTGAGCCTTAGTCTGGACATTCCTACATGTGGGCTCCAAGGCACTCTAATTTTGTTTCACAAGAACAGGAAAAAACATTAATTCAAGTTTAGTTGAAAAGGTTTAACAAAGTTTCCTATGAAAGGCTACTACAACACAGCTTATAATTGAAAAACAAAGGAATTCCTGGGTATTTATAAAGTCAGATAGTGCATATAAATGCCATCATTCCCAGTTCCTCCATTTAACTTCTGTAGTTGGCAGATCTGCTTATACTAGGAAGTAACTTTTTTTGTGACATGTTTTTGGGTCAAGTTCAGACCAATACATTGTTAACAAGGGCTCCTGACCCTGAGCAGAAGTCTCCATAAATCACTCTTAGCCCTTCACTGTATTCAGGAATGATCTCTCAGTTCGCAGAGGTCACCTCCTTCTTTTCAACCACATCTTTAATCTAGGCTTTGCTGTGCCACTGCAGTCCTTCCAGCATAGGGGCTGGCTGTACTTGGTACACAATCCGTGCTCCGAGTCTGTGCCGTAGTGAGCTAATCACCCAAGCCGACAGCTCTCTCAGCCAAGCTGAGTCATTCTCACTCTGGTCTCACAGGCATCTACAGGACATTTTATCCACTCCTCCAGCCGCCCCCTCCATGCCACCTTTGGGATTTGCTTCCCACTGCACAGCTCGAATCCTGCCCCCCAGCCTTCGCCACTCCCTCCCACTCAGGATCTCCTCTCCCACTCAAGCCTTCCTGCTCCCCCAGCACCACAAGACTCTTCTGCCAAATCCCCCAGTGCCCTCCAGTTCTCCCTCGCTCCCCTTGGCTGCTTTTCAGTCCAGCCATAGACAATACCGTAAGGGATAACCTGCGTGTCAGAGAATTCCTGCGTGCAAGTGTATTAACTCCCACAACTCCTCCACTATAGCACCTAACTACTTCATGTCTAAGATGACCATTATAGTTAAATGTTTTGCCTTCTGAAAAGTCTTATAACCACCTTAGTACCGATTCCAGTGCTAAAAAGTGTTAAAATACCCATCCTGCTTAATTTTACAAATTTTCACACACTGAGCTTCCGTCGGGGTTTGGATGGGGAATGTAGAATAAATCCTAAAAAGGGGGAAGCTCTGAATTAACTGAAATGCTGGAATGCATTCATGGCTATGGTCTTTTTGGCCCAAGTGTTATTCAGGTCTTGGTTGCCTTCAGTATCATACAAGAAAATAGAGGACTGAGCAGTTAGGACAAAACGCTAAAGGCCCAAACTGCACCCGAAGCAGTCAGTACCCAGGGAGCCAGCTGCCAGCTCAGGACCGAGGGCTGGTGCTGGGGTAAGCCTTCTCCATCACTGCAGAAACACACACCAACCCAGAGACATTCTAATGCACGTTTAAATCTGAGTAAATGCAAGGCAACTCTTACTAATTTAAATTGTTATACTGGAGACTGTGAACTGTATTAATTTCTGTAAACAGTCTAATGTTAAAGCTCAGTACCCCAAGTAATCCCCAAGAAACTATCAAAACTCAGCTCTGACAGTGACAAGCGCATGAAAGCCCTGGACTAGACCCTCAGCTCCTGGCTCCTATTCTCAACCTCACCACCAGCATGCAAGGTGACAGAATAGAATATTTCAGTTGGAAGGGACCTACAATGATCATCTAGTCCAACTGCCTTAACTGCTGATCTAAATCGCTTTCCTCCCTCCATGGCTCAGTGGGAAATAGCATTACTACTCTCTTTGATGCAGTGAGGTCTTCTGGGAGAAAGTGCTGCTAGGTTTTATTATTTAATGGTTTTCTCCACCAGTACATATTAGGATACTTTTCTCCCCCCATTAAAAATCATGCACTTAAATGTTTAGGCAGCTGCTGCAGAAGAGAAAGCCACTCGTTCTCTCAAAGGCCAAGCTGCCTCACCGAATTGATGTCAGCTGCTTCTTAGTAGGATTTAAAAATTCAATTAAATTAAGAGACAAACTATGCAGATTAGGGCTATACTAGAATCAGAAAGGAATCTTAAAAGGCATAAAATATCTTTACATTTATTAAGCAAACTCTGCAGTCTTTTCTTGTTATATTCTTGTTGAAAAACAGAACATTCAGAAAGTATCATGAAAGCAAAAAACAACAAACTAAGGTTCACGTGAGCCACACTCCCCCTTCCCCTCCCCGCCCAAGCAATGGCACTATCTTCACACCCATCCCACTTTTAACTTTCCAACACAAGCAGCAAGGCACCATTTACAGCTAGGCTGAAAAATGAGGTCTTCGATGCACATCGCCATTCTGCAGTCCTAGCAACCCACCACAGCCACTCTTCCCTTGTACAGTAGGATAAAAGCAGGTTATATATACCCACGTAGGTACAGACAGTAAAAGAAAGGCCAACGTCAGTTGTGCAGTTCTGCTAGGACTTCAAGTCTGGAAAATGACCACTCTGCTGGGAACTCCTTGGTTATCCCGACAGTCATTAACTCCCTTGCCCTTTGCGCACATCAGTCCAAGTCTGCAAGGTTTAACTGAGCCTACGTGCTCTCACCCCTGGGATGCATGCTCCAACAAAGCCAAGAAGCAGAGGACCAGGACAGCCAGCTCTGCCCTTACAGCAGAGTCAGACAGCAAAGGATCATATCTTGGCATTGTTCTTTTTTTCATTTTGAAAATTAATTTGGGGATTATGAACAATTATGCTTTTGCACATTAATTGCTGTGATCTAAAATTTTCACATGAAGAAACAACACATGGAAATATTAAAGCACTCATCTTACGGACATGGATCCGAGAACTGTTTAATAGCAGTCAGTGAAGGGGTAACATTGTGCTTTTAATCTACAGTTTAAAAATAATGATTTGTATATCTACTTAGTAAAACAATAAAATTAAGAACAGAAACTGATATTAGGAAACAGTGAAAATGTAATAATTAAACACATGATGCTTTTCAAAGCTATATACTTAATGAGCCTAAATAGACACCTATGGTTAGGAGGGTCTTAAAAAAAAATGAATAAAAAAAGAGACTTTTTTTTTTTTTTTTCAATTTTTGTCTACTATTCTGTATGCCTTGCTTTGGTGTTCTCTCTGCTGCCAACTTAATGCTTTAACAGTATGTTTACACTTATGTTCTTTTCAAATGCTTGGCATTATAATGAGATCTCATATCTTTCCTCAAATTAAATTTTGCTCCGCATACTCCACATGTATACAGATGAACATCCATGTGCTGCTCCAGTTGCTCATTATTTGGGAATATCTGAAAGCAGACCTGGCATATAGTCTCTCCAGCTGATAAGTGAGATATCATATGCCGTACATGGTCATGTTTTCGGAAGTTTCCTTGATCACAAATGGAACAGACATACCTGGCCATGCCTTTGTGCATATCATTGTGGAGCCTCAACTGGCGCTCTCTTAAGAACTGCTTCCCACATGTCTGACAAACAAACTGTTTTTCCTTGGTATGAACGGTATAGTGTTCCCGCAAGTGGCAACGCTGATAAAATCCTTTCCCACAAAGATTGCAGAAATGCTTACGTCTGTGATCCCTCTCGTTCTCTTCCATCATGGAGTTCTTGAACAGATCTTGCTCCAGGCAGTTTGACATATGTTCAACCACCAGGTTTTCAGTTTCAAAACGCTGACCGCAATTAGGGCATCGGAAAGGACAGGCAGAATGCTTGTATAACTGTTTTTTTTGAAGGCTGTTCATTTGGAAGTGACTGTCCCTGAAGTCCTCTAGCATCTCTGCAAACATCATGTCCCTTATTTCCGACTGCTCCTCAGGGTTTTCTTCCAAGTCCATTTTCTCCTCAGAATTTCTGATACCGTTCATGGTCAGATCCTGGGGTTCTCCACAGGTCTGAGCATGATCCTGTAACTGCTTGCCTTTGACCAGTATTTGACCACACTTGCCACAAGCACATATATTTTCTATGTGTTTGGATAAATAATGAGAGGACAAATCTTCCTCAGTGATCGTTAGCCCACAAAGTTCACAGGGAGCATTCTCCACGTCTTCCTGCACTGAAGAAGCCTTCCTATTAAGGTGCCGCGGACTTTTCAAACACTTTCTTTCATCCTCATCCATGGATAAACGGGGTTTTAAAGTCTTCCGAGCACTTCTCTTCTCTCTGATCTCTTCCTCAACATAGTATCTGTAAAGCGGCTCTTCCTGTTCATCATCTAGGTCGTCATTGTCAGAAGACTCATTGCAGTCTTTATCCGTCACCTTAATAATATTAAAATCCTTCAGCTCATCTGCAGGATTGTCCTCTGGTTCCATCTTGATGATAATCCTCTTCCTCTCAGAGGCTCTACCTCCTTCTTCACCCGATGTCTCAGAGGCAACTGTGCTGCTTTTTCTGCTTGTGATGTTTGACACAGGAGACGAAGAATCGTCCGCAGCTTGGCCAGAGTCCCCCTTGTATTTCTCTGTTTGTGTGGAGATTATTTTAGTAGTAGAGTCCTTTTCATTAAAGTCTATTTTTTCAGCACTGTAGTACCTGGCACTTTGGTAGGAATGCCTGTTAGTGCACGTTAACACGTGCTCATCCAGTAGCTTTTCACAGCTAAAACTAAACCCGCAGCTGTCGCAGGTGAAGCTTCTTCCAAAACGGCGCGAGTGGGACACGCGCTCTTTTGTGTGAGAGAATTTGGACGTGGTGCTTTTTTTGCAGACATCAAACAGTTGTTCGGGGAAGCTGCTTAGCTGCAAAGCTTCTTCATCAGGCTCTTTGTTATGGGATGTATTTACTGTTGAACTTGGCGGCTCCATGCCCCACCTGTTTGCTTCGCTGCCATTTCTAGCAAGTGTGTCTTCATACATTCTCACGCCAAATATCATTTTGCTATTCTGGGTGCTAGAAGCAGAAGATGAACATTTTAAACTAGATGAGTCTGTATCCTGTATATCTTCTAGACATTCAGGTACGTTATATAGCTGTAAATAGTTCATGGCTACTTTAAATTGCTCAAAATTGGCAGGGGCTGTCATAATTTTTCCTAAATACATGAACTGTAAAATAAGATCAAAGCATTCAGCACTAATCTTCATGTTGCTTAGATTCAGCTGGGCTGTAGTGTGTTGATGGTTCATAAAAAACATCCTAAAATAGGAGCTGCACGCAGCAAGGACTGCTTTATGTGCTTGAAAATAAATATCATCGATAGCGATACAGCAGTCGCACAGAAAGCCCCACTCTCTTTGGTTGTTTAGCTGCTGAAGGACATAGTTGCTGTGGCTGGTTCTTGCCATCTTGTACTTCAATTATAGCCCTGCATAAAGAAGAAGACATCTGTTAAACTGCAAGCACAAAAAGCAAAACCTGCTTAAACACAGGGAGGAACGGCAATCTTTTTCCTCTTTAGATCTTCCTATTCTCACGCTGTTTGTGGTACAGCTTCCTGTCTGGAGGTCTTTGCTGGTAACTGCTTAGAAATACTGATGCCAGTGAAAACATCCATAATTCCACGTTCTCACCACTAGACTTACAAGACTAGTAAACTAATAAACATAACCACCACACATGTCAATCAGAGCAATGCTGCTAGAATGTAAATTAGCAAATATATCTTAAAGTCCTACAAGCCAAGATTTTCAGATATAAATTCTGGATGCAGAACTTCAAAAACTTCACAGGGTAGACTTCTGTAAGATGGCCCCAGGACAACACCTATAGAAGGTAAGCTGACTGTAAGAAAACACTCTTCAGTCTCAACTTGCCTTTCTCACCTGTCAGTCCAACAGACGTATGATGCAACACATACTGGAAAGCAGGCCAGGGTCAAACTGGTCTTTCCCTCCTCATTAAAGGAAACTCATAAGATACAGCAGTGGAGCATCCACACAGGCTGCATCTACACACTTTTTGCTCTTCAGGGCAGCTCAGGGACAGTCTCAACCTTATCTGCAAGGCATCTTGCAAACAAGGAACTGCAAACTCAAAACGCCTTCTCAGCAGCCCAGGGCAGCCCGGCTGCGATGGCGCGTCCCACGTACGAGCCCGCTGCAGCCGGTGACCAGGCCGCTGCGCCACAGCCGCGCGGACTGCAGCAAGGCAGGAAGCGGTGCACGCCGTGCCTCCAACTGCTCGCAAAACCACGCGTTCACAGCACGGTAATATCACCAAAACATGTAGACGGGAGACCAGACAAAGTAAAACTCAGCAATGGAGAACTGAGAAGGACAGCAAGCCAGAGGTGGAGCCACAGTGAACTGAGGCCGTGACAAAGACAGGTCTGTGAGTGATGAGGATTGCTGTGAGTGAAAGGACTAATTTGTCCTCAAGAGAAAAGAGGAAGAAAACATAGTAGTTTATGTTAACAAAAAAATCCAGAAGAAATGTATAGCACACAGGAGGTGTGCATTTGATTTACAGAAGATAAACTTAACCAAGTATGGCCAGATCCAACAGCTAGTCACTACTCACTTTGGAAAATCTTTACTGATACACATGGTCTGTGCTAACTGCACAGGGAGGGGAGTGAGAAACCAAAAGAAGGTACAAAGAACGCCCTAACCGAAATGAAAAACCTCAAGCAATAATGAGCATTCTTAACATTTTGAAAGGTTACCTCAAACAATGCAAATAAGAGATTTGTATAAAGTACATGCTAGCAAACAACATATATTATATGACATCACTCAGTTAAATACACTGATTGGTTTACAACCATTATTTCAACTGTTCAAAATTTAAACAAAATTCACAAAAAAAGTTCCCTGTTTCTTCTTATTCTCCTGACAGCTTACATCTCCTAGAGGCTGGAAAGAGGCAGAGAAATTAAATTCCACAATTAGTGTTGAACTTACAAGTTGTAGGTGTTGCCTGGCTTGTTAAGTAGCAAATCTAACGTTAAGTCACCATTCTTCATTCCACGAAGGACTGCCATGGAAAGAAGAACCATGTTCAAGCTCTTAAGAGGAAAACACACTCACTGAGCCCAGCAATATTGCCTATTGCCAATTCATATAGCAGTACATATGGATCACCACCAGCACAAGACCTTGTCCAGCAACAGGAACAGGATTTGGGTTGAACTACACTGACAATGAGCATCTGAACGGCAGCTGTTCCTCTCCCTCTCAACCCAGTCCTCCAAACTCAAAACTCAAGATGAGCAGCATCCTGCCATAATAATCCTCTGACCACTCTGGCCCAGTGATGTCCACTGCAGAAATACAACTTGTGGCATGGAATTAATTTAATGGCTTTCTTAGTAACTCACAAAAGGGTGGCTCTGAAAGTAGGAGAGTCTCTGAAACAAATTCATGTCTTTTCTGCAGAAGATTGATTATTGTCTGTCACTGGGTGAATTCAGATGTTTCTGTGAAAAACAGCAGAGCTCTCAACATCAACTAATAATAAAAAGGCACTTCATATTCTTCCAAGTGCTAACATGTTTTGGATTTGAGGTAATTTATTAGATACTTGAATATAATTCAGTATACTGTATCAAGTATTAAGAACAGCAGCTGCATAATGACAAAGACTTGACTTCAACTTTCACATTCTAAGAGTGAAAATGAACAACAAAGTGAGAAGATGCAGTCTCGGGCACCACTGGCCTCTTGGTGTGAACTGCCAACAAGTCAAGAAAAGGCTGAAGACAGCTGGTCTTAATCTCATCCTCATAAAGTGGCAAGTTTTTATTTTTTCATTTAAAAACTTTTGTACACTAGAAGTACTCCATCGTATCTTCCAACAGCAGAAGAGCAGTACAAACAGCAAGCCTGTACTGAAAAACAAAGTCACAAACTATATGAATGCACCTGCAGACGGGGGCATTTCCACACAGTGGGAATGATCTGGCAGCCACTGGAGCGACAGCATACAAACTCATCATTTCTAGGTTTCCTTCTTCTTGGAAAGAAGGGAAATATATTTCCCCTTTCGACAGGACAACTCTCGCAGAGCTTTCAGCACTGTCCTGATCCACAACAACGATGCACTGGCAATGCCCACCTCCTCCTACCACCACTCTGGAAAAAAACAGCCCAAGCACAAGGTCACTTGACCTGGATGGCAAGGTGCTCAGATACATACCTGGCCTCTATCATGGCAGTACTACGCACAGGTATTAAATAGAGAGTGTTTGAAGTTATTTATGTTAATGAAAGTACTGGCATCCTCCTCTGGATGCTGTATTAACCTGCTGTATGTAACTATATATTTACAGCTGCCAACACTTCCCACTATGTGTTGGGCTATTTAAAACTGACACATTTCAACCAGTAAAGGCAAAACGTTCCTTCTCAATTGTCTGCTTTGGACTGCTCTAATTTTTTCCCCTCCACAGAAAATTTCAGCCAAGACGCTTCCAAAAATAAGGCTAAGAAAAAGCTTTCATATATGTAGATTACTACTTTTTCTTTTAAAAATAAAACTTTCTCTTCCAAAATCTTTGAAGAGAGACTTCATATGGGAGAAGTGCTATGTCTTGGATATGTTGTCATGATATACAAATCTGCCTGAATTTGGCCAAGCTATAAGCTTAAGGGGGAGAAGATAAAAATTATCAGTTTGTTCACACTTAAGACTTTTGTGAGTTACTAAAATCTCAGATTACAGCCTCGCTGAGAACAATTCATCCTCCTGCAGCTCCTTTGTATGTAAGGGCCTGCCTGCGCCATCCCACCTGGCATGTAAGCCCCCTCCTGTGCAGAGCTCTGCCACATTTTTAAACTCCAAGATATAAGGCAGAAATTTTTTACAATGAGGATGGTGAAACACTGGCACAACTTGCGCAGAGAGGCGGGAGATGCCCCACCCCTGGAAACGTTCAAGTTCAGGTTGGACAAGGCTCTGAGCAACCCGATCTGGTTGAAGATGTCCCTGCTTGTTGCAGGGGTTTGGACTAGATGGCCTTGAAAGGCCCCTTCCAACCTAAACCATTCTGTGATTTGATGTGCCACCTCCATAGAGTCACAAACTGGCAGCAGGGCTCGCTGGAGACTGATCCCCATCACGACTTGCTGCTAGGTTTTAGCATCCTTCCTGGCTGCTGGATGGAAAAGACGCCTGGTTCTGGCTGATGAGAGCCAGACCCAGGAGCAGACTTAGTGAAAGCGCAGGCAGATTGGGAACTGTAAGGGAGTGAAAACCTCTGGAAATCAGGAGGGCAGGGAGAGGCAGTCTGAGAGTGGAGTGATGAGCCAAGAAGAGGGGACTGGGATTAGGAAACAGCAGTGGGAATTAAAAATGGGTGCAATGAAGGTCTAAATGGTGGAGGGAAGATGCTTGGGCAAGGGGCTAAGATGAGCTCTAGGAAGAGGCTAGGGCAGAAGGGGTGAAAACCAGACATGCTTTTGCTGGGGAATGGGTGGAAAACAATTACAGCATTTACCCCATCAGAGCTGGAAGTGAACCCCAAATTCCCAATTCTGCCATCCCTTTTCCATCAGCAAATATCACAGGCTTGCTGACAAACTCCTTCCCATCCCAAAATGATCATTTACCATTGTTTTGTTACTTTAATTGCTAAAATGGCAAAGATCTGCATTCATCACCCATGTGGGTGGTTCAATGCTGCAAACTATTTTTGAAGTTTGCTTTGGAAAAAAAAGCAGGCATTAGAATAAAAACAGGTCCTTTTTACAGAAAACCCAGCGTTTCAAAGTTAAGTGTATACACAAGAAACGCCATAATTAACGCAGGATTAATTCAGCTACCATTTATGTATATATTGTAGTAGTCCTCCAGCCCTCCTCGTACCAAAGGCTCTCTTCCTTACTCAGCGCATCCTCCAGATCTGTCCAGGGATGGATCTGAGCAGCAACAACACAAGATACCTGCTCATTCGACACAGCAGTTAGAAGATGTGAATGAAACCAGGGGTACAAGAAGGAGAATCTCACAGCAATCTCGCTGCCGTGGAGAACAGCATCCCATCACCATCAGTCATTTCATCGGTCATTTCAACCTGCTTTTTTTTTTTTTTTCATATGTCCAGTTTTTTCACAGCGGGAAACACAACCAACACCAGCTGAAGCCAATGGGAGCTATCCTCTGCCTGCATTAATTATCTTGGGAAATTAAAACTCTATGCATGCAAGTTTGACAATCCAAAATTTTTAAGTGTTTCTGATCCTCTCCGACTCTTTCCTGTTTCAAAAAGAGGAGAAATAACAGCCACTTGCCCGAATGACTAGCACACCACCTTTGCAAAGCACCCAAATACTATAGTCACAAATGTCACAGGGAAGTCAATGAGGAACCCAAGCAACTCTGACTTCAGCAATGATCAATCTGTGCAGTAAACACAGCAACAGGCCATGACATAAACAACACTGAACAATGCGGAGGCATTCTGAAAAAATATGCTAGAAAAGCATCTGATACGAAAGTGAAGATATTTGAGTCAGTAATTTCACTCTGATTTTCAAACTCAATGTCTCCATATGCATTTTATGTTCCTAGTAAATGGTTATTTTTACACTGCCATGCTTTGATTCAAGCTGTTTGTCTGCCATCAGATTTTTTCTTTTCTTTTGAGTAACTGCTCACGTACTATTACTATTCAGTCATTACCATGAAAGGTAAGCTGCACTATTACATGAACCAAATACGTTGTTTATAACTCTAACAAGATTTACTATAGCGCCATGCTTTTTGTCATTTCCTCAGATTCAAAATTTTCGGAGATGTTTTAAAACTAAAGAAGTAAAAATAGTCCTCAAGCAAAGAACTGGTAAAGTTCTTTTTCTAACTTCTCTGTCTTTAAAAAAGACGTACCACAAGGTTCAGAATTTAGGAGCCTTTCGGCTCCTAAAATTAGTAGGTGGTTTTCAAAACCCAGCATTTCCACTGCTGAGCAGGCAAAAACAGAGTGCTTACATGCTTAGTTACTGGCTGCTTTTCTTTGGAAACCAAGAGCAGGCTGGACAAAAGTACAATAAATGAGTGGAGAATTTGGTGCTAATAGAAAATGAGACTGGAAAACCTCAGGAAAACAACACCCAGTTGTCCAAAGAAACAAGCAGGTGGGCAGCAGAAAGCAAATTCCCCATCATAGTCTGACACCATGTCCCACCCTGGCAGAAGGTCCCAAGAACTCTCCTCCCTAAAGGGTTATTTTGCCTCTGTGGGTCAATTCCACCAAAGAATCCGTATTCCTCAAAAACAGCACCTAAATGCTCAGAAGAAAATCCTACGTGACATGTCTAAGTTCTATGCATGATGCCCGAGAAGCTTAGGCATTCAGCTAGTGCATTAACCATACAGCTTTTATCTAGACACACTGAAGAGGAAGCCACTGAGATTGCTCTGGTACTGTCAAGTCCAAGAAGGTGCCTCAGTTTATACAATCGCTGCGAAAAGCAAAGAACTTGGGGCCAGGTGACCACCATCCACCTCAACAGCAGATAGGGATACAATGCAGTTTGCATGGCAAGCATAGTCTTGATCAGGAATTAAAACAATTATGGGAATTCCATGTACTGCCAGGGAAAATCTAATTAAGCTGCATTATTCTGGCTACAAAGGACTGAAGATAGAATTTACCATCCTCCTATGGCCCTTCCAGTCAGCTACCTTCAGGAGTGCTAGTTGTGAAGCCATTTCCAATGGTGTCGATACCCATCTCCAGACATGTCCTGATGGCTGAATCAACTCATTTTAAACAGACTTGTGGACATCGTATAGAAACAAGTTTCAGCTGACACTTGGGCTAGATCTGAACCGCGGAAAGGTAAGATGCCCCAAAGCCCCCAGCGACACTGTCGAAGCCACTCGATCCCCCCCCTCAGCAGGCGGTTCTCCGCTGATTCAGCATCCATGTCCGCAAATGAGAAACAGCCATCACATCACAATTTAGCACATTAAAATTCTCAGCTGCTAACTGAGAATTAGTTAAGATTTATTACGTGCTCTTAGGTAAGAACACTCCTTGAAAGACAAGGAATAAGGTGTCAGAAAAGCAGGAGTCAATAAATTAAGAAAATGGAGTTTGCACTAATGCCCCATCTGAACTTCAAAGAACTTTAGATCAGATCTATGGAGTAAAAGTACTAGAGAGAAAGCTTTTAAAGTAACTTGCTAGCCACAAAGGATTATTCTAGAAAGTCACAGTTGTCTTTTATCTGACACCTTTAAAGTTGTAAAAAGTTGTCAGGCGACATGGCAGTGATACGTTTAAAAGAAACAATTAGTGTGGAAAAAAATTATGACATCCCATTTATGCCTTGTAGCAGAAAGATGGGCCTTTTTTATCTAGGCTCTCTGAGTTATCCTAACTTTCAAGAGACATCTTGGTGGTTTAACCATCTCCTGAGACCCTCGAATGAAGACATGTGTGCCTTCCAGGAAAGCATCCCTGGCTGAATACAAGTCGGACTTTGGCTAAGAACTTGCTGGATGCACATGAAACACAGTAACTTGTGACACACAGGTCAGACTATAGATTTTGTTGACTGACTCTGGTCTTAAATGCTTCACATTTTACTTGCAGCACGTTAAAAAAAAAAAAAGCCACTAAGGTCTCCATCCAATGAAACAGATTTAATACGGGGAAAAAAGGCAACAGCCAGCTAATTCTAGAGAGTTTTGCAATGGCACAACATGCACAAAGAGAAAATTACCAGACTAATTGGAGGATATAAATGATCTTCATGCAAATTATGTCAGCTGTTGTGCCCACACGCCATGTCCGCAGCAGAACTCTTTGGGTGACGGTGTTTACCGTGCCCCAGCAGATGCAGGGCAGGATAACCCAGCCACTGGGCAACCACCGGTCAGACTGAAAAATGCACATGGGGCTTCTCACGCTACATGCATGTGAGGTCCGGAAGGACTCCAGTGAGAAGTCCAGCTGTAACAACTAAAAGAAAGGACACTAGGAGTTTATCAGGAAACTTTCATTCTCTCAATTCTGAGCAGCGGTTTTGTTTCCATACAGCAGACAAGTAACTACTAAGGCTTTGTCTATTCCGGACTTTCAGGGCTCTCCACCGTCAGCAACAATGGAAATCTGTGAAAGAAGCAATTACCCTTACACATTCAAGTAAGAAAGCTTCTAAAACACGAAATCACTGGTTGATATGAGCACTCCCAACGTAATTGCTGCAAATTCCTGTGCCAGTGACAACACCACGTGAAGAAAAGACTTTTGCAAGCAGAGCTGAAGCATCTGTTAAGTCTGTGATCTTATTCCACCCAAAACTTTCCGGCTACCAGGAAGAAGGGGCTTCTATTACTTCTCCAAGCTTCCCACGCAGCACCAACCCACGTCTTCATTACCTACATCCTCCTAAAGCCACCCCCCTCCATGCAACACCCCCCACCCCCCCGGCCGGGTGCCTGCCGGTTCCCTGATACCTCAAAGAGCAGCAGAGTGCAACTAACGCCACTTGTTAGTCCTCGGGTTTTCTGGCCAGTCACCCAAAAATCTCTCCACAAGCTTGTCAACTCGCTCTGCTGCTGCCTAGGAAAATCTCTGCCAGAGCTCCAACCGTTCACGTTTGGCCGGTTTTCCCCACGGCCATATGGCCTCAATGCCTCTCCCCCGCTCGCCATGAAAGCTTAAGTTGTAATTCGGTAAAAATGAGAAGCCTGCATCCCCCCCTGCTCACGGCTGCTGTGTGGGTTTTTCCAAGAGCTGTAATGAGGAATGTTAAACAAACACCTTTAATTAAAGGAATGTTTGTTTAATGTAATTAAATGCCTGAGGAACACCACGCTGTTGCAGCCCCAGACAGTTCTGCAGCATGAGCTGTACCTTGCGATACTCCAGCGCAAGGGAACTAATCAAGCAAATGACATAATCTGCCAGTAAATACCCAAATATTAAACAGCATCCAACCCATGCTATCCGTTTACCAATGCCTACGTGTCACGAGGAACCGGCACCACTCTGTCAGCCGACAGACAGGCCAAACTTGAGAACGAGAGTTACAAAAAATCCTAAAAACCAGAGAGGAATAAAACCCCCGCCCCAAACCCACAGCGTTTTCAGTCCCCTTTCCTCTACTCTTTTTACTACCTTTCTGTCCGAGAAGAAAAGAGTCCTTTGAGGAACGAGACTTTCGACACCGCTCCCAGAGCAACACAGGGCTTGTTTTTATGTGACAAAACTATTCCCTTTCCTTTCCAGCCGCCTCCAAGGCGATCCTGTGCGCTGCCAGCCCCGAGTGAAACCCAAGTCTCCCGCCTGGCAGGGTGGAGCATTCCCTCCAGGCTGCAGCTCGGTTCTTCGCTGAACTATGCAACTCGCTCGAAGTTTTGGGGCTTGTTGTTTGGAAAGAAAAGCAAAAAGAAAGAGGAGGCAGCGCTGGGCTCCGCCGGCCTGCTGGCGGGGGACGGGGCTAGGCGGCGGTAACGGCACTCGAGACGTTTAACGTGACTTCGAGCCCCGCAGTAAGGAGGGCAGCGCCGTGCCCTTCCCCGGCTCCCGCCTCTGCTCCCGCCTAGGCCGCTGCTCCTGCTCCGCGCCGGCGCCCCGCCGCAGCATCCCCCGCTCCCGCAGGGCCCCGCCGCCGCGCCCGCCCCGCAGGTGGAGCG
>NW_020799101.1:7401513-7404616 GCF_003259725.1 Athene cunicularia
GCTCGGCCCGCACGGCGGGGTCCGTCTCTGCTTTCTTTCCCCCTCAAACCGGCCGTGACCCGCGGGGACGGGGACGTCTCGGTTACCCACGCGGATGTCCAGCGTTGGAGCTCCGCGGCCTGACGGCCTCCCGCGTGTGACAGTTCAGTTGCGAGTTGCAAGGAAAACAACGGCAAATCGCATGAGAAAGTATTTCCTTTTTCTCCCTGCGATTTCACACGTTAATATCACCGCCTTCCCTCTTGAAGTTTTACGAGGATGCAGGGAGCAGAGGGGCTGGCAGCCGCCGCCACGCTGCACCACAGACCCCAAGGACAGCACTTTCTTTTCATCTTTCTAGGAGTTTTCCCAGGCCCTCTTCCCATCACGCTCTGGACCTCTTCTATCTACAACACCCAGCTCCTCTTGAACTGGCCCCTGTGAGCAAACGGGATTTCCTGAAGCTGCGGGTGGCCCCCCTGCTACCTGCCACGGGGCTGCCAGAAAACATAAGCCAGGTCAGGCTTTCCTCCCGGTCTTGCCAATTGACTTTTCCACCCCCGAAGTGACATTTGTCATTCAGCGCAAGCATCGGAAGCGTTTAATCTGCACCGCTCCTTCATTCGGACAGTTTCTAGAGATAACATCATTTTTATGTTTGCCACAGCTATCCGAGATCCCTTTCAGCTCCCGACAAGCCAAAGCAGAAAATTTAATTGTAGCAAAGTTAAAAGGTTTGGTTACAAATTTGAAAATTACAAAAGAGATGCAGAGAAGCAACAAAATAAAAGGCCACCATGTTAAAAAAGCCCCAGCATGGATCCCTGCTTCAATGGCCCCCAAGGTTTGCCTGAAGCATCCCTCTGCTCTGAAAGCAAAGAGAACAAACCCAATTAATAGAATGTTAGTTTCCAGATGGGACATCACTCCTTCCTCCTGGGTCTGTCTGGGGATTTTCTAACCACTATGGAATAAAGTGGAGATTTCAAAATGTGTCTCAGAAAAATCCCTGTGTTTCTCCCCGCACTACGCTGCAGCCTTGGCTCAGGGCTGTGATGCCTGTAGCGGCGCCAAGGGAAAAAAACCTCCATGGCTGTAAGGCATCAGCCCCCGCGAAATGTGGAGGGACCCCCGCAGCACGACTTCATGGGTTTTCCTGTTTACTAGGAAGTTAAATAAATGGCCTCCATAAGCTGACACGGTCGTGGCTTTCAAATCACACTGAAAAGTTGTTTTTCTCACGGTTCAAGGGTCTTTTTCTCTACAGCTCCTTACATGTCTCAGGACAGGATAAGCAAAGAGCGCCCATGCGGGGGCCTGTGCAGCCTCTCACCCCATCCCAGCCCTCCCACATGTGTCACACCAGGAGCTTCTGCCACCTCTGGTAAGATGGGGAGCAAGGCAGTCCCCCTTTTTCACAGTCCCTGTTCTCTCGGTGCCCTCCCACCATGCTTGTCTTTCTAATTTATTTTATTATCATTTTCTGGCCACAGAGGGGGAGCAAGCAGAAGCACTCGTGAAGAGAGTTGTGGTTATATCCTGCTCTCTTTTGACCCATCAGTGTAAGCTGTCTCACTTTATACTTGCTGAGCTGTACGATACCATTGCCTGCGTTTTACAGCGGAACCCCAAATTTCATTTCTCATCTTCGCTTCCATCATTTTGGCTCCAGTTTCTCTGAAGCTCTTCAAAGCCCTCTTTGGACCAGAGTCAACCTAAATAACATGTAAATAATTAATCATTTAAATAAATAACATGCCGTCTGCAAATAGCAACTCACTCTGTACGCGGGTTAATAAATATGTTAAATAACCTGGGCCAGAGTACAAAACCTTGAGCCACTTACTGCCAACGTTTTCGGGGAAGAAAAGCATCTACTGATATTTACAGGAGCAGCAGGATTATAGCTCCATTGACTCTCAACCCTGCTGCTGCACAAACACAGGAAGGAATGATGGTCCCCGAGTCCTGTGAGGTTTTTATTTAAAGTAGAAGAAATAAAACATAAAGCAGCGGAAAAGTCAAAGCTGCACTGGTCAGTGGGATAAGCAGCAAACACTGATTGGAGCAAAACGCTTTGGAGCCTATGCTTTGTCTTCTCTTGGCCCATCTCCATCCTCCACCCAGGCTCAGGCCACTCGAAGAACTGCTGGAAACAGCCCCATAAACTGATGGATTCTGGGGGGCCAGAGGCATTATTTGCCCTAAAGATTCAGGAACAGCCCAATTTAAAAAATCACAAATATGGGAATGAAATAGGAAAATGAACTGCAAAGTATCAAATGCTGAGAGAAAACCAAGAGGGATGATCCAAGGCACCAAACGTCTTCTGTGGAGGCCCTGAGCCAGGAGAGATGCCACCGAGAAGGTGGGCGTGATAGATTTCTGAAACCGCACTAAAAACATGATGAAAGCGACTTTCACTGCCTTTTCCAGCCCAAAACCAACCTGTGCACATCAAATTAACCTGGTGACAGCAGGGGGCTGTGGGGACTGGAAGTTTAAGCAGGTTCAGAAAGCAATTTGATAAAATTCATGGGAAAGAGTCCTCAGAGCTTCTACTGAACAGCAAAGCGCAGGCTTGCAGCTCAGGACAACACTCCAGGAGGAGCTGGCACTGCCTGCCTGTGCCCCCTCCTCTGCCTGGCCCGGCTGCACCCAGCTGGGCCCGACCCAAGATAACCCCTGGTTTAAAAATTAATAAGAGATTGGAGGAGGCCTGAGAGAGAAATGGTGTGTCCACAGGACTCACTGGTGGTTAAAGAAAGCGCTTAGGCCACAGACAGTGGTGAAAAAGCCAGATTGTATCTTCACGTCCATGAGCAGGCAGAGCCGGGAGGTGCCTGTTACAGAGGATCTTTCTGTTTTAAAAAAAAATTATCAAAACAACAATAACAAACCCCCCTTATAGCGATCGCTGCGGAGCTCAGCAGACGCTGCAAAGGGCGATTTAAGGAGCAAAGCCCCCCAGGCCGGGGTGAGCTCTGCGGCAGCCCAGAGGAAAACAACCCCCCGCAAAAAATCCCACCCGGGGCTGAACACGGTCCCTCCCTCCCTCGGGGGCCGCGCAGCAACCGCGCTCCCTTCTCCCAGGCCAAGCGTGGGGGGCGCGCTCAGCCCAGCC
>NW_020799101.1:7404666-7421601 GCF_003259725.1 Athene cunicularia
GGGCGGGGAGGGAGGGAAGGAGGGAAGGAGGGAGGGAGGGCGCTGGGTGTGCTTCCAGGGGAGGCTGCGCTCCCCGCCGCCCACTGCCGCTGCTTCCCCCCCCCTTCCCCGCGCAATAATTTTTAGCTGAAACAATAGCGAATATCAGCATTTATTTGCAGAGGGGCCGCTGGCGGGGCGGGGCGGGCCGGCACAACACAACGGGGGCTTTGTTGGGTGGCACAGGGCTCCCTCTGTGCGCGGAGCGGCGGCGAGCGCCGTGCGGGAGAAAACCCGAGCCGAGGGCCGGGCGAAACGCGAGCGAGGTTTAAAGTTAGTGCCGACGCACCACGGGGAGTAGGTGATTTGTGGGAGAAACGGCTCTGCGTGTAGGTGGCACGGCGAAAAGTCCCGGATAGGTTTTGAGCTCACTGAACGTGGGTTTGGGTGGTGTCGGTAGGAGAAATTATTAACTCGGGGTGCAGGGACCGTCTGGAGGAGGGAAGAGGCCCCGCGCCGTGCCGGGCGCCAGGCTGGTTTCCGTGGTGAGAAACCCACCTCCGAGCCTTCGGGAGCTGTGGGGTTTCCTCCGGAACATGCTGAACGTCTCGTTCCCTTGCTCTCAGGCACACGCCATGGATACGACCGGCCACAGCGTCCTCCTCCTCCAGCAGCTGAACATGCAGCGGGAGTTTGGTTTTCTGTGTGACTGCACAGTTGCCATTGGAGATGTTTACTTCAAAGCCCACAGAGCGGTGCTCGCTGCTTTTTCAAACTATTTTAAGATGATATTTATTCATCAGACGAGGTAAGGACACACAGCTCTCCTACCTTTTAATTGCTCTGCTCAACTTTCTGCTTCTTCCCCTTTCTAAAGGTATTAAAGCCTAAAAGAGCTTAAGTGGGGATGTCAGATGGCCTGGGATTATTCTCCTAACCCAGCACACACCTTGGCTCTCTAGACATTCCCAGTCTAGAATGTGCTGTCCTTTAAAACCACCCTCTTAGCCTACGCCAACATCAGACCCCGCATTTTGGAGATGAGACATTCAGAGAAAATAAATCTCTAAGTACCACAGTCCTTCAGCAGTGAGACCCTCCCAGATTTGCAGTCTAGGGACACCCAGGTACCTCCTGCCCACACGCAGCGTGTCCATTGCTGCGCACTAGCTTGTAGGCAAGCGTGCTGGGTGGGACTGTCCCTCCTGGCAGGATCCATGGGCTTGAAGCAATCGAGAAGCCATAGCCTTATCACAGTTCTGCGCTTCAGACTCTTGCAGATAAGGGCTGAGACTGAGATAATGGGTTCATTTCAAGCTGCTGTTTAGATGCTTCACCCCAGCTGGGTCAGAAGCAGTTCTGCAGGTATAACGATGGTGGTGCCAAGGTCTAATCTTGCCTCTGACCTGGAGCTTGCTGCTTGTAATCGATGAAACCCTTCTCCATTCCCTTTCCTCTTTGAGGGTCGTGGCCCCCAGAGCCTTTGCAAGATAATCGCTGGCCGTTGGCCACGTAGCCCTTTGGCTGGAAGTGAGAAGATCAGTTAACTTCCTTTCCAATAGGTGTTGTTGACTGACACTTAAGTGCAAAGCTCATGAAGGTTACACAGTAGCGGCAGCTCAATTTATATTGCTTAAACATACAAATATTCTTTGCCTCACGTTGTTGGAGTGGCACACACCAGTGATGTGTGGCTGCGTGGCATCACTGCGGTGCCGTGCGTGCGAGTGACGGGGTGAACAGGAGCTGCCACTCTCGCCATCCCTGGCTGTGGCTGTGAGCACAGTCTTTATAATCACAGGGATAAATACACGCTCGGGCACTTTGATGTGCAAACTTCTGCAGATCTTGGTGGAGAGCGCTGCTCGTGAGCTGGGAAGCAGGCAGCAGCGCACACGCTCCAACAGCAAACAGCAGCGCAAATGAATGGGCAGGTAATGGATCAGGGCTGTAATTTGGGAGCCCTGTATGTACTTATCATCTGTCTTGTTGCAGCGAATGCATAAAGATTCAGCCTACAGACATCCAGCCTGACATATTTAGTTACTTGTTGCATATCATGTACACGGGGAAGGGACCAAAGCAAACCGTCAGCCAGAGCCGACTGGAGGAGGGCATCCGCTTTCTCCATGCAGACCACCTCTCCCATATCGCGATCGAGATGAACCAAGCGTTCTCCCCAGAGCCAGTCCAGTCGTCAAACTTGTACGGGATCCAGATCTCGACTGCGCACAAACCCGTGAAGGAACGCCTGGGAGTGAAGGAGAGTCTGCCCAAAGTGGGCAGCAGGTCGTCTGCCCAGGGTGACCACCCGCAGCTGCAGCTCTCTCTGGCCATTGGCCTGGACGACAGCTCCCTGGACCAGCAGGTCGCTCGCCCCTCTGCTCAGCCCCCTGCTCTCACCAAGCCGGCAGAAGAGCGTCCGAAGCTCTCGGTCTCCATAAAGCAGGAGAGGTGCGACTCGGAGCCCCTGGTGTCCCAGAGCTGCACCCCTCCCTCTCCAGAGGTAGCCAGCTCCATCTTTGCTAAGGCCAGCCTCAAGGTACACTTGTGTCACTACTGCGGGGAGCGGTTCGACTCCCGGGGGGGCCTGCGACAGCACTTGCACACCCACGTCTCGGGCTCGCTGCCGTTCGGCGTGCCAGCCTCCATCCTGGAGAGCAGCGACCTGGGGGAGGTGCAGCCTCTGGCTGCGGACAGGGAGGCTGGGGATGGCCACCGGCTCGGAGCCTTCCTCCTCAAGGAGGATGAGCATCCGCTGGAGCATCCGGGCTGCAGCGACCTGGAGCCTCTACAGATCAGCCAGCTCTCCCTCATCTCCAAGGACCGCGAACCGGTGGAGTTGAACTGTAACTTTTCTTTCTCAAGAAAAAGAAAAATCAGTTGCACCATCTGCGGCCGCACGTTTTTCCGGAAGAGCCAGCTGCTCGAACACATGTACACACACAGGGGGAAACAGCACAAATATGGCCGCAGCCAGCAACTGGAGAGCCCCGTGACCCCCAGGTTTCATCCTTACTGTGACAGGGAGGGCATGGGGAAGAGCTCCAGCTTATCCCAAGACCACTTAGATGAATGTATACTGGAGTCGGATCTCATCCAAGAAAGTGTTGATACGATCCTGGTAGAGTAGTTCTCCCCCTGTGTAGCCTTTAGATGCTGAAACTCTGGATATTTTGGCATTTTCCACTTAGTAAGTGGCTGCTCTCTGCAGCTGATTTTCTTCAAGCACCATTCCCGTCACCTCTGAGATAACTGTGAAGAACTGCGTACTTCAATTTGTGTACTTGCTTTTTTACTTCCCTTAACTTTTAAACTAATTCCCATCTAAGTCCTTTTTGGAAGCCTCCATGTAACTCAGTTACATTTTTCGTAAATGCAAACTTACTCCTGCTCTGCTTTACTAGCGTTAAGACTGCATTGCTGGGTGTGAAGTTTAAGCATCGTCTAGTATGCTGTGCAGTGCCTAGGACTGTTTGTATCCTGTAGAATCACTCTTCTGACCCTAGATGGAGGGAAATGTAGAGGGAAATATGTACTGTGTTTCCCAAACAGTTTGTTTTTAATTAAAATAAATATCTCAAGGAGATGAATCCTGAAGTTCGTGTTGTATAACTGCAGTTAATAAATCTCTGCATAAATACATGTGGGAGCCACCAGGCTGGTCTTTTCATGGGAGCTGGCGGCGTTGATGTAGGGGCGGTAACCTTCACTTTGACAAGCCCTGGAGTCCTTGTCAGTACAATCTTTTAAATTTACTTTTAGACTCAAGGGGTTTGGATGTGTTCTTCCTCGTTCTTAGTCCTCCCTTGCAAACCGCTACTTCATGAGCCGAGACAAGTTTTGATGCCCCTCTAGGACCACGTCCCTATTATTGGACCATTTTCTCTGCAAGGAGGAATAACCTAAGTCTTTACAGGATTAAATACAACACACGGATTTTCTCAGAGAAAGTTATTTCTGATTCTACAAACAGCTTAGAGCAAACATATTCTTAAATATTACAATCTATATATTTGCTAAGAGCAAACATATAATGTGTTATTTCTTCTCTGCTTGTGGAGCCACCATAAAATGGTAAAATGCGACCTTTTTGCCTTTCATTTATCATTACTTGATACCTGAAGAGTAGTAACTTATCCAAGAGGGGTTTAAGATTCTATGTGTTCCTCTTGGATTTGTATTTTGTCCCTCTAGTTTTTCACCTTAGATATGCCAGGCTTCCTACCATATGGTCTCCAACCCACCCCTCAAGAGATGCTTGTAATGAGAAGTCCCCAAAGAGGTGCACAGAGTTTTTACAGCTCAGAGGTTTCTTTTGCAGTGAAGAGCGAAAGCCTTGCGAGCTGCTCCCGTAATCTCATTACCCAGTTTTTGAGAAGCTGGGGGCTCCCTGCCAGTCCTGGTGGAGTTGAGTCATTGTTTTCGGAAAGGGGGAGCCTGAACAATGGTGAGAACAGTTTATTGTCAAAATGCCTGTTCCAAAGCTCTTTGTAGTCAGGACCCTTGAGCTCTCTTTGAAACTGTCCTGGAGCAAGAGCTGCAATTAAATCGCTGCCGAATTAAAAGACCATCTGAGGTCTTTGTAAGGGCGGCTGCTGCTTCTCCTGGTCAGGGAGCTGCACACTCCAGGGGATGGATTGGCCACTGAGGGCTGCCAAACTGTGTTTTAAGACAAAGGGGAAAAACAAACAGCCTCTGAGCCTGCCCAGATGATGTTACAAAATGCACACTGCGGTTTGGTGTGTGCATGTCTGCTAGACTGAGTGCTCCTCTCGCTGCGTGTACCCATTAAAGCTTCTCTGGCGTGAATGCATTTTAACTCTGCTTAAAAAGCCTTTCTTTAAAACAAGCAAATAAACAAAACCCTGCCAACATCCAGGCCTGCAAATGCTGCATCTGAGCACGGAGCGATTCATATGGAGCATTTCTTAGAAGAGAGCCTTCTGCGTCTCTCCCGGCCTAATAGCATCAGCTAAATCACATCCAGCACAGACTGCTTATAACTGGGGCAAACGCCCTCTGGCTTCCACTGACCTCTATGTCTACATGATGGTTAAAAAAAAAAAAAATGGTATTTTGTAGTCATTCCCTATTTGTGTGTGACACTTTACCAAGTGGGCTGGCTTCTCTGGGTGCTGCTTGCTTCACCCAGGATCCTACATTTGATTTAAGAACAGAGGGGAGTGTCTGCTGAGTTGGGTGTAGCTGTAGAGAAGAACTAAAAGCGGGTTTTCAGACTATTTAGTCAGTAGGCGAGCAGCTTGGAACTTCTGCTAGATGTCTGAACTAATTAATATTAAAAGTCAAACGGCCCTTGATGTCTCTGCAAAGACAACTGGGCGGTGGTAACAGAGCTCAGTATTGGGGACGGCAGGGGGGACAGCAAGCAACAGTGCCAAAGGTGTCTCTGGGACATGCTGCTCATCCTTAGGTTTGTTTTGTTCACTTCTTGACCATTAAAAGAGAGCTTTAATAAAAACTATGAACTCAGGGAAAAGATCTAAATGTCCATCAGCTGTATGTGTGTATATGTTGTAGGAGTGACTCCGTTGAACTGACTACAAATACATCAGTGAAACTGAAATCATGCTGAAATCAGCACTGTGTTCATGTACGAGTTCAGTATGTCTTTGGAAAGTTACAACTCTAAGCAATTTTTTTTTTTATCGTCACACCCCTTTTTAGGGTACTGAGCATCTGTGACATCAAACATCCGCAAAAGGCATTCTTTGCATCATTTGCAATACAAGAAATGCATTTTCAGCAGTTTTCTGCTGCAAACCTTAAAGGGCTGTTATAATCAAAGCAGTAGAAAAAGCTCAAGAGACAGAAGTCGTCAGCTCTGAGTTACGTTAACTTGAAAACATCATTCTCCCTAAGTCTTATGAATAGAAAATAATTTTATAAGGCCATTACGTTTGCTAAGCCAGGGCAGCAGCTGCTCCTGAATACCTCATAAGAAGTTTTCTTACTGCACGTAGAAGGCACTTGCATTACTGAGTGCTTAACCTTTATGCCGGTGCATGCTTGAAAATCTGCCTGCCTTGCACAGCTGGGCTTGGCAAATGTTCAGTTCTTGTGTTGTTTTTTTTTTTTCATGAAAACATAACAGGATTTGTCACAGTGTGCAGAATAATGATACTGGTGATTCCTTCCAGATATCAACGATTGGTTGATAGATGCACGTGGGCTTAGACAAAGACAGCCCCGGGGTGGTGATACTTGAAGGCTGGAAGTCTAAAAGCTCCAGGGGGATCCCCAGAGCTTTGCCCTGTGCTGCGAAGGGATCTCAGCGTCAGGGGTGCAGAGCCGACAAACCGCAGGCATTGAGGTGCCTTGTCTGAGGGCTCTGCAGCTCATGTTTTATGAAAAAATGCGAAGATTGGGGCTCAGACCCTTGCCAAAGTAACGTGAGCAGACTCCTCATCCAGCTCAAGTTAACCTCTGAAATGCCAGTAAGTGCTGCAGTGACTACCATTACTTTCACGTGTATCTGGGTGCTGGCCTGAATATGCTGCCTGTAGGCTGTCTGGCTCAACGACCAAAGCATGCTAAACAATTCAGAGATAGATATTTTGAAAAAGATTTTAGTGCTCTGATGCTGAACAGGCCAAGTCCAGCAGGGGCCATGTTTCTTGGGCTGCTTAGGGTGAGTAAAGGCTGTGGAATAAAGGATATTTATCCCTCCCTTGCAGCATGGGCTCTAGTTATTTTACTGAGAAACTTGCTTTTCACCACCTGCAGTGCTGGCTGGGGTAGCACTTGTGCAATGAAAGCGTTAGGCTGAACTTCTCCTGCATTACTGGTGCCAGAGGAGCAAGACATCAATGCCTGTTACTTGCACCAGCCGTCCTTAAAAGGTAAGCATCCCCTCACAACATTCACCTGCAGATGTTTGAGTTTTAACTTCTCCACCTTGAATTTTTGGGTGGCTGGGGGAGAGCGATGCCAGCACTTGCCTCATGGCTGCCCAGGAGGTGACGCTGATGTCTGGGCCATGCTTGCCCCATCTCCATGCAGGATAAAAAAAACCTTTCAGCTCATTTTACCTTCTGGTTACATGTGTCTCCAGCCATCTGGCTACACACCAGCCATTCGGGCAGGCTCTTTGCTCGCATGTCATCTGTCAAATCACTGCAAAATCAGGTGGCAGCAGCATGCAGGGGGTGCAGCAGGGCTGACAGACTGCCCGTGGGTGCAGCACCCCTCACCAGAGGGATTTGGGACATTTGTGCATGCTGAGAGGGTTAAAAGGGGAAAGAAATTTGCTGTCAGGAGGTAAACCTGGAGCAGTGAGCACTGCAGTTAAAACCATGAAATGCAACTATCACGAGCTTTCCAGAAAGAGTGTAATGCTGATACTGAGTAGTTTTCTACTGTTTTGGAGGCAGAAGATACAAATCCCATGTCAGCGCAGCCTTCAGAAGTGCAGTGAAAAGTGATCTCCGCAGATGCAATTCAGCTTCATTGAATGAGACCACGAGCTATCAGTGGCCAAGGTGAGAGGTTTCTTCTTGGCTTGTCAAAGCCCTTCCATGCCAACAGCAGGTCGTGCCATACCACTGCAATCATCTTCAGCTTCACTGTTTAATAAACCCCAGCCTTTTCTTTCCCCCTCTTGCCATGGTATGCCAAAAAGGACCAAATGAGTGGGCTTCCCAGCAGTCCAGCACTAGGAAAACATATTCTGAGCAATAAGAAATCAAGAGAAAATAGGTAATGAGGATGAATCTGCCCTAAATTACATTCCAGTTAGATATTTACAACTGGAGCTGTGTCAGGACTGAATTCCCTGAGACGCAATCGCAGCATTTACTGAATTTGCATGTTTCATTAAGAAAAAGTAATGACACAACTTCAAAAGCAGCCTGAGAGAGGAAGTGTTTCCACTAACTATGCCAAACCAGACGCTGCGTCCTCAGAACAAAGGCGCAGCAAAGCTCAAAACCTGGTCTGCTGAATGAGGCTGGTTTTCACCTGAGCTGAGATGTCCCTGGGAAGCTCTGCAGGGCCTCAGGCAGTGTGGGCAGCCCACGTGTGGCTTTACCTGAGATGCATAGGGTGATGCTGCTAAAGGCTTCCAGCAGCAGTCGGGCAAATTTTAGTCCATGTTCACCCTCCTGTTACTGCGAGAAGCGGCATAAGAAAAAAAATGTGTAAAGCCCTCTCTCCCTCCAGGTGTTGGATTTGCAGCCCACTGGCTGTAGGATGTAAAGCCAGCTATAGGCAGCAGGACAGGGAACCCAGGGCCATGAGGCATCGGGGGTGATGATGCAGGGGAAGAAACCTCACGGTAGGCAGAAGCGCGGTGCCACCCATCGAGCCAGGCCTCCCTGGGGCCGGTGCCAGCGCTGGGCTAGCAGCCCCGCCAAGCTCAGGCCGAAAGCGCTGCCAGGGCGGGGGTGGATGCTGATGCTCAGCGTCCCCGCAGCCATCCCGGGAGGGACCCGCTCGGGCAGCGGTCGCCTCCGCCGCCCCGCGGCAAGGCCAGACCCGGCAGAGCAGGCGCCAAAGCCTGTCATTAGGAGCCGAGCATCCCCTACCAGCCTCTGTTTATCCCGGCGGTGTGGCTAAGAGCCGCTTACTCAGTGCTTTAATGAGCGGGGTGCAGGTGTGCATTCCTGTTGTGCCTGTTGCACACGCCTGCCGGCCCTGCGCGGCCGAGCCAGCCGGTCCCCCAGCCCGCTGCGCCGTGCCCGCAGGCTTGCAGCTGCTCCACCAGCTTCAGGGAGATCCGGGCCGAGAGGCTTTCCACGCTTCGGCCTTCCCTGCCTTGCTCCGGCTAGCAAACTAAATGCAAATTCAAGTTGCAGGCTGTCTGGGCTGCGACGAAGCACCGTGCGGCGTCCGCCCGCGCTGCAACAACGCCCGACGCCTCTGTGCAGCGGCAGTCTGGGGGAGCTTTTGGCAGGCAGAACGCAAGTGGCTGAGGCTGCTGGCAGGAGCGAGGGGATGCAGCGCTCCTCCTCCCCGGGGGGAATGCTCCGAAGCACCGTAGGAGGTCGGAGTACTTGCGCTTCCCACCCAGCTGCCATCTCACCAGTCTCACATCACACGGAGCTGTCACGGCGCTGAGCCTTGACGCATCGGCACCTCAGCCTCGTGTCTTCATTAAAATGGCAAACAGGGAGAGCAAGCGTGACACGAATGACTTGTTAAGAGTGCAGAGACAACATCCATCTCAAGATTACAATTTGTTCTCTGGGACAACAGCAAAGTGATGCTCAGTGTGTCCTTGCACCGGTAAGGACGTGGCGCAGGTGGCACCTGCAAGGACAGCGGTACCTGCAGAAGGGACCCTGCTGGGGCACCCACCGTGGCAGGGAGGTGTCTCCTCTTCCAGATTAAAGAGGTTTGGAAGGATGAGCTCTGCTAGGTCTAACTCAAGGACTGACGGTGTGACTGCCAGTCAGCTCTAGCTGCAGATGATGCTTTCATCTTAGCAATCTGAATTGCAAAACGTGTTTTCCTAACGTCTCTCTTCCTTTTGTATCCAGCATGTTTGTCAGTTTTTATGTAACAAACCTATTTTAAAATGCTGGGTTTGAGTATTTTAGTTGAAATCCACTTTCTAGCTAAATGGACTTTTACCCCGCTGCAGAAAAATCCCGTTACTTAGCACAGAAGCACTGTGCTCTTCATAATTCTCTGCAAAAAAAAAGAAAGAAATGTGGAAGTTGTGCCTCCTAAAAACCTGTTAACTTATATTGTTGCTTAAATATCTGTATAAGAAATAACATCCTCTATTTTTTAAAAAAATCACATTTAATGTAACGATTTCATCCGTCTGCAAATGAAAGTATCTCATTATTTTATTACCACTGAACAAGAGCTAACAACAACTACTTCTCTGTGAAATAAAGCTGCAGATGTAAAACAATATTAAAGCAAATTATTTAAATCATTCTGTTCTCCTGGAGCATTTAATTGTTTTGAGTTACTCGTGTTGAAACCCGGTGTCTGTAGGATAGACAATATTGGGGCTTCACTGCACCTAACATGTGGGTCCATCAGCAAGCAGGGTGTGGCATCCATCCATCCATCCATCCATCCATCCATCCATCCATCCATCCATCCATCTGCCAATTCCAAGCACAGGATTCCTGTATATTTAATGAGTTTACTTAATTTCTTATAGGCATTTGTGAAAAAACTTGTGGATTTTACTTTTAATACATAGGCACACATATGAAAATGTCCATCATTTATGCAGGGACAGCACCTTAAATTCAAACACTAGATTCCTGGCTGCTGTAGATTTGTTCCTTTGAAGTATATGGAGTTGCGGTGACCTTCAACAGCTGGAGATCTGGCCCCAAGCAGCCTGCACATTTCTAATACACTTCTGGTGTCCCACAGCAGAAAAGAAAATGCAATATTTGTTTGTGCCATCATTGTCTACCAGCAACTTCCAGAAGGAACTTTTTAGCACATACACTTGTTTTCTGCTGGGCTCAGTGCTGACATAACAGAAAAGCTTTTTATCCCCCTGGAAGCCTTCCTGGGCATGAGTTATATTATTTAAATGCTCTATTCTTTGCTGCTAATATGAAAAAGCTGTGTGAACTGACAATATTCAAAATGACAGGGCAAAGCAGAGATAGGGGACTTGTTGAATGTAAAGCCAAGCGGTCCCTGCTGAGAAAAGTGCTGGAAACATCTGGGAGAAAAGCACCAGCACAGGCCATGGCGTGAGCAGAAGAACCAAATAATTTGTTAAGAAGCTGCTGCAAAGCAACCACTTCCATAATTCAGAGGGGCAGCAAGCAATGAACTCCTGGATAAGGAGCCAGGTGGCCCAAAAGCAACCCGAACAGGGCTATAAGAAACCACGGTAATGTATTATTCCGGTTCATTTCAGGTGTTGGTGAGGAATGTAGTGCTAAAGACAGGTCACCCTTGAGTGCTCTGGCACATTCAGGCAGTCACGTCCTCACAGGTTTCCTGGCTGGTACTCCTTCACAATAACAAATTTATCATTCCTTCTCCAAAAGAATAAATATTGTATTAATGTTCAACTCTCTAATCATAATGAAGGCATAGAGGGTCTTAATTAAATCATCAGTGGCTGTTATGAGTCTATATTTTCTCCTGTAAACCTGAAAGAATAAATAGTATTAATACTATTAAAAATGTATAACTCTTTTTTTTTTTTTTTTCCCCTGTATTTCCTGTGCTTTAAAAAGTGCCTCAGGAAATTACATGAAAGATGTTATGCCAAAAAAAAAAAAAAAAAAAAAAAAAAAAAAAAAAAAAAAAAAAAAGGACGTGGGGCCCATTTGAGCATTTACAGAAAGTGCCAAAGCACAGAACTTGCTGCTCCTCTTCCCGAGGTGCCGGCCTCACCTCGGACCCTGTCAGCACCAAACCATGTGCCTGGAAATAGCAACCCAGAGCTTTGGGAGCAGAAAGCATGAACCAGCAGCTCGCAGAGAAAACCAAACCTCCTGCCTGGGATCGGCAAGAGCCCTGCCACTCCACGCACAGCGAGGTTTGACCCTGGTCCATCTGCAGAGCCTCAAATATTTTCCTCTGGCTGCCTCGGGCATCCGATATGGAATTTCACTGTCGGCAGCAGGATGGCTTTTCACACCCACTGGAGACTTGTGATCCTTCACAAATACCTTATAGCAGTCCCTGGGCAGTCAAGCACTCTGCGGTGGAAATGACTGGCCAGCAACTGAAAGGAAACCTTATAAAAAGAGCACAGGAAGAGCAAACCTCCAAAGAATTCAGGTCTGCTACCAACTTTAAGATTTCATTCTGCTCACCGTACAGCTCCCTGAAAAGGCCAGAGACAACAGAGCAGCACTGTGAGTTTATCCTTCCATGTATAAAATCTCTCCATAGCTGCCTACTCAATCACAAGGCCAGAAAACAACAGGTACATTCAACTTTAATGAAATAATTGCCAGTTATATGTACAGCTATAACAGAGGGAAGAACCAGCTACAGAAAGGATGCAAACACAACCCTGGACGTGGAGCAGGAGTCACAGGGGCTGGGCTGGACCAAACATTTCTGTCATTCTCCTCCTCTTTTGAAGATATGTTTCACCTAAAAGCCAAATACTGAAATAGATGAAAACTCCCCAGAACTGCTTATTCAGCTAACAGAAGATGACAGCCTGGCCCTGCAGGGTCATTCTGTGTTTCTTTACTAGAGCCTGGGCATCCTCCTCTGCAGCTGACACCAGTGGGGCCCTACAGAGAGGCTGCAGCCCTTTGCTCAGCTCCATCCTGCCACGGTGCCTGCTGTAATCCCATAAGCAACCTCCAGCATCAGCACTGGCCCTTCTCAGGGTGCTACAGCCGCTCCAAAGGTACATATAAAAGTCCTTAAAAAGTCCCTTTCAAAGCTATGGCAAAATACCTGGAAGGACCAGTATGAAGTACAAAGCCATTAAAATTGTACACATTGAATTATTAATATCTGATAACTTAATAAATAAATTCACAGAAAAAGAAGACACTTCTTTTTAACATTCTCTGATTTTTCTTAAGTTTTACTTGCACAGAAATAAGCCGTGGCGCTCACTGCTCACCGTCCTCTTGTAACAATGGAGATGCTTTATCAAAGTTTAAAATGTGGTTGCGCACCAGGTACTCGGAGAGTTTACAGCCCTTGTATCTCAACAGGAATCCAAATCCTACAGTGGGAAGGGAAATCTCAGTGTGCCGCCTATGGTCAGTGAGCAACTGCCAAGCGAGGCTGCTATTTCTGTATCGGCTGAGAAATACGCAGGAGAATTTTCTCAGAAGAACAGGCTGACTTGCCTGCAGCTGTACGTAAATCCCAGCCACGCAGATGCCATCCCAAATTATTAAAAGGCCCCTTTCTCTGGAGGGCTGGGAGTTAGAGGCGATGCTTTACACACACGCCACGCTGGCGCAGAGTCCCTCAGAGCAGGGCAGTTTGGGGGGTTTGATGGCGATCGGCCTGTCTCGGCATTTTACAGCCACGTCCCCCAGCCCTCATGTCTAAGATTTTTTTCCCTGAGGACTTTGGTAAGATCACTCCAGCATTTCCCTGCATGTTTCAGAGCAAGCTACGTGGCGTGCCGGAGCCAGCCAGAGCCTGGCAGGGAGCGAGCTGGGTGTAATGCACATCTCCCAGGGGATGCCCGGGCTCGCTGAGGGGGGAGCCGAGCGGGACAGGCTGCCGCCAGCGCCCAGGGACGCCAGCAGCTCTCACACCAAATCAAAGCAATTCCAGCACCCGCAGCACATCGCAGCTACCCAAACTATGTCAACACCGAGGCAATAGTTGACTGCTAACACGCATGCAGCTCACTGCTATTTATATCGCATGCCATATATAAAAAAAAAAAAGCTGCATCCGAGGACAGCGTCACCATGATATAGTGACTGGGATGGAGGAGGTGAAGGAAGGAGAGGGGCTGCCCACAGCAGGCACGCTCCCGCCCAGCCTGTGCCTTGACACCGCTGGGAATTTTGCCCGTTGAGCTTAATGGTGCGAGAACGGCCTCCCACCCCTGGCAAACGAAGCACTGTCATTTTGTTGGCATTTGCACAGCCCGGGGTCAGCGAGGAGAGCGGCTGATGCTGTGCTTTAACTTGTCTGGAAATGCACAGGCTGCTTGTGACAGCGGAAGAAGCCCCCAATGAGAAACATCACTCCAACCATCCGGCTTCACGTGACGCGACAGCAGGGGTGACCACGGTTTCTGGCATCTGTACGTAGCAAGTACCTGTTTGCAATACTAAACAACAGCCTGAGCCCATCTGGCATTCATGTCGTCGTGTTAACACTGCAGTCACTGCACCCTCCCTCGTTTCCACTGAACCCCAGGGCAAACCTCCAGCCGCATCCAACGTGCCCCGAATCCAGCCCAGCAGTGGGTCGGGCGCTCGCCGCTTCTGGGGACCTTTTGCTAAATGCACAATACATACAGATCTACGGCATGAACAGCAGGGAAACCCGGCATGGGTGACGGCAGAAACGTGACCTTGACATAAAGATGCCAATAAATGAAAACACAGTCGCTGCAACACCTTCATTTTTCCACAGCTGCGGTTGACGTCCCTCTCTGAAGCCCCAGCCCCAGGGGACACGTTGTACGTAGCAGGGTCTGCCCCACGTCCCAGGATCCGTTTCACAAAGACACACAACTGAACGATCATGCAGAATTAACTACACCTCGGCCCCGGGAGCCCTTCGAGCTCTCCACACGCCCCCCAGGCCAAATGGAGCTTTACATCACTCCCTGTACTCTTTATTTTGGGGGCATCACTGCTGTCACAGAAAACTGTTGTGTTTATTCTGTTCCAGGGCCATTTCGTTGACCAGCTGCTCTATGGACGACTGAATGGCCGCCTTCACGAGGGAAGACGCCGTTTCTATGAGGAGCAATTCGTACTGCTCCCCAGTTCTGTGCCCCTGGTCTCCCGGACCTTTCTCCTCCACCTGGGGACCAGAACAAGCCTCAGGGCCCTCTTTTTTACCAAAATCAAAGCTCCCACTTGATTTTTTATTCCCTTTTTGCTTATTTCGGTGCAAAACTGGGGACGGCTCGTAGGCCTGGTCAGAGTCGGTGTTGTCAGAGTCCTCAGCCTCGGTGACAGTGATGACGATGCTGATGCCGGTGCCTGCATTTGCTTCTAATGTTACCTGATGACTGGAGCAGCCCTGCACGCTCGCTGCATCCTCTTTAAATGCCGACTGACTGACATCCATTACAGTCTCTTCGGTTTTGCACTCCTCGGGAAGATTTATGGTCTCCTCTGGTTGATCCCCTTCAGGCAGCTCTTTGCTGATATTGGGGATTTCCTGCAGCTCAGTGGTTTCAGGGGTGCTGTCAGGTTGTTCCTTGAAAACGGGTGCTTCAGGAGCAACTTCCCCGCCTTCCGCATGGACTGTGGTTTGGGGTAGGCTCCCCTCCTGCAGTTTTTCCTGGGCTGTTTCATTAACTGTCTCTGAGTCGGTTATCTCTGACTGAGCAGCGCACTCCATGTGTTCCTCTGCATCAGGTGTGGGCTCTGCCAAGGGCTCACTCTTCCCAGCAGAGTCAGCACTTTCTTTTGCTGTATCCTGGTCCTCCTCCGCGGAAATCGGGCTGAAGGATTCAGACTTGTCTGTTGGGGCCAAATCCTCCAGCTCTTCACTAGCTTTATTTAAAATGCCCATCACTTCGTTTGCTTGAACACTGCCCTCTGACTCCTCCACTGCTTCAGAGGGGCTGGGTTTTTTCTTGCCTCTGGAGAAGCGCACACAGGGCATCTTCACCCCAGAGCTTGCCCGTTTCTTTGGGAAGCCTTGAGCACAGCCCTCCTCAGCATCCACCTCCAGCTGCACTTGGGAATCGGAGGCCACCTTCTTCCACGAGGAAGATTTCTGCCTTCTCCGAGGTCTTGCAAGGTTTTTGATGGCTGCCCAGGCTCCTTTGGAGGACTGTGGCTGATTTGAAACTTTTGCCTCCCCTTGGTCAGCGCTGACGCATTGACTTTTCTCCTCCGAGGCTCCTTCACACACATCCTTCGTGGTCAGCCCCTTCTTGCAGGGCTTCTTCCGCGTCTTAAAACAGAGCATGGAGGGCTTTTCGGCCTGTTCCTCCGACGGGGAGCATGTTGCCCCTGTGCTGTGAGTCTCTACCTCTTTTGAGTTCTCCATTTGAATTTCCTTAGCTGCCTTCACCACATTCACTCCTCTCCTTTGTTTGTGTTGTATTACCAGTTTTCTTGATCAGACACAAAAACTGCAGCGATGCTCAAAGCACATTTTTTCCCTCAAATTGTTTTTCAAAATAACATTAGTTGCTCTTTAATGAGCGGATGTGGCAGTGAAGTTCTGCTGAAGCTATCGCATCCGCTTTATAACTCCCACTTTGTCTGATTACTCACTTTATCACCTCTCCAAGGAATCCCGGGTAGTCGTGAAGTTATACAGGCTTCTCCTTGGCTTTGCTGGCCAGAGTCACTCTCACCTCTGGGACAACCCACTTCAAGTTGCGCTCAGTCTAACAGCACGACTAATTGCCAGTCTGACATTACCTTTTTTTTTTTTTTTTTCCCCAAAAGGATGACAAATCAAGCCAAGAGTTAATAATTTTTATTCACCCCATGGACCTGGAAAGAACTTGCACTTTCTGAGCTATCTGCAATTCCACATTGCACAGGGAGCTTGATTGGAGCACCGGTAAAACCAGCAGCAGCCAGTGGCTGTTCTCTGCCCCCCAGTGACAAGGTCAGATGCTGCTTTGTCTCAGCTTTGCTTTCTGCTTCAGTTATTCCTCGCAGGTTATGTGAGGTCTGCTGCGAAGCGTGGACGATGCTTCCATCTTTTATCTGTAACACAACAAAAAAATGATAAGACCTGTAGAGAAATAGGGGGTGTGGTGTGGTGTTTTCTAAGTATTAAAAAGTTTTTTTAAAAAATACATTTAATTTTGGGAGGCAGACCAGGGCTGGAAAAGCAGTTCTGCCTCTGGATGCACCATAGCAGTTTTTTCCACTAATTAGCATCAATATCCAAAAGCAAAATAAGGCCACCAAGATGTCGCTCCAGTGATGTTCTGCCACAGAAAATACTGGTTTTGCTATTTTGTGTGTTAAAAGGGGACTTTTTTTTTTAACTGCCCATATTATGGCATATATATATTACGCATGTACACGCATATATTTTCTTCTCCTACGGTTAGCTAAATCTTTTCCCCACTGCTCCATATGCACTCATAGTTCCAGCTAGGGAAATTACACCCTGAGACAGCAGATATTTTTATCTTTAATGCACCATATGACAGTATGCAAAAACACAGAATACAAAAAGAAGGCTTGTGGAATACAAAAGCGAAATCACATGGCAAGAAGGGAGCTTATTTATACTACGTGCATGCCTTCCATGGCAACCCCAATTAACACCGCGTGTGTTCATCAAATATATGATATTGCAAGATATATGTCACCCTTCGGCAAAAAAAAAAAAAAAAAAAATAAA
>NW_020799101.1:7421651-7601388 GCF_003259725.1 Athene cunicularia
AGGGGGAGGACGAGCCGGGACCCCGGCCCGGGCCCGCACGGGGCGCAGCATCGCTCCTCCGGCGGGAGGGCGTCTCTCCCCGCCCGCGGGCCAGCACCACTTTCTCTCGGCACGGTAGCCCCTCCCTCTTAGGGGAGAGCACCCCCTCTTCTTGCGGGGCAGCACCCCTCCCCTCCTGCCTCGGAGGGGGCAGGACCCCTCCCCCTCTTGCAGGGTGACCTTTCTGCCCCTCGCGGGGGGCGCAGGGCGGCAGCAGACACCCAAACCCCACGGCGAACACCCAAGGGCAAGCTCTTCCCAAGGACCGAGCTGTGGGTTTCCGTCTGGCTCACGATGGCAGCAAGATGCGCTCAGAGAGTGGATTCGCGGCCCGGAGGAGGGGGCCGCTGGCAATGGGGGACCCGGCCTTAGCCTGGCTGTGGGGGAAGGAAGGGGGTCTCGCTCTTCTTTTCGCTCAGCAGCTGGTTTTCTTGTCCCACCTGAAACCTTGGCAGCTTTAAGCACACACTTTGGGTTGCTGGGGGAGCTGCACCTTCAGAGGTGGGGGTAAGGACAGACAGTTCTTGGGTTTAAACTAAGGCGTGCACAAAATGCCAGAAAATGCCTCTCTCATAGGAGCCTTTTTTTCTCCAAAGCAGCTGAGGTACTTTAAAAAAAACCCCCACATCTCCAGCTGTTATGATTGATGGGAGGGCCTCCCGAAAAAGGGCTACCCAGTGCAGCTGATGAACTACACGGCACTACAGTTCGAGATGCCTGAATGTCCCCATTCATCTCCACGGGGAGCTGACTGACGCCCACAAACATTTTAAGGACTTTAACTGCTTCACAGCACGTTTGCACACAAGAAACCAGGGGAAGCAGCACACTTTGAACCTGCAAGTGGCTTCCAGCGTAGGCCAGCCTTAGAAAAATACACATGGAATAGGTTCGTTGGGCTGAAATGTCAGCCAGTAGGGCAGAAATGTGGATCAAGCAAAGAACTGCCTTTTCAAAAGCTCCCCTAAGATGTGTTTGCTCGCATTCACTCAGGATAACAATTGCTTGGAAACAGCTTCTCTCCCCAGGCTGCGGGGGTTCTAACCACCATCAGCTTCTGCTCCGGAGCCAACCAGGGCCCCCCGGCACCAGGAGATTGTCCCCGGCTGCAGTGGGAGCAGGAGGGAGGGAAGGGGCCGGTGGGAACAGGAATGGCTGATGTGAGGAGGGTGAACGTGCCCGCTGCCTCTGGGAGGGCGTGACGGAGGCAGGTGCTCAGCGATCCCAGTGCCTGGAATTCAGTTATTCCTGTGCTCCAGGGGAGAGGGTCGCACCCAAGGCTACGGTGCAAGGGAAATAAGTAACAGTGTCTGTGGCAAGCAAAGGGTCTGGTCAGGAGATGAATAACCTTGAAAGAAGATCCCAGCCCAGCTGTAGGCTCTGGTTTTCTTTCTGGGCCCACAGAGAGGTGCAGCCAGGCAGCCAAGTGACACTCTGCCCTTTCTCTTTTGTCCCTGTCACTAGTCAAAAACCCAATCTGCATGATTTTGTCCATGACGTGATGCAGGACTCTCATTACAGCACAGCTGGGAAACGGATGGCCGTAACACCAGCTAAGGGCTCTGGGCCCACAAATAGCTCACGGAGAACAAATTTGTACGTAATTAGTTTTTTCTCTAGGCAACAGGAAGACAACCTTCCAGTATTTAGTTAGAAGAAATTAAGAGTCCTTCGGGTCCTGTTTTGATAGGGCAAGAACAAGCTGGCATACGTAGTTGCGAAGGAGAGAGTTGAGAAAAACCAACCTTATATATCAGCCCTTCAAGACTTAGAGCTGGGACACTGGAGAACTCACAACCCAACAAGTTGAAAGTGCAGATAGAAAAGCATTCCCCACTACCCTCTAGAGATGCTGGGGTCTAGTGTTTGGCCCTTATGCTTTGTTGCCACCAGTCCCACCGTGCGCAGCAAACCCCTAACAGTTGCCCGAGCCGCTGCTTTGCCTCACTGCGGGAGGTGGACCAGCAACCTCTTGAACTGTCTCTCTCAAGCACATGTCTATGATCTCATGCTAAACTAAAAGGAGGCTAATCTTAGCATAAATTTGCACTTATCCCATCTTTCATAAGCAGAAAATGAAGGTGGAACACAGAGCACTCGCAGGAAAGCAGTGTAGCAGGGAAGATTAAATGTAGGAACTGACAGCAGAGTTGGCAGCGTCAGCTCTGGCAACCTGCTTCAAGGGAAGGCTTACCCGAGGTGCTGTGGGTGAAGAGACGCTTCCAGGCAGTCACGGGCTCTGGGGCAGCCACGGGGGAACAGCCCTTCCGAACCCCCCCCAAGCGGCCTCCATGTGCGCCGGCAAACCCAGCTGCCAGTAACTCCTCAGCTGAGCACCATCAAAAGGAGAATTTTAGGAGGCTGTGAACACATCTCAAATGCTCTTATGACAATTTAAGCAGTTCTGTCTGCTTCTGTGACAACCAGGTAATTTTTATATAATTATTCTCCCCTCCCGAATAACTAGAGAGATACAGATCTCTCTCTCCCCATACATACATATATATAAAGAGTATCTGTGTACTACAGATGCACTCTTACATTGCTGCACACCTACATCCTGATTCTCCCAGTTCTCACCAAAATCGGAATGTTTTTAGATTCAGTTCTGATGCAAGCAGATGGGCCTTGCAAGTCTTAATTCAGATCTTTTGCTGTCAACTGCAAGTATCCCAAATTCACAGAATAATTCAGGTAGTTTATTTCCTATCGATGACACACATCATCTAGGAAAGGAAACATGATTAAACACACACACAGTGGTGCATTGCAGGCAACTTATTACTGCAATAATCACTCCTACTTGTCAATACAAGGATTGCTGCGGTGTACAGTTAATCACAGAAATAAGTTCTACTTCAGTAATCTCAATGCACATGTTAAAACCTCAAAAGCACTTGAAGTATTTACAAGTTTATTCGTAGTAGTTAAAAAATTGGCAGCAACGATATTTTTATGTTACAAAATGATTTCTGGCCTGCTGACAGAACCTGCTACAAGTGACCTGATCACTACTCATGTTGTCTCTGTTCACCAAAAAGGTACTTTAGGAAACAAGGCTCATCAACAGTGTTACTGTACTACTTGTTAAGCATAAAATGATTCAAAATACATACTCAGTAGAAGCCACAGCTATGGGCCAGAGATCCAGTCCTTACAGATCTGATATCCAGAGGTTTGATTTCCATTAACGGTAGAAAAAGGCAGTCACAGCTGGGCTTTCTAAAAGGGAAACTTGATGTGGCTCAGGTGCCTGAAGGAATAATTCACAGCAGAAGCCAGAGTAAGCACTTCTGGAGAGAAATGAGAGGCAAAGGGGATTCCTCCTTGCTCTGTTTTAAATGACATTGATGCAGCTCCAGAGCACAGTGGTTTCTCCAGTGCGAGAAGTAGAATACAGAATTCAGTATGGCAAAGAGGAATATGCAGTGTACTAGACTTTTGAAGATAATATATGCTACAAAACCACCACGGTTAAGACAATTAAGTCCCAAGACTGTTTCAAACACCTCCAGCTTTAGGATTTTTAATTATTAAAATTATGTCACTGAATCAAAGAGAGGTCACTAAACCCAAGCTTCTGCATTCTGCTTCATCTACAATTGTGAAGCAGAGGTTTGTAGAGGCAGTATGTTTTATATGCTCAGTGTCAACTAGCTGGGAACGCAGCAGTTTAAAAAATTATTACAGATTAAAAGTAAGTGGTTGATTCTTTAGCACTCCTCCTTCCAGTCACTTCTTGCACTATATTCTCAGTCATATCTTGTTTTGACTTTAAAAAAAAGTCAGGGCATAGTTCCGTTTACATGACTCATCAGGTGTTCTTCTGGGAGCTGAAAGAAAAATAAATTTAATTACTATTATACAGTACTGCAGGCAACTTTCAGGCTGAATTATAATCAAATGTCATTTGGAAGCATATGGCATAATAGGAGATTGGCTTAACTCCATTATCTCAAGATGATAAATAAAGAGCAAATATTGAAAGCTTTCAAGAAGGCACCTACCTCTAGTTAATAATTCCTTTCAAAAGAGCCCATTTACTTCTCCTGACACTGGGTCCAAGTCTATATCATAGAAACAAGGTCTTGTCGGAAGTCCTGGCATAGTGCTCATCTGGACAACAAAAGAAAAACTGTTAAAATAGGAGCAGCATGGTTTTGTGCAGAAGATAGAATACTTTATCACTACTACGATGGCAACAGCCGATGCAGCTCCTCGCTTACATACTAGCTGGATGATGGTCATGTACCATTTCAAAGCACACTGTGAGAATCAGGAACTCCTGGCTCAGTAGATAGATCTGGAGTTTTTGTTTTTTATGATAAGGATTTAGTTTGGCTTCTGACTCTGCCACTGACTGAGCCCAAGATTTGGCAAAGTACTTAGATATCCACTGACCAGTTAACTGTCAGAGGAGCGCTCATGGACTTCGCTGTGGTGAGACAATAAATACTTGTGGCAGTTTTCTGGTTATTAAAATGAGGATACATGTTTTAATACAACTTTGCTGACTAAAGTCTCAATTGATTACAATTCTTTAAGAGTCTAGAACTAGAAGTGTTAAATAATTAGGAGTAATTATTGTTCAGAATAGACTTTAGTTTGTTGTTTGTAGGGCTTTTTTAGGTTTTTTGTTTTGGATTTCTTTTTTTTTAATGGGATAAAGATTAAATAGAGATGGAGAGGTCAGTTCTGACAGGAACATTTCTGAGGTGTTCAAGTTAGAAGGGCCGGGCAGTGGCAGAACTGAAGCCAGCATCACGCCTGACTCAGGCCCGTCCTCTCCAGTTGTCCCATTCCAAGTACCCAGTTTCAGAGCTTGGAACACAATGCCAGCAGGGACCACACTTGGCCTGATTCACTAATGCAGGTGATGGGATTTCCCTTTCCCTGACTCAGCATTTAGCCCAGCAGCACACATAGGCTAACACGGATGCTCTACAAAGCTGGGCAACTTGTGACCATGCTTGGCAGTTTGTGCCAGTGATCATTAACCCCTTTAATAAAAGCTTCAAAGTCTCATTTTCTATCTGCATCATCCGGCCTCAGCTCTCACAATCAGTATTGTTATGCCTGTTTCCATTAGACTAAAGATCTCTTTGGCAACCTGGTATGTTCTCCCTGAGCAAGTATTTTGCACACTAATCAAATTACCTCCCAGTCTTCCTTTTGATAATAAGCTATGCAGCAAGGAGGCAAAGCTCTATTGGTTAGATGCTTTCTGCAGTTCTCAAAACTGTTCAGGGAGCTTCTGTAGTCCCATCCCATTTTCTTAAGCCATTTATAAATGCTAACACCAGTCCCACATGTACCACACCACTGCAGGTCTTGCACAGCTTAGGCAGAGGTAAAAATCACTTGAGTCTACTCTTTGTAATGAATTCTAGGACTGCATGAGTTTTCTGTCAGAGCCTCTGCTTTCCCAGACAGAGAACAGGGGGGGTACAGAGAAGACACCCGTTCCTTGTCTTTGTGTTTAGTTGTATGAATATTTTGCTCTCAAGAGCCAATGTATTGAGACATTCAAAGTGCCCGGAGGGGTTTTCCCGTTCTCACCATAGTCACTGCCAGTCTCTCCAGCCATGCAGATCAAGAAACTTCCTATTTATTTACGTACCACTGAAGAACCAAAGAGCTTTGCAGATCTCCACCTACAGATTCAGAGTGCCACAGCAGGAGCTGAGACTGTGAAATTCAATAGAGCAGGAGGTGCCCTATTGCTGAAGATGGGCCTGACTATATTATTTCTTGAATTGTCTGTTTTGAAAGGAATGGTCTTCTCCTTTCCTATCCATAGGGCAGCCCACAGTGGGCTACTCTGCTATCTGTTATTTAAAGGCAGTCTGCTTAAACCCTGAATTTCTATGCAGTACAGGGTAATTTCCATCCAGGCTACTAATTTTCTGTGTAAGTGTCTACAATGCTTAATGCACTCAGTTATTGTCAGAGCTGAAGAAATGAACCTTTCATCCATTCTCCTCCTCCCCTTCAATACCACATGTGCTGAAAAAGAACACAGGGCAATTCACACTATTTACTTACATGAAAAAAATAGACCACATGGATATCATCAATTACCTTGTAAGATTTCAAATAAAACCAATACCAACTAAGCATGTATTATTTATTGCACTTGTGGAACTTCCAAAGAAAATGCCATTCAGGAACTAAAAAAACTGAGCTGAATAAATAATTTGTTTTCAATTCATCAGCAGCACCAGAAAAGAAACCCAACCAATTTGAGTCCAATGGTTTATTTCACTTTCATTATCTTCCATGCTCAAAGTAAAATCTAGATAAGCCTTGAAATTATATTTCTTTTAAAACCTCAAAGTATTTCTTAATAAAGTACAACAGCTTCAACTTTGAGCCAGAAAGGGAAAACCTCAAAAGTCAGAAGTGGAGAAAAAAATACAAGAATACACATGCATCAGTGATTAATTTCACCTCCAATTTATCATAAAAGTTTCTGCATAGAGCTATGTATTTGCTGCATTTTCAGCTCACAGTTCAATGGCTGCTGCCAAAAATTTATACTGAGACTAACACACCTCCCGCTGAAAGGGTTTAAAATAGTGATCTGATTCAAAATGGCCTGGATTGCTTCTCAAAAGGACATCCCTTCCCTGGCTTTGTAGACACCACAGAAGAGTGATCTTCATGTCCCTAACCAGAAGACTTGCTGTTAATTCTGCCAGAATTAACACCATGATTTACTACATGTCCAAGAAGACATTAGGAATTTGGGAAGGGAGCAGAAAGGAAAGAGTCCAACTTCATAGAAACTGAAGACATCAGAAAAAGACCCAAAATGTTAGTTTTAATGTCTGAAAATATCTTTCTCTTGTGTAGCTCATTAATGCTGTGTGCCCTTTCCTTCTCCAGTGCTTAAAAAAAAAAAGTAAAATATCATTGTTTGGATTAAATCTTGGCTTGAAAAAAAAATGCCATAAATAACAGGAACAAGCATGTTATCTTTCATTTTATCCCAAAACACACACTACTCTAAGAAGATGGATGAGCCAGACTTTAATCAGGATGTGGTTATTTTATTTATGTTGAGTAATCTGGAAACCTTTACCTACCTTTTTTTTAAAGAATTAAAAGAAAAAGATCCCCAATATTTGGCTCTAGCTACATCTGAAGAAGGGATCCGACTCTTAAATCAGCGAATTTCATCATCTGAGCCACGCATCCCAATGCTTTTGAAAGCTTAACACAAACATGTTGCCATGAAGACTTCAGAAAAAGGTTCAGGCCCAAAATATAAGAAAGAGACAGAGCTGCCTGCTCCAACTGCTCCATCCCCTAAAATAATCTAACAAGTTACTTAACATTTGCCCAGAAGAGATTCCCCAGATAAGACTTCCAGCAGATCCTTTCATCCTGACATTCATTGGATGCAAACCTGAATGTTAGTTCATTTTGCAGGTAGCTCCTCTTTCTGCCAGGCAATTCATATCAAAGCTATTCCAGGATCCTGTTTCCATTGTAGCTACTCTATCCTCTCAGCTGACATTACGTTAATCATGTCAGAAACTAAAAACTCAAGGGCATAGTGAAATGAATTGTTGGAACTGATGCAGGCTGAACAGCAAACAGATGGTCAGCAAAACCACGCGGACCAAATGGGAGAGGAGACTGATAAATGATTAATAGTAGTACAGGTCAACTTCATTTTGGAGGTGTTTCATCAGAAGTTGTTTGCTTTGTAAGCTCTGGAGGAGTTGTCCTGTTCAACCCTGATCTGGAGGTGTACACAGACTTCACCTACAATACTGCAAAGAGCTTTCATCAGGAATACAAAGGCACAACGGCGATTAGGTGGGCCAAGGATTTCTCCCATCCCCTCTGCCAGACTGCAGTTCCCAGAATTCATTAGCTACAGAGTTCATTCTTTCCTCAAAATCCAGGAAAACAGAGATGTGGGACCTGAGGAGTACACTGGGGGCTTTCTAAGTATTCAGATGGTCTATTTTAGCTTACCTCTTCCCCCTGAAAAAAAAAACTGTTGAGGGCACCTAATACACTGAACTGCTATAACACCAACTATAAATGACAAGGACTCTCCTAATTTAAGACACCTTTTGTAACTCTTACTGGAATGCACACGAATTGCTTTTTCCTCACCCCACAGTTGAGGGTTTCACTCAATCACGTACCGTTCCTACTAGTGGATACAGGAATCCAGCACCAACACTGGCCCGAATGTCTCGGATTGGCAGAATAAAACCTGCAGGTGCCCCTTTTTGTTCAGGGTCATGAGACAGCGATAAGTGAGTTTTAGCCATGCAGATTGGCAGGTTTCCAAATCCCTGGGAAAGGCAATGAAAGCAGAGAGAGAAAGGGGAAAGAAGTGAAAAAACAGTAAATTTTCTTGTACATTAATGTAATTGCTCTATTCTGCCGTTCTCTGCACACATCAGGAATTTTACAGGACGTTTTATTTCTCATTAACCACTTCACCCACATCCTGTCGGATGTGTTGACCATTCTGCATCCCCATTCCTCCTCTCTCATGCTCTCCCTCTGCCCCCTACTAAGTATTAAAGAACCATGGCCCCCAGCACATCCAACTGAGGAAAAAATTAATGGTATGGAAGTGTTAGATATAAAACCTTGATAGCTAACTTACTTTCTACTCTCTTCTCAAAACACTAATTTAAACAGGTCAGAACTGAAGTTCTTGTTTGGCTGAGGTCAGTTAATTAGAACTGTTTGATCAATATAATTGCAGGTCACGAGGAAGGGGCAAATT
The DNA here is from genome assembly GCF_003259725.1 of Athene cunicularia. Taxonomy (NCBI): domain Eukaryota; kingdom Metazoa; phylum Chordata; class Aves; order Strigiformes; family Strigidae; genus Athene; species Athene cunicularia. The sequence goes on from NW_020799101.1 coordinate 7,430,452, forward strand.
ACATGCCTACGGTATTTTGATAGACTTGTAAGGGAATATACAAGAAACATGAAAGTGAGAAACTATATGTGCCAGTAGTAAATGGTTTGCAAAAGCAAAATTATTCAAGCACACTGTAAACAAAGAATGGCTAGTTCTCACATGACTCTTCTCTTCAAAGCCCTTTACAGACCTTTACCTGCAGAAGCAGGTAAATTCACAAGAATGTCATGTTAGAGAAGAGTAAAAGCAACACAACAACCAGAAAGCATCTAATTCAACAACCAGATGCCAGGTTCAAAACTTATAAAACAATACTTATTGTGAAAAGAAGTCTGCTATCACCTGTGGAACTTTTTCCCCAACGTAACTGCAACTGCCATAAATCCATATGGGTTCAAAATCTGATTAGACAATGCAGCAGAACAAGATAAAAAGGAAATAATCAGACTGTTTAGCACCAGTGTGACCGCTTGTAGTTTCCCAATTCCCAAATTGCTGAAAGATTTGAGAGTATCACTGAATCCTTCTGCCCTTCTCTCCCCATACACTATCACAGATGTGCTACTGAGCCAGATGAGTTCTGTCCTCTCCACTAGAAGCCAGGGCCAGTTTCTCCTTCCCCGTATCACCTCCTCTTCCTCCTCTGCCATAGCAGCATCTAACAAGTCCTGGACAAGGACATGATTTGAGTGATGATTCTCTTCACACACAGTTTGAACATCACTGTTCAATATGAACATTTTAAATGAAAAGCACCACTGGTATCAGGTGACATGGAAAACTCACTTGCTTAGTGTACAAGGTGACTTTCTCCTGTGCTTCTGGAAGTAGCTCAATGTCACTTGCCCCGTAGATCTGCTGTGCAATAAGCCTGATCTTATCTATAACAGGGAGCTAGAAAAAAAGACAGACAGACAAGTCAGTGTGGCCAAACTACAAAGACCTGTAACATGATGTCAGCTTCACAATCCTCCATACGTGCTATGCAGTTCCCTTCTGCTGATACAAGAGCTATTACCGTTCGCTGCAGAACAAAGCTATACAGGAATTTGAGTGTTTTCAAAACACGTTTCATTCATCTTGTTGCAGTTTTTTGTCTTGGTAAGAAGGCAAAACAAGTTTACTGCAGTCAGAAACAAAAAGATTAGACAATGGTGTTTCTTATAAACTGTGCTTACATGTTAATTGCCCCCACTGCAAAAGAAGCATCTTTATTCTCTCGTGTCTTAAGTCAAAGAGCAGAGAAAAATAATTTGAGGGAATACAAGTTAATGGTTAAATAAAAGCACAAATAAAACAAGTTAAAGAAGAAAAATTGAAAGCATCTGTTAGGGAGCTAAAATAAGATATAATGACACAGCTCTGTACCTTGTTAGGTTCCTGAATAGGTGCTTGCTATTAAAGGAGGATTCAGGCCATATCCTGGGAACTAACAGTGACTTCATTACCTCCAAGTCATCTGTCAAATTTGCTTAATGTACAAAGTCATTAGAAATACACCCCCACCACCCCCCGAGTCTCTTCCACCCTGACCTGTAAAAAAAAAAAAAAAAAAAAAAAAAAAGTTCAAAATGGCCAAACTCCGTTCCCTAGCCTGTTATATGGATTCTCATCCTGAGCAACAAGTGCACCCAGAAGCTTTGCAGTAAGGTAACAGGTTTGGTCACGTTGTTCCAGCTCACGCTCTGACAGGAATGCATGTCTCAAGTTCAAGAACTAAACTTCCCCCTACTCTGGAATGCAGCTGCCATGTTTTTCATCTCTATCAAGAATCACAGCAGCATCTTACAGTGTCAAAAGTAACCAATATTTCACTGGGTAGTCAAAACAAGAACTGACTAACTAGGTATTTGAAACTGGTGGAATAAATGTTCTAAAACCAGATTTCTTCTTCGTTTTTCAGAGCAGCCTTTCAGGCAGCCTTCAGCAACCTAAGCTAGTGAAAGCAACTGAACTCCACCTTATAAACAAAGTACCTCTGTAACACTGCAAGTTCTTACCTCCACATTATAGAGGAACCTGAAGTTGCTTGGTGCCTGCGACGCTCTCTGAACAGCCTGGGCCAGTGCAACCGCTCCTTTACCTCCCTCTGCCCAGTGAGTGCACTCCACAGCATCGAACGCTCCCGCTTCCTTTGCCATTTGGACTACAAGGGCCAGTTCAGCCTTTGTATCTGTTCTGTAAGGAAAAGAGTTTGCACATTTGTACCAGAATGCACACAGAGTAAATGAACTATTTTTTCTAACAATTTTCACTTTGACAAGGTCCAAAAGCTGTCCAAAGAAATCACAGAGTCCAGCCACCAGGGAGCTGCTGAGGGACTGTCCACCACAGCCCTCCCCACCTTGGTGAAGGAAGCTACTCCACAGAAAAACAGACAGCAACAGGTAGCTCTAGAAGTACACATAGAAACTCATGACAACTAACAAAACAGTGTTCCAGACTGTCATATCTGTCCTGTATCAGCAACACAACTCTTGTTTTCAGAAGCAAACTCAAAAAGTATTAGTATTACTGATTGAGAAGTGCTGTTCATGTGCACACAACAAGCTAAACCCCATAATTTCTCTAAATCAGCCAACATGCATTTACTTCAGATGAAGAATCCTTAGCTGGTTATTCTGCTTCAAGTGGCATCAGCTTTAAACACACCAGTTCAAAGCCCTTCTGCTTGCATAAAAAGACCACACACAGATTCTATTTCCTGTGCAGTACACAATGTGCAGAGCCCAAAATGCTTCTTAGCAGGGCAGAATTATTCCATACAGCAGACCACTGAACACAGTGTGTTTGACAGCACAGGCACCTCACCATCTATTATGAACTTAGATTCCACATTGTGGGCTACTCAATGGATGAGGAATTGGCTGGATGGTCACACTCAAAGAGCTGCAGTCATCAGCTTGATGTCCAAATGGAGGGCAGAGACGAGTGACATTCCTCAGGGTCGGTGCTGGGACCAGCGCTGTTTAACATCATTGTTGGTGACATGGACAGGGGGATCGAGGCACCCTCAGCAAGTCTGCTGACAACACCAAGCTGTGTGGTGCAGTTGACTTGCTGGAGGGAAGGGATGTGCCATCCAGAGGGACCTGGACAGGCTGGAGAGGTGGTTCTGTGTGAACCTCATCAAGTTCAACATGGCCAAGGGCAAGGTCCTGCACATGGGTTGGGGCAATCCCAAGCACAAACACAGGCTGGGTGAGGAGTGGATTGAGAGCAGCCTTGTGGAGAAGGACTTGGGGGTGTTGGTTGACAAGAAGCTCAACATGACCTGGCAATGTGTGCTCGCAGCCCAGAAAGCCAACTGTATGCTGGGCTGCATCAAGAGAAGCATGGCCAGCAGGTCAAGGGAGGGGATTCTCTCCTCTGTTCCTCTCTTGTGAGACCCCACCTGCAGCACTGCATTCAGCTGTGAGGCCGCCAACATCAGAAGGACATGGACCTGTCGGAGCAGGTCCAGAGGAGGCCACGAAGATGGATCAGGGGGCCGGAGCACCTCCCTGTAAGGACAGGCTGAGAGAGGTGGGGTTGTTCAGTCTGGGGAGGAGAAGACTCTGGGGCGACTTATAAGTGGCCTCCCAGTACTTAAAGGGGGCTACAGAAAAGATGGGGAGGGACTTTTTACAAGAGCCTGTAGTGACAGGATGAGGGGTAATGACTTTATACTGACAGAGGGTAGATTTAGATTAGATATAGGGAAGAAATTCTTCCCTGTGAGGGTGGTGAGGCCCTGGCACAGGTTGTCCAGAGAAGCTGTGGCTGCCCCCTCCCTGGCAGTGTTCAAGGCCAGGTTGGACGGGGCTTTGGGCAACCTGGGCTAGGGGAAGGTGTCCCTGCCCGTGGCAGGGGGTTGGAACTAGATGATCTTTAAGGTCTCTTCCAACCCAAACCATTCTATGACTGTATGATCATCACAGGCACCTTTTGTCCACAGTAATTTGGCCAGTGAGGGTATAAGGAATGCAGATAGTAGTCACTGGTCATAAAATCCTGAGCTAATTTAAACTAAGGAATGCATTTGAAATGACTAAGCAGAGCTCCCTTATTTATTTAGCATCTTCCAACAATGCAAAATGCTGCAAAAAAAATCAACAGTACTGAAAACAGGAGTCTGTGTTAAACATAGCATATAAAGTGCCACAATTTTACTCCCATGCATCACTTTTATGTCCCAGCTCACTTACTTGAAAGCATTGACAGCCACTACTACTGGGACACCAAACATCCGTGCGTTTTGGATTTGCTTGTTTAGGTTACTACAGCCTCTTGCCAACAGCTGAAGATTCTGGAAAGAAGATAACAAGCAGGAAGCACGTTTTATCAGGGGCAGTGAAACTTTTGTTCCAAGTCCACAGCTAATAATGTGTTACACCTGCAGCTAATGATGTCAAAATGGGAGTGAAACCACAGAGGCAAATCCCCAGTGCTGCTTTCTGCACAGTCCAGACCGGTGCATGCTCTTGAGTGGGAGACAGGAAAATGAACGACCACTTCTAATGGTCAATGATCACTGGTTTCAGCTGTCAAGTCAAGGTAAGAGAAATTCCTGTTTATCATTTTTGTTATTCTTAGTAGTTAATACCCATGCTCATTAACTCCCCACACTAAAGCCTTATTTTCCTCTCTGACACATTCTTCTATGTATTAAATATCATTAGTAGTGAATTTCATGACACTTGTTTGAAGTCTGTGGCAACAGCTTTTGGCTTACACATATTTACATTTTGCAGCATCAGAAACTATTAATGGAAATCCAGACATTTCATCCCTTCCTATGCAAAGAATAATCCATACAGAAGCTCCACAAGTGAGAAAGCTGCAGTAGTATAAAGATAACCAGACCCTTGATCCAAGTGTATGCAACCATTCAAGTCACAAGGATAGAAGCTGAGACTTTAGTTCACTTTCCTTCATGCTCGCAAAGGAGACGGGGGAAACTGCTGCTGCTAAGAAGAGAGTAATTAGACAGGCACTCTGAATATTTTCAGAGACAATATTTCAGCCAAGCAATTACTCCATACTGAGAGGGTCAGGGGACACAGAGTAGATATTAGTATGAAAAATTGAGCGTGCAGGCAATTGCATGAGCTCAGGAGAAACAAGAAGGCTCTGAAAATTGGCTAGGTTAAGTACAATAAATGCTTGAAAGAGCAGAGCCAAAGTAACAACATAAAAAAACCCCAACAAAAAAACCCCACGAATATTACAGCTTGTATGAGGAAGCAGTTTCCTGGCAGCTAAAGAAATGACACACTAGCTATCCAGGCGTGTGCTGCATGACAACATTGTGTCATGACTGCAGTTAGTTGGTCAACTGTCACAACAGCTAAAGAAGGTTACCTCTTCCATGTACTCCTTTGGTAAAGGTACCCCAGCAGTGACCTGGGGAAAAAAAAAGGAAAAAAAAAAAAAAAAGACAAAAGATAGAACTCCATAAAATTTTTATCCATGATAGAAACTTGTGCTCAATTCTTATTAAACAGTATCAAGATACAACATTCTACTCCAGGCTGATCTTTTTCTAAGACAAAAAATAAAAGGAAGAATAAAAGTCTGCAAGATGCACTCACAATACAACAAATGACTGACTGTGGCAATATCACAAGTGCCCCAGCATACAAGCACTTCATTAGGAGAATAAAACAAGCAGGTATGTACCTGTAAACATACTTTGTTGCTTACAAGCAACAGAGACACATGGATCCCTTTTACAACTGCAAATCTCAAAATAATTACAAGCAGATCAAACCCTACAGGTCTTTAAGATCAGAAAACAGTAACAGCCCCTCAGGCCTAAAGGAAACCTTGCCCAGCACTTACTGCAGGCCCTCCTCCGTGCATTTTCAGAGCTCGGACAGTAGCAACCAACACCACCACATGAGGCCGGAGACCGGAATAGCGGCACTTAATATTAAAGAATTTCTCCATGCCTATGTCTGCACCAAATCCTGCTTCTGTAACTAGAGTAGGAATTAAAAGAGAAGAAGCTTGTGAGAGCTTTGCTGAGTAAAGAAATCATGCCCTGATGATATAAATTGGAAGCTTCTTCCAAGACAAAAAAAACCCCAAAGACGGTCATGATAAAAAAAAAGGCAGATCCCTCCCTGCAAAACAAACAAACAAAAAACCATACCCCACTCACTTACCAACAAAACCCTCTTTACCCACAAGCTTCAGTGCTATTTTGTCTGCCAACACTGAAGAATTCCCATGTGCAATATTGGCAAAAGGTCCAGCATGTACAAACACTGGTGTTCCCTAGAAAAAGGGGGGTGTGGGAGGGAGAGAAAAAGAGAAAATCAGAGTGTACAATTTAGCAAATCTGCAGCATTTCAGCAGCTAAGTACTATGGTACCTGAAGGTAAAGAAAAATGCTTTTAGAAGACAAATCTTACAGCCTTCTGATCAAACATTTGTTATCAGTAATAAGTACTACAGGGCAAACAGGATTATTATAATCTGCACAAGTGGAGATATTAATCCTCTTAGGAAAAGGATGACTAAATCCCAGAATCTCTTTGCCATTCTCCTGCATCCACACCATTCAAATTTCCAAAACACTTCCTGGCATTAAAGACAATAGAAGAGAGACACAGCAAAGTTCAGTGCATTTCCTTGAGGTCATCCTACATGTCAGTGGCAGACCTAGAAAGGGTCTTCTAGCCTTCTCCCCTAGACCTGAACCTTGGGTATGAAACTGCAGTAAATCTCCAACTCTAAGCCGAGTAAGCCCATGCTGATTGTGATGAATGAACTAAAGCAGCTGCTTCTTGGCTCTGAGAACGCACATATAGCAAATCATCTGTGCTCACCTCTAGTGTCTGCATGAGGTTTGGTTTAACAGCATCTCTCATCAGGACAGCCAGAGCACCAGTCACTCCCTAAAAGAGAAAAAGGGCAATCAGTTTCCAGATGTACTGAGACCTTGAGACACTTCCTATGCAGTGTCAAGGCTCTGCTTTTGTCCTGGTGAGCTTTCAGGACCAGAACCAACAGTTGCTCTAGATATCGTAGAATGGTTTGTGTTGGACGGGAACTCAAAGATCACCTAGTTCCAACCCCCTGCCACGGGCAGGGACACCTTCCACTAGACCAGGTTGCTCAAAGCCCCGTCCAACCTAGCCTTGAAACAAACTCTAAAACTAACTCTATCCAGGGCAAGGCAGAATAACAACCTTTACATTCTTATAAGAGGATCTATGATTTCTGCTGGGGGGAGCCTCTTGGCTGTGACCTTGCTTGGCCATCACTTTGTACTGAAGGCATAAAAACAACTGCTATTTTGATGCTAGAGCAAGGCTAGTAAACAATAGCAGCGAGAGTTACCCTTAGGTACATATGGTTTACTGTAGCCCATTCAGTGGCACAAAGCAATGTTCTTAGGTCTTGCAGGTAGATTTGTCTTGGACTTTCTTCCTTCCTCATTTCAGCAACTAGGCTGTACGTACTGGCCTTAAAATGTCATAACAAGCTGCTACATCTTGATGAAGTCTCTTATGCTGAAATAACATTTAAAGTGAATCTCTGTGCTCATGAGAAAGACAGCTGATGTGAAAGGCAAACACTGGAGACCACGTTTCCTCTGAGATATACTGCAATTCTGCTTCCTGTGAAGGGAAAGCTTATGATTTCATACACATCTGCTCTGGGAAGAGAAAATGAGGGTTCGGTCATCCTTGTGACTGACACAGTCCAGTGGAAACCAAACTATCTTTTACCCAGCACTTGCTGTCATGGGTACTGAGCCAAATGTTAACAGCAGTTATGAAAACCTTAAACCATTATTTCTTTTTCTTCCCTTTTAATTTCAATTGGATTGCAGCACTCATTTATATGAAAGATTTTTTAAAAGAAGACATTCGCTGTTTTGTTTCATTTGTTTTACTCTTGCCACATGAAAGCTTATTTAACATTTAACAGATAAGCTTTAAACTTCAGTCATCTCCAGAATAATGAAAACTACAGAGCAAGATTTCCATGGTGACATTTCAGACCTGTGTCACTCAGAGGCACTTCAATACATCCCATCTCCAAAAACCTGTAGTCAGTTTTTGATTCCACATTCCTTCCCAGTTTCTTTGTGCTTCCTGGTACCACACTCATGACATCGGTTATATCAGAGCAGGACCCAGACATCTTACTGTGCCAGTCTGGTCTTTACAATCACCACGTTTCTGCCTGCATGAGGAGTATGTAACACAGTCCTAACAATGCAGACCAATGGCTGCCATCAGTGCAAACATAACATGCAAGAGAACCTGTTGGACAGGTCTGATAGCATCCAGCATTCCACAGTAGCAATGGACAAAAGGAAATATAATTAGATTTTTTTTAAAAAAGTATTCTTCTATCACCTGGACTCTACATAAAACTCTAAGCAAGGCCCTACCCAAGGACCATCTGCTTCCGCTATGGATGGACAGCAGGAGAGACTCCTGTTTTCTAGAACAAGGTTTAACTCAGGTACTTCAGGTTAAACTGGCAGCATGCTAGCAGTAGGAATTTAAAATCTCAAAGCTGCCTACAGAGCTTTGGCATATGCCCTCCCTCACTCCCAACAAATGTCTTACTTAAGGACATTTACAGATACATGGTTCCCAGCCTAGCCCTTTTTCTGCAAGGCCAGAGTCAGGCCACACCAGTAATCTATTGTTTCTTACGCTTATCCTGGGAGGAAGTAAAACAAACAAACAAACAAAAAAACCCCAAACACACAAGAAAACAAAAAAACCTCACAGTAAGATAGCAAGAGCTGGTAAGCCTTAATGCTGTGTCCCACCTTGCTGAAAGGACTGGTCAGGATACTCACCCTGTGGGTATTATTCTATCCCACTGGAAATGTTCATTCAGAAAATGCCAGGCAAACCTCATTAACACCACATCATGCAAATTTGTAATACTCTTGTCTTTAGCAAAGCAGGCTGTGAAATATCTACTATACAGGACAGCAGTAAGCACCGATATCATTACTGACTAGTGCAACAGTTTTGAGCTTGTTTTCCATCTTGAGGCCAAGTGGCAGGGCACAGTTCACATACAGGGCTCAATTCCCCTTCCCTTCTCCAAACAGGGTTGCCACCTTCAAAACATGTATTGAAAGAAGTGTCTGGGGCACAGGCTACTCCCCCAAAACCACACTGAAGCACCATCTGGGAGAGTGCTAGTTGACACACTCCACAAACATGCCAAGAACTGTACTAATAATTATGGTATGGACAGCTGCAAGACAGTGCTGCAGCTTGCAACTGCTGCTTAGGACTGGTAACAGACATCACCAGTGCTACTACATTCAGCATTTCATGCAGTGCAAATAAAGGATTTGTCCCCCTCATCAAAGGCTGCCTTACGGAGACCTTGCACTTTTTCAAAGGGTTTGGCTTTTGTAGAATTCACAGCCTCCCAGAATAAGATATTTCATCATGTGTAATTAAATTTGCACAAGGCTTTGTTCCTGCTCCATGTTTTCCTCACTCCAGGGAGCCTGAGAAACAGGATGGCCAGCAGGATGCATTTTGAGTTCTTCCGATTCGTAAATATGCTTTTTATCTAGAAGCCACTGTGTATTTCCCCATTAATTCCTATGCTGCTAGCTTCAACGTGACACACAGCACGTCACACAGCACCCTTTGTCTCTACCCAGGTCTCACACACACACTCTCTCTGGGTAAGGTGCTAGCCACACTGAAGTAAAACCTTCATTGACTCCAGGGGCTAAGACTATCATTGATCTTCTGTATGCTAAGGTCTTTTCTGTACAGAACTGTCTCTATGCTTTTCAATCCAAGGACTTTCAGAAGTAATAGGAAAAAGCATTTAAGAACTGAATGACTCTCTTACAAGGTCGTCTGTTGTAACTGGCTCTCCTCTCTTGCTGGAGGCTACTACCATTCTGCCCAGTCGCTTTTTCATATCATCCAACCCATCAGAGAGTGCTAGAACTGCCATGATTTCACTGCTCACCGTGATGTCAAACTGAGCCTGCAAGAGATGAATAAAGAATGTGAACATATCCAGATTCCTTAGCAGCAATCCTTACCTCCGTAAAATTCTTGAAACAATCATCACCATCATAACAAAAAAAGAAAACAAACCCCCCCCAGACATACAAGAAAAAAACCCCAAACCATTACTCTCAGAACACTTCATTTAATTTGGCTGCTTTAAACTGTTGGGTTTTTTTTTCCTGCAAAATTGAGTAAAAACTACTTATTCCATCGCTATTACATGACTTTCTCCTAGCACATACATTAATGATTCATGTAAGAGTGCTTAACACTAACAAATTATATTTTTGAAGACTGAGCTTACTAACTCATCTGACTATCACTGAACAGTACAGTAAAGGACAAAAAAAAAAATCAGATTCTATAGGAAATGAAGGGTAGAATTCATCTGACATAACATAGACACCTCCATTGAAGCTAAGCGCCCTAAGGACATTTTAAGTCAATAGAAAAAAGCTTTTCCGAGCACTATTAATTTGAACCATTAATTTGACAGTTACTTAAGGGATGAGAGGAGTCACAGCCCAGATTGCCTGTTTTACTCTATTGATTATATAATGAATCTAGACAACAAGCTGAGATACTGTGTCTAGCTTTGGCCAGATACACCCACCCAAAGCATTTGCAGTGGTGAAAATGAGCCACTTCCACACATCCTATTTACAGAGGGCACTTGTGTATCACTGTTACAACACAGTCATCCCAGTTTGGGAAGCCAACATTCAGGAGAGAACGGGGAAGGAGGGAACAGACAGTAAAACTAAACACTGCACTGGTAGCAAATTTAACTGCTTGTTTGAAGGGACTTCCTGTTTTCTCTTTAACAAGGTACTGGTAAAAGATGGAAATATCTGGAATTACAGAAACTTGCTTTAGGACCATGTTTTTCATAATACTTTTAAAAACATGCAAGAAAAGGGAACAATTACCATTCGTGAGAAGCCTTTTTCTGTTGGAGACTGTCCAATAGTGATTTTCCTAAGGAACCTGTCATTTGTGTCCAGTACTGCAAGGAATGCGGAGAGAAAGATGATAAGTCATGTTGCAAGTTGTAAGTCACATCTATGCCCTATTACAAACACTCAGCTACATCACCTACAAAGAGAGGATGGCAGTTTGACACACCAAAGGATAGCAAGTGCTACTCAATGCTATTCTTCCCCAAAACTGAACTACAACGCAAACACCCACAGTCTCATGCACACCCTGCACTGCATCCAGAGGGAGCCTACCTCCCTTTGCGTGCATTAACCACAAGTCCAAAGCCTTTCTGAAAGGCAGAGCTGCTACTATTATCCCAATTGCTTTTTCACCATTACTAGTCAATGTGAAATAAGGAAATTATTATAGGCAAGAAATGAAATTATCATTTTATAAGTTGTGATAAAATGGTCAGATTCTACCATTTAGTGAGAATAGTTTCACGCAGCTCCATTAACTCAAATTACCTTGGAATCACAAACTATCAAATACTGGCTTAAATTTGCTGTTTCTTACTATCTGCTTGGAAAATTCCAACTATTTCATAAAATATTTCCCATGAGGCAGACTGCTTTAGCCTCATTACAGGTTATGAAGTAAATTTTGGAGAATATATTTGATGTATTTTAATAATAAGAAGAAAAATCAGTACTCTTGGGGCCAAAATCAGAGAAAAATGTCCATAAAATCTGCCAGATCAGAGATTGATCTTACCTCCAGGTGTCTTTAAAAACCTTTAAAAAAATCTGGCCTTCATTTGCTGTCAGTTCCCAACAGAGCAAGTGGGCAGACGGAAAACTGAGTTTAATCCCAGAGCAGAACCGTCTCCTTGCTCACAAAGCTTTCTCAGTCAGGTAAAAGGGCTTATTGCCTACAGTTGCCAAACTCGACTCTCTCAGCAACTGACAAATCCAGAAACACAAACTTGCACCAATTAGTGAAGTCTTAATCTCTGTGAATTCAGAGCAGATTCAAGCCCCTGTCAGACCCTTTAGAAATGGGATCCCAGGTGCAGGCATCTACCCCACCAAACACTCATAAGGAAAGGCCAGCCCTGCCCTCTTTCCTGTTTTCTCAGGAAACACAGTTCCTGCTGCACTTATGAATCTCGCTTTTGAGACACATTTCTTCTTAATAATTCTTTCATTTAATGGCTCTTGTACCTCTTTGCCATGTTATGGTGCCTGGGTCAATGTCCAATCTCACAAATAAGTTAACTTCTTCCTTTGTCAAAGCCATAGGATCAGTTTTGTTAATGCCCAATTTCTATGGGAAGAAAAGACAAATAAAAGAAAAACTGTAATGAAAAGATTTACAGAAATGAACCTTTCACTAGAGCAATGAGCCTTCTGCAGCAGCATAGTCAGAAATAAGGAGGGGCTGCCTTTTGGGTGCCCCTTCTCCTAGACCTCACAGAAATGTAAGATGATCTGTAGTGGTGTGTATCTGGAAGCAGAGCTGCTGCTGGCCAGCTAGCAAAGAGTACCGCAGACAACAGAGCTCATTAAGGCAGGTTGTCACCGAGCTTTGTGCAAGGCATGTACAGAAAGAGTAAGAGAGAGCTCTGCAGTTCCTTGCACGCCTTATTCTAACCATTAGTCTCACATGCTTACATCCATTTCTCATTAGTTTGCCTAGGGTCACTGCACACAGCCATACGTATTTAAGACGCTGCTTTCAGCACACTGGTTAAGCAGCACAAAGGAGGAATTAAACAATTCAGTCACAAGGCTGTCAGCATCCCAGAAAGCTGATCTTGAACATACTGAGAGGATAGGCAGTTTGCCAAGTTGCTTAATTGAGAGAAGAATTATCTCAAGAAGCCTGATACAAGTGCAAGCCTAGGAATGAGGAAAACGATTGAGTTGATTTATGAACGAGCAAGCTTTTTTTAATTAACTACACAGCTAAGTCGTATTTTTCTCCTGAAGAACAGCAGGGAAGAAGAAAGCCTGTTCTCTTCCTCTTCAAGCACATAATTTAGAAAAAGAAATAAACAACAACAACAAAGATACCATCTTTCTGGAGTATTAGCATGATGTTCACATCTCGACATTTAATAACCAGAAGAATGATTAGGGTAGAGTTCCCTCAGCAGTCTGCCAGGAACACCAAGCAACATGACATAGTTTCTTTGCTCAGCACTGGAAGCAAACCACACATTCTCTAACAGCTGAGACATTATAGCCAATTAATAAATCAGAGTTCAGAGTTTTAGCTTCCTAAGTAGTCTGACTATTGCTCCTGACTTCCAAATGGCAACTGATCCAAAGTGAATACTGTACAAACAGGTTTATACTTTGAACAAGCATAGCAGGCCCCAGGCTGTCCTCCTAGCCAGAAGCTCCAAGCCCAGTGTAAAACTATTCCTGTTAACCCTCACTTTTGCAGAAGTCAGAGACATATGCCAGTTCACATTAATTTCTGAAGATCAGGGGAGCTGTGGTCTGCTCTCAGACTGTCACTCAATGACAGGGCTACTCATCTCACTGGGAATTTTTCTGGGGGGAGAGGAGGAGTGGGCAGTGTAGGGGACATATTTTTTCCATTTTTCCCTGTTTTCTCAATCTGGATAAGACAAAAAATTCTCTATGTTCTCTTTTTGCCAAACTTTATAAATTGCTCTTTTTTATGTTGGATTATCTATATAGCTGTCATGTAGGAACTATTCATCTTTAGCTGTTAACTAGGTGTAAGGTACAGAGACTATTCTGGTTCTTTTTTATACTGCATTAAGTACACTGAATTGACAGTATTAATAAAGGGCACTAACCCCTTTGCCTCTTCCCACTGTGTTGCTCATACAGCATGTGATAAAGTGAGTTACATCAATGATTCTTCCCCTTTGGGCTGCATCTCACTGTTTTCTGTGCTGCAAGAAGGGCTACCACACTTTCTGCACACTTTACATAAAAAAATAAATGCCAGAAGAATGACCTAGAGAAACAGACAAGGGTTTCTGTAACCAAGCTCTGCCTATGTAAAGGATGAGTAAATTGAACAGACTCAGAAACCAATGCAAAACCAGTGAACTTACCTGTAGTCTTCGGATCTGAATGTCTGAGAACTTCCTAACACCACTGACAGAAGGCACCAAACGGTTGTAGAGAGCCTTGCAGAATGAAAGAGGTAGTTAGTTAGCACTGCTGACACAACCAAAACATCTTGGCCAAAGTGGGCTGTGCTCAAATACATCACAAGAAAGGATCGTACCTGGTCAGTCTGAGTTAGCTCATGGAATATACGTGCGTCGACAGCAGCAGCAACCAGGTTGTTGGCTGCAGTGATAGCATGGATGTCACCAGTAAGGTGAAGGTTAAACTAGAGGAGATAAAACATATCAGTTACCTCATCCTGCTGCAATTTTCATTTATTTCAATTCATCGTAGACAGATGGAAAGAGAAGTATTAATAGCAATGTTAAAGTGGGTGAGGGTGGAGGGGGAGAGATTGCTCAGTGCAGTATGTGGAAGAGAGGAAAGAATTTCTCTAAAACAGAAAAATGCCTCCCCCACATTTATGTCATTTTACAAACTTCCAGAACGAAGCTTCCAAATGAGAAGTTTTTTTTTTTTCCACAAGACCAGTTCTCACAGGCTCCCTGACACCTGAGAAGACCATGGTATGGCACATCTGCATTGCTCCTCCTTCACCTTCCTTCTGACCCACTCATTATTTGCACAACAGGTTTCACACATACATTAGCTGAAGCTCCCACAAAGGTATCTGAGCTAAATTGAAACTAACAACCTTGTGCAGTGCTAGCAGTAGAGCTGTGGTTGCACAGAGCTCTGCATAAGCTAATCACTCAAACACACAGTATCGTAGGCAGAACTTGTAGACCACGTACTACACAGTGACACTGCTAGTAGTTTTCTTCGTTCTATCTCATTAAAAGGGAGTTTGAGTGGGTTTGTCTACATGAGTTATCTGGCTGCATGTAGCTATACTGACAAATGGCTTGGGATATACAGCTTACGTGACAAACTGGCATTAGGGCAGGGGAGTAAAAGGTGTGGTTAAAACAATCCTTTTCCTCTGTAGCAGAGCAGCAAAGAAGGAAGATGAAAAGGGGATGTTAGAAAAGGTGATAAGACAGAAGACCTTACAATACTATTTTGTTCAAGTCTTGCTATTATGGTCTTGAAAACCAGATAGCTAAAAGCAGAATGCAGCTAGTCACACACTGATTATAAATCCTAAGTAGTAAATGCTAATTGTTGTCTCATTCTACATACATGGAACAAGAAGCAATTATTGCTACCTTGTTTCTACAGTAGGAGTTAAAAGTTTTTCACTTGCTAATCTTTTCCTAGGATGAAAGCTGCATGCAGAAATATCATTTGATATATCAAGGTCATTACTGTAACTAGTGACTCCAGATACTTCGATTTTACGAGTCATGCATTGATTAAAACACCCCCACAAAACTATGTGTATTTATATTACGTGGGTCATACTTAAAGTCCTTTCAGCCAGTTTAGTTCCAAGAGTGGGGCTGTTTCCCACTGTTGCACAGTGAAGTATTTCGCTTGCCTTATTAACACTCTCAAAGAGGAGGAGATTATTTTTCCTGTCACATCTATCATTCACACGTGTTCCTGGCACCTGACTAAATCAGTATTCTGCTTCCTTAACATTTTCATCTTTTATGGACTTGCTGTATCAATTGGAACAAACAGCCCTTCTGATTATTTCTGCTTTTCTTCCTAAAATTGCCCTGTGTCAATCTATAGTGCACGAGACAAAGGTAGAATTCTACAGGCAATTACTTTGAGAGTTGAGAGAAGCACGAGAGCACGTGCTACATGTGCCATTCAATTCCCTGCCCCCAGACATAGGATTTTACTTGTTGCCAAGTCACATCAGAAATATGCTGCAGTGCCAGTGCCCCACAAGCTGAGGTCTCTGTATTACTGATTTGCAACTTCCCTTCTCCCATTTCAAGTTAGTAATCTAAAACACAAGTACACCAAAATAGCTCACAGAGAGTCGGTGACCACTGCTGTTGACAGAACTACTTAATATGCTTCCAAAACATATTAAGTCATTACCATCTTCTTTTCAGTGCTGGGAAAAAAAAAAAAAAAAAAAAAAAAAAAAAAAGAAAGAGGCACAGGATGTACTTTGCTCAAATGCATACAGCAATTCAAGGCAGAGAAGGGATGGGAACAGTGGAACTGGGAATTCCCAGTTCCATGAAGTTCCCTGACTACACAGACATCCTTCTGAAACAAGCAAAGTTTTGGGTTGGTTTGTTTGTTTTGGTTTTTTTTTAAGAAAAAAAGCTTTGCTGAAATTAAGCATCCAGTTCTTAGGAGTGCTACATTGAGCCATAAACAAAAAAAGATTTTGTAAGTTATGTGACTGCAGTATCTCTTCAAGATCTGAGAGCGATATATGCAATGAGGCTTTGTATAAAGAATTACCTCTTCCATGGGGGTAATTTGACAATAGCCACCACCTGCAGCTCCACCTACAGAGAGACAATAGTCAAATCATGCAAATAAAGGTCTCTCTAGACCAGAGTGGTATTACATGTGTTTGCTTAATGGTTTTAAGAAGGCAGCTACTGTTGAGCAGCTTAGTTAAATCCCAGCACAATGCCTGAAGACAACACTGAAGAATTTACCCAAGGTTTTTCCTTCTTAAAAAAGAAATGCAATTGTAACTGGGAATTATGTAAAACCACAATCCAGCAGAATAAAATCTCTGAATGCCATCTTTCACCATTTAGTCCAGCTGCAAGCAACTGAACAGCTCATACCTTTTATACCAAAGGTTGGTCCCTGAGAAGGCTGCCGAACACAGGCAAAGACATTCTGGTGAAGGTGTGCTCCTAAGGCTTGAACAAGACCAACAGTGGTGGTGCTTTTCCCCTCTCCCAGGGGAGTGGGAGTTATCCTACAGTGAAAAAGAACAACAGACACAATTAAACCCTTGTAGTGGATGAGACCCAAACCACAGGGATAAAACAGTCACCCAGTGACTGCAGTTAATGCCAACTCAAATTCTGGATTGGCTCAGAATTCAGCTAATCTTCATCGGTTCAAAACAGGAATGAGATTGGCAAATTATCACATAACTGCTGAAGACTTTTCTCTGAAACAACCTGCTAGCTACTGTTGAAGGCAGGCTGCTAGACTAGGAGAACTTTGACTACAATCCACTCTGCCCTTCATAACCCTAGCCTTGCAGACCAAAACAATTCATCTCCAGAAGAGAAATGTTAAACTACATTTTTGCCACGAGAGATAAATCTATTTCCCAAACTACTAGATTTTCACAGTGTGATTTAATAAAATCCAGAGCACCTTGTAGAGTCACCTTACCAAAAGGCAATACAATGACAAGCCATGCTAATAAAATTTCTCTTCACCTTGACGCTATGTAAGTGATGCCTCCGTTAAGGAAGTACTTACCCAGTAACAACAACGTATTTGCCATCTGGTTGGTTCTTCAGCCGTTTCAGAGCTGACAGATGAACCTTGGCTTTAGTTTGGCCGTAGAGCTCCACCTCATCAGGGAGCAGGCCAACTTCTCTTGCAACTTGATCAATGGGCTTGGGTATGCAAGACTGCGATATTTCGATATCACTTAAAGAAAGAGACGAAGGTCAATTTGTAAATCAAAGACTTCTCACAAATACCCCGCTTCTGCATGGCATAAAGTACAAACACCTAATTTTAAAATTCTATATTTTTACAGATTTTAAAGTTCTATATTTTAAAAAGGAAGCTTTAACTCCTCCTAGTTAAATGAATCAATCTCACTGACACTGGCTACATTAGAACAGACACATTCTTAGAGTTGCCTTTCTTCTTTAAAAAAAACCCCACAAACCAAACAACAAAAAACCCATCACCAACCCTCCCCTCACTCCTCCCACCCCAAGAATGCCTTTTTGTAGGCAATGTGTTATGCTCCCTTATGGTATTTTGTACAGTTTCAACTGCTCCCTGGGGACTTGACACGAACAACTCCTACTCCAAGATGCTAGGTTTTTGCCATTTCAGTCAGACTGAAAATTTTCAAAAACACAAATGTCTTGCTATTTGCTGGTCACTATTAAAAATTAAAAAAAAAAAAAAAAAACAAAAAAACCTCTTCTCCAACATTCCTTAAGGTTCATCTTCTTTCTCAGTTAACTGAATCCAAAATGTTTGGACCAGAAGTTAGAAATCCTAACTAGAGCTCTGTAATAGCAAGAAAGCACAAGTTGCTTTGGTAGCGTGCTGATGGTCAGCAGCAACATACCCCAAAGGCAAATGTAAAGATGACCAGCAGTCTCAATCTGCCCACGTACCTGCATTAACATGGCCACAGTCATAGGCCCAACGCCACCAGGAACTGGGGTAATGTAGGAAGCTTTTTCCTTTGCTGTACTGTATGCCACATCTCCTACAACTCTTTTTCCACTGGCCTTTGTGCTGTCTGGGGATTTAAGGAAAAAGTAAGCTACACACCACATTTCACCAAAACAACAGAGGAAGCAGCACTGACTGAAGGTGAAGTCTTTTCCTCTGTTGGGAGTAAACAAAACAGAAGCTGAGTACCCAGGAAGCTGCAAAGAAAGAAAAAGTTAAAACAATATCACAAGATGAAGCTGTTATCATCATACATCACTCAGAGAGTGTCAACAGCTTGTGCAACACATCTTCCCATTAAGCACCATTTATGCTCAGCCAGCCAGATCTCCCTGTCCTTGAGAATGCCGGTATTTTCTCAGTGGCATATGGCCCACAGGTCAGTCTGAAGATGACTCCAAAACAAATGCAGGGGGACCAAAGCACAGACCAAGTCTTACATCTGTGCAATAATAAAACACAAATGGGACATACAATAGATGTCACTTGAACCATCCTTTCGCAGCTCCTGCTGTATTGCTCTGAAGGATTAGTAGAGCTTCCAATTTGAAGAAAATAAAAACCAACGGTCTAGAAGAAGTGAGACAAGAAACATGGCTGACTTCTTCCAGAATCCCAGGTTTACATTTGCTCTGTCCCGTTTTGGAGGACATCTAGGCCTTACTATGAAATGTAATCACCCACCTTTACAGAAACTAAAGACAAAAAGTACTGAGCTTTTCAATTACTCATTGCCATTCTAATTATGGACCAGCAAATGCTGCAGTTCACAGAGATCAGTCTTATCAAAACAAACCTCACAGTGGTTTAAGAGAGCTCCAGTAGAATCCTGAGTAGGAGAGCTCCTCTCTCTGTGGCAAAAAAAAAAAAAAAAAAAAAAAAAAAAAAAAAATATCCTGCTGCACTACATGACCTGACAATTCAGAAGCAGATATAGCACTTTTTTTTCCAGTGGTGACCTTTAATCTCACCCATACAGAGAGAAAAAGACAAAATGCATTAGTAAACTAGCACACTCATCTAAGGAACTCACTGATTATAGAAAGAGCATATCAAAAAAAGAAAATTTAAGTTTTTCCTGGAATGGCAGATCCTCATTTGGGAGAGTTTTAAGCAGTGTGGAAAACATGAAGATAGATTTTAATGTTGTTACATTGAAATATTATATTGCATACAGTAATTGTATGTTCAAACAGAACACAAGCAGTAACTTTAACATATTTGATGAGGGAGAGGAGTGGAAGAGAAACCAAGCTCCTAAAGAGCTGATTATGTTAAAACCAAAGAGGAAATAAAAGCAGCGCCTGCCAACACTAATTTTTAGCTGCATTGTTACTAACAATTAGCAGCTTGGATGTTTTGCTGTGTTTGTGTTTTAAGCAACACTTCTCCTCCCTAAAGTTCAATGCTTGAACAGCATCACAGCTGTTAAACAGTGTTGCTACAGCCACTGTCAGCTTTGTTGCCTGAACTGCAGACCAATCTGGCCTTCCAGCCTACTGACCAGTTTAATTAAGGATGCAAATGGCAAATAACAAACATATTTTCTTCCAAGGATGCCAAGCATGCTTACCAGTCACCTTGGCCAGGAAGACTCCAGGCCCAAGAATGAAGAAGATAAGCGATGAATTAGGCACTCCAAACACAAACAGCCTAATCTTTTACATACACAGTGATAAGCAGAAGTCAAACAAACCCCTGGTCCCTGCCTTTGCATCCACACCTCATGCCAAGCACTGCTGAGCACAGCTTAGGAGCTATTCAATTACCTTTAAAATACTCTTGAAGGAAAGCTCACATACAACACTTTCCATCTCTCCTCATAATTTCACCTTCACAATATTCATCATCCCACTCTTAAAAACACCTGAACTAGTTAGAGAGTATCAGTGACACTATAACTATTCCCAGTGCCTGTGTCTTGGGTCCCGTAGGTTCTCTAGCCAGCTGGAACACATGACAGAGAGCATCCAAGGACTCTGAGACCAAAGAAGTGAAGGACATGCCTACACGTATGGAATGAATAGGTATGATGTTCTCCACGAACTCCAAGCAAATTTGTGCCAATGTACATGCAGCTGTAACAAGTTTCTGGTGGATATATGACTGCAAACACACAAGGCCATACACAGCCCTCATTTATAAAACCTGCTTGCAGTCTGCTTTTTCTGGACACCACTAGGAAAGGTGTTTTGTGAGGGATCCAGTACAATCTGATCCCATAGGCCTGTGATGCCAGCTTGATTCCCAGTACATGCAGATATAAACAGAGCATCAAGTCAAGGCTTTCTGTATCTTCCTGGTGTTAGAAGAGCACAGCACTGAGATCCACAGACACTGATCCTCCTTTGCTGCTCTCTCACCCCACTGTTCAAGACTCTCTGTTGGCTAGGCCTGCAAAATCCCATAGCAGAGGAGGACTTTGAACAGGGTTGCTTTCCCCATCAGGACTCGGGGAGGGACACTCCAGAGACTATGTCATCTCTGAGAATATCCTCTGGCTACACTACTCTCCCTTCCTGCAGCAAAGCAATTTCTACAAGCATGGAATAAGGCATTCAGAATATCTGCTGGACTACCCTTTCAACTGCAACAGTGGGGAGAAAAAGATAATAAAAATCCAGTTTGGAAAGGGAATAAGACACATTTATCTGCCCTAATAGAGGTTTCAGAAGATCCTCTATCTCTATCTGGACACCTGGAAGAAATACTGTTCAGCTGGAGCACACATGAACACAAAGCCAGATGTGCCTGCACTGCCTATTGTAGCCTCCAAACTGAGAGGCTCGGGAGTATACAGGCCACCCTCCATTCAAAAGCAAACAGCTGCATTTGCATGGTGCTACATGGCCCTAACTTTCTGAACTCCAGCTTGGCAAGCCCACATGAAGTTAATGTCCTGTTATGTCAAATCACCTTGGGATTTGCCTGTACAGGCCACCAAAACTCGCAAAGTTTAGGCATATCCAGAGATTGCCACGTCCTCCAGCTGCAACTCCCCTCTAGGAGGCACCTAGCTGGGTGCACTTACGGCTATGCCAAGATGTGTAATAACTGTGATGTTTCTCCCTCTACCATGTTCAAAGCGCCATCACAGCTAGCAGCAATATTCTATCTGTGCAGTGATGTAGCTGGAGAAGCTGGCAAACTAGCTGCTATTCTTTCTTTCTGTAGCATCGCAAGTCCTACAATACTGGCACTGATTTCCCAAAAGATTCATCTGAAAACTTTTTCGCAACCTATCAGAAGGGAGGAGGCGGCAGAAAAATTCATCAACTTCAGAAAACCACAGGAAAAACAAGTCGTGGCATCCATCATTTTGAAATCTGACAATTTCCATGGTACTCTATTAAGCCCTGATTACCGAGTCTCACACCACCATTAAGCATATTGCCATGCAACACTGACTAGGCTGCCTGTACCAGCAGCTCAGATCTCAGTGCACCGCCCAAGGCAGACTAATTGTAAAGAAACAGGGAAAAGGTCATACCGTCGTATGTCAGGAACACAAGGGTAGTTTTATTTGCAACATGTTAGCAAAGCAGCAGTGACCCTGTGGGTTCTGGCTATTTGCCTCAGTTTGGGGAGCTTAGCACATATACATCAAGCAACAAACAGCAACAGCAGATGACTTTTTAATTTTAATTAGACAGAGGACTAATGTTTTTAAATGCAACTCAATGTCATCTTTGAGGAACAAGACTGCTGAACAGAAGTTTCTTTACATTCCATTAAATAATGGCAACAAAATGACTGATTAATTATGAAAACTACCTTTTGAAAGCCTTGTGGGTGTAGCTGAGATAGTTGGATGGTGACTAATTTTCCATATCATTCAATATCTGTAATTTGGATTTAAAACGAGATGAAAACAGAAATTGCCAGACTGTCTGTTCCTCCTTTATAAGCAAGGAGTAGCTAAGTGAAATCCTACCCTAAAATCCATTATGTTAAAGCACTTTGTTCTATGCCAGAGCCACTGTCACCAATACTCTTGCAGAAGCTGCTTTGTTTCAAGTCAACAGCCTAAGAAGTTAATGTGGAATTCAGCAAATACACAGCTACTTTAAAAGACTATTTGCCATTTAATGCATTTCAAACAGAACAGCTTAATCAGATCTAACTGCAAAGTAATGACAGCAAAGCTGCCCGCTCACAAGTGACAACAGCAGCAAGACTTCACTCTGTAGTTGGGGCAAATTACATGGAAATTCTGTTGTAATATTTCCTAGGCCTTCTCTTTCCTCTACTAATTGTCAGCCTCACTGACGGCAGAAACAAAACCACCACTGATCTGCTTTAGGACAGTACTTCAGATGAACTTTTTTTATTTTGGCAACTTCAGAGGTTGGCACCATTACCTAAGACAGACTTAAAAGAGAAAAGAAGTCCGCATTGACTAGAAACACCAAGGAAACAGTATCCATGTACTTACTTAGCAACTGCATTTATATACAAATAAACACATCCCCACTCTTTATACATTACCCACGCACCTGGCACATGGTTAATTCCACAGTCTATTACGATTGCACCAGGTTTGATCCATTCACCTTTCACCATTTCAGCTTTACCAGCTGCAACCACCAGGATATCAGCTTTACCAACCTATGAAAAAAAAGCCAAACAACTCTCTATCACACAGGCAGTGGAAAAACACAGAAGTGCTTCAGCAGCAACTTAGATCAGCTTGAAATGCAGAGAAATTGTGTGCTCACCCACTGCCATCAGTGGGATGGAAGGGCATCGTCAGCAGTTAAAGGTCGCTAGCAGTTCCTTGGCAAGGACAAATTCCTGCAGCCGGAAATTATGGCCTATTTTCACTCTCCTACCCTAAACTATTGCTAGTCGACACTTCACAACCTCCTTTGAACTCCTCCATGATTCCCAAGTGGATCATACCAACTACTTTTAGATAAAAATAAAGCCTTCTGCATATTCTTATCTTCCTCCCTTCAAATATCCCTGCATATTCAGCTGCTCTTTTCAATGCTAGAAATATACCCAGCACTCATCAGACAGCAGCCAAGAACAACCCCTGCACAGAACTCTAAGTGGCACTTCGCTTGTGGCAGCACTGTCTTGTGGTTTTCATGTCCAGGACTGTGTAACATGCAACTGTAATTCAGCACTGATATTCGTTCAGACAGTACTCAGTGAATTTGACAGGTCTGGTCACAAAGCTAGTGCTAGAGACTGACTAAAGCTTGTCATCAGTTCTTGCGCTGCTTCATTCAGGTTTGCTTAGGAAGCTGCAATCCCTTGGAATTTTTTCTGTTAATCTTCAAGGGAGATGAACTTAAAAATTAAGTTTTTATTAAGAATTAGCACCTCAATTGTTAATCAACCTAATGACAGTCTTATAGAACAGCAACTTAATGGCATGAAGCACTGCAGTGTTTCTGATCTTCTTTGCCAGTTATATTCAAATACACCTACCCCCTTTTCAGCTTTAATGCTTGCCTACAGAGCCTGGAAGTGTTGATTGCTCTACGAAATCCAAGTAGGTGGCAGCATAGAAACACACTATTTCTGTCACTCTCACGGCCTAAGAGGAAAATGGTACCAACTCCCAGTCATAGAAAATAGACTGGAAAAAAAAAAAAAAAAGCCCTGGAGAAAACACTTGGTCTAGCATTTCCCAGCCATTAAAGCAAAAGACCACCTGGCCTTTTTTGGAAAAAAATTAAAACATATGCTGTCTTGCAGGCCACTACATGGAGATTAGGAAGGGATGATTAAATTCTCAGCACTTGCCCAAAGAAAATAAGAATAATTTTACTGTTATAATTAAAACCCTCTAATTAAGGCCAAACATAAACCATATCCTATTCTAGTGGAAGTATTTACACAACCATGCAATGAACAGGACTGGGAAAATGTTTCAGATGAAAGACATCCCAGACCCAATGACAGAGTAGCAATACACGGAGTAGCAATGTGCAGCAGACAGCACTGGCTTGCAGCAGGTAACTACAGCCTCATGCATCTACCCTGTCCTTACCTCCTCAGCCAGAGTTGAGGTCTTTGAGTGACAAGTGGTTACCGTTGCATGATTCCAGAGCAGCAGGTCGTGCATGGGAGCACCAACAATCTTACTGCGACCAACTACTACAGCTCTTTTCCCTGCAACCTGGATGCCTGCACCACAGAAAGTTAGAAGAAATTAAAAATAGGTCATTGCGCATTCTAGTATGAATTAACTCAAATGGCTCTGGAGTCTTTTGGTTAGTTTAAGTCTGGCACTGGCACTTCAGGATACTGTCCTTCTTTCTGGGTTGTGTGTGATAGGGAACTGGAGTTGAGAGGGAGGAAGGAAGGACCACTTCAAAACTAGTTATTTTCCTTTCTGAAAAGGCAGAGATGAAATGTGGCACCTCAGCAAAAGTTTCAATGCAAAGCATGGCCTTGCAAGGTGCATCATTTCTCCTCTTATTGAAGACTATTGCACTCATGAAAAATGGATGAAAACCTCCTTACCTGTCTGCCTGATAAGTTCCATGCATCCTTTTGGTGTACAGGGAATAAAGCAGTCTCCAAGGTCCCCTCTAGAGAGTTTCCCAGCGTTGATGCTACTTAAACTGCATTTTGAAAGAACAAAGACCAAGTAAGACTCCCAGCCTCATGGTCACTATTAAAAATTAAAAAAAAAAAAAAAAAAAAAAAAAAAAAAAAAGAAGAAGAAGTTTTCTTCTGGAGTAGCTGTCATGCTCTCCAGGGGTGAAGTAAGTTTACCCATCTACATCCTTCTCAGGTGCAACAGCATTGGTTATTTTTTCTGTATTGATGGGTTTATCACTGTCAAGTGGCAGCTGCACTATAAAGCCGTGAACAGCAGGGTCTCCATTCAAAGAGGCAATGCACTTGAGGACCTACAACAAGTAAAGACCAAAAACCTAATGGCCGATAAACTGAAATATGACTGATGCAAAGGAAAAAGTACAGTCCTATCTGAAATGACACACACAGTACATCTAGTTTTTTCCACCCAAGAATATAAATGACTCACATTTCTTATTCTTAGAAAAATACCTGTCAAAGTCTCTAAATTTTACATTGCAATGTTTTAGTTTTCTTTTAAAAATAAAAAAAATCTCAGCAGGTTTCATATCTTTTATCATCAGTTAATATCTATGGGCAAGCAGTCTTTTTTTATAAAATGAGAGGGAAAACAAACTTACCTCGAGCTCAAAACCAAAATTATGTATTTTTCATTATTGGCTGTGTTACTTACGTCAGCTTCTGTTGCTGTGTTCGGCAGTTTTATGTGATTGGCACTGATCCCAATCTGCAAATGAGAACACCAACAAATTATCTGATTTCTGAACAGACATCAGAGATTGATCCAGCTATTCTCTCAGTCCAGCCCAGCCACAGCTGTATTCTGTCACATTTCCCAGGTCTATCTACTGTTCATGTGGCTACAGTCCTATTATTTGGAAATACCATCAATGAAAGAGAAGATTAGTGCTTTGCCTACTTAGATTGGTCCATATTTCAACTGTCCTATTCACCTTTTGACATGAACATCATCATCTGGGCTTGACAGCATGCTGCCTTGAAATGCCAGCAGAGAAGATGCCAGGTACCACCCAGGGAAACAGGGACCCATCTACATTCCCAGCTGTAGCACATCATGTACCACTTGGTGACAGATGCAAGGTAATTGCAGGTACAAGACATTCAGGGAGGGTAAGTGCATGACCACAGTTCAGGAAAGACAGAGCATCAGCACTGCAGACACATATAATCTAGGAGATGATCACACAAAAAGTGGCACCAACCCACGCTGTTGTTACCAGAGTACCTCACTTGGCTGTCAGGTTACATACCTATACTACTTCCTTATAACAAGGAATTCAGACCAACATCAGTTTCTCCAATACGAGAAAAGCTTAGAAAAAACTTGCATCTGTTTTTTCATATTCAGATTTGACCTACTGTAGGAGGATAAAAAGAAATACTAAGAGCTTGGGCATTACCTCAGCAGCAGCCTTCAGCTTCATATTAATGTAGAGGTTCGAGTCATCCCGATTTCCAACCTAAGGTTGAAAAGACAGTTGAGTCACACTGCAGAGTAGAGACCCAGTCAGAAGTTGAGATGGGCTTAACCCTTAGCCTTCTTGGCTTCCTGTGAGCTACACCAAGGAGACAGAGGTACTCTTGAATAACTGTTAAACACACTGATAGAGGATATAAGTAGCTGGAGCTAAAGGCAAGTTGTCTGATCTCCTGCATAAACACTATTTACACCTGTTGGAAAACCTTAGAAACAGTGCTCTCCAAAGCAGAAGATACTGCCTGCCATCTGATCTGAGAAAGTTAAATCTCTAGCTCATTAACATGATCAGCAGGTGCTGATAACATCCAATTATCTGATTAAGGCTTTCAGTAAAGTTGGGTCTCTTTGATACCCAGGATTCTTAATTTTATGCACATACATGCACCTTGATGGAGAGATTTCTTTCACTGCTGATTTGTACTTTGAGAATTTTCCTGCCAAAGAAAAACCATACAAAACAAGAACAAAGGGATGCACAAAGAGAAAGCAGCAAGTGGAACAAATGCCTGTAGTTTCTGACAGTATTAGGTCATCACAGTACAACTGCATTTCAGAAGACTGCTTGCAACATCCAGTATGTTTTGTTAAAGGTAATACTCCTTGTAACCGTAAGAAAATGAGGGACAAATAAGGAAAAGCTGATAAGCAAACTCTTGAAACCTTGTTCCAAGGGAGCTATCCTTGGTTCTCACACAGATTACAAACTGCAGGGGTGAGTGCATTACCTGGTCAACTAGTGTATATTAGTTCTTCTTCTCCAGGGTTAAACAAAGGGGCTGTCTGCCCTTTAAAGTCTGCTGGGTTTAAGAAAAGGTATGCCTCATATAGGGCAGAAAAGAAGGAAGAGAGCAGGCATCAGATGTCAGCAGACAGACCACATATATTGTGCAAAAGAGGACATTCTTGACTACAGGACAAGATTAACTTATTTTTTGAGCTCAGAGGACACCAGATACCTCCCAAGAAAAAAGCACATATTGTGTGGAGTTATTGTAGCTAATTGTCCTGACTTAACTGAAAAACAGACAGCTGAGAATATCAGTACTAAGAGATGAACTCTAAACTCAGACTGTTTGCTGGCTTACAAAAGTGTCAGAGTGCCAAAGAACAAACAGCTTGTAAAGGACTCATACAATCCAGGATTGAAGAGAACACATGCCAACCAAGAAAAAACTCCACCAACACTACAAGACAGCAGTTTATGAAGATAGATTACAAGGTCAGCAGTTCTGCATCTTCCAACAAAGCATCCCTTCTAAACACCTGAAGACAAGTCTTCTGTAAAGATGATCTTTTTAAACCTAATGGAAAAGAAAACCAGAAAAAAACCAACAACCCACAAACAAATTTACTCCCAGCATTGAAGAGGAGCATGGTCTTTGCATACTATAGTGGTCTTAGCACTGGAATCAAGACACAGGCGCCAAGGAGGTTACTGGGAGCCCAAAATACAGAGTAAGAACAGAAGCCACTTCTCTAAGCAGCCGTGTTCAGTCCATTGATCCCTTGTGGCCACCCAGTTCCTTCCTGTCATGACATGCTACTGCTAGTCACCTTCTGACCTAAGCACAAAGTTTCCATTTTTTTATAGCTACAAGGAAAAAAAAAAAATCACCTGAATTCTGCCAAACACATGCCAAATCCCAATGCTTATGAGTGTTTTTTTCCCTTGCAAGTGTTTCTGTGTAGACTTGCTTACACTTCTGACAGACATCCAATGCAGTAATGGGATTTTGTTCCATCCCCTACACTCAAAGTCACCTTGACCAAAGGTGGTTTTGGTTGTTTTTCCCCTGCCCCTTGTCTCTCTATGTTCTGACATAATAGTAGACGAAACCCCTTAATAAACATCCCATTTCGAAGATTTCTGGTACAAGCATACCTCTGAGAGTTGACAGGCTTTGGGGCTCACACAAATACAAAGACTTGGAGTAAAGTCTACGAGCACTGCTTCCTCATAATAGGCAAGAACCCTACTTTCACCATTTCACAAATGTAATGCTCAAACAGAGAACTGCAAGGGTCTAATGAAAGAAAAAAAACAACCCCAACCCCAAAATATTTTCGGGCCTTAGTACTTGGGGAAAAACATTACAGAATTGTTACCATCTCACAGGGAACTGTGCTCTTCTGTTTCTTACAAAGTTACCATTTGCAAGTCAGCTTTGATGAAGCTCTTCAGCTGTGCACTTACCATTGCAAAGCAACACAGATTTTCTGTAGTTGTCATTAAAGAAAACAATACCTGCAAAATTGCGAGTCCTGGTCTGAAGCCTGGAAATTTCTCTTTCATCTCAACAACTTGTTTCTTTAGTCTCTCTCTCACTTGTCTGAAGAGGAAAAAAAAAAAAACAACCAAGGTAGAAGTTAACAAGGGGCTGAATTCTCATACAGTGCTAAGTCAGGAGTTGAAAAGATGACAGATGGGCAGACTGGCAAACACATACGTATACCATGAGTACACAGGTCGTGGCAATCTCCAGAGAAGATTAATGTCCATAAATCACTAAGTCATTTTGGAAAGTTTCATTCAAACTTTTTTTTTTTTTTTTTTCCTAAGTCTACAATTGTGCTTCTTCACGGTGTCATAGGATACAAAGGTTAAAAAAGCACAAAATTGGGAATGAAAATTTCTGGGATTTCAAACTCCATACTCAAAAGCAAATGCTCTTTCCACATATGCTGTACCAGAACTACCTGTCTTTCACAGGCACCAGTCAACACTGTCACACATGTTGTCCTGGTAAAGGATGATGAATCTACAATGGTAAAATTCTGGAAAATAGGTAAACAAACAGGAGGTACCCAAAGCTACACCTCTTCTACAGCAGGTCAGTACCGTGTTTTTCCATTTCCTGCCTGCTTGGCCTAACCCATGCTGGGGAAGCTGCAGTCCTACACTCACCTTCCTGCCTCCAGTCTGCTTTCTGTCCTTTTTGACACATGCAAGAAAATACCCCCTGTCTGAGAGCTTCCAAACAAGACAAAGACTTTTCCACGGGAGCAGGAAAGAGAATGGGAGGTGGACAGACAAGAAGCAGTGAGGAAAATCAGCCTGGTACACAGCTCAGGTCAACTCTTCAGTGAAGACAAGTTTAAGGATACAATTGCTAAAACAAAACTTTGAAAAGGAAACATGAGAGGATTCACTGATTAGTTAATCTAGCTCAGATGTCAACTCACACACCGTTTACTATGCAGTGTTTTAGAGATAACAAGTACCCATCACTGATAAATTAGCCGCAGACAGCTCGAAAGCCACTGTCACCATACTCCCCAGCCTTGAAGTTTTCTAATTTCTCAACTGCTGCCCAGCCCCATGTGCATGATCCTTCACCAGGGAAGGTGGTAGGGAAGAGGTCCTGGTTCCAGACTCAGCCGGCTCTTTTAAATTTGAAATTCTGCCAAAAGCCTGGGTGCAGCCCCAGCACCACTGCTCTATCTCCTCACCTAAGGCAGCCAGGATTCAGAGAGAACTGACCAGCTGTGCCCATCTGATGGGCTCATGGTGCTGGAAGGAGGCTGTGGCACGTCACTGCAAATGTAGGAGATGCTCAGAGGCAAAGGCCAGGTAAGCAAACCTCACAGGACACCAGAAGCTTCACAGGTCTGTTGTCCTCCATGTGATCTCTAGCCCATGTCCCACCCACTGTTCTCAGAGATGAGAAGATGCTACCATCATGCTTAGCAAGTCTGCCCTGCTCCAAACAACCTACCATTTCAAACACAGATGGTCTCCTTGTGCTCATCTACCCTCAAATCAGTATCACAAGGTCTGCTACTTCCGAAGCAGAACCAGACTTTCCAGACTGGAGAAGGTGCTGTTGGTGCCAGTTCATTAAAAATGCGAACAGCAAGGGTATGGGGACAGAGTAAGTAGGTGATGCCAGCTGGGAGGCTGCAATTTCTGCCATATAGGGAAATTCCAGGATGACAGATAGTCAGCGAAGCCAACTCAACCCTGAAACTATGAGCTCCAAATCAGAAATGCCAGTGGCAAGGAGAAAAGGGAAATGGGAGCAACACAGGGCTCTGCTGCAACCCAGCAGCACTGATCCCAGAGGACGGTTGCAGTTGGCCCAGCCAGAAGCAGCCCTCAGGCTGTTCCAAGTCTCACCCTCAGGGAATCACACAGCCTCCGGCTCTGCCCCAAATCATGCATCTCTCCTGCTGCATCCCAAATCACATGGTCAGAGATTCGCTGCACCTGAGGAGTGGGTTCAGAGTATTTATAGGTGTTTGAATCTGGCCAAGCTGTTCAAAGTCTCTTAACAAGCTTCAGTAAAAGAGGTTGTTTTCCATTTTAATTGAGAAATTGTTCCTAGGCTCCCTTTAGCTATCACCTCTGAAGAAGACTTGACACAAAGATTGGCTTGCTATGACACTGTTTTCTGAACTCATCAGCCTTGTCCTAGCAATTCTTCATGGTGAAGTAACAGAAGTTCATCTGCTGGGTGGCAAAAATCACCAACTGCCTCTCCTTACACTCCAGCTGTAAGCCCCGGAGAAGGCACCAAATCTACAGCTGCAGACACAACAGGGCCTGAGCTCACAAACAAACTGTAACAACAATACAACGATCTCAAGGAGCATCAGAAAACCACTGTGCATGGCATCTGAGAAGGTCCTGCAGGCCAGCTCTTTGAGGGAGCTTTCTAAGAACAATCTCCACTGGTCCAGTAAGTAAAGCACAGCACTGATTTGTAGCCTGCAAACAAAAAGAAATGCAAAGAAACATATCAAAACTTATGATGCAGTAAAGCCCTCATAAGGGACAGCCAACTGGAAAGGATCTCAGGTCTAGGTTTTACTTTTAATCCAGTCTTCTCAGTGGAGAAGAAACAAGCCTACCCAGGGGTCTAAGTTTTTCTCTGTCCTCTGTGAGGCAGGTCGGTGGTGTGCTTTCACCTCCAGCAGTCATGTCTGTTCACATATTATATTGCTGTCATTTTCTGTAATTAGGCACTAGCTCACTTCCCCTTCAGCTACAGAAGGTGACACGCACAAACCCACGAAGTGGTGCTGCCAGTGCTAATTTGCTTTAGAAGCCTTGAATCAAGAAATTACTTGTTAGACAGCCACCTAGTGTTAAGTACCACCGCTTCCTACTTACAAGGGTCACAGGTTCAAAGGTTTGTGAGAAAATTAAGGGAAAAAAAAAAAAATCCTTGTTTTATCTCTGAAGACTTACAGATACAAAATAAATTTTGAAGCTAGCAGCTATTTAGTGATACAATTTACAAAATTCTATTATGGACCTCAGGTCTTCTCAAAGGTAAAAGTTCATATCGATAAATTAACAACATTTTTATTAGCTGTATGAAAACATTTTTAAGTCTTCAAACATAATTTTGCAATTGTACATGGCTGTTCCTCCAAAAGCCTCCCCTCTGACGCTGAGACACCCCCCTCCCATGCCTACACACTCTTCCACAAACAAACTCCCACTGCAAACAAGGGTCCAGGGTCCACACAGGTTAAGGACAGCACACAGCTCTAAGCACACAGTGCAAAAGACAGCTCCAAAGATTAAAAAAAACCCTGTTAGCCTTTCTTTCTCTAGACTGCAACAGCGAGCAGAATTTAAATTTATTAAGTGAATTTCCCAGAACAGCAAAGGACAAATCACACTCCTCCAGCTCTGCTGTAAATGGAGAGATGTACAGCTAGTGCCTCCTCAGGCAGACCCCACCATAATCCCACCCGCAGGATTATGTACATGCTATGGCTTTGGTGCCCCTGTGGTGCGAGCATACACATCACCATCCTGGAGATGACCCCAGGCTGTGTTTCTGCCTCTTCTGTGGGTAATAGGGCCCTGGGTCTATGCGAATACTGCCACACATATCACCTGGCAAATACCTCCTTCAGAGACAATGTTGTTCAAGAAGAGGCCTGCCCCCAAATGGGAAGATTTGGCCTCAATGCCTGGATCACAGACTTCCCAGAAGTTTCAGAAACGTGCATCAGAAGTGCTCTTGCTGCAGCCCTTCAGAAACAGCTGTATAAGGCTCATGGTTCTCCCCAGGTCCTGCACTGCCTTGGTCAGGGCTGTTGTCCCTGTAACCATTCCCCCTTAGAACCTGCAGCACTGCCACTGCTCACTTTCTGTTGCTTCCACAAGAATAAAAGAAACGAAACTGGACACTGCAAACCTCCATGGCACCACATCCTAGTTAGCAGGACAACAGCTTTATCTTCAAATACCGTGAAGAGGCTGCAAGCAAGCACTCCACAGAACACCCTACTTGCACCCCAAAGAGGAGACAGAAAGGAATCTCTCCTGGAGTGAAGTCACAGGTTGTCTGTCCCCAGTGGAGTGGCACTGGAATGGGAACTGCCTTAGGAAAGTCTATCTGAATGCTGCTGGTAATTCAACCGATGGCTCCTGCTGAGGGAAGATGCTGTTTTAGAGAACAGAGCTGGAATCTGTTCACAAGTCTCCTGTCATACCACTGCATGATCCTGGCACACTGTCATTATCTCACAGGGGAACTACCTGCTTCTTTCTACCACTTCACACTCCTACAGTTTTTAACCCCTCCTTTGGTTGTGTCAGATCAAATACTTGTCCGAGCACTCTTCAGGCCAGATAAATACATGAAGATGTTTTCTGATTTTTATAAGATTTTTAATCATGTCTAATGAGGGCCAGAAAACAGCTGAGCTGAAGAAGAAATCATCCATAGGGGATGGGATAGGCAGCATTTGAGGAACTCCTCAAATGTGGCTGGCTGCAACAGAGCAATATAGTTTAAGTTTCACATAAAGCTGAATCTTTAAAACCTACAGAGAAGAATCTGCCCTAAACATGAGTCACAACCATGAACCAGCTCCCCATGCTGCAATGTCAATCACAGCAACCAGGAGTGCACCCCAAAACAGCTACCACATACAACACCCAACCATCAGGTGATTTAATCACAGGACAACGTAATAGAAATACATAAAGATTCAGATCACTTTTGTGGGACTGCAGGCACTTCAGACAATACTTTAGGGCATATCTACAATCTACACTCTTCACAGAGAGTGATAACAAGAATTTCTTCATTCCATGAAGAGGACATGGCAGTCTCCCACATGTTCTTTCCCTTGGGCTCCCCCTTTCCATGTCACCTGGTAGTGATGTGCACAGATGACAGCACTGTGGCCCTGCTGTTCACTGGACAACGTTTTCTCCTAGCTTGCAACCTCTTTGGAGCAGGGTCCCATTTTTTTTTTAATTCTATATCTGTAGAGCACCTAACACAAGGGGTTCTTGTTTGTAT
Organism: Athene cunicularia; assembly: GCF_003259725.1. NCBI lineage: Eukaryota > Metazoa > Chordata > Aves > Strigiformes > Strigidae > Athene > Athene cunicularia. The sequence continues at coordinate 7,464,122 of NW_020799101.1, forward strand.
TCAGGGCTGCTCAGTGGCACTGAGTGGTACCAGACCACAGAGTTCACTTACTAGGTGTGAATTAGCTTTATCTTCTCATGAAGTTTTCCTTATCTATAGAGACAAGGAAGCTCTCTCTCTCTCAAAGTATTTATTCTCTTTACACCTTTCACAAAAATAAGAATGCCATGATCTACCCAATTTTTGTTTAAATAACTGACATGACTGAATCAATTATTTTTTTTCACCTCCCTTTGGGGAAGTGGTACTTAGTGGAGAAAGAAAGTTTACAACACTTACAAGTTTTGATTTAAAACACACAAACTCAGAATTATGTAGCTGTAACACTACTTGATTGATTCACCTCATCTGTTAATATTTGACTGACTTACAAACAAACACTTTTCTTGGTTAAAGGATAAAGTAACAAAAAACACTCCCTAAAAGACAGTAACTGAAAAGACTCTGCAGTTGAGTCAAGTCAGAAACACTCCTTTTCTACAACAGGCAATTCAGTTGAAAATTCCTAGAAAAGCCACATGCCTATTGCTGCTCCTGCCGCCACTCTTGGCCTGGGGGTGGACTTGGACAAGGAGAATCCTCTGGACCAGCACATCTCTAGAGGATCTGGAAGAAAGGGACAGGTATCTGCAGGGCAGATAGTCCATTTCTTCATGCCTCCTTCAAGTACTCCACTAGGAAAAAGCAGAACTACATAAGGCCCATTCCTGTAGAGCACATGCTGGTTTTGCTATAGTGGACAAAAACACAGCAGAAATAAACGAACTGAAGTAGAACAGCTATACAGCTGTAATTATTTTTCCCTTTTGTGTTGTCTTTATGTCAAGATTGGATGCCTTTGGAAGACAGGCTTCAGCCAAACACCTTAGAGATGTGGTGGAAGCTAAGCAATCCTTTCTCCTGTATGTGTCTATTAAAAGCTTATGCCAGGTATTTGCACAACATCACAGAGTTCCTCATCTCTGAAAACAGCTACTGATGTAACACAGAAAACAAACAGAAATAAAGAAGTGCCACCACCTTACCTATAAATTAAAAGTAATAGAATATGCACTGCAAAGGAAGCTAGAAGTTTTAAGCTGAATGCTCAGAATTGCTCCAAAGCATATCCAACGTACTCAAGCTAGCCTCTTTCCAGATTACTACTCACTCTAAAATTGCAATAAACATATAGTTTGAAGGGATATACTACACCTTAGGCACACTTTCTATGCCAGAAAAATGAAAGCTGCAGTAGGCAGATGACTAAGTACCACCAGCATCACAGAGAATGCAGAGCATGTTGCCTTCAAGACTGCCCAAAGCGTAAGGTCTAAAGAAGCCCACAAGACTTGAGAGGCTGCAATACCCAAGTGGTACTGACCCAAAAACTACAGACTAAAAAATATGGAAGCAGCCCTCCTATTGAGAATCAAGACACATTTCAAGACACTACTTTTCAGAAATGCTCCACTGTCAGCTGGATGTAGCTGTCTTGTATGCAGTAATACCTAACACTGGGTCTAACAACTTTTCAGAGATGACTTTAGACTATTTCAAACTTACACTTTCTGTCCAAATTCTCTGGACAACCAGAGAAGAGGTACTGAACTAACCTAGCCAAGCAAGCCCCATTTGCACAGAGTATCACAAATGTTACCTTTTGCTAAACACGAAATGGCCGCCGAAACGCCTCCGGGGCGGCGCTGCCGGGCGCGGCCTTCCCTGGCGCCCTGCTCTGCCGGAGCTTTAAGAAGATCACACACGGGTACGAGAATAATCGCTGAGTTTCATGTCCTGGGGTAGTACTGTGGCATTCCCCAGAGGTTACACAAAGAGTTATTCTTACTCTTGAGGATTTGCCCAAGGTAACGTCACCAAACCACTGGCTAGCCAGTGTAGGAAGAGCACAGTGAAGAAAAGGGCGGCGTTGTGGCCTGAAGTTCATAGGAGTTGCCAAAAGTGAGAGACAGGTTCCTAACGGTCACCTGCAAGGGATGTACTGAAGTAGACAGTGCAGTTAGGAGCGCTGCAGGTGCAGCAGACTGCCAGGCTCAGATCCGTGCAGGCCTCCATGTGTACTGTTCCTTACATAACCAAGGCTTTTCCTTACTCTGCAGGCCGACGCAGACATTTTAGGAGCTTGCGGAGAGAGCCAGCTTTCGGTGGTTTCGCCGCACATTATTAGGGTCCAGCCAACATTGGAGATGGGAAAAGCAGTTAAATATCACTGAGGCAGACTTGCTCAGGCGAGATAATGCCATGACCCAGAGAAGTTAAGGGACTTGTCAGTTTTTCCTGCTAATATCTAGCATGTGGTTAGAGAGCAGGTCCACAATTCAATAAACCAATGATAAAAAGGTCAGGGACGGGGAATTGGCAAATTGGAATTGATGATGGGGTTAGGTTGCTGTTGGGGTGTAGTAGCACGTTCCCGTGCCTGCAGTAAAGCAGTACTCTTACTGTTTTGGGTCCTAGCCATATCTGCCATGTGTGGTGGCAGCACAGCAAAGAAATGGGGTAACGCCACTGCAAATTAACCAGCTGTGGAGAACAGGGGCTAGATGCTACAACATTTGGGACTTAAAAGGCCTGTGTGAAGTGCTTTCACATAGATTTTTGCTTTACATACAATGGAGAGGTTTGGAAAAAGAAGGTGCCTGTTCCAAAGAGTTTGCTAAGAAAGCATTCAATCCTGCTACTCCATAATGTACTACATAATGTAATCAGTTCACAAAGGGGTTTTGGGAACTGTCAGATTTTGAGAAGGGAGACAGGTAGACCTCACAGTTTCTGCCTAGGACACAACACTGAGAGGATGGAAATATATGGGCCCTATTGTTTCAGAAGCTTTAGGGTTCCTTCTCTGGTGCTCTAGGAGGGCAGTCTAAATGATACATAGTTAATAGTTCTCTGGGAATAATGTTTTTCTTTGTGTTTCCTTTCATAGCCTAACAAGTGATGTCTTTTCTGCTTCCTTTTCTATTCAGAGGAGAGCTTCTTATCTTGAGTGGTAAGCCACTTTAAGTTGAGAATGTCTTGTAATTGTAGAATTAAAGGTCCAAAATGTCTCTTTGAAAGTGACTATGAAAAAAAGGAAAAAAAATCACATTTTGGGGATTTTATATGCTAAATAAAAAAAAAAATTAGAACTTACTTTCTTCTTTCATTATGTATTCCTTGTATTTCCTAGAATGTTCCAACAGGCTGTTGCAGTATTATACAATCAAAACTGAGATTATTCAATTAACTGAGAGAAGGGATTTTTCTAGCTGCTTAAAATTCTGTGCCTTGTTTGTTTCTTCTGTTGCCTTTATCTGAGGCCTGAATGAACTATTGGGGGAAAAAACCAAACTGTGTTTAAAAAAAAACCAAAACAAACAAACGCAAAAGACAGACTCCTTTAGTTAAGGACAGGATAAACTCTCAGAAACAGCTTTTACCAAAAAAGATTTGACACTTGGGATGATAGTGTAAATATATCAGGCAGGAAAAGAAAATGAAGAAAGCCACCTACTTTAAAAATATTCCAATGACCTTATTTGCTGAGTGAGTAGAAGAAGCTAGTGCCATCAGGAGCTGTGGTTTCCTACCCAGAGTTGCTAACTTGCATGATTTGCATGTGTGAGCATTAATGTCACTTGCTGCTTTTCATAATGCCCCAGCTCCTGAAAAGTAGATGTCTCATGATGGTAGATAAAACTTTGAAAATGACCCGAATTTATTGTAGAGTCTAAAAAATAGGAAAGGAAATAAAAATAATTCTAAACAACTTCTATTATTTTCACTATTTTTGAGCCAGATTCTTCCCATTTTTGGGAAGGGACAGACTCATTAATTTTAAATTATTATGCCAGAAAATCAGACTAGCTAATCTTTTATCATAGCAGGAAGGTTTTTTTGTATTTCTAACTTGTCTCATGTGGCAGTCAGGTACTAAACCTGAGATTGTTATCCAGAAGTTGTGTGTATCTCGTGCCTTTATGTGAGAACATGTTCTTTAACATTTATTCTTAATTGTCACCCTGAAGTCAAAATAATAGAAATGGGGTGGGAAAGGAACAGAAAAGGGATTATGTGATGAGAAATGGCTGAACAGCCCCTTCTACTGAGTTCATATCAGAGCCAAATCCAGCCCCAAAATGAAGTAAAAAAGTTAAAGCTTCTATTCACATATAGGAAATCTCAGAGAAACACAGTGGTAAAGGAGGCAAACATTGCGAAAATGTTTACAAACTTGACAGCAGTAATCAATGTTTTACACTTTCAGTACAATTCTTGTGACTATATTAATGAAAAAGAAGAAGAGAAAAACTAATGCCATGAAAATGGACAGCTCTGAGCATAGCTTATTTTGTACTAAAGAAGACTTTTTTCCTAATGGCTCTTAGGTTGAAGAAGGATAAACACAGTTACTTCAGGATAGGCTGAAGCCTCAGAGTAAGAGACCTCTCTGCTCTGAGTGTTGCCCCAGAACAGTTGTTCTGCCTCACTCACGTCCCTGCCCAGCATCCCTGGGTTTGATTTGGCAAGGCCCACAGTTTGATTGTTTACCTTTGCATCCACCCCCTCTTACCCAACATGTCAAAAGTCATGGAGGTTGCTCTTTAAAAAAACCCATGAAGGCTGCAAAATGCATGCCAGAAAGACTTTCAGTGTTACTGATGAGCTAACAGCTGTGCCTCTGATGGCACAGGGCCCCAGAAGCTGTGATTTCTTATGAGAAACTGACCCCGAATCATCAAATGAAGGAATAACATTAGGTCTTGCCTTACCTATTTAAGTGGGACAGTTGGGATAGGACATTGTCTTCAGTAAAGGACAAGGAATGAAAAAGTTAGATTAGCTTCATAAACCTCGGTCAGAAAAGAGATTTTGAGAAAGCCTGTTTGCAGGAGCACACCAGAAAAACAGTATTAGACTTTGATTCTTCAAACACTTACAGGGAATCTTTCCTTCTTAGAGATGGCCCACTGAACAAAGCAGGATTGGTTAAATGAATGACGTTACTTTAGAATGTACCCCAACTGCCATGATGGAGAACACAATTTGGATAACAGTGACACATTTAAATACATGTTATTGGCCAACTCTCCCTTTGATCAGAAGATGACTGAACTCTGACGTAAGGCTTGAGATTGACTTAAGTGTACGTGCTTTGAAATAGCCCTTATAGCTAAGCTGTGTTGATGTAATAGTAGATAGCATGAGCTAACATTTGTTCCATCATAAAGTGTTTTCTGGGTGTAGTTACCCCCTAATCTGTTCAGCTGTCTCATGTGCCCCATCCATTTTAGATATGTCACAGAAATAACAAGTTGGTGATGCAGCCAGCTGTTGGACAGTCACAGCAAAAGTAGCTGTCCTGGGTTAAGATGGTATTTGCTCTCTGGCCTTCTCAGGGTTCCTGGTCTGATGCCTGAACTAGCAGAACATGGACCTGGAGTGCTTATCCACTTCAGTGCAAAGGCAGACAGATTAATCGAATTGCTTCCAAGAGCAGTTTTAACTACAATGAACTGATTTTCTATAAATCAAAGGAAGGGTACTTTCATCGCAGGTTTTTCTGGCAGAGAGGTAAAGCTGTTTGTGTCCAACAGTGGCAGTAACAAACAGGCCTCTGAAGTGCTTTTCTGACGCCTGTCTCAAGCTTGCCATTCACTTGCCTACTATGCAGGGGTTTTGTATTGACTGTAGTTTCTCTGTCACTCTTAAGACAGCAACTACCAGCTCAGACTATCTCTGAACTTCCACTTGGGTTACTATGCCAGTGACACAAATGTGTGCATACTTGAGTACATTTTCCACTGGCTGCTTTTCTCGTTGCTCTTTTAGCTAACTTCCTTTAGATAAGCCACTGTACCTTTGCACAGAAATCTTCCAATACTTCTCATAGACCTCTTAGGCATCCTGCAGAAGAAAGATATCTTGTTAACAGCTTGAAGATTTTTGTGTCACACTTCATTCCAGTGAGAACAGTGCCAGAGTGCTTGATAAGTGTCATAGAATCACAGAATGGTTTGGGTTGAAAAGGACCTTAAAGATCATCTAGTCCCAACCCCCTGCCATGGGCAGGGACACCTTCCACTAGCCCAGGTTGCTCAAAGCCCCGTCCAACCTGGCCTTGAACACTGCCAGGGAGGGGGCAGCCACAGCTTCTCTGGGCAACTTGTGCCAGTGTCTCAGCCTGTCCTCCCAGGGGAGGTGCTCCAGCCCCTTGATCATCTTTGTGGCTGCCTCTGGAGCCACTTGAGCAGGTCCATGTCCTTTTTATGCTGAGGGCCCCAGAGTTGGACACAAGACTCCAGGTGGGGTCTCACAAGAACTCAGTAGAGGGGGAGAATCCCCTTCCTCGACCTGCTGGCCACACTTACCTTGATGCAGCCCAGGACACGGTTGGCTTTCTGGGCAGTGAGCTCGCTCATAGTCAGTTTTCCATCCACTAATTAGCCCCAAAGGCTGCTCTCAATCCACTCTCCATCCAGCCTGTATTTGTGCTTGGGGTTGCCCCAACCCCTGTTCAGGGACCTTGCACTTGACCTTGTTGAACTTGATGAGGTTCACACAGACCCACCTCTCCAGCCTGTCCAGGTCCCTCTGGATGGCACATCCCTTCCCTCCAGCATGTTGACCACACCACACAGCTTGGTGTTGTCGGCAGACTTGCTGAGGGTGCCTCGATCCCCCTGTCTGTGTTGCCAACAAAGATGTTAAACAGCACCAGTCCCAGCACCGATCCCCCTGGGGACACCACTCGTCTCTGCTCTCCACTTGGACATCGAGCCGATGACTGCAACTCTTTGAGTGCGACCATCCAGCCAATTCCTCATCCACTGAGTGGTCCATCTGTCAAATCCATGTTTCTCCAATTTAAAGACAATGATGTGATATGGACAATGTCAGATGCTTTGTACAAGTCCAGGTAGATGATGTCAGTTGCTCTTCCCTTATCCACCAATGCTGTAACCCTATTGCAGAAGGCCACCGAATTTGTCAAGCACAATTTACCCTTGTTGGCTGTCACCAATCACCTCCCTCAGTGAAGCTACATTGGCTGCCACCAATGACCTCCTTATTGTCCATGTACCATAGCATAGTTTCCAGGACGATCCACTCCATGATCTTGCCAGGCACAGAGGTGAGACCAACTGGCCTGTAGTTCAGTCAGTCTGAACTAAATATGGGCCCTGGGCTGTCCTGTCTCTTTGATGTCAAGAGATAATTCAGAGCAAAGAAACCATTTTCTAAGTAGTCCTCCCTGTCACATAATAACCATTTCTAATAATTCTATAGGATGTTGTGGCACTCCCTTCAATCAACATGCTTGTGAGTAGTGAGAAAGAGGATTAATTGATTGCCTAAAGCAAAATATAAACATAAGCAATGGAGCTGTGGTTAACTACCTTGTCACTTCCACCTCCTAATTTTATCTGGCTAATAATTTTTAGTTAATGGCTTGTGACTAAATATTATTTTCTACCTTTTTTCTGACTGCCAAATTTCACTAGAATATGATGAAAAATACAGTTCCAATATTTTCTATATAAATACTCCTTATACCAGTTGCACCTTTCTAACTGCATAGGGAGTTGCACACACTGACACAGGCAGAGGTAGGCAGGGAGAAAGGTGAATTTTCAGGACTGCAGGTAGGAGGATGTCCAGAAGACAGTCTTCCCATTGCTTTTTATTCTACACATCCTCTTAGTTCTCCCAGCCCGAGCAGGGACATCCCTGGCAGAGCAAGACTGCGTGGCTGGTTCTATGTCATCTCTGCAAGAACCTTCACTGAGTGCTCTCTCAACCAAGAAAATCCTGCTCTTGCAGTGTCCTGCAGAGACAGGAGGAAGGTGAACAGATCCTGAGAAATCCATGATGAAGAAGTCCAAGGCTGACACAAAACCAGCTTTTCCACAGACCATAATTTGAGCAAGTGGGGTATTTGGAGAGAAAAACAAGTAAATGGAGTTTTGAACTTCAGGCTTGGGTGATACAATCTTTATACATGTCTTAATATCCAGTTTGAAACACTGTGCAGCATTCATAATACGAAGCAGGCTTAAGAAGTTGGACCTTCAATGATTCCAATATGTGTCCTTCTTCCTATGTAATTGCCTTTAGATCATAGACTGTCTATACCAGATCAGACAAAATGTTGTCCCAGCTTAGGGTGGCCAGCTGCAGACGTGTAAGGAACAGGACAAACAGATGATATTCCTGGTCTCCAACCATTTACAGCTGAAAGAATTTCTAAGACAAACAGAATAACGGAAGTGGGGGAGAAATAGGGTGATGTTAGGGACAAACAGAATGGTTTGAAGCCCCATGCCTCCTGTTCTCAGAGGTTCATGAGAGACACAGATCATTTCCTTATGATATATAATGTGTAGAATGTCTTAATTTTTCTCAACACACGCAATCTTTGTGTGCTTCCCCTTTTGCATAGCATCTCTTGGCCATGTGAGTCTGTTGGTTAGTTTTAATGGAAACAGTATTGATAAGGTACCTTCACATGCTGTATGAATGATTTTTTTCCTTTATTCGATATGTGCATATGTTTTTCTGTTTCTGAAATACAAATATATTTGCCCACTGTGCTTCATTATTTCCCTGTTGGGGTTGTTCATAATTAGACTTTAATTTCTTAGCATCAAAAATAAAAATCCATACTTATCCCCCATTGCACATGTTTGATGACAGCTGTTTGTAATTTGAATGGAACAATAAATAGAAGGAGGAAGATGCCTAACAACTGCTCTGAAAAAGCAGACCTTTGTGTGATGTGCTGTTCATACGAGCACGTGCCGACATATATATGAAACAAAAAGATTTTCCTTTCCTTGAAGGTCTCCTAATCTAACTCTTTGGAGCTAAGTTTCATCTTCTTGTGAGCGCAGCTTGAAAGGAGTTAAAAAGTCTTGACGCACAGACTACTCAAGTATCTCATTCGTTTTCACTCTGAACAGTATGAATGTAAGTCAGCTCACTGCAGGCTTGTTCATTTAGATTTGTACCTATTTGTACTCATTTAGATCTGTACCTATATACCTGAGCGTGTATTTCCCAGTTTATATGCCTTATATTACAAACTTTTGTATCCCAAAAGTTTGTCACTTCTAGTTTAAGAACTGTGTGATTTGTCTGGTATTGAAAATAAGAACTGCTCCATTTATAAATGAGGTAGAGCCCAGTGGAGGCACCAGACTCAGAGGCACGTTGCTAATGTTTGCCCTGAAGCTGTGGAATGTATCTGTTCCTGCATGCTCAGCTGCAACAGAGAAAAAAAGCGGTAAATTAACCTTGCAAGTCTACAGAGCTCTAATGTCAGTCCTGCACATCTCTGGGAGAAAGAATTCTCAGAAGAACAGCAAGGCTTGCTCATGTCTACTACTGTGAACTCTCTGTAAGCTTTCTGATTCATAAACCAGTTGAGATCTGATTAGAAAGTCTGTGCCATAAAATGGTCCGTCCTTTGCTGCTATCTCCAAGAACTTTAAATAATCCATCAGGGCAGTGTAATGTTTTGTCCTGTGGCCTGTGTCAGCTGTAGCTGGCAAAAAGCACATTGAAAGCCCTTCTGGTCCCCTCCAGCCATCCTTCTGAAGCAAAAGCATTTTGACATCTCTAGCCTGAGCACCCTGGTGCAGTTGCTGAGGTTGCACATGGAGTAGTTTTGCTTTGAAGCCCTGCTGCTTCGCAGAACAAACCATGAGCTTATGAACTAGGTCTAGGGAAGAGATGCTTACCCAGGCTGCAAGAAGATTAAGTGCCTGTAGACTTGGTGTGGAACAGGAATATGGTGAGCTCAGTAGCAGGATGTCTGCTAGGCCTGTGATTGCTCTTTATGGTCTAGAAGCCTGAAGAAGAAAATGAATAATCCTTCCAAGAGAGGCTGTGCCAAGCTCTGATGCTATTGGTGTCTCTTGTGCCTGCTATAGCAGTGTAGGACTGACAGGCAGATTCTGAAGGAGGCTGAGTCCCAGTACTAGTCATGCAGGATCAGTAAAGAAGATATTGTAGCAACAGTTCAACAAGACAGACAACAGATTTGGCCCTAAGGCCTTTCCTGCAGTATGACATTGACACTAGTGTAGGCACTGACCCTGTGGACATATGCGGTGAGATGTCAGTATAGGACAAGATAAGCAGTAGATCTGAGCTCCTGCCACAGGAAGACACTTGGAGCCTGAGCCTTCCTTTCCTTTGCCGATTCAGTAGCACTCCTGGAACCTTGTGGAAGGATCTGGTGAATGCTTCAAATAATTTTTCCTCTTTGTGGACAGTTTTTTATTCCCAGTCTCTCTTACTTTCTATTATTTTTTACCAGTTAGAGGATGATGGAGGATTTGTGCTACAGGCAGCCCATGTGGCTTTCATGGGAATGCTGAGAAGCTGCTTTCCTGGCTGTCCTGGGATCTGAAGAAGGGTGCCTTGACATTTTAAGCAGGAATATTTTCACACAGAACTCCATGGCAGTTTGGATTTTTTCTTTAAAAAAGTCTGATTTTGAGACAGGACACATGGTGTCCGTCACTCAAGAAGGTGTCCTTCACTGAGGCACTGCAAGCATGAGTGTTTATGACAGAGAAGCATTATGGCTTCACATGAAGGGTGATTTCTAAAGCCTGAAGAGTTGTCTTGTATTCACTGATTGCGAAAGAGTGACACACAGGCAAATAAATAAGTAAATTTCTTTTTCAAAGAGAAGAGTGTAACTGTTCTGCAGCATTTATATTGATCAGTATTCAACTGTCTTCACCTATTCTTGGGAGAAGAGAGGTTCAGATATCACCAGTTTACAGACAGGCAGAGAGGAGGAACAATGGGTTCCCCACCTCACTTTATGCTTTCAATCTGTTACCTGGTGTTGGTGATCAAAAGAGTCTGAATTCTATAAACCACTCATATATGTATCAATGACAGTATGTATGCACACAGACTTGCTCCTGGAACTAGGAGAACCCTGAGTATGAAGGAAATAGTTTATGGAAAATCATCAAGTGTTAATTCTTGGTATATTTCAGAGGACACTGTGCCTTTTAAAGCACATGTAAAATGAAGTGCTTGATGACATATAAATATGAGCCTGTTCCTAAATTTACTCATTAACACTTATGAGAGGACATTTCCTTGTTGAAATACTCAGATTAATGGCAAATTTATGGCAGTTTAATTTGAAATGTGCTTACTAGGTAGTGTTTCTGTACAGCAGGAATGCACAAAGCATGCTGAGACTTAGGACTCTGAAGAAAATTTCCTTTTCTTTAGCTCAGCCTTGGAAAAAGTTAACATACCGGAGAGCAGCATACAGCCTGCATTCACAGTGATGCTGAGCGCCCAGAAATGGCTTTGAATTCAAAGGATAAGGCCTTGAGGATGGAGAGAAAGAAAGAAGCCTTGGCTGCTCCACCTGTTTGTTGACTGTAGCCCTACCGTAGGGTGGTTTGGGCCTCCATTTCCCCTTCTCTGTTGTGTGACTGCAGTACTGTTCCATCTCCTGCTTTCCCGAGTGTGCCAGAATGTGTCAGATGGGACAGGGGTAGTTGTGGTTTTGTTGTTTGTGTAGGAATACTTTTTTGGCTTGGGACAGCACTTTTTGATACTTTTTTGACCAAAATCCCTCTTGAGCAATTCTTGCTTAGCTGAATCCAAGTGCTGTTAAAATGAGGATTTTTCTATGCCTTTTGGTTCAGGAAATTTGTGTGTCAGGCATGTCTACATCTGTTTACAAGTGGATTTCTCTTCAGGTGTGACATCATTGTTCATCATCACTGACATTAGCAATATTAATGGCATTTTAAGAGTTATTCTGTAAAGAGAAACCACCATCCTCATCTGGGCTGAGGCCTTAGGTTTTTCTGAAAAAGTATGATGTCAGTGGCATTATGAACATAAATATTTGAGCTGATTTTATATAGAGAACCTTTTATTTGCAACAATAACAAAGTTAAGCCTTTTAAACTCAGTGCATGCAACTGCTACTGCTGTACATCAGGGCTGGATTACTGGGAGTAGGGGAAAGCTGTCTCTGCACCTGGGAGCAGCCTCTCCTATAGCATTGGTGTCTCCCACAGCTGCAAGTGAAGAATCATAATGCAAACCAAAAGTGGCTCTACGCTAGAATTGACCAATCTGTCAATAATCTAAGGAGCTAGTAACAGGGGAAAGGATATATTTTGGGTGCTTTAAAATTCTACGCTTCCTGTGTCCTTTTCAGTTGATCTAAACTAGATGCCAAGGGACACCTTGCTGAAGCTTTCCCCTTCACTTCCAGGCACCATTTTGTAAGCGAGCTTGTCTTTGCCTGGAAGAGAATACCCTGACACAGGTGCTCATGATCCAGTTGTACAAACCAGATCTTTCTTTAGTTTAACACCAACATCTCTCCACAGATAGACCTTCCAGGAAAACTGAAGTAAGATACACGGTTTCTGAAGGTGAAACATTGGGGTCTGACAAGGTGGACAGGCAGGTTCATGGCTGCCACTGAGAGGAAGGGAGGTGTGGTGAGCTCTGAGGACAGCCTCTCAGGAGGATGGCTCTTGATGTGGCTGCTGAAATGAAAAACGCCATGTGATAGATAATACAGATTCTTTATCTGCACATGGCGAAGCTGGAGGGTGTAACAGGGGTGTGAATCCTGAGAGGTCACAGGTCTGTGTGGTTGCAGACATGAGTATGGGTATGGGGAGATGCATGTACATCTGCATTGTCCTTGGCTTCTATCATTTCAGCACCTTCAACTCCTTCCCCACCTTACTGCACCCTGTGTCAGGCATTTCACAATTACCTTTTAAATGTAACAACTGATGCTGGTAGCTCTTAGTGTAATGTTTATTACACCTTATTTAAGTGAAATTGTTACAAGGGGAAGAACATCCATGTTATTAGCTAAAATTGCTTATGAACACAAACATACACTCACACTTTCCTTTAGTCTCTGTGATTTACCATTTTCAATTGACCCAGTGCTGCTCCGTGAGCAGGGAAAGCAGTTGGGATATGGAGCTTGGCTTTTGTCCTGGCTGTTTCCCACCAGTACCCTTCTTACAGATTATGCAGGCTTAAACTCAGAAGATTTGTATCATGTTATAACAGAGGGCTTCTATGAAGGAGCCTGGCCAATTTGTCTGCTTGCCATTGGCCATACGACATTCCTTGAAGGCCCTGGGAGGTAGTGGATGGAAGCTTCTGGTGGGTGGCTGGTGTCCTGCCAAGCCGTACTGCGGGGTAGATGTTGCAGAGCCTGTGCTGAGCATCTGGACGAGCTCAGGCTTTCCTTATAACTGTCCCAAATTGCTTCTGAGCTTGGACTCGTAACCAGGCAGCTTGACGGAAAGATAAATTTGGGCTTAAAACTGAACAGACCAACTTACTTAGAATGAGTCAACAGCAGTACACAGGTCCACCAAACTTCTCAGCTCATGGTCTTTTGTGTTAATCACTGCAGACATAGTACACCCATTCAGGGAAAAGGTACCTTTTCTGACTCTGTCCATTATTGTACTCTTGGCAGCAAGATTTCCTGCAAAGAGACACCAACTTTCTATGTTTGTGTAATGGGATGCAGTCAAATATATGTACACAGACTCTAACTGCTGACATTCTCATGGGTGGATCAGGGCAGAGCCAGTGTCAGGCTCATGGGTTCAAGGCATTAGGATGGGGGCCTTTCCTTCCTATCCATGTAGAATACATAATCTGTCTAGTTTATTTCACCCCTCCAGAGCTTGAGCTCCTGGTAATTGTGTAAAACTAGCATAACAAATACATTTAAATTTCTTTATAGTCATTTTCCAGTTGGAAGAACAAAAAAGCTGAGGGCAAATGGCCAGTCTTGATGCCCAAGCCTTGTTGCATCTTTGGAGCCAAGGAGGTTGTGATGGCAGAAGAAAGAAGAAAATTCATACAAGGTAGGAGATATTTAGGGAAAGTACTTTCTGCAGTGGCACTTAAAAATGGAACCAAGGGGGAAAAAAAAGCCATTTTTCCTCAGCTTTTGGGTTGCATTATGCTAGTTCTTGCAAAAAGTGACACTAATGAGGAGATCATGCTCTTCCATTGACTCAGTGATGAGTGTCCTCTGGGTTAATGGAAGATGTGAGGACAATTTGCTTTAATTACTGCCACCTTTGACACTGGGCTTTCTTTAATCTAAAATTTAAAGTGTTCAAAGCCTGGTTAGCTGGAGCATTTTCCAGGTTTTCATGGGAACACATCTCCCAGCTACCTACTGCTTGCCCCTTCATTAATCAGACAGAATACTCCAGAGTGGAAGGACAAACATATGAACATGAATATGAATATAGAACCAGGTATCCTGTTTCTATAGTGCTCCCTATAGCTATGCAGTTGGTGAAGTCTGAAGGGGTGTGCCTTCATGTGTGAAGAAATCAGAAAATGTGGGCATAGTTCAAGTGTTCATGCCTCCTTGATACTTTCTAAGAAAGACAGGGTGAACTCTGGAGCACTTCTTATGCAGAGTTGGCTGTTACACATTAGGAATTTGATTGCATTGGTGGTCCATTCAGAAACAGTCTATTCCCAGAAGCATTGATTGAGAACATCTGAGACATTTCTGTCATAATCTCTGTAACAGTTGTTTCTGACCTTATTTTAGCAGGCATTGCTATTGACGCCTTCTCAGCCCTGGCCTCTGGGTGCAGTTGTTCTGGACCCAGTTGCTCTGCTGCTGTGCCAATAGGTGAGACTGGAAGGGACCTCTTGAGAACATCTGGTCAAACCACTCTACTCAAGCAGGGTCAGCTAGATCAGTTTTCCCAGGATTGCATCCAGTTGGGTTTTGAAGATCTCCAAGGATGCAGAGTCAGTAATATCCCGGGGCAACATATTCCAGTGTTCTGCTACCCTCACATCTCCCTTACTGTTGCTTTTTCCCCCTTGTCTCAGCTATTGCCTTCTTGAACTACTTCCTTATGCTGGACTGTGCACTCTGTGCTCTATCCATCTTTAACACTTGCACATCTCCCTCCTGAGGCCCATGTCATATTTAGGAAGCAGGGAGCCAAACCAGAACAGTTGATAATACCATCATGGGATGATATTCCTAGAATGATTTTCTTCTTGACACTACTTGAATGTGTGCTTGGACTGGTGAAGAAACCATAACTTGTTTTATAAGCCAAGAGCTTTGCCTGTCAACTGAGAGTAACTTCTGTGCTTTTCATCCACAGGCAATCTTCTCAAATTCTTAAATATTTAAATTGAGTAGATGCCCTTAATGTCATCAAGGCAAAAAGACATCTGAAGCTCACGAGTTCTTAAACAGAGGAAAGCCTTTCTGAGTCAGCCTTATAGAGATGAAAGAGCAGTTTATTAGTACATAAAAAGACCAGCATAACTTTCTATCAGTTGCTTCTTGTAAAACTTCATACTGTTTCAGCACTCCATTTTAAGAAGTCCAGAGCATTCTTTTGTTTTCTTTTGTGGGCTTTGTTGCAGCAAGGTTGCTAACAGCAAGGAAGGAGTGTAAAATCAACCCAGCCTGATCACTTTTTAATCTAGAATTTACTGAAGACTTCGTACGCTCACATTAAGTGCCCAGTGAGAGCTAACATTTCTGATGGGAGGAAGAGGGATTTTCCTGAAGATACAGACATAAAACACTACAGTGCGGAAGTGACAAAATTATGGCCCATGCCCCAGAATTAGTAGATCTCAAATACTTCTTTACAGCAGGATTAAAAAGCAGACAGAGAGTTGAGTGGTATGAAGAGTACCCATACCAAAATCCATATTTGGTCAGGCCCATTCGAACCGGGTATGTCCAAGATAACAGGCTAAGAAGTCCCTCCTTTGGTTTTGCATGCCACAGTGCTATGGTACCCCACACAGGGTCCTGGTGTAATGCTCTTCCTGCTGTGGTGTTGCACTGGTACACACAATGTGAAATTCCAGCCCACCAAATTCAGTGGGATTCTTGCCATTTGTTCTATGTCAGTGACTTCTGTTATCACAGGTGATGCAATTCTGTGGTACAGTGATACAAACGTCACAATACAGGTGCTTGACCCCGTGGCAAAAAAGCAAACAAACAGTAAGAGTAGCAGCCAGCCAAGACAAATAAAGAATTGGAGGAAGATAAATTGCTCAGGATTTTTTTTAACTTTTCCAAAGTGTTCTGGATACACACATAATTTCTGTTCTTACTGTTAATTAGCTCTGAAGAAGAGTTAGCCAACATTTCTTAAGTAGTGAGAAACATTTTGGCTATAGCAGAAGTCCTAAGTAAATGTTCCTTACACACAAGACTAGAAATCAGTGCTTCTTTTCTCAGTGCTGTAGAAATATGAATTTCACAAAGGACTTCTTTATTATTACTCTGTGAAGCCTAGATTGGGTTATCTGTCAGCTATGTCTGTAGGCATGCTGTTCCCTATGGGCTGAGCCCTCTGAAAGCCAAGGGGCCAGCCAAAAGAAATAATTTCAGATGTGGATTTAGATTTGCTGAATATGGTCCTGACTCTGCACGAGGTATGGCAGGTGCTGCATCCGATAATGGTGGTGAGCACAAGATGGAAATGTGCACAGAGTGGAAGAGACATTTTAAGCTGTATGAAATGAATGTCACAAGCTCACTCTCTTAGTGCTTTTCCACAAAACCCCAACAGCTGTATTCAAATAATCCTGGAGGACTGTCATGGTAAAAAGCAGTGCTGTCGCTTCCAGTTCTGAGGGAGCGATGGATATGAACTGAACCTTTTCCCCCACCATCTCATAACATGCAGCAGTGACAGCACATGCTGAACCTATTCAGACAGTGGCAATGTTCCCAGTGAAGCACATGTTCCCCAGAGCTTCAGGAGTGGAGCTGGCTAGGCCAGACAGCATTTTGCCCAAGGCCTTTCAATGCTCCCAATTCTAGTTGGAGGGAACCAGTTATTTATAGAAAAGTGATGTGAGTTCTTCTGTGTCAGTCTCTTCTCCGCAAATCATTGTCTTATCAAGAAATCTTTTGGCAGTGCCATGTCCTGCAAGTGGTAATATAGTCAGAAGTCTCTCCTGGAAGAGCGGATATCCTGAAGCTATGTTGGGAGAGTCCTCTGTACCACTCAAAACAATGGGAAACATATTAGGTTGAATTCAACAGCCTATGAATTAAGCACAGTATTTCTTTAAATATGAAAACATATTTAGTTTTCATTAACTTGAACAAGATCTTTCTGGATCTGTGTATTCTGCCATTTTTCCTAGTTCCAAAACTGTTCCTGGAATGAATCTGATAAAATTGTTAAAATGTTAAAAGGCAAAGCAGTTTCCCAGTGCCTGGTGTGAGATCAGTAGACTGAGAACGGATAGTAGAGTGATTTTCCTTGCTAAGTGATCTGCTTTTCTTCTCAGAACTCCTCCTACAGTGGTAAAACTGGAATAGGTTACACATATTTCCATCTGAATATTCGGTACAGCATTTTCACTCCAGCATGTAGTAAAAACGCTCCGCGGTGCCCTGAGTTTAGTGGCCATCTGGCTCTTGGCGTGCCAGAATCTGGAAGGCTGTACCCAACGTAGACCGCAAATGAATCGTGCCACTAAACCTGTTATTCACACGTTTGACACTAAGAGGAGCTCTTGTAAAAGAGAAGAGGAACATGCCGTACATCTTTTATTGACACTGAACAGGAAAAGATGGTGTAAGGCTGCTTGTAGCGTTAGGCTAGTCTTACGGCTTTATTTTGCAAAACCTAAGTGTATTTATCTCATTTGTTAAAAAAAAAAAAAAAAAAAAAAAAAAAAAAAAAAAAAAGCGCTTTTTATGCAGGCAGCTGAAGGTCATACAGCTAGTGAAATAATCGCACATGCCTGTGTGCTGCCAAGCTCCTGCTTGTCTGGCTGAAGGACAAAAGCTTTCTTTTTGTCTTTCTAATCTTTTAGGTTTCAGCTACAGTTTTACTGGCTACAAATTAGTTCAGTCCCTATGACCTCTTGGTTTGTGCCTAGTCTAAAAACCAGGGTACATACTTTACCTGGAGGCAAGATCCTCTGCTGTAAGATGATCTCATATGTATTGCCCCCGTTATTATTAACGAAGGAAACAAAATGCTATCATTTTATTCATTATTTTCTATTTTCTTATGGGCAGGATAAAGGCAGAAGGAAAGTTAAAGCTAGCTTAAATTTTGGGGGGTTGCAAAATAATTGTCAGGGATTAGCACGGGCTAGTTGCTCCCTAAGGGGAGGTGAGCCAGGAGCCAAGGATGACCCCAGGCTGGACAGTGCCCTCACTGATGGATGGCCATGTCCTGTCTGAACATGGTGGGCATAACTGGATGGTGGTAACAGGGTTCATCAACAGTCCCAGACCAGGCAAGTGGTGAATCAGATCCAGGGTCCAAACAGGGAGTCAGGAGCAAATGTAGACACGGCCATAGTCACTGCTACTGTACCTGTCCATCTGGGAGCCAGGAACACAGATAGGCCGGGGACAAGCTACAGTGTACATTCACGGGGCCCACCGAGAAGGCAGAGCCTGAGACAGGACTGGAGGCAGATTTGGGCAGGGACTGCAGTCCCTGCTGGGTCCGGTCAGGGCCATCAAGGCTCAGTGCACTGACAGCAGCCTCCCCTTCCCTCGGGGGGAGCTGTGGGGACAGGGTCCTGCAGTCACTGCAGAACTGCCACCAGTACGGCGAGTAATGAACAGTCAGTCCTTCAGGTGACAACACACTGCCTTCACACTGAGATACAGAAAATAAATATTGTTATGCTGCATCATGGATTATAGATTCTTCAGAGACATGGTGAAGAGGGGGAAAAAAAAAATCAGTTGGGACTTCTGTAACTTTAGTTCTAGTCATGTTAGTGAAAACTCTGATTATTAATCACAGCACACTTGGGGTTTTGTCATGCCATAACAAAGGTTTTTAAAGCACTACAGCCTGCATTGCAGCTTTTCCCTGGCTGCAGCATGGATGGCAGGAATAGTTTCCTCATTTACACCCAAAAGATAGCTTGCTTAATACTTCCCATTTGCTTTTAAACTGAACAGCACAATTTGTGAGAAAGAAACTCATATGCTTTTTGAAAGAGGAGCACTTAGTTCTCTTACAGAAGGAAGTTTATTTTAATTGCACCTTCCCTCCAGCATTTGGAGAAGTTTGTCTGAGCAAGATAATAACTGGTTTACCTCTTGGTATGACAGATCATTTGTTGGTTGCTGAGTTGCTGTATATCTATATGATGGCCTGGCTCAAGTTTGAGAAGGAAAAAAAAAAAAAGGCAACAAGAACTTCTCTTGTTCTGGCTGCATTTTCTGTCCAAATCTGATAAACAGCCTGGTTTGAATTTTAGCTGCAAATTTACACAATTTCTGTTATCTTTTATATTATGGTACCCCAGTTTGCCCAGCAGTACTTGTCTCTTCTGACTATCCAGGAAGATGATGCTCAGTGTAAGGCTATCACCATTTTTGGTATCACCAAAGATTTTTATCTGTGAAAGACAAGTCAGGAGCCTGTAATCAGCAACATGTGATGTTTTTTGTTTAGTTAGTACTGCCTTCATTACAGCTAGGTCTCTGACATTTTCCTTGTGGGTCTTAGAATTGGCATGTTTTGTCAGGTTGAACTGTGTGACTGGACAGGTATTGTGGTAGCAGGTAGGGACATAATGGTACCTTCATGAAAACCTGGATAGTTCTGGCAAATAAGAGTTTTACCTTTGAATAAAGTTACTTGTGTCCTCCCTGTTTTAGATGTCCTGCATTCCCAGTAACAGTCCTCTTGTTTCTGGTGGTAAAGCATGATTGCTTACTCCTGTTACATGTATTGTACCTGCCTACTTAGACAGTCAGATACTTCATTTCAGTTTATGATTTTTGGCTCTTCTACGGTCTAGGCATGCTCTTGAGAGGTACATAGCTACATTAAGATCAGGTAGACAGTTTCAAACCCCCACTCTCCCAGATGAAATTTGTATATAATAGCTTATGTCAGAATTTCACTGGTTTTCTTTCTGGCTAGCTGGTTGGCTCCTCTGTTAGATCAGCTTATTTTAAAAGATCTCACAGATTAGCAGATTTGGTTTTGAAACAGAGAGCTTTTGTAAGCTAAAGGACCAATATTGCTTTTTGGGCCAAAAAGGTCCTGGATCATCTGCAGCTACTTGCCTTTCCATTAGCACTTGCTTCCAGAATGATGTTACCAGACTGTCTAAGGCTAAGGCAACTCTGCCAGACCTGATACAAAAATAGTAATGACTTTAGGATACTTAGTAAATGATGAAAGCCACTCTGTTAGAGTATGACACTGGTCAATTTATCCAAAAAAAAGCAGCCAGGAAATAACTGGGAGTGACTGTTTGGATTTTGGATTCAGTAGTGTGTTAAAATAGATTAAAATTTCAAAATAATTGCAGTAGTGCTAGCAGATCCATACTACATCCGTTATAAAATAGATAAGAACTGGTACTTTGTTACCTGGAGACTGTACTAAGCACAGCAAACATGCACAGATTGAAAGTCATTAGCTTTCACTCCAATGATTGCACCAAGAGAATAACAAATAAATCATTGATGGAAGGGAAAACATCTACTAAGGATTGTATTTCAAGAAAAGAAGAGGGGGGACACTAATGCCTATACTAATCATGGTTTCTCAAAGGACTCTTTTTTAAAATGAAACTGTGATTAGTTTAAAGTACCTACTTGTGACACCTGTTTCCATGAGAACAGGAGCAGCAGCTAGGAATCACGTCACTGGAGTTCTTGCTGGTTGCACAGACGTAGGAAACTGCAGATATCGCATGTACAAGCATTAGAACCAGTCAGCATAGTGTTGTCAGGAGAAGAGGAAGGTTTTATGGTATTTTAAAATCCCTTACTAAACTTACAGAAACTCCTTACAGCTAATATTACTGTTTTGTTTTTATTTTGTTTTGTTTTGTTTTGTTTTTTAAAAAAGGTAATTTTCAATTTAAAGCTAAAACTACTAGTAAGAAGAAAATTTTGCTTTGGAAAACTGCATTGCTCAAGCAGCTAATAACATGAGGCTTGAAAAAGAGAAACTGAGTTTAATCACATTAATGTATTATTCTGTGTCTGCAAAACTGCCTGCTAAGCAGTTATTTGCTTTGTATCACATCCTTTCTTTAATGGTATTCCATTGCATCTAATTTTAATATGTGCTAGCAAAACATCTTTTTATGTATTGCTGAATCATACATTTACTAGGAGCGAGTTACAAAGAACAGTCTTAGTTTTCTGTGTGATTTGCCTAAATATTTTCTTGGACCAGAAATGCTTTTCAATGGAAAATTCAGGCATGAATTCCTACTTAGTTGGGCAATACTGTAAAATCTGGACAGGAACGTAACCATCATGATGGGGTTTTATACTTCTGGGGAAGCTGTCATTCAGACATCTTTCATGTAAAAGGAAGGTGTGTCCATTTGTGCAGTCATTTAAAAGAAATCTATTTCAGTCATGGGCAAAGGAAAAAATAGCCCTAAGATGAAGGCAGAACTTCAGTGACTGCAGCTACAGATGTAGGTACTGCATCGAACCATCAAAATCCACCTGATTTCAACTTTGATTATGAACTGAAATATCTCTGAATATTTGCAAAGTTATAGATCTGAGCAGCAGCCCTGGACTATGTATGACAGCTTCCTACTTCTTCCACAAATTGACTCTTTCTCATAAGAAAGGCAGACCATTCCTTCATCCAGAAAGTGTATTAAAAACCATAATTTAGGATTCATAACACCTATGAATTAATACATAACTTAGAACAATGTTCTATTTTGAACAATTTCTCATTTCTAATACTGGTCAATAATTGATGTCCAGGGAAAAGTATAAGGAAAAATTCATGTATGGAGTTATCCTTCCTTGATATGACTACTCCTGGTAATCAGTAATCTCGGTTTAGTTTTTGTATGAAGGTATAAAATCCCTTTTCTATCTGGATACAGGTACTTAATTATGCAATCTGTTTTCTTAAGCTCTTTCTTCACTAAGCTGTTGCATGTTCAACAGTATTTAGTTAATTGTGCTGAGACTATCTAAAGGCAACTTTTTTTCTCAAAGGTAAAACCCATAAGAAAACAAGGAACAAAGCCTAGAGGCCGCAGGTAACTCATGTGCACATTGCTTTTGCAGGGAGAGGTTGGACAGCTTGTAATTGATGCAATTTCTTGCAATAACAAAATGTTCCTGACCTTTTGTTGATCACAAAGCAAATGTACTTTTAGTATGTCAAGTAAAATCAAATATCACTCCTATTCCTCTCCTGCTAGTTCTCAAGGCTGGTGTTATTGTGAGAGACAAAGTTATATACTAGGCCACTTAATAAGAAATTTGAACTAAGTAGATTAGAACAAAATGTTATATTTGAACACCTTAATGGCCAATGAACAGCTACCTCAATTTTCCTATTTCAGTATTTTTCATATTTACAAGGAATTAGAACATATATGTATGTGTGTGAGAACAAGGGAGCTGTCAGCATGACATTGAAAAATGTAACATTTTAATACAAGGAGATTTTTGCAAAATAAGGACACAGCAAATGGTTCACTGCCTATTCCTTATGCTAACTGCCAGTCAGATCTCACAGCAAACACTAACAGCCCCATCAAGATACAATACTGCCACTAGAAGAATTAAGTACTTTATTCTGCTTATTGGCACCAGGTTATTCTAGTTAAGCAAAGCACAGCTTTGCAAGATATAAACACAGGGACAAAGTCCTCACTTTCAGTAGAAGAGAGCTTGGCAAAGGGCAGAGGAGCAAGAAGAACATGGTACCTTATGGTGGAGGTCATTTCTACTCTGTGCTCCCTTTCCATCTGGGAGATCAACACAATCATAAATTTTATCAGACAATCCTGCTTTTCTGCTTTGACTTTGACATGTCTCCCATGGACTCCTCACACCAAAAGGAGGAGATAGCTGCAAGCAAGCTAAAACAGCTGTATTCCAAACATAAATTCTTTAGCTTGAGCACAGCCTGGGAAATAATTATGTAGAGAACTAAACAACTGATTAACTTGCATTTACAGTGTGCTCAAAAATAGTTGCTACTTACATTTGGGGAGTACTACACTTTAATAGTGTTGTAGTGCTAGAAGGGCACTGAACATCTCAGTTTTGTCTATTTATTTTAGCCACTATAGAAGTTACTCTAAAAGTTACTGAGTTTTGTAGCTGTCACATATAATTGGGGTATAATTTTGCTGCCTTTGTTTCAGTTAGCATTACATGAACATAGCGATATCTAACAGAAGGAGTTTATAATTATAATTTCTGAGCTGCCTTTTCTTTCTAGATTACAGATATCGTGTGAAGGTGACCATAAGATGGTGGAGCTCAGCATTCTGTGAGAAGGGAACAAGACAAATAGCAGGATCATAGCCCTGCACTTCAGAAGAGCAGATTTTGGCCTGCTCAGGAGATTTGCTTGGAAGATTCCCATAGCATATGATCCTGGAAAGAAGAAGGGCCCAGGAGAGCTAGATGATTTTCAAAGATCACCAAAAATGTTCCATGAACCTATGCAGGGAATCAAGCAAAGGTGGCAGGAGGCCAGTATGGATGAATAAGGAGCTCTGGACTAAACTCAAACATGTAAAGGATGTATAAAGAGGTGGAAGCAGGAACAGGTGGCTAAGGAGACACTGTCAAGTGTACAGAAGTGGGATTAGGAAAGCCAAAGCCCACCTGGAATTGAATTTGATTGGGAAAGTGAAAGGCAACTAGAAGGACTTCTGCAGGTATATCAACAGCAAAGAGCTGACCAACCTGAAGATAGCCTTCTATGATGAAATGACAAGCTTGGTGAATAAGGGGAGAGTAGTGCAAGTTGTTTATGTGGACTTTAGCAAGGCTTCTGACACTGTCTCCCATAACATCCTTAGACCAACTGATGAACTACAGGTTAGATAAATAGACTGCAAAGTGCATTGAGGACTGAACTTCTGGTCTCAAAAGTCGTGCACAGTGACACAAAGTCCAGCTGGACTAGTGACTACTGGTGTGTTCCAAGGGTCAATACTGGGTCCAGTACTGTGTAACATCTTCATTAATGACCTGGATGATGGGACAGAGTGCACCCTCAGCAAATTTGCACATGTTAAAAACTGGGAGCTTTTGCCACCACTCAGAGGGACCTCAACAGACTGGAGAAAAGAGCAAACAACAACCTAATGAAGTTCAACAAAGGACAATGCAAAGTCCTGCACTTGGTGAGGAAAAACCCCACATACCAGTCCAATCTGGCGGCTGACTGGCTGGAAAGTAGCTTCGCAGGAAAAGCCCCAGGGCTTCTGGGAGACAGCAAGCTGGCCGAGCCAGAAGTGTGCTTCTGCAGCAAAGGCGGCCAACAGCACTCTGGGCTGCCTTAGGAGGACTACTGCCAGCAGGTCAAGGAAGGTGATTCTTCCCCTCTCCTCAGCACTCGTGAGGGAACATCTGGAGTGCTGGGCCAGTGCTGGGCACCCTAGCACAGGAGAAGTGTGGGCATACTGCAGTGAGTCCACTGACAGAACTGGAGCATCTGCCATATGAGGCAAGGCTGAGAGAGCTGGGATTGTTTAACACTGTCAAGAAAATTCTCAAAAGGGATCTTATCAATGTATATAAATACTTGATGGGAGGCAGAGCCAGACTCTTCTCAGTAGTGCCCAGTGAAGAGACAATGGGCACATACTGTAATACAGGAAATTGCAGTTAAATATAAGAAGAATTCTGTGAGGATGGTCAAACACTGGGAAATGTTGCTCAGAAAGGTGGTGAAATCACCATCCCTGGAGATACACAAAAACCAACTGGCTATTGCTCTGAGCAACCTGTTCTAGCTGATCTTACTTTGAGCAGGGGAGCTGGATTAGGTGATCTCCAGAGGTCCCTTCCAGCATCAACCATTCTGTGATTCTGTCTGTTGCAAGTACAGGTACTTCTTTTCTATCATTTTATTTCTGTGGTGTGGCTTCTCCAAAGCCAGCTGGTAACCGAAGAGTCACCTTTGCAAGGAATGAAGTCAGAATTAGGAATCTACAAAAAAAGATCATTCTTGGCAGTCATCTCACATTCAGTCCTTGAAGCTCATCCTTGAAAGCTCATGTCAAGTAGCTGAAAGAAATTGCTGCCTCTGTAACCACTGTAGAGTCACAGTCAAATATCTGTATTTATATACTCAGTAGGGAGAACTAAGTGAAAGAGTCTGAGAACTGAAAAAGTGTCTCAAGTAGAATTCCAAATCCTTTTCACAAGTGTCAGTTTTACAGCTATTACAGTTAACAATTTGACACATGATGCTCTAAATGAAAGGGAACCATGATAACCTGTCTGGATCCAGCACACCCATGATGTATCTCTGCCAGGAGTTAGAAGAGAGTTCAGGCATCACTTACCCACAGTGCATATGCTATGGGACTCCACAGACTGCTGGGATTTGGAGTATTGTTACCCCTGGGGTTACAAGATGTGGATCATCCAGGCTTTTCCAGTGATTGCTAGCACGAATGCCATGAGTAATCATTACAATCAGTGACACTGTCATTCTTTTATAATAGACAGTGTTACGGTGCCACTAGGCATGTTTCGGTGGGGTTTCAGAGCAGGTGATGGTGTGTTGCAGAGTCTCTTTCAGTAGGAGTCTGGGGACTTCATTCTGCATTGGAGATTGCACCATGAGGTAAGACTGGAGCAGTGGAACTCTTCCATTCTCCTTGTGGTACAGAATTCTTTACCTGATCACAACTTCTCTTGCCCCCTTCCTTATTCCTGGAGTGGTGGGTCAACACAAATAATGCTGGTGTCCTCTGAACAGCAGGACATGTGAAGAGACAGTATGACAAAGTAGTACTGATTAGAGTTAGTCTAAGCCATGGAAGGCAGCACAGGTGGTATACAAGAATACTTTTTCAAATACCCCTAGAGTATGGATACCTTATAATTTTTGGTATTGATCGCTATCATGTACATTTAAGAAGCATGTTGCTACCAAAATATCAATTTTACTACTAGTAATGACTGTGAGAACAGCATGTGGACAATGTAATTTACTTCTTCCTCTAAGAAAATACAATTTGAACAACAATGTTAAAATCTTGACTCTAAACTGAAGCTATATCTTAATGTGGATTTTAATAAAAAAAATAACTATTACAGACAGTCATATATAGTCCTGTGTCCAATATATGAGTATTCATTGTCTTTGTGAAAATCTAACTGGAAAGATATTCTAGCCCTCACACATAGGTTATGCTGCAGTTTGTTATGAACAAAAGTAACTATTCCTTGAAAAGTTTTCCTAACTTAAACCAGCTTTCTTACTCCTGAGAAGACAAGAAATATCCAAGAGATGTGTGCAATCTTAACTTCCTTGATATTTGCTTATCCATAGATACCATTTTCAACCTATTTTGTTCTGAAGAGTGGTCACTCATACTTTATTCTGGATGTCTCTAGAAAGGGAAAGAGCAGCAACAGCTTAGAGAACAATCTGAGAGGCCAGAGACAGGTTATCTTCTTATATGATGTCAATGGCAAGAGGATCTACTGGGATTTCTACTAATAAAGGTGAGAGTATTCAACTCCCTCTTTATTTGCAGAGATTATGATGGGAATCATCTCAGTGACTTACTGTGATGCAGTTTTCATGGCTAGGCTCCTCCATGCTGCCAAAGGATGTTTGTGTGTTATAAAACTCTTTCCAGAGGGGACACTTGCTTTTGTTGTGGTCTCTGGTCAGATTCACCAGCACTGATTTAATAGGAGAAGGTGAGGGAGGTTTTGTGCCCAGCTCAGAAACTCTGGGACATGTAGAACTTCTGTGTCATTGGATGCAATTGACTTTCAGCTGAAATAATAGTCCTCCAGGGTGGCAAAAGACTGAGCACACACTCCCTGCTTTGTGGTTATGAGGTCTAGTGGCTTAGCTATTAAAGAGGTAAGTTGTGATATGCAACTGTGAGTGACATTCAGGTAAAGTCAGAGGTGAATTTAAACTTTCATGCTCCAGCTTCACACTGATGCTCAATAAACATATCCATAGTCGGTAACAGCTGAATGGAAGTGTAAAAAGATGCTTCTAATCAGTCTCAGCTATTAGTACCAACTCCCACCCTGAGACCAGTACTTTCTAAAAGTGCAGAAGTGGATTTAGCTGTGGGCTAGCATACCACATCTGTTTGTACATGCAGTATATCAACAGGCATGCTGTGTCTGGGACCAAGACCTCAGTGGATGTGATGAGAGTCAACAGCTTGCCTAAGAGAAACCAGTAGTATCTCCTCTATAAATATGGAGCAATTTGTCTCGCTCCATTCCTGTCTGAGGTGAGCTCTAGCTAAAAAAGATAGTGATAGTGCAGAGCATCCACGGTACATATTTTTGTGCTGAAAGAAAAGGTTCAAGGGAGATCCGGTGCTCCCTTTGAAGCATTATGTACTAGGATTCCTCACCAACATGTTCCTATGCAGCAATTTCCAACGGGTGAAATGTCCCTAGAAGGAACATCCTTGCCAGCTGGTCCAGGCCAGAGTAATCATTGGTATCTCAGAGGTGTAAAATAACTCCTTTGTTGACTTGCCATTCACTTGTCACTATATCCACAAGTCCATTAAAGGTTTGTGTAACTAATGAAAAGTGTTTACTGTTGAATGACACTCATGTTTTTATATTTCATTATTTACTGTTCAATATTACTTTAATTCCCTGACTTGAGCTATAAGTAGGACAGCAAAATGTAGCACTTTCTTTGGGTATCTGTCTTTTTTAGCTATATGATTCACAATACCTTGGAAGAACATCGGCTGGGGAAGACCAGCACTGCACTCTTGAAAAGGCATTGACTGCTCAGGAAATTAAATTTAAAATTAGGAGGGAAGCTAAAGTGATTTTACTTTGAGAAATACAGTAAAGAGAACAAGCAGCAGCAGCTGGCTTCGTTGCACAAGTGGTACCAAGAAAAGGTAGGAAATTTTTCTTATTTACCTCTCCTGATAACTAACAGCTGGCTAGCATCATTGTAAAGAGCTATGTTACTTAGCAGAAAAGGAAAGCAAGATGCCCTTTTTAACTTGTGAGAAAAATAGCATTAATTTATGGTACCTTGAACTGCTGCTACCTGTTGATGCCCAAGGAAGTACTTATCTAGGACACAGTACTTGCTGTTCTTGGGTTCAACAGTAGGTCACTTTCTCTTGTTGCTGTGTTTTAGAGCTCAGATACTTTCTGGTTAAAAAGTTATGGGGGTGCTGGATGATGCAGGAGGGTCTTGAAACTAATTCTGCAGTAAAGAGCACAAAGTGGCACAAGGTGCCATCCTTATCTCAGGCATGAGCAAAGCATTCTGGTTTTGTCTTGTAAAACAAAGTATCAAAGGATAGTTAAATATAAAAGGGTTTTTATCCTTTTTGGAGATGTACAACTTGCAAGGAAAGGGAGTACCTTCCTATGAAAGTTGCATTATGGGAATACTGGTGTATTTAGGAGTCATAAAATGATTTAGCAAAAAATGCAACAAAGTCACAATCTTCCTCTTAGAAAACCGCAGTAACACATACAGCATTTAATAGGCAGGAGAAAGTGATTGCTGTTTTTCTGAGTGAAGCTGGTATTAGTTGATTGTGACCATTTTCGTAGCCTGAGAAGTAATGCCTTGATGTAATTTGGTACTGATGGCAGAGATGAGGCTGTACCGATCGTGCAAAATACTGAAAGGCAGAATAATGTTTTCCTAGAGACAGGCAAAATATTTGCCAAGGTCTAATTCCACAGATTTCCACCTAAAGGAGAAAAATCTACTAAATTAAAGCTCTATTTGCCTCCAAGGACAAGGCTAAAACTAGCCAGAGCCTACCTCGGTTGGCTGCACTCTTGAGCAACAGCTGCATGACTGATTGAGACAAAAACAGCCAAAAGATGATATAATAGATCTGTGGCAATGAAGATTCCAGAAATGTGCAAGATGAATCTAATTTAAATTCCCATTTCCATTAGGATTTATAATAATTCCTCAAACATAGAACTTTGTATCTTCCATTTTAATACTGGGTGCATCACTTTTCTGCAATTTTGCAGTATAAATTATTTCAAGTAAAATGATTTTAAGTGTTGCAATTACATCATTTGGCAAAATACGGCATACAGAACCATGTGTATTTTTCTAAAAAAGTTTTTGTTTCAGTTTTCTGATTCACTTCAGCATCATGAAAACTGACAAAAATTTGGGCAGATTTAGGCTGATTTTTAGCACTGTACTTTTGAGAAAAACTGAAGGGAGGGTTTGGGGTAGAAGATGTCACGTTTACTTCAGTGAAGCTTTCTTCCTTTTCAGGCTTCCCTTATACCTGCTAGAGCAGTTCTGTTATTTGCTTTTTCTCCACATGTGAGATCTGGATTGAACATAATGACTTTGCATAGATGCGGCAGACATCCCTGCTGTTTTCAGCCTGATAAATCTAAAAGCAATATATCCTGCATGATATAGGATTGTGTTGAAAAATGCTTAATCTCTAGATGTCTGCCCTGTTAGATTTTGGAATAAACCATAGAGATAATGGGCTAATTATTCTATAGAAACTTAAAGGATTATGAAGAAAAGGTGAGATGGATGAATTTTCCCTGAAAGCTCTTGCTAAAATTGTTACAGTAAATCAGTGTTATTTGGGCATATACTTTCACTATCTCTATTTTTAGAATATCACAAAAAAACAGACCAATGCAATTTATAGCAAAGTGTTAATACAAAATTTCCATACATTTATAGCCTTTACCATGTATTTTTGTGTAAGTTAGCTGTAAGTAGGGGAAGAGGTCTTGTTTTGAAGATGCTCTCTTTTCATTGTTACATACTTGTAGCAGACAGAGATGTGAGAGCGTTTTCTGAGCACAAGTGTTTTTGGACTTGTACTGGAAGGAACTCAAACAAAAGAACTATAGAATCCCTTTCTACCTT
The DNA here is from genome assembly GCF_003259725.1 of Athene cunicularia. NCBI lineage: Eukaryota > Metazoa > Chordata > Aves > Strigiformes > Strigidae > Athene > Athene cunicularia. The sequence goes on from NW_020799101.1 coordinate 7,494,022, forward strand.
CTTCCATAACTGAGCCCAAACCCAGCTATGAGTTCACAGAGCCAAATAGTTTGAGACAGCTGTGTCCATTCTGTTCCTTGCCTTTGATAGCCACACTGTGTTTTGATAGCAGCACGTCACACAAGCCTGCTGTCCCACACAGTGACAGCACCACTTCTTAGGCCCTTCTGCCATGCACGTGCACACCCTTTGCATGGATAGTCCTTGCAAGCCTCGTAACTCTTCCCTAAATCTGTGGTACAAGCAAACTGCTTTGCCCTGATGGCAGTCTCAGAGACACTCATTCCTGGGGGGTGAGGAGGGGCTGAGCTGAAAATTTCCTTAGCCCTTACTGTAGCCTGATTTCCAGGGCACTACAGGTTTTCTGGCTGGAAGGATGCTTACTCTTTTTCCCAGCCTTATGCCACACATGCAATGGGCCTGTTTCCTGAGAAAGAATGGCAGTCACTATGGCTGGTGTAGTAGCAAGATACACCACAAACTCAAGTAATACTACATGTTTCTTTGTGGTCCCACACATGGTCTGAATTTTCTCATTTTGATCTTTCACAAGAAACCATTTTGTCTTCTTGTGTCTTCCTAGAAATCAGGAAATTTCCTTTCTCTCCCTTCCCACCATCAGTCTTTCCCCTTCTGTTGCTTTCCTGTAGTGTCCTCAGAAAAATACTTTATTCCCTTCCCTTGTAGTTTTTGGACTAAAACCAGTTTTTGGAATGTGATCACAGGATCAATAAAGATACTGTTTGCTTTCAGATAGCATATTCCTTACATAAGGGAAGGGATAGACATAAGCATGTAATGGAATCACTTTGCTTTAAATTAAAAATGTCTTTAAAAAATATTTTACTTTGTGACTAGAATAATAAAGTTCATAGTTGGTGAAATGTCACTGATTTTATTTTCGTTCTGTCAGATTGTGAAAAGATCCCTTCAATAATTATACTGTTCCTGAAAGACTTAAATAACGTTTTCCTTAATGATTTTTTGGAGGTTTTTTCCTCCTCTTCCCCATTGTATTATAAAAGAAGACAATGAGTAATTATGTAATATAATTTTGATGAAACTATACTAGAGCTAATAAGATATTTAACAATATTTTTGCCATTTATTCTATTGCATTTACTCTTGTTCTCAAAAATTTCAAATTAAAAACAAACTCATGGCCAGTTTTCTGTGAAATTTTAAAATAAAATTCACTCCTACACAAATTAACATAGCATCTGCTGTCACTTAATTAAAAGTAATTATGCAGTCTTCAGAATTCACAGTGTAAGTTGCTGGTAACCAGGAAGATACTGGCAATACTGTTTAATATTGAACATCTAGGCTGAAATATTACAAATGGTTTTGTTTTCCTCATTGTTTGTCCGCATTGCAGATGGCAGCTTCATATAGATCTACTGGAAGCCAACCACAGCATCAGAGAGGTTAGAACTTCTTGGTAGACAAATGAAGGCTCTGTGAAGCACCAAGTTGTCACAGTTAGACCCTTCTGGAACTTGCACTTAGCAGAGCTATCCTGACTATCTCTACAGTACGGGCATATTATTTGATATAATGATGACTGTTGTGACAGGAGGCATAACAACATGGGTAACTGATTTCCCTGGCTACTGCAGTCCACTATTCCTCAACTTCTTGACTTCTGGAGCTATATAGGAGTACTCTGGATATTCACTTCCTCACACTGCAAATGCAGATTAATAAAGGCAGAGCACAGCTTTTTTATCCAGTGTTTTTGCAGGGCAGCATTCTCACTTCTCTGTTAATTGACAGTCTGGATGCAAACGGCTACCGAATTGCCTGATGAAATATGGTCTCAAGTGGGGAATGATTAGTTGACGTGCCAGCATTATAGTCCCATGGTCACTGAGCTGTCTAGGTTTGTAAGCAAAAACTGGATGCAAGCACACATGGGCGTACCCTTCTGCAGAACATCCTCTGCACTACCCTGTTGAAACATTGTCTGTGGTGGCAAAAAGCTTCCGTGATAGCTCTTGCTGCCCCCCACTCTTCCTGCAGGAATTTGTTTACAGACGATGGTCTATAAATGCTCTTAGAGGTGAACCACCTGAAAGAGATGCCGTGAAGGAACCAGTATATCCATGTGGGAATACAGGGAAAGATTGTCAAGGAGGATTGTAAACACGCTCAAGTGGCTTGCAGCTGGGGGTGTCAAAAAACACATATATCATACTAATTGTTGTTCAGCTTTGTGTGCTTGACTGCATTTAGATAACATAGACTTGTGATAGACTCAGGGGCACCTTATCAAACATCCCTGAGATTCCTGCCCTGCTGAGGGAAAGATCAAAGCACAGTGTAAAACTATGTCTGTGAAAATACCTAATATATACAGGCCAAAGCAGCAGGTTGATGATCTTTTCTTTCTTCTTCTCTTTCTGGCTAGCAAGGACTGAGCTCTGGGGTGCCTGCACCCCATTCGCATGTGTCTGCCCAGGTGCTGCTGTGGAGATCCCCTGGGTCACAAGGTAACGAGAATAAATTTACTCTTTGCATTTCATCTGTGGTTTTCTGGTTGTTCCTGCATCCTGCCTGTGTTGGCTCACAGAGTCCAGTACTAGAGAGAAACTGATGAATTGTAGCAGCCCTCTGGCCATCTTATGCTGAGCCCAGCAAATAGCCAAGATGATTAGAGGGATGGAGCAAATGATGCACAAGGAGAAGCCGACCGATCAGATTTTTTTTGGCCTGAAGAAGGGAAAGGAATGATCTAATTAATCTAGTTCAAATACCTCTATAAACACCAACTAGAAAACACAGCCAGACTCTCCATTCATGTGAACAATGAAAGGATAAGAAGCAACAGAAACAAATTGCAGCAAGGAAAACTCCAATCTGATATAAGAAAAAAAATTCTTCACTGTGAGTCTGAACCAGCACTGTTGCAAGCAGCCCAGAGGGGATCTGGAACCTCAGTCCTTGGAAATACTTGGAATTTGTCTGCCCTGAGCAACCTAATGTAACTACAGATGATCCTGCTTTGAGCAGTGGAGTTGGACAAGATGTCCTAAATGATTTAGGTGTTCTAAAAAAATTCCATCACTAGCCTGTTTAAAGGTTTGTTTACAAGTTGAAGACAATTTGTAAAGCCGGAGATGTACTTCAAAAATTTGAAATACTCAGAAAAGAAAGCTTGCGGAGGAAAGTTTGCATACAGAGGGGAAAGATTCAAAAAGAAAAATAGTGGATCTTGTTAAAGCCACTGTCTAATTCTGGTAATAGCAGCTCTGACATCCCACTGACTAATTTACACTGTATTTAGCCTTGATGAGGCTGTGACACTGGGTATAAAGCAGAAGGGGACAAGCTGTGAAGGCACTAGCAACTCCCAAATTTCACAGGGGTTTTAAAACACTCAACACTTCCAGGGAGAAGTGGTAGATTTTGACAAGGCAAAAGAAGAGCCCAGTGAGTGAATGAACTGGGAACTGTTACACTTTCTCTACATTTTTGCTATTAGTGCTTTTTTTCTTTATTGTTTGAGACTCTTCTCATCTATCTTGCCTATTACTTTCTCTGATGCTTCATCCATTTCTTCTAGGGTGTTACACATGGGTCTGTGAGAACATAAGGAGTAAACACATGTGATACTTCTGTTGATTTTGGGGTTTTCTGCTTGCACCCATCTTCTCTGTTCCCTTTGCTGCTGTGCAGAGTATAACGGAACACCTGATATTCTTTATGCCTAGGTACATCTCTTAACTCGATTTAACTGAATATTCAAATAGGATTGAGGTATTTCCATTGCTACCATTATGCTTTGGGGTTAAATCTTTGATGACATTTCTTATAGAAACAGTAGACATCATCAGTGTCTTTGCGTAAAATCTGAGATAATATGCCTTAAAGACAGGGGGATTCAGAAAGGAAGGAAAATGCTAAGTAGATTTCTAAAAGATAGAGACTACTAGCTGAATTCTTAATAATCTTAGTTAGAACAAGGGCAAAATTATTTTAATGCTGTTTACTGTACAGCTCACATGAAAGTAAGGTGGTAGATGCTGAAGCTAAGGGAGTTTAGTTTAACAAAGCTCTGGATTCTTAGTGGAAAAAGTGGAGCAGCTCAATGAACAAGATCAAGACTATCTCTGCCAGTACAAATTGCACATCTAACCTACAGGGGAAGTCAGTGTAAATTTTCAATTTCACATGCAAAATCCAGTTTGATTGATCCCTCCTGTTTTAAGGTGGTGAGCCAATATTGCCAGGCTGTGGTAGTCTTGTATCAGTTGCTGTGATTCCATGGGAAACCACGTGGGAACTGGATTGGCAGAGACATAATACATTGAGAAGTGGATTATGAATCTAATGAATACTCATTAGTTAAAATTAAAAATACAAATATATATTCACCTTTACTACAAACCCTTCCTACAGGGTACAGAAAACTATAACATTAATCTGAAAGTACTTCAGATGCAATATTGGCTCACAAAGTTCTACTAAAAAGGCAACAATGTTTCACGTACGAAGGCGAGTTTTCTTGAAGCAAACTTCAGATGAAAAATCTGATCAGTATTGTTGAAAAAGGAATCCATCTTTGCTAATTTTATCTGAGAGTAGAGAGTGAGCATACTACACATGAATCTCTGCAGTATTTTCCTGGTGAGCCTCATCATGGAGGAAAGTTGGGTCTCCTACTGTTTACAAGAGGAGCAGACTGCTTTTCTCCATCAGAGACTGCTAGAGCACTAGGACATTTTCAGTGCTGAGAAACAATTCTGGTTTACTTCCCAAACATCATATAAGCCATTAACTGTTACTAAAACAGTAGATTCATGAATGTATTACTTTGTAATAATACTATATGTATGCTGAGAAGCAAGCATGTCATCCTGCACTTTCATTCAAACCTGTTCATCAGGTTGTCTTTGTTTTAGAGATATCAGATGTTAACAGGAGGAATTCAATTTTTTCATAGCGCATGCTGTATAAAATTAATTCTCATAATATGGATAGGGCTTCCAAAGCGGGGAATTAAATGTGCAGAACAGCAGATAAACAAATATACAAGAGGACATTTAAACAGCCTGAGAAAGATGAAGGGCAACAAAACTCACAATGGTGCTGAGAAACTTCAGGAATAACTCAGCAAAAGGAAGATAGCAAATCAACAGCTACAAGCTCAATTTACAACCTGAACATTAAATACAGCAATCCTACTTTACTGACCAGAGAGAGGACATTGCTGCAGATTGCTAACACCACAGCAGACAAATTTAGGCAGCTCTTTTTAAGTCAGATGACTGACCACAATGTTACCCAAGTGAAAGCAATGAGCAAAAGTGATCAGCCAATGCAGTTTTAACATTTTAACCCAAATCTGTATCAGCTGGAACAAGATGTCTCCATTTGGCCATAGGTGCTTCAACAAAATCAGTAGGTGCATCTGTTTCTTCCAGCACCTACATATTTCTCAAATCTAGATAATAAATTGAAGATTTGCCTCACTCTGTTCCCTTTAAACTGCTTATTAGATTAATTACACCAAAGATGTGTCTGACAAGGCCACTAGTTTGGGGAATTTATCTCCTTGTTCACAGTTTGAATACGGTTTCTGGTTTATTTCCTGCCTTTATGAAATGTATTTTACAGAAAAAATCAGAGCAGAACCCTAAATATTTTGGAAGGGGTTTAGAAGACTAGAGGAAAAGAAGTGTCTGGAAAGGTGGTCAGTTTGAAAACAGAACAAGACTCCACAGACTACGAAACGGAGAAAGATGAAGACAACATATGCTGGAAGCAACCACTAATGAGCTACACTCAGCCAAAAGAGCACTTGAAGAAATAGCAAGATGAGGAGAAAAAAAGAGCCAGGTACATTTTTCTCTGTATTGCTATTAAAGCAAATCATTAAGGTCTCTTAAGAGACTCTTTAAAAGCTTATTAAACAGGTTTTGGATGCTCTAGCTAATACAAGTTGACTCTCTGTTCTTATGATGGTAGCTTAAAGAGTTTTTAAGAGACTTCTTCAGCAACCTGAAAGACTGATTTTTGTTACAAAGAGAGATACAATACACTGCAGAAGTAAAGTACTGTTTGTAAGAGGAGTCACAAGAACTCTATTGTTTCTTTACAAGGTAATCAGAAGATGGTTTTACTTTTAAAAAATGAACAAAGAACAATTTTAGAGGTTTAATTAAACCTAATCTTGATCTTTTATTAAAAATCATTCTAGTAACAGTCTCATTGCTTTCATATCACTACTATTATTCGGACACTGCTGTGAAAGTAACCACGTTCACTGTTCACTAGAGCTTGCTAGCTTCACAGAATATGTTATGAAGATAATGTTCTTTAATATAAATATAATTGGCTGTATCAGATGTAAACATTAGGTAAATAGAGTAATTGTTGCAGTTATTTAAGGAGGGAATTAGAACTTTCAAACCATTTGGGATTTTTTTAGCATCAGAGCAACCTGGATATATGTTCAGTAAAATCAGAATTGGGATAATACAGGCATTAGTTTCAAGGGATCAAAACATGAGACTGGATTCTATATCTGGCTTTTCTCTCATTTGCACAGACAGATTAGCTCTCCTTCCCATTGCTTTTCTATTTATTTGTATTGAGACTGCAGATGTTCAAAATATTGTGAATGTTTTAAGCTTAAAGACAAAACAGGTTCTTCCTGTGGAATGTAGAGAGATGAAGACTGACCCCAGATTCAGTAAATAGGTACACCTTATGAGTAGGATTATTAGGATGTGTCTATAATTACGTTAATCTTAAACAACTCTCTTCTCACTGTTCTGCCCCAGTTCAGTCCTTCTTACAATTTTTCTATACAAACACCCATTGATATGACATCTTTCTAACATTCATCTCACAACATATAGAGGAGTTTAAAATATCTTGTGAGCACGGTCAAGAAAGCAAACCTAAAAAAAAAAGTAAAATAAATACGTAGCTGTGGATCTGGTCAGAGAAAATGTTCTAGGGGATAAAACATAGAGATGGGAATTCAAAACTCAGGAAACGAAGTAATTGTGCCACCTCTTTTTGTTAAATATTTCCTTCTGTCTGACTGCTCAGGTCTAATTTTTGAGAGAGACCGACCTCAAACTGCAGATACCACCAGCAGTGATATTAGGGTCCACATCAATGTCTTCTCAAAGTCTACCAGCTCTTTTTGAAATTGCCAGGAAGTCAGTGAGGTTCATTCCTATTGCTGTTGAATCTGAATAATTTACAGAGGTAGGAAAAGGATGTATTCCAGAAGAACAGGTGCCAAGATGGGAAAAAAAAAAAATCTCTTAAAGTGATTGATTTCATCCCATATGTTCTCATTGTTTAAAGCTGGTGAAGAATATACATAAGCCCTAAAGAGAGGAATTAACGTCAGGAACTCTGAATTCTAATTACATTCCAATTAACTTTCTGACATTATCATTCACTGACCAGTTGTCTTGCAGAAATCCTAGAATTCTGCTGCACTCCCATCTTAGAGATGTATTTTATGTTGACTCCATGCTTTCAGTTCTGTGGTCTCTGCCTTAAATATTTGGATCAAATTAGGCATTTCTGAGGCCTCAAGTATATATGCCTTTAATATCTGCAATGGTGGTTAACATAAATCATAGTACAGGAGCTATTTGTTAGTTCTTGTGTATTTTTGTGATTGGATTATTTTGATCCAGGGTACTACATGCAAGTAAATGTCAAATTTCATGAGAGAACCTGTGTTTGGTAAGCTTTCCATCATATAGCTGTGAAGAACTACATGTATTTTTCTCATGCTTTAAATGTAGTGAATGGATAGCCTTTGGACTTCTAGCAATTCCTGGTAGACTTCAGTTCAGTAGCTCAGTTTAATGTAATGTATTCATTAGTAATTACATTCTTTCCATGTGTGACAAATTAAAAAATATCTAATTCAAAGCATATTACAAAATCAGAATATTTCTTTTCCTTAAGCCATTTAAAGTACAATATGTGAGAGGGATGGTTGTTTGCTTGATAGCACTTCTAGAATTGCAGTGCTAATCTCATCTAGATGTAGATTCAGAGAGTTATTTTGAAATAGACTCCTTTTACTTACTTGCTTATTGCATTTGGTTCCCTAATTGAGTTCTTACACTGCCATCCTTCCTTTGGGAGGCTGGATGTTAAAAAAAGCAAGCAGTATTCAGAAAGAAGTCCTCCTCCTCTTGCCTATTTATCTGCACTTTTTCATGACTCCCACTCCATTGTGTCTGAACAGGAGGTAGAAGGAGAAGAAATTATTACAAGGGACCAGTTGCTGATGCAAAAACTTGGAGGAACACCTAGGTGAATGTCTTCTGTTCTTGCAGAACTATACTTAGAATTATATATTGAACTATATGTAGAAGCAAGTAAAAAAATACGTGTGTGTGTGTGTGTGTATGTGTGTGTATATATATGTTTAATTTTATGCTTCAAGCAGCCTTATTGTTAAGTTGGGTGCATCTTTAGGTGCAGCTGGATAATGATGATTGTAAGATATGCAAAGTTGTTCCAAGTGTTCAGGAGCGAAATTTTCTTTTGCATTATAAGAAAATGTTCAGTATCTTTCTTATCTCTGCCTCACTGTTCTTCATGATACTTCTTGGAACATGACCTGTTGGGTGAAAAACATCCAGTTACTGTCATTGTGAATGTACTAAAGAGATTCAAATTTATTACTAAGAGAAGAAAGAAAAACTAGGAAATATTAGCCTATGGGCAGGTTCTCACTTATTATTGATAGCTATTATATTCTTATCCACAGGAAAGGCATTTTTATTAAGGAACATGCCTTAGGCTTTTTGTGAAAGAAACCTAGGGATTACAAACTATGTAGAATATTTTAGGATCACTTATAAGGCAATAAGCAAACACTCACAGTTTAGAAAGTCATTTAAACAAACTTGTATCTAGATTAAGCATCTCATATTTCAGAACATGGAAAGTACTTACAGTGTGCTTTTCCAATTAAGATTGTATAAATTGTCCTAGAAGACTAATCCAGTTTCACAGTATGGGAAATTGGAAGGAACTATAATGAAGTAAAAATCGAAATGAGTGCAAGTTGGAGTCAGGAGATAATTAGGTGTATTACATGTATTTCTTCTTCCTGAAAATGAAAGTCAGTAAGTAGTAGGCAAGCCCAGTCCTGCTGCATGCTATGTCATGGTAAAACAGTCCATTGCCCCCAAGCTATGAATTGGGACTTCTGGGGAAAAATATTTTTGCTAACTTTGGATCACCTTCAAGATGATATGTTTCTGATTATACATGTTACTAGGGTATCCCAGCTCTGGAAGACATGTTTAATCAAGACTGTTTCACTAATGAGAGTGGAGTTTGGGCTGACAGTGCCCCACTCTTGAAGTACTCACCCTGTGACACGAGTGGACCTTGGCAAGTGGGTGCAGTCAAGAGAAAGAAAGTTGGCACTGTTGGGGCTCCTCTTAGCAGCAGTTTAGCATTCCAGAAGTGGTTTTAGTTTCCCTGGGGCATGGAAGTAGTCTACAAGCAGCCTTCAAATCAAAACCTCTTAGGGTGATATAAAATCTCATTTGTTTTGGTGAGTTCAGCTAACTGGTTTCAGGATATTTAGATTCTGGAAACCCGAGTATGCTGTTTGTGCTTGCTCTTTGGTTAATTTAGGCACAAATAAAGCCTAGTCAATTAAGTTTTGGGATTATTCTGGATTTTGAAAGCTAATTGTCCTGCAGTTTAATCCCATATGGAAATATGGAGATCCTAGCCCTGATGAATTTAATGGCAAGACTTCCACTGACTTCAGCAAGGACAGAACTTCTCAGAGAGATCACACCCTTCCACCAGAGACAGTTTCACACACCTAAGAATTTGGAGGCAGGTCACAAAAATATCTAGAAAGGAGGTTCCTTTTGCAGAAAAAAAATCAGTGAAATAGTTTTGAAAATGATTTTCTAACACTAATAAAGAAAATGTAATAGACCATTTTATGGTCCTGTCCTTAGGCTGTGCCTTATACTGTGATCAATATAAAAGAAAATTATATTTCCTTGATTACTCATTCAAGCAGAAAATGAGTTCTGTTACCTGAAAATTTAGAAGTTTCCTGAGTAATTGGATAGCCTTTGTACATCTTCAATTTTTGATGTTATTGGGTAGTTTATGGTATTTACTAAGATGTTTTAGCCTAATCATTTTTTTTGACAGGATAAAATATCACTATTACAGTGGGAACATTCTCCTGACAGAGGAAACCATTTAACAAATTAGATACTCAATTGAATTTGCTGGTTAGCGGTGCAGAATATACAATGCATGTGCACGAAATAGTTTAAATATCAACCAGAAACTAACTATGTAAATTACACAAAAGCATCCTTCATTGTGCTGGCTTTCTCTTTCTTCCAAGACTGCAGAAGGCATTGGCAGAAATAATTTGAACATCGCAAACACGTTGTATAGAAATCTGCCTGCTTCAGAGTTACAGGCTCTTCTTTCAGTGCTGAACAGACTTTTAAAAACTCTAGTTTAACATCTGGAGGAGAGCGGATTAACCAGCAGTATTCACTCAGTTCCTCCTGGTACTTCTACAATAGCCATCAGCCTTGACGGGTAGCTACCAAAGATAGGCTCATACCTTTCAGAGCATTCATAGGAAAGGTCTGCTGCCTTGGCTTGCGAGTCTCCCTGAGGCACACTAGCCCTAGCGTGGGTTCTTGTTTGGATTTGTGACAACTAATTGTTGCAATTCAGCAAGTGCCAAAGAAAGATCTCCTGGTTCTTGCACCTGCTGAAGTTTCAGTAGTGAGCGCAGGGACAAAACAGAGAATAAAACACTCTCATATTTGCATCTCAGCAGCTGGCTAAATGCCATGATCTTCCAACAGATACAGTGTTTGCTTGAAGTAGAAATCAGCAGAGTAAAGATGCAACATGTCACAGACTAGTGATACTTCTAGATTTGTGGTCCCAGGAGATGTGTGACTGTCACTTAGTCACAGATATACAGGTAGCTGCATCTGCTTTTCAGTTCTACAACATGAAACATGTGCTGCAGAGTATAAGAGAGAATGACTTCCCTCCAGCCTCCTTCTCTAGAAATCTATTCCGTTGTCCTAAATGCTGTCACTGTTTAAACTTTAACAGTTCCCAAGATCTCTGTTTAGCCATTTTGAGCGTATGTACTTCCAGTAGTTAAAAGGCCTAGTGTGTTCAAGTTTAATGTCTCAAAAAATGAATAAGTGATTTTAAATACTGATCCTAATTCAGCTTTGCTAGATGGTGCCCCTCTAGTGTCATCTATGAGAGATGTGATGAGAAACTGAGATAAAAGATCATGAAATGAAGATCCTTGCGTGCCTTTTGCTTCTTGCTGGGAAGATAAAATTTTTCCTTTGCTCTCATCTCACATGGACCACCCTTGTGAGAACTCGTTAAAGCTTTCTTCTACTTTGTAGTGGGCTCTGCAATTGCATGGAATCATGCTTTGTCAGTGGAGCAAAGAAGTGGGCTGGGCTCTGCAGAAGCTCAAAGGTATTTGCTAATATAAAACAAGCTGGGACTATATGGTAAATTCTAAATATATTTGGACAATTAATGGCTGTGGGGCTCTTTTAAGTGTGTTCAGTGCCCACTAGATTGAAATTATGCCAGAGACAATTTAAATTCCATATATATATATATATATATATATATGTATATGTATATGTATAAAACTAGAGACTTTGGAATAAATTTCAGGATGCTGCAGATAGGGAGGGAGGAGGCAGGAGAAGTAAAGATAGTTTTGTTATCCAGTTCATGGGCAGGGTCACAAAAAAAATGCAACCTGGTGAATATCTGTGCCTTTTATCCCCATATTTCTCCCCCTAATCCATTTCTGATGTTTTACTTTCTTCTTCAGGCAGCAGACTCTGGTATTGTCTTCTTGGCAACTTCTCTGTTAGCCCTAGACTGGATGCATTTTTAGATCTTGTTTCTTTTGACTGTGTCTTCATATATACACACATCTGACTTTTTTCTCTAAATCTCTCAAAAGAGATGAACTAGCCAGATGTTGTCTGCATGTTATAAAGGTTTCATCTGTATGGAATAATTGAATAGAGTAATTATTTTATGTGTTAAATTTGTTCAGGCGTGGTTCTCTATTGAGAGGCCTGTTCTATTCCTTCCTAATTCCTACCTAATTCCTATCATTACATCTTCATAATGCTGCCCAGACAGAGACTGACAAAAAGGGAAATTAATTGGTGAAATGTCTCTAATGTTCATGAATTTTTTGGCTATTCAAGATAAAATAGCTTTGAGAGGAAAGTAGGAATGCTGTTTGCACTCAACTAGAGCCTCTGTTGCTAGTCTCTAACACCCTCTTTATTACATTCGTAACTGGTACAGCAGAAGGAAATGATGGCTGTCTCTGCTGTTTTCAGTATTCACAATCCTGTGGATTTTGTGAATGTCTTTTTCTATCTTCTTCCTGCCTCCTGGTTTCATTTAAGGATCTCTCAGAGCTCTGTCCTTCATCTTGCAGATGAGTAAACTGACAGAAAGAGATTAAGGTTAAAATGTCAGGTTTCTCTCAATTTTGGGTGCTGATTTTATGTGTCCAGGCTCTGATTCTTTCAAGTGCACTCTGCGTTATTGGACTTCTAGATGGAAGCTGGCCTTTGAAAACTAACCATTGTTGCTTCTTGCTTTTCACATCCTTCAAGGCTGGGTAAAAATCTCCTTGAAGATGATGGGTGTGCTAGTGGCTTTCCATTCTGGCTGAAAGTGGGAACAATGATGTGCCCCTTTGTTTAATAATAATTGGAACATGGGAAGCTACTTCTGAGACCACTCTGAATGCAAGTACAATCTGGGAAGTTTTGATCTGCTTATGAGTGTGTGTGTGTAAAAGTAAGCAACTAAAAAGACAAGTGCTTCTTGTACAAGCTTGAGAGAAAAACAAAAATTGCGTGGAGCTTTTTTGCAGAGTATTGGAAGAGTAAAATGAACTTCTGATTGATTGCTACCCTGACCAGGGAAGCAGTGTGTTTTATGTATTGGGCAAATAAACAGTCACAGAGAAATGACTGCAGACCACACATAGTTTAAAACCATGGGCTTAGAACAGAGGTTGACCATAAACACTTACAACAAAATTGTTTAATGAGCACTTAGGCTAAAAACATCAGGTACATGGTAGTTTGGAAGTCCACATAGTCCTCACCCTGAACTGTGCTCCAGGAATTAATACAGTAGGAGTGCTGAAAATGCAATTCCCTTGACTGTCTGGCACCATACCTTACTGAATTAACATACTAAAGCATAAGAAACAGGCTCCTTCTGAAAAAAAAAAAAGGATAAACCAGTTAAGACTAATTACTCTGAAGACTGGATTTTATTCTACCAATCTATTACGTAGCTCTAGGCAATTTTTAAAAATGGAGTGGTCCAGTTGCTTAACTGCTGCTGCTCTTTCCCCATTGCTGTCACTCTCTAGTAGGGAATCTTGAGTCTAGTCCTTCCAGCTTTGAGAAACCAGGCAACAGATAAGGCAGAGTTCAACAGAGCAAGTGTGAAACTGCAGTCAGTCACCCAGCTGATTATCCTTGTTGATCCCCTCAACTGGATGGCCAGACTTCTTTGAGATTATATCTATTTTTTTTTTTTAATTGAAGGTTTATTTTTTTCAATAGTTCAAGCAAATCAGATTCTGTACTTCCCTTTCCCCCATTACATTTTCTTTAACGAGGTAATGGGTGAAAAGAACATGTTCTGTGATAATATACTGGCATCAGATTTTCTCTAAACTTCTATTACATTTAAAGCCTATTTGCATAGATGTTGCCTGAATTCCTAGTGATGCTGGATGAAGAGCAAACCTGATTAATCTTGGAATATACTAGGTCCTCTGTCCCCTCTGTTAAAAATCTGGAGCTGCTTTCCTGAGAGAATGCAGAAGTCATGTCCCCACTGTGGGAATTTTAACCCCTTCCAAAATGTTCTGTCTCTGCATCAGAGATCCTCAGCTCTAAAGTTTCTCAGTAAAACAGCAGTCTACATAACTGCTGTTGTTTCATGACTCCACTGAATATGATTTTACATTTCATTATTGCATTTATTATGGAGAACTGTTTTAGAGTTCTTCTATTTGTTGGTTTCATTGAGAAAGTGATGGCTTTTTTTGTTTACTGGTTTTGATTTTTTTTCCCACCACATAAATTTTAATCAGTATCCCTTCTCTGTGTTATAAGGTGATGGGAATAGAAGGAGGGAAGGCACTTCTTTTGGGAGAGTGGATGTTGGTTATGAATCAGCTGGCTAGAAAATTAGGAAAGGGATATGGTTTGAGAAGTGGGAGAAGGCTGGTGTAGAGTGAAACTGAAGTGAGCACAGGAGTGTCCTGTGGGAGAACAACACACCAGTGCAGTGTGGCAACAGGGCCTTCCAAGCACCAGAGAAGAGAATCATAGAATAGTTTGCATCAGAAGGGACATCTAAAGGTGTGTTGTCAACATTATTATCACACTAAACCCAAACCACAGCACTGTACCAACTACTAGGAAGAAAATTAATTCTATTCCAGCCAAAACCAGTACAGTCAGGTGAGCTCCAGGGTCAGCACAAGGGACAGGGAGGGACCATGTTGTCCCAAGAAGACAAGGGAGAGACACTCCTGCAGGTGATGGCAGTGAGCTGTCAGACAAGAGATGTCTACCAGTAGCTGCTGCCACTGAATACTGATTATTTGAGGAGAAGTTGAACTAAACTTGCTGAAAAATGAGATCTGATTCAGAAAACTGTGAATTAAAAAGATACGTGGGAAGAATTATCTTTTTTTCTATCTGCTTCTTTGTGGTGACATTGAAAAGAGAAACTGGAGTTTTTACCAGTGTAGTGTTTGTAGTGGTTTGATTTCTTTTTAAACAGACTCCTCAAAGGGCAAGTTGTTTTTAAGCATCTGTATTGATCAAAGAATAAAGCTCAGTTACTTCAATTGTAAATACTTTGGGAACCTTTTAGCCACTTCAGGTGGCTTTGTAACTCTCTCTTCTCTTGTTCTTCCGCTGGCATTATCTCCTGCAACTTGAACTTTGCTTTGCTAGTTAGGTTCAGGTTGTCTGCTGAGGAAAGAAAATATATTTCAGTTTGCTTGAGTATATTAGTTGTAAGAGAGACTCTGAATTAAGGACAGCTGTTCCTGATGTCTGTTGAAATACTATTGAAGGGCAGGGGTGTGACCAATTACTTTTCATACCCATACCAAAGCCACTTAATTAGTGATGGCTTCAAGCTAGCAGGCCTTCTCTGTCTTGCCCAACTATTCTTTCTCCTTCCATTGCCTACTTTCCCATAAAATCACAGCAAAATAGGAGGCAGCAATCATTTGGAAGCTTAGGTAAATCTAATAAACAGGTGTATGACATCAGTCATGTCCTTCATAGCAGTTGTCTTCTGTAATTTCATGGTTCACATTTCATATCACCTGCCCAATATATGTAAGGTAGTTAACAATCTCTGCTAATTCTTTGTGGCTTTATGGAAAGTAGCCTTCTCTGAGGGCTCCTACTCTGTATTGATTATATACCTTTTTTTTTTTTTTTATCCTGAACTTGCCTAGTAGTCTAAATGTAACTAGGTTAAATGAAGAGGAATTGCTAAGATCCTCCTGAAAAGAGAGTTGTGGCTAGTGTAACTGTAGGGTAGATGGGAAATAAATTCCTTGCATTTAGCCCTGCAGTGCATAGGGAGGAATTCTTTTAGGGAAGAAGTAGCAGTGTGAGGCCCTGGAGGGCATAGGAGGTAAGTGAAAAGGAGAAGAGGGAAATAGACATTTATTTTCACAACAGCAAGAAACAAAATCTTCCTCTGCGACCTGACCATGGGTGTGTATTGGTAAAAAAGAATTCATATTATGGAAAGGGCTTTGTTTCTGTCATCTCTAAAGATTAACTTCTCTGAAAGCAGAAAGGCTAGAGAAACAAGGTCTGGTTTTTGTTTTGGGAGAGCAGGGTTGCCTCTTTCATAGCATCAATCAGTAAGCTATGATTTCAGAAAGAAATTTATATTTATCTATAACAATTTAATTGCTACTTCAGGACATATGAGTCCTAACAGACATCATCTACTATAGCAGTATATTCAAGGCCAAGAGGTCCAAGGGAAGATGCTGCAAGACCATGAGACATGGGTGGGAGCTATATCTGGAGAGACTTAAGTAAGGGCAGAAGGGAGTTTGAGCTGTGGCAGTAGGGGAAATCCTTTGGACCCAGCAGACCAAATCTCCTATACTGCATGTGCGATACTGTTTTGTTTTTCATGTATCATTTATATAAGAGTTTTGGAACTCAGATTTCCTACATTTAAAAACCAAGTTGAATTCAGAATCACCTATGTTGAACCTGTATTGGATGAGGTAAATTGGAGGAAGAAAGGCTTCTCTCTTGCACAGAATCAAGAAACAAGTTCCACATGCTCAGCCAGTGACTTTCAGCCTTTAACCTTAGTTGTCTGCTGCCAAGACTGCAACTAACAGAAAAGAGAATAAAATACTACAGCAATCATGGATCCTAATGTATGTTAAAACATTTAAAACTTCAGACTTTTTTTTCTTCTCTCTCTAGAGGATGAACCTATTAGAAATGATTTTCTTTAATTCCAGCCTACTAGATAAGAGACCTGGATAAAATCAGAAAGATAGAGATTCCTTGGAATGCAAGCAAGAAAGAATCCCTAGCAGTGTGGACTCTGTATGTTTATTGGTCTTTCCCTAAGGCAATGATAGAGCTGCTTATCATTACAGCTGAGCTTTGAAAGAGTGAACCTTCAGAGCCTGCAGCTAGCACTGGATGCAATCTGAATGTATTGCAGCATCCAGACGTGCCCCTGCTCACCTTGAAGCTAGGACCTCTGAACCAGGTGGCTGTATTTAAGACTGGTAATTTTTCACAAAAGCTTTTCTCTATGGAGTGGAAATAAGCCTTCCCTTGCGATACTGATTTTTCATTTCTTTTGGTAATAGTTAAGGAATGAGGCATATGGCACTAGGGTGAAAACTGTGGTAAGAAAGTAAGGTATTCACCCACTGGATACTCACAGGTGATGAGGAGAATATATCTTTGCCCAAGATAATACAGGGATGAGTAGTGTACTTCAAATTCTTTTTAGGTATAATTGTGTTATTTATTTTTGCAAATTTAGTATTACATCCTTCTTTTCATTAAAGTTTACTTCTTTTTGTGGGTATGTGAGATACTGTGATGAAATAGCTTTTTTCTACAGCTATCAGTGGGTGTCCTTAAGGACATTGCCACAGAGATTTAATAATAGGCATGGAAGAACATGTAACCACTGATGAACATTGTCCAGAAAGATTCCCTCTGCAGTTCTGTTCTGGCCCTTTTTCTTCACTCCTCCTTCAGTGTGATCCTTTTACTATAACACCTTTAAAACTTGTGGGAGGTGGTAAAAAGGTTCTTTGTTAGGTGAATCCTCAAGTCGAACCACTCTTCAAATTGCTTACATAGCGTGAATTTGCTAGAAAGCCAAGTTGTGTCTGTGAGACCTGGGGTGCTAAATATAGTGGAAATGCTGAGAAGAAAGCTTGGTGCTTTATTTGGGGAGCATACAGACAGCACACACCATATGATTGGCATGATGAATCCTGTGGTCCCAGGACCTGCTCAGCCTTGAATAATTTTAGGTGATAATGATGTAAGTAACTCTGTGTCTGGGACAAGGCAAAATTTATCCATTCATCAGTGATGGGCCTGGGTTATGAAGTAAGTAAATTTACTCAATTTATTCCCTACAACACCTTTGTCTAAAAGAACTGCTTTTTGAATCTATTGGCACTAATGTATTCTCCTTCATGCACTTGTACACACAGGGGAGCAAACCATCCTGAGCTACATATTATTTGAATTATTTTTGTCTTGTGTATTGTCTCAAGGCTCCTCCTAGCTGCTCCATACGTCTGCTAGAAAGGTACTGCTTCAGTTACAAACTGTTGTAGCTCAGATTCTAATCATCCATTTCTATGCATGGAAATTCCTGTCTTGATGCTTACTGCCCAGAAAAACCTATTAGTAAAATACATTAATTAAAGGCCTTTTCATTTTATATTGTTTTAGGAATCATTAGTATATATTATATATATAAAAGGGGGAGAAGAGAACTTGACTTCTTTTTCTTTGTTTACTGCAAACCTGTTCCTGATCATTTATCTAGTTGTTCTTTATTCCATCTGGTTATCCAACACATAAAATCCTTAATACAATCTTAATTTGCCTTGATTGAAGGTTTTTGTTTATATTACCCAAAACAGCTGTGGCTCCTAACTGAGAGAAGGTCTGATTGTAGAAGAAAGATTCAACTCACAAGTGGCTATTTAATGCTGCTCCTAAGCTTATTTGGTATCCATAGTCCTTGTTCCACTTTCCCCTTTTAGATATGCATTTTGTGGACGCTTCTGGAGAGCTGCACGTGTATTTTTCTAATCTTAGTCAGGGCTGTCTGCCAGGCAGAACATGTATGTTAGCTCTTAGATATGCCTGTGGCAACACATCTTGAAGTTACTGAAGGTAGTCAAACATGGAACAGTTTTATTTTGCAGAAACCTGGTGTGCTGTTATGTGACTGATGACAGGGACTGCTGTAGTTTCTAGTAGATTTACCCCAAAAAAGGGAGGTGTCTGTTTTACTAGTCGACTTCCCATGGATTTCATGGGTAGAAGGCAGTCATAAGGATCTCTTGGCCCTACTGATGTCTCCACAAGTCTGCTGATGAGCATGGGTAGCACCCCCTCTGTCCTTCCTGGTTTTGAAAGTTTTTGCCATCCATTGTGGAAAATAAGGCACCCTTTAGCAGTAGAGTCTCTGTTACTGTCTTGAGAAAGGGGCAGGAGATCAGTTGCTGAAAATACAGGGGAGATTTGGCAAGGGTCAGGTATTTAGAGTAAAGCAACTTGCAGAATCAGGGCCTGGTGTAGATGGTTTAGGGGCAATATCAGGAAGTGAGGGGAAAGCAGCCCTTGTATGTGCAAGCAAGTAAGGTGCACTTCTGTAGTATTTAGCAGTAAACCTTTACACTCCTGTCCCATTAGTATTGAGGATGGTAGGGAAAGTGACGTTACCCCTAAACAGTGTTTAAGAGTTACCATAGGCATAAATAGGATTGAACAGACGCAGGTCTGACTCCATATAAGAAATAATACTCAAGAAGTTCTGGCAGTAGAGATTTAAATCCTCTGTAGCTTGCAAAAGTCTTTATCTATTAAAAGGAATTTCAGATTAAAAGTGGCTGTGTTTTGACCTGCAAAATAGTAACGACAGGAGACGGGGAGACTCAAGGAAAAGAACATAGAAACAAGGTAGAAAGGCAAATCTGATGCTGAGAAAAATTGCATTAGCATGAAGTAATTATGGGAATGGCTGAGTGGATAGTAATACTACATGGGTTTGGTAGAAGAACAAGGGAAGCTGTTGATAGCAAAGGGGGCAGGACTATTTCAGCTGCATGTGTTGACCGCAGATGAATCTCCTAACTCAGACAAGGCATTTCAGAAGGTTACGTAGAATTGGAGGTATTTTGGGATCTAAAATGCAAGAATGAATAATATGAGGCTTCATCTGAGCAAATTTACAAGCATGTGAGCTTCCCCAGAGTAAACCAGGTTAATGCTGTGCAACTAATCAAGCATTTTGAAAGCAATCCCATTGTATAATTGAGAACTGGACCTTGCTGCATGTCTTCAATTTTAATTTTTTTAAAATAAATGTTTCCTTGGTAAAATAAAGATATTACCTTAATTGGCTCTCAGTTAATTTGCTTTGTTTGAAAAAGAATGTAGTTAAATTAAAAAAAAAAAAAAAAAATCATTCCTTGTCTGTGTTTATGCATCTGGTGTTTAAAAACAATGTCAAAGTATTTTATTAATTACGTTGCCCAGAATGTCTAAGGTGAGTACATTGCTGGATCAGAGCAAATGTTAATTATGTTTCAGGTTTTCCTGCAACAAAGATATAAAAAGTTCGATTTAGCTTTTTAAAATGTCAGTATTTGGTTCCAGAATTGCTGGTTAGTTAATCATTCATATTTCTGTGCTAAATACGAGAATGCTTGGCTTATAAAATGATTCAGTCATGTAAGAGCTTTAACTGCAGTGAACGACAAATTCAGAAGCTTGTTATGTCAGAAAGGAGGAGGAGGAACTTCTGTTTAGGTCTTGCCTTCACAGGGAAAGGAAACACTGATAGTATCTGTGTAATCTTGCACTGATGAGCGGGCATCACGTTGCTTTGAAAAGATTCATATTTGAGATCTGATGACTAGGTGGTGGTGGGCACAGCTGCTTTAGAATCAGAGATAAAGGAAAGAAGGAAAACAAATCCAGAACTGCTATGTGAAAACCTTGCTGACATGTAATGCTGTCAGAACATTTATAAAGAGCAGAAACCCTATTCAGTGTCAATCAGGTACGTGCTATATTGAATGAAATATTTATTATTTTAAATGTTGCCGAAGCTCTGCAATTGATAGCCTCTGGGTTTATGAACAATAACCTCTATAAGTGAAATGGGATAGTGAAATTCTCAAGAGTTTTTGTTTTGGTTCCAGTGCACATTTTTCTTAAAGTTTAACAGTGTATGCAGATTAAATGATCTTTCAACAGGTTTGTGTTTTTAAAATTCTCTGAGGATTGCAAATTGGGGAAGTTTGCTATATTTTAGGACTTTGGTTTAACAATCTGATTAGAATAGGATTGCTGCACTAAAAGCAGAAGGAGTATTTCTGAGCATACATTAGGTGTTTGTTTTAAGGTTTTTGGAAAACTGCACAAATGAATATGCTAATAAAAGGTAAAAGCCACTTCTTAGCATCATAGTATTTTTCAGGACCTGATCCAAAGTAAATCAGGATTATCAGAAGTTTCCTCATTGACTTGACTGGACTTTGGATCAGGCTTTTAAAATTCTAGGTCTCATACTGATAAATGTCTCAGGATTTGTTCTTACAGTTGCTGTGTCTACCTAAGTAGTTTTCCTATATTAAAGTTGGTGATACAGGTTTACATTCTTTTAATGAGAACTTGAGTTTTGAAAAGGATCTTCCTAACTAGACAAGCCTGTTTCTTAAGTTTGCTTTTGGCAGTGCTAAAAGGTATATTTAACAATAATTAAAGATTGGTCAGCACATGCATAAATCTTCAAATCCATCAGAATCTTTGTGAATGCTAGAAAGACTTTTGGCTAGCAATGACAAGAATGATCTGATCCTTTTATCTTGGAGGTTTTATAAGTGAGGTTTTATTAGAGAAAATAAATTTCAATTTGTAAAGAGGATGGGATATACAGCAAATTATGCAATTTAGACCTTGAAATGGCTGGTAAATGTGCTATTTCCCTTTGGGAAAGGGTTCAGCCTTGTCATATGGAGAATGATGCACATATTACTGTTTATGTGCAGAGAAAGTTTTGGTATGATTATGAGTTGCATGAGAAACCACTTTTGAACATCAAGTCATTTAGCATTTGTTTCTGATGTACTGAGTATTACCAGCAATCTGTTTCCTCATCTGTATCCTTGAAATTCCTTGCTCACCTGTTGTCCCCTGCAAGAGGGGTAGAAATCTAAGAGTGAAGTATGGTGCCTTTACTGAAGCCACAAATACATTTTTTATTTCATTTTTAATTTCTAATTTAAAGCTTTAGAACTTTTATTTGCTATTTCAGAACTTTATCAAAATTCCTGTTTACGTTTGTGAATGGAGTTTAAACATAGAATCACTCCTCTGTTGTAATCTCCCTTTTTGCTTTCTTTTTTAAACTTTCCTGTATCTTTTTAAATAAGATGTAACTTACAGACACAGTGACTGTAACACAGTGTTCCAGGAGGACAGCTGTAGTGTCTCCATTCTCAGACTGGCAACTGTGTGAGTGGACAGTTCTGATTCCTTGGACTTTCAAAGGAGAAATAAGAATAGAAATCGTAGACCTGAAGAGATAGACTAAATCTGAGGGTTCTTTACAGTTGATCTCTTAAATGCTGTAAATTAGGAGAATCAGTTAACGGAGCTTCAAGTATTGCTGGAGAAAGTGGAATCACAAAAATTATTTTATATCCCAGTGAATCTGGTCGTTGGTAACCTGATAAAATATCACATGAAGAAAATACCCTTAGTTTTAGAGATTATTTTAAAATGTAATTGCAGGATTACCTTCAATACAAGCCAGTCACTGTGAGTATCTGTGATTATATTCTGGTAAAGAAGGGATTAAAATGTATTAATTAAAACCACTATGAAACCATGTTAGTATATGATCTCTTTAAATACACTTGTTAGTATACGATCTCTTTAAATACACTTAGTTTTAGTTCTGCTTCTTGAATATTGACTTAAAGGTGCAAGTAGCAAAGAACTTACAGTGAAAAGGGATGGTGATCCAGGGGGCTGAATAGATTTTATATCTACTGTGTTATTGTGCTCTTCAGTTATCTGCTTTTGCTAGCAGCAAGAGATATTCACATAGCATTTGCTGGTCCATCCCTCCAGAAACAGGAAATATGAAGCTCGGAGAACAGAAATCCCAGAATAATTTCTCTGATTTAATTTTAATAAGACTAGAAGGACATTCAAGTTTTTTCTTGATTAATATATTAGACAGATGTCCACCTGTGTGAATCAACATCAAAATTCTGACTAACTCAGTTGAGACAGGATTTTACCCACAGTAAAAGGGAAGTTTTCATGTCCAGGTTAATGATGAGACAAATCTAGAAAAGCTTTTTTTGTTTGTTTAAGAGACTAAAATATATACACAAACTTCTGTTACCTGTGGATGATGTTAAACACATCTGATCTGGGATTTCATGCAGCATTATAACTGGTTTGTAGCTTGAAAGGCAAGAATAAGTAATACCTTGGTTTCTGTGTTATTTCAATGAATTACTGATTATGAGGAAAAAGATATGGCGTAATTACTAATTTGTCAGGCAGCTGTAAGTAAGTCTCAAGTCATCAAAATTGGGTATCAAGTAACTACATTGCAAAATCTTTTTTAAGAAGAATAAAATTGCAGGATCAAAAATATTTAGTCTTGAATTTTATGGTAATGTGAGGGTGCATGGCAAAATGAATACAAGTGAAATAGTATTTTACATAAATTCCAATAAGGAAATAAATTGACTTATCGCGCAAACCAGAAAAGCAGCTGAAACTGTACTGCATTTTGTACATATTCATACATAGATTTAATTTCTATCCAATTATAGAAATGATTGTATATTCAAGTTTTATGACTAAAAAGACAAAAGTTTGCTTTGTGCAGTAAAAGGTAAGGCATCCACGTATTTATGAAGTGTGTTGTTTGGGTGCTGACCAGAGCAAGATGTAAGCTGGACACTCCTTGCTGTCACAGCCACACAGATGAAGCCAGTCTCTCGGTGTCTCCCAAAGCACAGTTCAACTCCACAGCTTTAGTGGCTGCCTGAGTGGCAGTGATGGAAAAGGCAATCTTGCATGTGGCATGTTTGTCTTGAACAGACAGAATGGCCTCTCTTGAAAACAATGCTGACAAGTGCTGTTCGTTGAAGAGGCTTTGGGCTTAATAATACCAGTAGTGAAACAGATTCGCTACATAAATTAATCCTACAGCATAACTTGCATAGTAAAGAGGCTGGCTGGAAAAAACCACAGTAAATAAGATGGGTTTATATGGGGGAGGAGAGAGTGGAATAGGGATATTGCACATTGGTCTGACAGGAAACAGTCTGCTGCTTTTTTTTCCACTCCTCAGGTCACCTAGCACTGAAAAAAGGATTTCCTGACTGTGTATTTGCAAGGAGGGTTTTCTTATGCCAAAGACAGCTATGGTTATCACCATTCCTTCTCAGCCTCATAAAGCAAGAGGTCATTTGAGGAGCCCGAGGCATGGCATGCTCAAGGGAACAGCCAATACATCATGTCTGCTTAGCCAGGAGAAATTAAATCCTGCATTCACTGACATATATGCCAAACAGAAATTCCCACCCTGTGTTTTGGAGCCATGGCAGGTCAAATCCTTGGGTGGTATAGCATGTACTGCAGAAATAAATTAGTTCATGCTATCTGGGGATGTGTCCTCTTTGTCTACCCACCGATCTAATCTTGTTGCCTATAGATTGCCCAGGGGGTCTGGATTTTAAGGGCAGTTATGACCTTACTCTATTGTCCATTGGCCAAAGGGCTCTCAATCTCATCTCAGACTTTTATGCCTGGTGATGGACAGCTGCTGCCAGGGCAAATATCTCATCTTTGCTTTCATCAGAAAGGAAGACACACAGTCTCTCTCCCTGAGAGTATAGGAAGTTTCAGTTCCTGCTCTACTCCTGTTGCCTGTTTTTTTTCTTCATGTACTGACTTTTTTTTCCCTTCCCTTTTCTCTCTTACATTTCTGTCCAGCATGAGTGCATTGCTGCTGGTACTGCTCTGTGTGTGCCTGCTGTCTATCCTCACAGACTTGTGGGGGGGGAACTGCTGTGGGAATATCGATTAAAGGCAGTGGTATTTTCAGTCCCCAATTTATTTATTTCCAATATGGGAGATGATGATTTGTTATAAGAGAAAACAGAAAGAACTTGAGTCAAATAATCTTAGCCCCTGTGCTAGCTCATGTCTGTGCCATGTCAATTACTAAGGGACAGTTATTCAGTAACCTTCCAAGCTGTGTGAAAGTCCTACTGGGCAAAATGAGGCTATTTATCCAAATATATTTGCCTTTTTTGATGTCAGATGATTGAGTGTGGCACTCTGTTTCTCAACAGAGTGATAAAAATTAAAGATGTCCCTCAATACAGACCTTTCTAATGACTAGAAAGTAATGGGGTAGAGGAAGGATCCTAGATGCTCATTCTAGGGCAATGTGATTAAGGGAGAAATGGTGGTTGAAGGAATTAATTCCTCCTGGATCCAAGGAACTGGTGTATTCCTTGCTGTTGGCACAGAGCTACCAAACCAGTAATTAACTTCTCTGAATTAGCTTCTTATGATTTAGCTTAATTAGTGTGTGCTGAGAGACCCAAGTTTGTGTCAGAGATGCTGGATACAGAAGCACATCCCAGCTCCATGAAAATCTGAGTCCTACATGGAGGCCAGCCTGTACTGCTCTTCCCTGCCCTTCCTTGCATCAGAGGGAGATGCTTTCTCTTAATAATAAAGTTCTTATTGGACAAGGGTGATATGCTGTGTACTAGCTTCTGCCATGATACCGCTGTGGATTGAAGTGTGATTACAAAATATTCTGATAGATCCGTGTAATTGCTACTTGTGTAATAATAGTTGTAGTAGAAGTTTATTTTCTAATGGAACATGCTAAATTTTCACACCGAAATTCAAATATTCTTTTTGATGGAATATGTACTGAGTGTCCACACCATACTTTGAAGTAATGACATGGAGAGTAAAAGAGCTGAAGTCTGTGGGCTTGCATTTGTATTCTTGAGCAGGACAGTGGCTTACTATTTCTGGTCTCTGGATCCTTAAATCTATGAAATGTATGTAAGAAATGCAAATCATAGAAAGATTAAATCCATTCTGAGGTCTGATAATATTTTAAGGGTCTACAAATTGAAAGGCTGAAAAGTACTGTAGTCAATCTTAACTCTAGTTTGAATTGAAATCTGAAAATATTTTCAAATTGTCTGCATACCTTCTAGTGAACTAATCCCATTGCAGTATATGCAAGACAGCTCTTTTCGTGTGCCATGAAATATTTAACGCTGGTTGTCTTTGGACAAGACCTACGGCTCTTACTTTCCTGAACAAAGTTGACAAGGTGGCCAGTGTTCGGGGTGGTTAATGATCCTTTCATAAGTTTCACTCTTTCCAGCACAGGTAAAATGAAATTTTCTCTGCTATGAATACCTCCAGTAGTGGATGAACATAGTAATAAAAAATTCTGTTGGGAAGGGACATTTGGAGAGCAACTAATCCAGCATCCCACCCAAAGTGAGGTCAGGCTGCTCAGGGCCTTTTTCAGTCAAGTTTTTTTTATATCTCCACAGATTTAAAAGATTTCATAGCCTTCCTGAGTATCCTGTTCCTGTACTTAATTCTCACTGTGGAGAATTTTTTCATATGTCCAACTGAAATTTCCCTTGCACTGACTTGTGACTGTGATATCTTGTCCTGACGTGCACTTTTTCTGAAAACAATCTGGCTTTGTTGTCCTTGTAACTCCACTTCAGGGAGTAGAAGACTGCAGTTAGACCTTCTTGCAGTCTTGTGTTCCTCTGGTGGAACAAACCATGTTCCTTTGTTGCTTCCTGTGTATGTCATATGCATTGAATCCTGAAATATATTTATGAATGTTTAGAATAATCTAGAAGTTGTCAGCGTCCTCAGTAACACAAAGGCTAAGATAGGCCAAAAAGAGTGCTCGTTTTCCTTAAGCATTGCACAGTATTCTTGCCTGTGTTCTTTTAATCTGCTGTTTTCTTCTGACAAGGTCTTGCTCTCATTGAGAACAGGCTATTAATTTTGCAGGAATGAGTACAACATCTGAGGTCTGGCCAGATAGCTTTATTTTCATTTTGTTTCCCTGTCTGTCCCCTACTTGTTGCATCTAGTCCTTCTCTGGTAATAATAAACTTGTTTACTTATATGCCTTCTGTTGGCAGTATCTGGCGCTGCTGTGTTTAATGAGTAATAAGTTTTTCACAAAACTTGAAGCGCAAGTGTCATTTTATGCATCAGGAATGACTTTCCTTTAATGATCAGTTTTTGAGAAAATGATTCAGTTCATTGTTGCGGTGAGCTGTGTAAAGTTTAACTTAGCAGAATATTAATAGAACACTTTGCAAGATGACTGAGGGTCTTAGGTTGTGGGATAGTGGAATGCATGCTTGCTGAATCACCTCTATTAAAATGAAAGGAAGAATGATTGCACTTTAATTTGAGCCTAGCAGAGAATCGGGTCATATTAATTCTCTATTGCAAAACAGTCTTTGCTCAAAATATATGACTTGCCTATAAAATTCTAAGCATGTTGTAGTGTATGTTGATGGGATGGTGCCTGAGAACATATGTCACTATTGCTTTTTGCAGACTGTTGCATTTTTCTAGGAAAACCTATTGTATTATGTTTCCAAGCAGGCTCTAAAACATGGCAGCCTGCCCTCGCTACCCTCTCTACCTATTTTTTATCCCTTTCCAAAACTAAAACTAAAAAAAATATTTATTTATTTCATACAAGGCTTTTAGAAAGATACTTGGTATAGGTAATGTGCAATAACTGACTTTTGAGTTTGTTCAAATAGGTCAGATGGCTTAATTATTTACCCATGTATCTGTTTGACTATGACATCTAAACCAGTTCTTGTGCCTGATCTGGTGTGTCTTGCATGGTGACTCTCAAGTATACATCGAGTTCAATATGTAGAGCTGTTTAAAGACCAGAAACCTAATTAATTTTTTTTTTTTTTTTTTTTTTTTGAGAACATTGATAATATCACATTTTTATTCCTACATCCTCATGGATAGCGGTGTCATCCTCTGTGTACTGGAGGCAATGGAACTATTCTCTCTTATGTCAGATGTGAACCCTGCCCTTAGTGACTTAGATTTGTGAATGGTAAGTGTTACTTAAGGAATGGGACAAAATAGCTATTTACTTAATAATGGCATTTCAGTTGTTGAGTATCTTGCTAAGCTACACTGACTTAAGTGGACTGAAACATTTTCAGTCTCCCAGAAGACTGTAGTATAAAAATAATGGTTACCTGTTTTGTTTCTGTGTCTGGTACAGATCTAGTGCAGTGCTGATAATTAGATCTAAATAATGTACTTTAAAATTGAATCTTGCTTTTATAATCGTTCTTCAGAGAAGGAGGAGATGTTGGAATGGGAGTTCACCTTATGTAGGAATTAATTTCTGCTTAATGAATGGTGCTTAATATATGATGACATTATACCAGGATGGAATTGGTATTGGTGTTACTTACTGTAAACCTTGGCTTAAATGTGGTCATGCTCCCTTCTGAGGTGTTGGTGGAGTTAGTGGAGTTTGTTTTCTCTAGCCTTGCATCTTGAGATCTGGTTCCCTGAGTCTGCAGTCCTCCTTTAACTTCACAGTCCAGCAGTCAGATTTTTGGACCTTCTGAGTACTAGTGGATAATTTCAGCAGCTTCACTTTATTTGTGAGGCTCTGGGCTTCCCATTCTAAGTTCTCTAGGTATAAGAAAACATGAACAATGTGATCTCATGTAGATCCATAGCCTACTGTGGCTAAACTATTTCTGTGACCCAAGTTAATTATCTTAAGCCAATACTGTTATCTTTTTCACTATATTGCAGTCTCCTGAAGACCATGAATACATTTTTGTTTAACCTTCTGGAACCTCCTCTTCTAAATAAGTTATGAGCAGTGTGTTTTTGAGGAAGGCTGTACTGACTTTTCATGGTTGCGTGGACTCTTCCCTCTAAAACAAACTTCACTCTTGTTTCTCATAACTTCTGTCTATGTTTCTAAATAGTGTGTTGCACTTTGGAGAGAATATGACCCTCTGCTAAATAGGCAGTTGTCCTGCATACCACTCTACTGCATTACCATGCCAGGAAAACATGATTTAAAGCTCAGCTGATTTCAGTTCATGAAATTGTGTAGTACTAGCTCTCCATTCTCCCTGCTTCTGCAACGTACATGCATATATTTTCCAAATGTCTGAGGGAAACTACACAACCAGTTGCCTTCTGCAAAAACTCTGAAAGTATCAAACATTCTCTAGCTGTGAGTAGAACAGAGATGTTGTCATGTCTTTCAGGTCCTTCTCTTAGAAGGGCTTGGGGTTACCCTGCACTGTGTGCCCTTTGCAGGGCAGCAGCAGGATGCAGTTGGGGCAGTCAGCCCTTGCTGGACATTCCAGATGCTCCTGCAGATTGTCCACACACACTTGGAATACATGCAGCCTCCGAGATTGCAAATACTACACGGCTTTACCTACACAGAGGCTTTAAATGCATTTTGAACTCGGTGTACTTACTGGACTTATTGTAGTAACCACTGAAAATAGTCTTAAAATAATTTCTTAGTTCCATCATATGCTGCTTAAAAATTATTTGGGGTGCTCACCCCATAATCTGGGAGTGAAATCACCTTTGAGATTTTTAGTGCTTTTTGCAGTGAAAATTAGATGATGCTTGGTTTCTCTTAGAGGAGACAAGCATCTGGCTGTTGGGGCAAATGAAGTGTGTGGATTGTGTGAGGAGTGAGGTCAGATTCTCCTGCTCTGGCTACATTGGAGTTCCTGTGCAACAACTGCTGGACATAAACAGCTGCTGAGATATCTCATTTTCCTGTTTCCCACAAAGGAAAAAACAGCAGCTGGAATTGAAGTGCCTGAGATGATTTAAATGAGTTCCTGGTTATTTCTACAGATATCTTCAGCTTCATCAACAGAGTTTAAAGTGAGAAGGAAGGATGGACTGTAACTGTCCATTTTATTAAAAAAGACTATTTCTTACATTTTTTATGAATGCTTCTGCCCTTAGTCCTGGTCCTAGAGGAGAAAAAAGTATCAATTGCCCAAGACGGTGTACTAGAAATGCCATCTGGCTGAGAATTTTTGGGACAGGGAGGTTGCTGGTTTACTTCAGCAATCCTGTGTTTGAATCTTCCTCATCTTGCTTTATGGTCACATGAGGTGAAAAAAGGTAAGAATATTTAGCGTCAATACTTTGGCCACTTCTGGAATAGCAAAGCTTTGGGTTACTTTTTAGTTATCCTGTAATTTTTCATGTTACTATCTTATTACCCTCTGTAAAAGTACACTATAATATCAGTTCTGGGGGCTGGAACTTGCTATTTTGGAAACAGAATTGTTTTGGATTGCAAGCTGTAATGATTGCATGTCTGTCTTCAAAGCTGGAATGAATTGCAGATGAAACCCATAATGAAGAATAAAAAAAAAAAAAATTAAATACTACTGTAAAGTAATGCTTTGAGGACAGGGGTTATGGCTCAGGAGGACTTTTTTTTTTCTTTTCTTTTCAAAATTTTTTCTCCCTTAAATAATTTGGATATACCTACATCTGGCAAAGAGTATTTACTATGAGCAAATTAAGGTCTCTGTTTTGATAGTTGATTCAGATAGGAGGAAGGATAGAGAATACTTGGGATGGGGATGGAGAGTGACAGAAAATTATAAAACTTCCAGACCATATGAAATCTGTGTTGTGAGCTTTGGAAATACCTGCATTTTGTGACTTCTACTTTTATAATGAGGTGCCATATCCAGGGATCTTGCAGTGATGAAGTTGCATTGCTTGCTGACATCCATTACATGTCTTCCTCCTCTCTGGAGAGGGGTTGTGCGGTGGAGTTCTGGTTTTGGAAGGTAAAGGAAATATATGTGTGTGTGTGTGTGTGTGTGTTCTCAAAATATCTGCTGTTACATGTTTGTGTTGATAAAGAGAAGGCTGAAGTAGTACACCTATAACAGTAGCAGGAGATAGTGAGTTTTTATAAAGAGAATTGATTTCTCAGGGCACTCACTCCATGGCTGTGGACTGTAGGGTAATTTTGCCTCTGACAGAGCAGTTTTACTCTGGTTGTAATGAGGTACTTTTGTTAAGAACCAAGTTGTCACCGGCATCTGTTTCAGACTTCCAAGTGTTTTGGTTTTTGTCTTTTTTTTTTTTCCTTCCATTAGTTAAGGGAGTCTAAACTCAACATGTGTCTTAGCCTTTATTTTTAAGGAAGTTCTAGAAAGCTTTCTTAAAGGTAGTAAATTTGTACATTGACTGTTTAAGTGCCTTTGGTATGTAATCTGTTTTAACAGGATATTTTTATATTTTCTGATTTACTGATTCCTTTTTCTTTTATAGAAAAGGCAATAGAGAAATTTCTTACTTCAACTTTTTTTATACTTTATGATTTTAGGATGAATATTTAAACAACAATCTTCAGTCTTGCTTCAAAATGTCCCTGTGTGCATCTTCTCACAAGGACTTTTCTCAGTTGCTGCCACTTCAGGATATTGGATGCAATAAAACAGAAATTAAAAACTCACCTGCTGGTATCATCTCTCCAGTTCCCTACAGCTGTAATCAGTCCACATTGACAGCAGAACACAGTCCAGTATTTATTCCCTCGTCTTACATGGAAAACAGACATGAATATTCTGCAATGGCATTCTGCAGTCCTGCTATGATGAATTATAACATTACCAGTAATTTTGGTGATTCAGAGAGTGCATCTGGGAGGCAAACATCAAGCCCCAATGCGTTATGGTCCGCTTCTGGCCATCTCTCCCCTCTGACATTGCACTGTCAGTCATCGCTTCTATATGCAGAGCAGCCAAAGAGTCCGTGGTGCGAAGCTAGACCGACGGAGCCAGTGCTACCGGTGACCAGGTCAGTACTACTCATTTCTTTAAAACTGCTGAAAATTATTTGCAGTTTCTTTAGTTCTTTTAAGTCTTTTCTTTTTACATTTGACTTCCATATGTTGGTGTCTGAAAAAAAACAAAACCAAACCAAAAAGCCTCCACCAAACACCAAATCAGTCCTGAGTGTTGGTTTGTTTTTTTTTTTTTTAATATAATTTCTGCAATAGGATTTTACAGTAGCACGTTAGAGAATGATACACTGACACAAAGCACTACAAATGCCTTCAATGTGGGAACTGTTTACTGTATAAACAAAAGTTCAAGACTGCTGGGTACTACTTTGTGTAATAAAAATGAATTTTGCACTGACAAATTAAATCCTTTGAGTGAAAGAAGTAAAAGTTTATTCTTTTTTCTTTCATACAATGTTGTTTGGATTCCATATTATCTGGATTTTTTAAATGGTTTTTTTTTTACTGCATCTAGTGGCTGTGAAGATTTTTCATGAACTTAGAATTCAAGGGAAATGTTATCTTTGTTTTTTGGTTTTAGTATTAACAGTTATACAGCAACATGCATCATGTGTAAAAGGGTGCTGCTACTGAAAAAGTCTGATGTTTCTTGTTGTTGTTCTCAACTGACTTTATGAAGGCGTTGTGAACAGCAGATTCACAAGCTAAATTTTCAGCTGTAAAGAAAGCTGTAACTTTGCAAAACATGTTCCCATTCTGCACATTTACTCATATTACAAACCATAAGCAGTGTGTAGATCATCAGCTGATGAAATTACCCATTCACGGGTGCAACAGCTGTTGGATGGATAAAAGCTCAGGGTGTTGCACGTGCTGTTCCTGTTTTAGCAGCTGTATGTTTATTCATAGGGCTCCTTATTTAACTTCAGTAGTCATTGTCTCTATGAAAAATGACCCACATTTCTTCTGCAATGGGTGGGGTCTTTTGTTGACTGCACAGGGCTAAGATGTGAGGTCTACATCTACTTCAGACTTGTAGGCTGCACAGATCTTCACCCTGGCCACCTGGCTAGTCTCTATTTGGAGTCAGCAGAGAGTAGCAAGCAATTCTGGAGTGCAAATCTGCTTTAAGTGTAGGCATGTGGTTTGGGGGAGGCTGTTTGGATACAGAAGAATTTCCCAAGCAGGTCTAAGGTGACTAGGGCTAACATTGAAACTCTTCCCACTTTAGTTAATATTACAGAACTTTGACAGCCCTGGGAAGGCTGCTCTGGGTTAGTGTTTGAAACCACCCGGATGATGGGACAGCAGCTGGAGTAACCCAAGAGCAAGAGCATCCTATCTGATGCTCTTCAGTGTGCTCTCTTACATAGACAGAAGGGAAACCAAAGCTACCACACTGGAGTTTAAATATGTCTTCTGACATTTGTATAGATTCATACAGACTATTGCTCTTGTAGCTGATGATGACTTAAATTAAAGAGGAGAAATCCATGAGATCTGGAGTTAAAATTTATGGATGTTCTTTATTGTTCAGCAGCAAGTAACTATAGCGTTGCTTGGTAGCTGGACCTTCTCAGTGGCTCATTTCAGTATGATGCATTGTAACACCCCCTTTGTGTACAGAAGTTGTAAAAAACAAAAAAAAATTAATTTGACATGGAAACACCAAAATCAAGAGTTATAATTTCTTTATTGTGGATATCTGTCCTGAAATTAGGCTGTAAAGGAAAAAAAAAAAAAGCCCTGTGTTTCCTTTTGCTTTATCCTTTGGTGAGGTATTAAATTAATGTCATGAACATTATATTTATTGCCATGGGAACAATGACTGTGACACTACAGATTTGTAGATTATATCTTGAAGGAAGAGTTCTTGGGATTGAAATTTAAAGGAATAGGAGTGGGGGAAGGGAGAGACTAATGCTGAAAAGCCTAAGTCATTTTATACAGCATTGTAGCTTGAGAAAAGGGATTTTGTTTGAAGATGAGTAAGAAAGCATTACTACATGTTTAAGCCTGTTACAGAGTTTATTTTACCTTTCAATATAAAGCAAGTCTCACTGTGAGAAGAGTTCATTTTCCCTGGGTGTAAATTTATGTTAACATTAGCTAAATGTGGTCCATTTTGCTAAAGCTGATGACTCTGTAATTTGGATCTCCTTAAAATAAAGAACCTGAATTCTCGGCATTCCCCTTCCTCACAAACAGGCTTATTATAAGAATCCAGAAGAAATTTATTTAACTTAATTAAACACAAATGCTATGCAGTATAGTGTTACTTTGTACCAATAGTTCAACAAAAATTATTTGTATTCCATGTAAAAATAGATGTGAATTTTTAGAGTTCCATTTCTTTGGTATGAAATATCAATAATTTGAGGATGAAGACTGCTATACTTACTTGCATTGTAGGTCCTGTATCTAGTGAAGACAATAGAAAGAGTCTCATAAACTTTGTTGGTGCAGGATCACTCAGTTTGCGTTAAAATGACATAAAAATAAAAAGAACATGATATTGTAATTATATTTAAAAGTAGTCTGAAATATATTTTTGTCTTCATCCCCTAAATAAAAGTATTTTAATAAAGAAACAAAAGGTTTATATTCCAAATGTTATTTTCTAAAAACTATAAGGAAGCTTTAATGAAGTTGCCAGAGTGGTGTTTCTAGAGCTTAATTTGTTCTTCTTTTCTATTATTTTCCTTGTGCTTGTGACTAATTGTAGGTAGAGCATGTACTTAAAGGTTTTTGAGTATGCAGGCTTACAATGCTTGCTTAATTAGAAATGATTTAGTAACTTCGTCTTGTTCACTGTGTGCTAATATCATGTTTATACATTGCTTAAACTGCTCTGAGCCCATAATTGTTTGCACTATTCTTCTATCCTTTTATTGTGCTAATTCTGAGGAGCACTTAAATGTATCTGGAAGTCTGTCTGAGGTGATGGGTTGGCATCTCCATTTTATGATGGAATAGTTACAGAGATTATGCAAAAAATATGTCTCGTAATGTTGATATATCTATAATATGATTTTCAGCATATTAGTCAATGTTTGGAGCGTAGCAGAACCTCTGCTTTGGAGATATAAATATTGATGGTTGTGTGGTCTTAACAGTTCCAGTTATAGTGGAGGGTTTAGAAAATGAGGGAGATAAAGATTGAAAAGTATTCTTCAGCTGATATTTGCCCATCACCTTGCACACATTCTGGGAGAGAAAGGAAGAGCCGCCTTCATCCTACAGTTTAGCCTTCTATGGGATTGAATTATCTCCAGGCACTGAATAAGCCAGTGGCCTGTGGAAGGGAGGGAAAAAATAAAACCTGGACTATTAATTTTTTATTTAATGCTTTTATATTTTTCTCAGTGGTGTTTTTTTTTTGTTTTTTTGTTTTTTTTTCTCTCTTTCTTTTTATAATGTACAATAGTTTACGCTTCAAAATAACCTGACAGACAACTACTTTCTAGGTCAAATCCTTGCCACCCTTCTTTTTTAATAAAAAGTTGAATTTTAGTTCAAGTTTTTTGGGTGTGGCATATGCATCAAATACTTGCTGTGGCAAAGCTAGAGGTAATTAGGAGACAAGATAGATACTGAATAACCTAAATAGTCTTGCTAATTCCTTCTCTTTCGGGTAATCATCTTGTCACTGTTGATGATTAGTAGGAAATCACTGACTAGTTACTTTCAAAAAAAAATTCTTTTTATGGAAACATCATATCTCTATATAGAAACCACGATTATAAAATAGGGATGAGTATTAGGAGGTGTAAAGCAATAGATCTTTCACCATGTGGTTCCTCAGTAGCAGCCAGGGTACATCCCCCGTTTTCCTGCATCCTTTGGTGCAGGAGCTTCGTGGGCATCCAGCCAGCTACTGCCAATTCTTCTGGAGGAGCTGGCAGCTCATTCATCTGCTGAGCGTGCTGGCGTGCACCAGTCCCAAGAGCACTCGGAGATGGTCTCTGACCACGCGTGAGGCTATACCTGCTCTGGTTTGATGTTTGTGTGGAATCACTCTCTGATCACAAGGTCCTCAGCATGAGGAACATGTACCTTAAAGCTCTCAGCTTTTTCTTAGTTCTGTTGTCCTTAAAGATGACAGTAACAAAATGATTGGGTTTGAACCTCTTGCTGTGCTGCTGCAGCTATCGCAGATGAGCAGATTTGATGCCTTTTCGGTTTGCAGGAGGAATTCATTCCAGATTGTTGCTCTGTGTGCAAGTTGTTTGCCAGAGTCTGCAGAAGTCATGCAGCTTGCATGTGTGCAGGGTGACTATTGTTAAATTTAAGCAGGGAAAGAAAAAGTGTTTTTTAAAACACTTGTCATGGCCTGAAGGTAAAAAACAACATTCCTCAGTGAGAGGTTACTGTCTGTGCTTGTGCTTTATTTTAATCTACAACATCTCAGTGCTTTAACAAGGGCAACAAACATCACTCTCTACAGCGTATTAATCAGTCACTGAGACGCTCTCTAGCTGATTTTGATTCTCTTCTGACTCTCACAATGGGATCATGATTCCCAAGTAGAGCTTAAAAATATACCTCTTCTTCTAATGTGAAATGCCAAATTACCTTTTCTTCCAAATAGGAAGGAATAGCAATGCTTTTTCCTCCTTGCATTAGCAGCATATTGGGACTGTATCACACATGCTTTTCATTGTAAGGGACAATTCCCCCACACGGGTATTTCCAGCGTGGCAGAAGGGGAAATAATTTAGTGATGCAGCAGTCCATTAACAGGAGTGTGTGTGTGTAATCAAAAACTGGCCTTGTTAAACACCTGAACACCCTTATGCCCAGCACTATCTGAATGAATTAACCTTTTTTTAAAAGCTTGCAGTAACTTCATTGTACAACAAACACCTTATTTTTTCTCTATTGGAATTTTCTCAGAGCACCACCCTTTTTTCTTTCCAAATTTTCTACTAGGAAGTTGAAGCACATTCTCCTCAAATTTTTATAAACTTGATGATTTTTAGTTGGCATGTTGATGTGTTTGTCCTTACCTCCTGTCATGAAACCAGCACAAGGTCTAGTTTTAATATGTTAGTTAAAGCCTCTTTGACAGCACTTTCAGCATGTTTCTGTACTGTTCTGTTTAAATTTGCTCTTGTTGGTGAAGAGGTTTCTTCTGCCCTGGCAATGTACCGTTGTTCTATCCCAACTGATACTTCTCCTTCTCCCTAATCCTTCTGGAAGGTGGGATGAGCATAATTCTACAGTTTCTAACTTCTCCCTCTGTGCTTAAGTTTATAGGTATAAGTTGACTATACTGCTTTCCCTTAGTCAAACTGTTGCTGACAGTTTTCATTACACTATTTTCTATCTAGAAATTGTATTGATCATGAAGGTAAGACATGCTGAAACCACCAAGATAATGAGGTCCAGACAAAAAGTACAGAATGGATATGCTTCCTATATCTAAAAACTGTTTTACTGATAATCTAAGTTCTTTCCTCTTGCTGTTTGTTTACAGGATTTTGGTGTCAGGAATTGGCTGTTATTTCATGTTTTTATCCTGTTCTAGTTTTAATCTAGTTGCTAAGAATAGTTCCAGTTAGATACTGGAACTATTCTTGGAACTATTTTCAGTGCTTCAGAAATGCATATATCTTACTAATTTACATGGATCAATATTTTTTTTAATGTATGAAAGGCTTTTATTAACTATGTTTCTCCATTTTTCTTGTATTGAGACTTCCTTCTATTTAGCATTAGGGTGATCAACATGGGTCATCACCTTGAACCAAAAAGTTTGTCTAACATTGTGAGTTCATCTTGTAGGCTGAGATTCACATCTTAAGATACTTGTCTCCAGCATCTCATTGAATGAATAAAGCCTTTTTTAAAAGATTAAATACTTGAGACTAGATGTGTATTGCTCAATCTAGAATTTTGCCTTACTAACAGTATGAAGCAACTGCAGCTCTGTGGTAGCATTAATCATGTCAGTCTGAGCTCTCTGAGTTTACATTTTCCATGTGAAGCTTCCCAAAGGCAAAGCCCACTTGGTTCACAAATTCCTAGACTTGCACTTTTCCAAGAATTCTTCAAGATCCACCACCATATGATTTTCCCAGAGTTCATGTGAATGACACATCAGTAGTCTAGTTTTATGCCCTCGAGTATTTTATAACTTTATAGTCTGTCACCACTGAAAGATTCTAGGATTTAAATAACCTTATAAGAAAAAGGCTTAACAGTGTTTCACACTATCCTGTGTTCAGTAATAAGAAGGCTCTGAAGAAGACAATGGAAAATAATTCAACTCTTTGCAATGTAGATTAATTTTTTCCTCTTTTATAACAGATGTTTTTCTTTTCTATCAGAGAAATGTTAAAAAGAAAAACTAATGGCAGTGACTGTACAAGCCCAATTGCAAATAATCCTGGCTCAAAACGGGATGCTCACTTCTGTGCAGTCTGCAGTGACTATGCTTCAGGATACCACTATGGGGTCTGGTCATGTGAAGGCTGCAAAGCATTCTTTAAAAGAAGTATTCAAGGTAGGAGAATCAGCTTTTGATAACTTTGCTCAAATAAGTTGTTTCATATGCTCAGGGCTGCAGCGGCTGATCTAGTAATGAGCTGATCTAAAATTCTGGTGTATGGTGCTGCATGCTGAAAATGGAGCAACACATAGTTTGAATGCTCTGTCTTTTGGCTCTTATCAAGATCTGGAAACATTTTAAAGTGAGAAATTGATTTCTTTAGGGAAGAGATGGAATACATGGCATGGGAAAGCCCTTCAGGAAAGGCCTTGGTGGGATGGCACTGTGGACTTGTGAATCTGATTGCAGTTTGTGTCCCAAAGTAGACATACTAATTGTGGGTTTGTTGTAATAGGCACAGTTAGAGTAGGTAATTGTCTGGAGACTTTTCTTGCCAGGAACTATTCTTGACAAGTGTACGTTGCCTGGAGCTGTTGAGTCATAGCATATAATTGCTACACATACTTTTATATCCTACATACTGTGTAGATAGCATTAGGAACAAACCTCACTATTGTTATTTCTCAGCTCTCCACCCCCAAGAGTCTACACTGCAGTATTTCTTACTCTGCCAGATTTCTCTGTCTATGATTTCCACTTCAGTGTTTAAATTCTTGAATATTTGGTAATTAGTTCAAATTTGCTGAGTGGCCGCAGTATGAAGTAAATATAGGTCTCCATGTTTGTTACCACAGTCTGTGAGCAGTGACTTACACACCAGCATTAGACCACTTAATTTCTTTGATCTTGGCTGTAGTTTTTATGTTCTTTGTCCTCATCTGGGGCCTCTTGGTGGAAACTTGATTGGCTTGACACTGTGACACTACATGTGGATGCTAACACAGAAAATCCTGTCATTTTTTTTTTGTCTGTAATGTTTCTCTTCTGCACACAAAACCTTTAGCAATCTTGAGACATTTTATTTTGGCTCATTGTGACAGAGCTGGTGTCACCATTAGAATCAAATTTAAGTCAGAACTTGCTTGCCCTTTCAATTTATTGTGCAAGTTCTGACTTAAATAACGATTGCTATACACTGGTGCAAGTACTTTTGATTTTTAAAATAATTGAAGAGAACTTTGTCTTCAGTTTGTCACAAATAGAGGCTGAATTTGATCTCAAAGTGTTTTCTGTCAGGAAAATTGTTTGCCTGCTCTGTGTTGCTTACCTGTGCTTTGGTTGTGAACAAGTTACCTATTGTGGCCTTTTGTACACCTTAATGTACCCTGTCAGGTAACATTTGTTTGTAATTCAAATACATGAAAGTAAGTTCTTGACATAAAACACTATCAAGCACTCAGTTGCAATTGTTGTTATGAAGAATATTGTTCATAGAAAGAAAAAACTTCTGGGCCTACCATAGACCGAAATGTTGGGCTAATGCCTAGTTAAAATTGGATGGTATGACCAAGCAACTGTGTGTGGTCTCCTCTGCTTGTCCAAGTTTGTAGTGTAGCGTATTTGTCCACAACTCTGAACATCTGCCTGCAAGCTAAACTAGCCCAAGGTCACAGGAGTTTTAAACCACTTTATATATATGTGTGCTTGGGTTATAGTGCAACAGAGAGCTTCCTTCTCCATTCCCCCCATGTTGCGTGAAGAGTGATAAACAGTAATCTGTTTTTCAGTCATATCTGCCAGTAGGAAACTGGACAAACTGTAACCTGATCTCTTCTTTTTCAGAATGTCAGTTCAAAAATTCAAGGTTAAAATTATTTTAATATTGCAAGGAAATAGTCACAATGGTTCAGTTAAATAATTACTCTTGGGGACATGAACTCTTGGACTTGCATCAAGTAAAAAAACTCTAGTAGCTGTATCTTTGCCTGATCTGTTCTTAAAGTTTAAAAAATAACTTTAAAAAACAGCCTGAGAGAAAAGATATTAAGAAATGTAAATGAGCAAATATTTTTTGCATCCTTTGATAAATACTGCGAGAGAGATTTCCAGTGTTTGGCAGGAGATTGTTTGACTGTATTTACACCAAGAGCATACTGAAGTCCAGTTTACAGTAATTAATCTTTGGATAAGATTATTGATTAATGAAATACAATAATATAAAGGGGCTTGGGGGGAGACGAGCAGTGAGGTGGGAGAGCAGAAGACAACAGAAGAGGCTGTAGTGGAAACTGATGAAAATAAGAGAAACACTTGTCCACAGTATCTAAAAGTTATACCTTCTGTTTGTGCTTTTCTTCATACTATACAGTATGCACTATTTTATACTGGTCTTCTTTCTCTCTTGGGCTGCTTTTTTTAATTAGCTTTGGTCCAGGGTCAGTCCTCCAAAGGCAGCTTCTTTCCTGGAATTCACCACATCAGGGAGTTCAGCAAATAGAGCTGTAGTTTACTTAAATCTTTGCAGGACTGAAGCTGTGTACACTGATGTTTTCAACTCTGATGAGGGGAAAAAAACCTCTACTATATGCCATCTGTAGAGTCCCAATATACAGTAAGAAGTTGGAGGTTGGGAACAAATTTCCACAAGAGCCTATGTCCCATTTTCAAAAATGAGTGGGTGTTAGGAGGTGCTTGGTTGTCCAATAGTCATCACTACAAGGTGATCTATGTTGTCTGGTTGGTATTTGAGGCCACAGATTAATGTTTTCTGTATAGGATAAATATGCATTTTTGAATCAGTTAAATTAAAGGAGCTTAGATATATGTGTATGAAAATGTTGAGATGCTTAAAATCAAGAAGGTTCTGATTTGGGAAATGACCCCAAGAGACTGTTGGAGTTGTTAAATCTTCTCTTCTTACTCTGCTGCAGGACATAACGATTACATCTGCCCAGCTACCAATCAATGCACGATAGACAAAAACAGGCGCAAAAGCTGCCAGGCATGCCGGCTACGGAAATGTTATGAAGTGGGAATGATGAAATGTGGTGAGTTTTGTATGTCTGTGCTGTTTGCTTGGGTTTTGCTAGCTTCATTTTTTACCCCTCAGTCAATTCTATATAGCACTTTATTTTTTTTTTCCCCTTGAAATCCTAAAAAGGCACAACAGACAATTAGAGCAAGATCTAAGCTGGTTTTATAGGAAGGAACGTACTGATTCTTAAATCAGAAGAAGACTTTTCATTTTCAGAAAAAAATCTGTGGAAAGGAGTAAGGTATAGGTTAAGCATGTGAAAACCATAGTACCTCTGCAGAGCTCTGTGAAGGCAGTTTTCTCGCATGCTGTTTTCTGCAGAATGGGAACCCAAGA
The DNA here is from genome assembly GCF_003259725.1 of Athene cunicularia. Classification (NCBI taxonomy): domain Eukaryota; kingdom Metazoa; phylum Chordata; class Aves; order Strigiformes; family Strigidae; genus Athene; species Athene cunicularia. The sequence goes on from NW_020799101.1 coordinate 7,535,019, forward strand.
CCCGCTGCTGCCTGAGCCCCAGGCCAAACTGAAATCCCTTCTAATATGGGGTAAATGAGCCTATACTGTGCTCTGCTGGTTGAATGTAATGCAAGAACAGCAGTGCCTCATCAAAGCAGTAGTTAATTAACCCAATATCCTGCCTCCAACAGTGTCAGGGGCGAATGCCTCAGGTGTGTAAGCGTGACACTAGCATCTAAGTGAAACTACTGACAACTCCCAGCTTCCAAAAATTAGCAGTGGGGGACTTACGGTCTAGAAGAGGTTTCTTGTATTTAATAGGTCTTAATATATTAATAGAATGGCAACTTTTCCATTGTTGCTTTTTTTTTAATCCTGTGAAGTTTTAGCGTCTACAACATCCCATAGCAGCTTGACCACCTGCCATGTGAAGAACAAGCTCTCTGTTTTCCAGGCTTTTTTGTGGGGCTTTGATGGGGCAGTAAGGGAGGGCAGTGGGCAGGCTTTTCTTTTTTTGAACAGGCTGTTTCCAGATGATGCCCTGCAGCTCTTCCATCAGAAGAAATAATGAACTGCTCGTTGTCCCAGCACCACTCAGAATTACCCAGCTTTTTCTCGTATTCCTATCTTGTACTTACAGTGATGTGACTTCAACATAGTTGTACATTTATAGATGAATTTTTAAAGGTTACTTGTAAGAATAAAATAAATTGAAAGATATTTCAATAGCTAATGTACTTTCATACTCAAGGTTTGTTGTTTCTTATAGATTTCCCAATGTACATAATAGAAATAGGCGAGGAAAACATCCCATAGGAATAGTGGAATGTAAAAAAGAAGGTCACTGTGCTTGATCCTCTGTGATTTGCAGGTGTGCGTCTCACTTCATCGTACTTAATGTAGATACCTATTTCTATTTCAAGGCTAGGCCCTGTTTTCATCCTCTCACGGCTTTGATCTGAAGGCTGTTCAGAGAATATTATTTCTTTCATTAGGGACGTTCTTTAGAACTCCAGCCTGCATTTACTGATGGACAGTTAATGCACGTTTGTTCTTGTGGTAGCACTGTCTTGTAGCTTGGAGGCTTATCTTCTCTTAATTATTAATGGTCTGGTTGTATTTATGGACTACATCGTATCCCCTCACAACCTTTGTTTTATTACACTAAATAAAGAAGAAATCTTCTCCTCTTGCAAAATGGGAGAGTAGACTGAATCTGGAAGTCATCAGGGTAGCTTGTCTGTCAGTCTGCTCCAGGTGGAAATAATCCATTTTGCACTGGGATGACCGGAATCATGAATAGTATTCCTGTGAACTCTCCCCACAGTAGCAGCATTAATACATATCTGTTTCTGCAGGAGCGTTTCTCTGCGTACAACCCAGGATCCTATTTGCCTTTTTCGTGGTTGTATCATGCTGGCAGTTCATAATAATTTTATGATCTGCTATGATTGCAGCCTCCCTGTTCATTTCTAGCTGGTAACTCTCACCTTAGAGCTAAAATTCCAATTTTTCCATGTATTATTTTTGTACTCCTGAAGTACATTTAGTTTCTGTTGCTCAAGTCAGCTAGTTCTTTCTAAATGAATCCCCTGTCATCTTCTACACTAATGATGCCTCTCAACAGTATTGGTATTTTTCATTAATATGGTTTTAGCTACCTTTTGTTGTCTGGCCTCCAGAAAGGAAAGCCTTACACTTGCAAATGAGACTTCTGAAACCTTACTCTCTGAATTGTGTCACTGTCTTTTGTTCATCTTTATGACTGAAAATTTTACTCAAAGTTTTTCCAACAGGGCTTTCTATCAAGCCCCAGTTCTGCAGTCGGAGTGTTTTTGTAAAGATTGATTCCAGTATGATATTTTAAGGTGATCCTCCACAATACTTTCCTTAGAATAAAAGGATCAATTTAATTGTCCAGGAAGTCCTGGTTTGTGATTAGGACTCAGCGGCACTATGTTACTATAGGTAATAAATAATAATATGTACTTATATCTTAACCTGTGTTCCTTTTAATCTTGTCACGTATTCATAAACATATTTTCCTACAACAGTGAATGTTTATAGGACATTAATGACTGTGCCAGACAAAACCCAACACTTTGAAACTATAACAGGAAAATAACAGGAATTGTATTTTTTAAAAATCGGGTTATTTAATAGTAGCACTGAAATTTGAGACTTGAGAATCTGTGAGTCTTAACAATTTAATTTCAGAAAAAGGAGTATAAAAATTACTCAGAATTGTCTGAGTTGCCTGATGAGTTAAGTGGCACCTGTGAGTAAAGCTGATGCATGGACGGACACACGGTGACAGACATTTAAACCAGACAGATTTTATGACTATATTTCTTGCATGAAACATAAATGCTATTTCCTGCAGACCAGAGTTATTATCTTTCAAATTCTTTGTTAGAGCTATGCTTTAATACCAGTGTTTTTTACTGTAGAAAGCCATAAAAGAGTACATTTTCTTTTAATGAAGGCTTTTCCCCATCTTTGTTCCTTTCCCAGGTCACTTAGTGAATGCATTGGTTCACATCTGCTAAAACCCTGGATAAGATAGAATGGTTTGTAAGTGCATTTTTGCTCAGCGGTGATTTGTTGTCCAGCAGAAGTGATAAAAGAACCTCAATTACCACTTTGTAGTTTATCAAAGTTCTTCATAAAAACTCTGCACTGTTTGCATCAAATCTTTAAATCTTAACTTTTCATATTATCAATAGACACCTTGAGAAAAAATACACGTGTGTGTGTGTATATATCACATACATTTCTGTGTGTAAATGTGATTAGGCAGTACATACCACCTTTAAAACAGTAGGAGGCAGTAGGAAAGTGTTGCTTTGGAGTTTTCTGGTCTGAAATTCTCTTGGATGTCTTCGCTTTCATGAATGTTGGGAAGTCAGCCCAACAAGCCACAGGTATTTCAGTGGAGGCGAGCCTGGGGGTGCTTTGTGTTAAGGGGATAATGGATTTTCTTACAAAATATACCATCATTGCCAAAAGCACATTCAGGGTCTTAGACACCACATCTGCAAATTTCTCCATGGGAAGTCTGTGTTGGCTACTGTTCCAACCAAGACAGCTACTGCTAAATTTTGGCACTAGGACTATAGTAGGAACAAGGAAAACAGAAAAACTGCAGTTAACTCTGCCGAGCAAACTTGAATAAAACAGATCAGGGTAAAATTGATCTTCTCTTGGAGCTTTCTGGTGTTTACCTGGGGAGCTGAAATGGGCTGGGCTGTTTGCCAAAGTCAGGAAAGCGGGGAGTTGCTTCATCGCTTAACTATAGCCACTCCGGGAGCAGCTATGCTCATGCTTTTCCCTTTTGCTTCCTGAGGCTCAAATAGACATTCTTCCATAAGGAGTTTTCAGTTTCACTGTTGGACTAGACTTACCTTTTATTTCTCCACTCTACCTTGCTCCTGTGTCTTTTCCCCCATGTGCCAGTTCTCAACGTGTTGAAAATGCTCCAAAGAATAAGCTCTTTTCTGCCCCTTTCCCACCCCAAATGAAGAAGATGAGAGACAATACTAAAAAGTGGTGGAGAGATACTGCCCTTGAATACTGGCATCATTTCACAAGTTTGCAGAAAGAAAAATGTACTTCTCTGTGGACTGATATGGTTCAGGCTTTGGCGCTCTTTTTCTCCTGTGTGCAGTTTCTGGATAGCACTCTGAAATACTGTAAATTACTTTTCACACAGAAAGTAAGTGGGGAAAAAATGTTTCATGGCATTCTCTGGACGTCAGATGTATTAATTGTATTTTAGCTATTATAGAAATTACTGTAATTTCAGCTCCTGTTCTCATGCCTGTACGGCAGACAGCAGCTTTGTCAGTAGGTCTGCTCCGTGAATACAGACGTACTCACCAGAATATTTGCATTTGCTTTCAAAGGTGACCGGAGAGATAATGATTTACTAATGTATACTTTAGCAGTTTTAAGCTCAAACGCTTAGAAAAACAAATTATAATATATTCAGTGGTAGAATCGGCAGTTGCTGCTGAACTGGTTAGTTACAAAAGCAGTTGCCAGGGACCAGAATCAATATTAAGAGCAACGTGCCATGTAACTGCCCACCATATCAGTCAGCAGAGGCAGTTGTGATTTTCAAAGAATTTGTAAAGCAGGAGTTGCTTAAAAATAGTGTTTCACTGCCAGTAATACCCGTTGTGGCTTGTTCATGGGTGAGTGAACAGGCTCATTTTAATTTTTTTTTTTTTCCAATGTATCTTATTTCTTATGTTCTTGTGATCATTTACCCATGTGGCCTATGGTGCTGTAGCTTGAGGTCTTGCCTTTGGTCCAGCATTCTCAGCTGAATACAGCTATTTTGTTGCACAAAGAGTAACTTTAAATAAGGAGAGTGCTGTAGGAAGAATGAGGGATTTCATCAGCTTGTGCTCTTCTCCAGTTGCCTGAATTACCTTTATATAAATGAATATTAGCTATTAAGCTATAGAGTCATAAATAGTCCCTAATCTGGGAAACTAAGCAATTTATTGCTGTGCCTTTACATAGATTGATCCACATCTCTGTGTCTAGTTAAGCCAAACATTAAGCTGCTCTAAAATGATTTACAAAATATAGTTTTATAAGCACTTATACGTGCCTGTTTGATGCCAATACATGTACAGGTAAAATTTTTCAGCCCTGCCTAAAATTTGGGTTTGAATAAAAAGCACAGAAGTTTCTTTACATCGTTGAAATGTTGTTTTAATTGGAAAGGCCGTTACTGATGTGTCAATTGATAGCAAGCTTAAATGTTGTGTTCTTAGTTGTGTAATCTTACAATGCATGTTTTTTTGTTTTTTTTTTTTTTTTTTAACGTGGAAATAAATACTATCTCTTAATTACTGATGAGCTGTGTTTTACACACACTGCTCAGTGACTCAGCTTTTGCCTGCTTTGGCAATATATGGTGATTAAAAAATAAAAACAATAATCTGGTTTGATCAGGGGTTTACCCCACCCCCCCTTTGTCACCAACTATATTCTTTTTAGTAACAAGACTTTTATGCAGAAATGTCATAACAAAGTTTGGCTTTCTGCACTGGAGATGTGATTATAGAAACATTTCTTATATATTAAATGGAGCATTTTTTTTTTTAAATAAGTACCAGTTATACATAAAACCTGATTTAGTTAAATAACTTAAAGTAACAAAGGAGCTTCTTATTCCCCAGTAAAAACTCTCCACAATTACTGAGACCTTTAGTACTGTCAGTAAGTATCATAACCTGACTGGAATATTTTAAGTTGGAGCGTGGAGTGCAGCTGCACAGATGAAAATTGTACAAGGTTATATCAATTAGAACAGGATGCTGGACAAATGTGGGTCTTTTTAAAAATTTTACTGATTTCTTTGATCTTCATTAAAGTACCTGGTCACCTACCTGTGCATTTATATTTCGGATAGACTACAAAATGTCATTTAAAAATCTTTACAACAGTGAATTGGAAAGGATAACTTGAGTCTTGGCACCAAAGCCCTGATATTTTCTGTGCCACAGAGATGTCTGGGTGACAGTATAACAGAGATGAGGACAGCTGATCAGAGGATGTGGAGTCCCACAAAAGTGCACTTGGTTCACTTCAGTGCCAGGAGCTGAACTAGGGTCAATAAGCAAGTGCTTGTTTGACCACGGGTTGCTTCTGGCAGATGTGTCCAAACTGCTGTAATTTCTTCCTCATTGTGTCAGGCATCTCCTCCTCTCCCCAGCTCTATCTTAAACTAATAGTTTTTCTGAGTTTATAATTTTAAATATGGCTCCTAACTGAACAACTTTTCCATGTGTTTAATTAAAACACTGCTGTTCATGTGTCTTCTTTTGGGGGCGTCACAGCTCCACCCGGTACTGAAGAACAGAAACTATGCATTTCAGGGAGCAGCTGGTACTTTTTGATAGCCCAGGAAAATTTCTCCTCTGCCTTGCATCTCCCTATGACTTTTAGTCCTTCTGTGCTCCTTTTCTTTTTCTGTCCTTTCAGATGCCCGCGTTCAATATGCTTCATAATATTTATAAATAGTAGAAAAAATGTGTGATGTTGCTTCTTGCTTTAGTTCAGATCTCTCATGGTGCTTATTGTCTCTACCATGCCCATTGACATGAAAATCAGAGCCATGGATCTCTCTCTAGCTAGAGCACCCTGATACCTAGGCACTTCCTCATCTGTCTCCAGTTGTACTTTTGTTCCACTTGCTTAGCTCACTGTCGACCTTTCATCTTTGTCTTCCCAGATAGAAAATATTTACATACTTTCTGTGCATGACATGACTTCAGAACAGTCTGCAGCCCAGTGTGCTAGTCTAATGTTTTTCTGGAGCTGACAAGGCACTTTAAGATTCTCCTCTTGACCTTTGTGTGTTAGTCCAAAATGAGGCTTAGCACAGAGTTCACTACATCATCCAAGTGTCCTTGTGGAAATTAGTCCATGCCTCACTGTCCTTTGACTCTCTCAGGAAGAAAAGATTTTGTCCAGACAGATGGTTGAAGAAATTGCTCTGTGACTTGTGTAGTTCTGCAGGTAACCATTTTTTGGGGTAACATCATCGTCTGATTTCATGAATCTACCTTATGATAATGTTTCAAACTTTGTCTCAGCTGGTATGTTATCTTTCTCTGACTGATTTTTGGCTGCTCTGGCAACTTCTAGCTAGATGTTATTTGGCTAAGCATTTGGTTTTGCTTCAATCCATAATTTATGCAAATGTCCTGTCAGTACTCAACCCATTTCATCCTACTCATATTCCTTTTAAGGATGCAAAACCATTCTTGCCCCAAGTGGTGCAGACTTTAAGCCAGACTTCCAGCTGATAATGTTTCCATTTCCAAATGCCTTGTTCCACTTGGATTCCTCCATGCCTGAGGGCTGTTCAATGAACCAACTTTGCCTGTTTGTCTTCTCCAGCCTCCTGAGTTTCCAGGTAAAGGGTGTTTTCCAATATTAAGAATTTCTTTAATGGTCATCCTGTTCTCTTTTACATCTGAGTTGGTTCACTGAACAGGCAATAAGTGAGGATGATAGCAATGTGCAGTTGAAAGTTCCACATCCTTAAAGTCCTGGCAGACTTTTGTTAGTCCTTACCCAGCCTTTTCAGTGCCTCCAGGTTGTACCCAACTGGCCTTTGCATCTCACCCTTCTCACGGGTTGACTCAAATGGGGCCTGACAGCTGCTGAAGACAAGACAGGACTACGACCTGAAAAGCCACCTCATCTGAGGAACCTCTACCACTAAGTGTCTGCATTCACCAAGCATCTTATTTTAGCAAGACAAAGCCTTGTCAACAGCATTTGAAATTATCTTTTTGTGGCCTCACTACCTTTGTTTTAATTTGGCTCATATTTGGACCTTGTTGTTAAATGATACCCAGGGCCAGAATTGCACTGCCTGGTTGGAATTTAAACAAATCATGGTCTATATAACTCTTCTGGACATGGATGAAGAATGGCAGGAATTCCTGAACCCAGTAGCTTGGTGAGGGAAGCTGCTCCATTGCCATGTCCTCACGTCCAGTAGCATGTCTGAGCGTGTATTCTTGTTAGGCACATATACACACAATACCTGTATCCATAGTCAGCTACACAGATCAGCACAAACCAACTACTGGATTCATGTGATCACCAGAAGTGGAAAATATATGCATTTATGCAATATGGATCCTTCCAGTAGCTGGGTTTGGTCAGTCTGTCAAATAGTTAGCCTGTAGGACCCTGTATCTCCCCAGCTGATGGCCTCTGGGTCTGCAGCCTCACCCCAGTTGCTGGTGCTCAGCCCAAAATTGTCACAGAAACATACATGTGCTATGGATCCCTCCAGTGACTGGCTTTAGAAATTCAATGCTATCCAGTAGCTGGCTCTTGGATTCGCTGTTCTTCCAGGTGCCTTGAACACACTCTCGCCCACACACATATGAACAGGTCTCTGTTAGCATGTCCAAACCTATCACCATACCTACCAGTAGCTGACACCCAGATTCTCTGGTCTTTCTAGTAGGTGCAGAAGTTTATTGTGGGACTGAAACCAAATGGAACAACTTATTACAGTTTAAGACTCCATGGTGTCTATATATGCAATAATAAATGTTGGTCTGGTGTAGATTTATGTTAGCACAGACATTTTCATATCTATGAAAATTTGACCTTTGAGTATCGTATGTCAGTAAAAGTGTTGATGACCAGCACAAAAAAAACACCATCCAACCTTCTAAAAGATTTACAGAATCAACTAGATTGGAAAGGACCTTGAAGATCATCCAGTCCAACCATTAACCTCACACTGACAGTTCCCAACTACACCAGATCCCTCAGTGCTATGTCGACCCGACTCTTAAACTCCTCCAGGGATGGGGACTCCACCACCTCCCTGGGCAGCCCATGTCCATTTAGAACACAATTTAGTTGTAATATCAAAAATGTTAAGTACTGGAGGATTCCAATCTAAGGATCTTTTCAGTAACTCAATATTTTTAAATATCTAGATTTTTAACATGGTACAGTCTTGTGCACTAGTTACTGCCGAGGTTTATTTGTAAATCAGTAAACATAGTCCTTGTTATAGAATACACTGAAGGGGTGAGGGAAGTAGGAGCCATGGTTGAATGTTTAAGCAAATCCCTATACCATGTTTTTGGAGGTGCTTTTGACTCTTTCTATAGCAGCTATGCAAGAACAGGTAACAATGATCCCACCAATAACGCTGACAGAGAATTGGAAAATATTTGGTGTTGTGAGAGTGAATAATAAATTAAGTCTGGGAATTTAAAGGACTGCTCTTTGCACAGAAATAGTGTTCTGCATGCAAAATTCCAAACATTGGGCTTGGACCTTCTAGTTGCAGATATCTGAATTTGCTTTCGGGAAATTTCTGTTGCTTAATCGGATGTAGGGAAAAAATGGGTTGCATCTCAGTAAGCCCCTAGGTGACCACTCAGCTAGTAATGAGGCTGAGCTGTGCTTCTGGCTGAGGTATTTATTCTGTATCATGGCTCAGACTTTCAGAAGTCTTTTCTTCCCCGCAATTTCCTTCTAAAACAGAATTTCAGAACAGAATTTACAAACAGCCATCTTTATTTGCATTTAAAGACCTGATTTATCTCTTTATGATGTCAATGGGAATTTTCCTATAGACAAAGGGAGCTAACTGAGGTTCAAAAATAAACATTTTTAACCTAACTTTGTTTAGTAAAATAAATAAAAGCCTCAGCTGAAGTCAGTGGAAACAAAGTAAAGTCAATGCTGAATGCTCTAGAAATTTGGAAACTGGATGTTCAATATTAGATCATCCAGTATTAAAGGGTTTTCCCCCTTCTTTCCAAATATGTGGGTTTACATAATGCAACATCAAGAGAAAAATACTTCAGTGCAATCATGTGCTTCTCGTGTCAGGTTCAAGAAGAGAACGTTGTGGATATCGGATTCTGCGTCGCCACCGCAGTTCAGAAGATCAGGTGCATTTCATTGGCAAAGCTAAGAAATACAATGAGACGGCCACCCGTGTAAAAGAGATCCTGCTCAGCACAGTCAGTCCGGAGCAGTTTGTTTTAACACTACTTGAAGCGGAGCCTCCCAATGTGTTGGTGAGTCGTCCCAGCAAACCATTCACGGAGGCCTCCATGATGATGTCTCTGACAAAACTGGCAGACAAAGAGCTGGTTCACATGATTGGTTGGGCCAAAAAAATTCCTGGTAAGAATTTAATTTTTTTTTTTTTAGTCAATGCTTTTACCATCAATTTATCATTTTCTACACTGAAATAATAGCTCAGCATAGTAAATATGCAGTACAAAAGTCTTAAGCTTATTATACTGGATGTATTTTCATTTAGACGATGACCTAGCCCATAATTTGCTGTCTGTTGTTAGTCAAATATTCATTTTGCTAAAAAGCATAATTGGTGTTGTATGTATTTTCTACCTTGTCAACTGTCAATACCTGATGAATCTGATTTAGAAGGTTCATTAAAAGGGGTATTAATTAGATTGCTATATAAAGGAATTTAAGACCAACTTCTTTCTTTGAATCCTGATAGAAGGTTTCTAATACAGTTGATGAAAACTGAAGCGTGTCCAAGCATTGAGTGTCTGCAACTGTTTCATTTGACGTAGTTGTTTCACAAAAGCATCAGATTGCAAAGTGGTGCATAGTATCAATCTCAGAATTATCGTGCCCTCTCCTTCAAAACAAAAATCAATAAGGACGCTTTTGGTTCTTGGCAACACAAAGGACATGCACTGAAGTACAACTACATGTGTTATTGCCTTGAATGTCTCAGATGTGACCACAGTATTGTATTTTGACAATGTACCATTGCACTTGTTACAAACTAGAAATGGTGGGCATTCGCAATTCTTTCTCCGTGAAGCATCTACGATTAAAACAGAAGAAAGAATAAAACCCAGAATAAAAGCAGCCAACACACAGAGACGATATCTGGCAAAGTTGTGCAGAAGAACTTGCTGGCTGACATAGACTAAACCGCAGACTGTGGCCTTTTGGCGAAAGCTAAGTTGACCAACTAATAACAGTGAGCTGAAAGAAGCATTGAATAATGGATGGACTTACAGCAGCGTGGGGCTTAATCCTTAACTTCAGATACAGTGCTCTGCTAGAAGTGATCCCTACACCTGTGTTTACCTCGCGTGGCTAATATATTCTGCAGTGTGTCTGGTAGTCCTAACCCCACATCCATCAGGACACCATGAGCTCCTCTCTTGGATTTAATGCCGAAGGCAGCCAGTGTACTGGTGCGTGCCCTGGTCTTGTCACACTGGTGCACTGTGAACATCACTTGCTGTCACTTCAGTGTGCACGCAGGAAGACATGCCAGTAATCCTTACCTCTAGGAGTAAACTGAGTGTGGACACACTACAGGCAACAAGCTTAGTGGAGAATATTTCTAAGGATTTAGAGTAAGGGAAGTGTATCCTAGTTCAGATCTCGGTGGAGTGGCTGAAGGTGCTACCAGCTGCTAGACCACATCTCCTAGTTAAAGATCACAGTCTCCATGGCTCAGCCACTGTGTTGGAGGGTTCAGGTGTGATGAAGTTTTAGGATGTACAAATTCCAGGTCAGCTGCTAGGCTTGCTTGGAGATGCTTGCACAGCATGAGCGTCTTAAACCACGCTAGCCATTTGCAAAGCTATAGTGGTTCTGCCATTAATGTGCAATGTTTTAAACTGAGAGCCTGAATCATTAACCCTTATTTTTCCTGACAAGAAACTCTGAAAATAACTGTAAAGTAAGTAACCATAAGGGGTTAAGTGATGCCTTTTACTATAATTTCTTGTCCGATCAGAAAAACTTGATGCAAAAGGTACCATTTCAGAGAACTCCATATAGTTATGTTAATCTAGTAGGAAGTGAATTGTAAAGGAAAATCAGAGAAAGTCTTAGAAGATGACCTCGTTTTAAGCAATATTTGAATGGGAAAAAAAAAACCAAACAAACATTTTCCGTTTTCTGATCGTTCTTAATTTTTTTTTTCAATAAAAATCCCAAACACAAACCCAGAACCTCAACCAGTTGAGATTAATCTTTTAAATTTTTTAAAAGGTCACTTTCCCAACCAACCCCAATTTTGATATTGATCATTTTTAGTTTATTTTCAACATTTGTCAGAAATAAAATATTTTTCTTGGCAATAAGAGAACTGTATGAAGAAAACCCATTGAAGCAGTCAAACCCCTTCAAAACATTTCCTGGGAATGTTGACACTTTATCTTGTATGTTTGTTTTTTTTCTGATCACTCCTGTTACACAGAACAAAAGTAAACAACATTTTAGAACAATGCCAAAAATAGATGGGATGTTTAATATGTGCCTAATTATAAGTAATATTGACATATTACATGGTAGTTAGAGCATTTACTTGAATGTGGATTTTTTTTTTTTTTCCATTGAAATAACTGTGCTGACTAAAGCTTAGGGCATAGAATTTGAGTTTTCAAAAAGTCTTGCCAGAAGTTAACCATCTAGGTCCATGCTCTGCTTCCTGGAGATCAGGTCTTAGAAAAAAAAATACAGAGTTCTTGACTAATGGCCCAGTGAACAGTAATTTTACTTTCTGTAAAGCTTAATATTTGCTTTTGTGTAGTTGGGTAAGAAGACCATTTTCACCTCTAAAGTATTATTGGATGTTATTTTGACACTCGCAGAAAGTGAAAAAAATATCTTTTTTTTCCTATAGTTGCTGATGTTAACAGTAACTTTTTGGCTAAATAGGAAAGATAACTGTTTATATCTTAAATTTTTCCTATGTAATATTTAATGACCTTCTTTCATTACGAGTTTTACTCTCTGGCTGTATTTTTTTCTGTACTTTCAATTTGATGGATTGTATTTTTGTTGTTCCTCAGTAAAATAGAAGCTGACACCTGGATTTTTTTTCCTTCTGAATTTCAAGTATTTTAATTTTAAGTTGTCATATGGCAGAACATAACTTCTATAGTTGCCTTTTACTTTGTTGACCTAGTCTAAGAGTGTTGAATGTGGTTCATAGCTGAACCTGTATTGCTAATTGATAGAATGTTGTCATAATATTGACATCTGGATTTATTATGCAACCTAGAGTCTTGCTGGCCAGAGCACTGTGTGTCTTGCTAGTTACTACACATACAGCACAAGTTTTTTTTCTTGTGTGTCTCAGCAATTTATAATGAAATTATTAGGTATAGAGCACACGATTTAAAGGATATGTGCTACAGCCATAGGAAAAAAAAAAAAAAAAAAAAAGTAGTTTAATGTACTCTGCAGCAGATGAAATAGGACTTCTGACACTGCAATGGGAGCTGTGGTGGTTATGTGCTGGTTTTAATCTTTAAAGCATAAATTTGTTAGGAATAGGAAAGGTATAATCCTTCTAGTCGCTGTACTCAGTGGCCATAAATCATACTGCTGGTGCTGATAGTGTGAGCTTGGCAGATGACATACAGGATGAATCTGGATCTTTAAGTATCTATAGATTGAACACTGGGACTTGCACTGACATCTCACTCAACTGAGATTTTTTTTTTTTTTTAAACCAAGTAACTTGTTGTTTATGCTAGAGAAATCAGCACATGCCTGTGTAAATGTTTATTTAAATAAAATTTGGAAATGTCTTTGGGCTGTTGTTTCCCGGGAAACTGCCACTGTCAGTTTATACTATTCACACTTCCATGATTATTTTTCTAAAAGCACTTTTAAAATTATGAGTGTGTGTCTGGCAGATAATCTGTTGTTGGCTGTGGATTCTGTCGTAAATTCTGTGACAACAAAATCCAGGAGGGAAGGTACCCCTCATAGGCTCCTGTTTACCCTTCTTACAAAATAAGGAGCAAGGCTATCAATTTTGAAAGGCAGCACTTCTAGCACTGGTAAGAGAGAGCGTGCATTACCCAGTTTATGTCAACCTGGGCTGTCACTGACTGTCTTCCAGCCTAGTAGTTTAATGAGATTAAAATATATGGAGCATTTATATAAATCACCGACAGAAGATTCTTTGACAATGCAAACGTACTGTCTGTATTTTAAGACCTCAGACAACTGGTAAAAACTAAGGGAAACCTGTCTCTCGTGGCCAGGCTGTAACAATTTTTCACTATGTAGAGTCGTAAATGCCCACTTGTTTGAAAATGAAGCACCTTTGCTAAGAGACCTGTCTAAAGCAGCTCTGCTTTTGACCACTGAACTGGTCTTCATTGTATCTGTGGTTGTACACCTTAACTGGCCAGTCTGCTTTCCCGTTTGTGTTTTAATAATTTACACTTCTGCTGTTTTGGTATGTAAATTTTACTTCTCTTTTTTGGCTTCTATGCATCTTTTCTTTCCCCAGTGTTTTTTACAGGGGAAGGGAAAGACAGGGCAACAACTGTCTCTCCCTTCTGGCTGTGCTGCAGGGCTATCTGACTCCTGGCTGTAAGTTCTGGAGAGAAGTAAATGCTGCACCAGGTTTATGCACAATCACATTAATTCTGGTCTTGTTTCTGGGATGCTGTGTATGGGGACACTATGACCTTCACCAACTACCCTTGTCTCTCTTTTTTTTTTTTTTTTTTTTTTTTTCTCTTCTGGTTTATTGCAATTTTGGGGAAGGAGTCAGCAGGAAAGGGATAGGATAGGGTCAACACAGGCACCAAGATGTGGATTCTCTCATAGTTACCCAACAAACCCAGAAACACACCTGTCATAAATAAAAAAAAAAAAACCCACAAACCTGCAAATGACAACCATATGGGTTCTGGGGAAAGAACAAGCTATTTTCTTGGGAGTCCTCTGCAGTGCAATGCAGTAATCTCCAACAAATGGGAGTTTCCCGAATGTTTCCCTGGTGCCTCTCAGGAGGCTGTGGGACCGTCATCTAAAGCGGTGGCCAAGAATAAGACAGGTCCTCTGCAGCCACTTGAGTTTCACCAGCAGTATGGGAATAATTGCCCTTGAACATCGCTCTGCTTTATTTCAGATGTTTTGTGGAAGATTTGACAATGATAACAAATATTTATGTTCCTATTTGAGATGGCAGCATGGTCCTTCTCATGTCAGTGCTCCCTTTTCTGGCTTTCTTCACAGCCCGTAATTCTTTCTGTTTCTGTTGTTTCTCATATACTCAGTCTGCTTTATCAAAACAAAGAAATAAACAGATTCATTTATTTTATGCTATTTTCATCATTTTAGGTTTCATTGATCTCAGCCTATATGACCAAGTAAGACTCTTGGAGAGCTGCTGGATGGAAGTTTTAATGATTGGTTTGATGTGGAGATCAATCGACCATCCTGGGAAACTAATTTTTGCACCAGACCTTGTACTAGATAGGTGAGAGTAATAAACTTCCTGAGAACACTTCATATGAGATGTTTGGAGGTGGCAGGAATGGTAAAAGGAAGAGGTTTAAGTATGGGAGATGTTATTAATAGTATAACTAACAATATCCTTTACTTGTATTTGTAACAACAAAGTCTTGAGTTTCCACATCCTGACAGGCTTAAGGAATGCTAAGTGTAAACAGTACTGTTGAACTTGCCAGCTCTTTAATTCCTGTAGCACATTACAATTGAATTTTCTCTGTATTTTTCGCATGTTTCATTGGTTTTATTCCTTTTGGTCCAGGTCTCTAGATGTTGAAACAATAGGCACATCAACACAATGCGGCTGATGATAGATTTTTGTCCTTCCCACCCCTCAAAAAAAGCAGATGTAGTGTCAGGCCATATTTTAGCTTTTTAAAGTAGCTTTTCCACCTGTTTTTCTGCCTGCCCCTAGCGCAGACTTCATAAATAGCCATAATAATGAACATTGCAGCCCTAGTCAAAAGCAATTAAAAAACCCCTAGCTTGCTTTTTAATAGTGAAAGCATTTTTTTTCAAGCTAAAGCAGGGTGTTTCCAAGATTAAAAATTATTTCTCTGTAACATCATGTACCAGCAGGGAAGAATACGGATTAGTAAGGGTGTTTTTCTACAGGACCTCAGAGGCTTTGACCTGGGCTTCACACTGGTAAAAAGTCAGGGAAACAATATGTTCTCTTGGGTAGGTTTAAAATGTCTCTTAACCTTTTCAACCTGTGGAAATTCAGGTCTATACCAGCTCTGTGGCTTAAGCTCAGTAATAATCATTGTAGATACAGAAAGCCAAATGGGTTAGTAAGAGAAATAAATTTAATTTATAAAATATATGACATAAATTATTATCTGCCAGTATAAAATTCCATACAGGACACGCTGTGTTGTTCAATGCAATGATAAGAAATTGCTGAAAATGTATGATACATTTACTTCCTCAGGAGGATAATATGTGCTGAATAAAGTGAGTTTATTTGAGGCATTCCTTCATCTCCACAAGACACAGCAGAGTGGGAGCCAGCAAGCATCTGGGCACACTGTAATTTTTATTTTTTTTTTAAGACAAGTGTATATGAAACTGGTCTGTAACTTGATTGTTTTTATCTTAGCTGAACTTCAGATACATTTCCTACATAATCTTTGTAGACAAGTACTTCTCTGATGCTTGTGTCTTTGTTTTGAAACTGGCAGCTGCCTGTCCTTCTCCAAAGCTTAAAATTTCCCTTTGCTATGAGGAACAGGGGAAACTGGGCATTATTGAAGCAGCTAGCTGTCTGCAGGCAGTACTTGCTGCACCTGGTTAGTGTTACCTGCCTGTGCCTGCTTCCCAGCCTGAAGGCTCAGCACCTTCCTCTTGGGATCCAGCAGAGGAGTAAAGTTCTTTAATTCTCCTGCACTGCTGTGCTTAAGTCTGTCTCATCTTAAAAGCATCACAGAGAAAAAGAAATCTCATATTACAGATAGTATAAGAAGCATCCCTTTGCATACTGTGTCATAGAGCTTAATTGCTTTTTTTAGTCCAGTACATGTGTCCCGATCCAATGTCAGGGGAGGTTTCAATACGATCCCAAGAGAGAGATTAAGACACAAACTAGGTCAAATGCCGTATACCCAAAATAGGTTTTTATTATTAAAAAAGTGAAGAGGGGTAGCGATAGGACAGAATAGAATGAAAAGGCAGAAATAAAGCAAGGATGGGGGATAGGCCTCAAGAATAGTCACCACCATGGATCCAGCAGCATCCCGTTGGTCCTCAGCCTTCAGCTCTTCGGTGGTGGCTGCACACAGGTCAGGCCTCAATGGTAAATGCACCAAGAGCAAGATTTTCTGCTGCCTTTTTAAGTTCATCGTACCAGTTGATCAGCATATCTGCTCACCTTTAGGTTTTTTTTTTTTCCTCTGGTCCAACAGGTTTTGTTGCATCCTGCGTCAAGGGCAGGAACGTTTGCCTCTTATCAGTTCGTTGCCAATGCAGGCATGGGGTCTGGCCTCCACAATAGAGCCACAAACGGCTACAGGATGGGGCAGCTCAGTCCATGTCTGCCCCTTTGAGGTTTATGTAAAGAGTCCGGACAATGCAACTGCAAAGAGGTGGAGAGTGCATCCTTCAATACACTCCGCTCCTCTGGGCAGCATCCCCCAGAGCCATTCACAGGGCGCAGCAGCTTCACTTGGAGGTTTGCACAAACACGAGCAAGCTTTGAGACAGCCAGAGGACATTTCAATCTCTCACAACATGTAAAAAAAACTAACCAAAAATCAGGAACAGTAACTTCAGTGGTTTGAAATCTGCTGCTGCTTAATTTTAAACCCAATGGAATGGATTAGCGCTGTTTGGGGTTTTTGTAGATCAGAAAATGGAGCCATTTCTAATATCCAAAATGAGAAAGTTGCATTCAGTAAACACTTGCAAACAAAAAATAACCAAACCACAAAGCCACGAAGAACCCAAAAATCTATTTACATCTTCACTCTCAAAGAAGAAGGTGCTGAGGAATGGGGGGTAGAGGTTGTTTTATTCTTTTTTAATGTCTTATTGTTCCAAGAAACTTTTTTTTAGTGGATCTTTCTTATTCACCAAGTCCTGAGGCTTGTCAAATACAAATAGTGATGTCGCTGATCATAGTATTAACTCCTTGTGAAACAAATCTGTAAAATGATTCAAGGTGGTACTGTGCCCTGCACTACAGAGTTTCAAACTGATTTTCCAGAATTATAATAGTCATGAAGTTAAAGCCTCTTACCGAAATATGATCTTACTTTCTTGTAGTTTATCCTGCATGCGCTTTAAAGAGAAAAATCAGTTTCTTAGAGGTGCTGACCTTTTATACCGGTGTAATTTCCAATTTAGTTATCATGATGGAACCTTTTGAATTCTCCCAAAGGTGAGATGGATAGGCCTTTTACAGCCTCCTTTGGGCTTTGAATTTTATCTAGCTGAGTTAGAGTTCCTTAATTCTACTTTTTCAGTACCATTTTAAATGTGTTTCTATAGGGATGAGGGCAAATGCGTAGAGGGAATTTTGGAGATCTTTGATATGCTCCTGGCCATGACCTCGAGGTTCCGAGAGCTGAAACTGCAGCACAAGGAGTATCTGTGTGTCAAGGCAATGATCCTCCTCAATTCCAGTGAGTATGCAGTTGACTCTGGCACTCACCAAAGTGTACTTTTTATTTCGAGGGTGCCTGGGAAATCAGCCTTTAAAAATGGCAGAAATATCAAAGCTGCTGAAAGAGAACAATAGGAAAGGACTTCTAACTGTCAGATTGTAAAGGAATTTTGCTCAAGAAACTTCTGAGCTGCACCATTTGCTGGTTGTAGGGTTTATGTCCTGTTGTAAGAACTGCATGAAAGACCCAAAATCTGAAAGTTTCTCACAAAGTGGAGCTCATGGCTCTGGCTGTGGGCACGTTCCCAACGAGAACTTTTGCTCCTGTCTCTGTGCATCCTGGTTACGTGTAAAGTTGCTGTACAGCTCTACAAACCTGTCCTTAATTCTGAATTCTAATAGAACTAGTAACTCAACTGAGTTATGATTAATTGGGCTTAAATATTCCTGTTTAATGGTAATTAAATGGTAGAAATTATTGAAAATAATGGTTCTGCAGGATGAATTTCAGGATAGGAGCTTTGCTTTGCAGCCTTTTACACAAGGCAAATAGGAGTGTGTGTTTGCTAGTTTAGGGTAGTCTGCAGTAAAATAATTTTATTCCCCAGAAAATTTTGTAATTAATGTTGTCCAAAAAATACAACAACAAAATAACGGCTAACTATTTACATCTACTGTTTTCAGCAAGGAACTTCTGCATAATTCTCAGCACAGTTCTGAAGAGGAATAGTCCAACTGTTATTCTACTTGTTTATTGATGGATACCATTATTTCAGCAGACAACAAAAGCTGTTCTTTTTTTTAAAAAAAAACCAAACAAACCCACACTTCACAACAAGCAAGCAAGCAACCAAAAAACCCAGCAAAAACCCATGTTCATCAGCTGTATTTGCTTCAAAGCCTCACCTCTCAAACAAATCTCTCACTTCATCTCTCTTTGCTCTCCTTTCTTGCTGAAGTTAATATTTTACTCCTAAGTTTCAAAGTGTTTTGGATCTGTGTCCTTCCAGAAGTATCTTTTGGAGGATTTTCTTTTTCTCTTCTGCTCTATCAGTAACACTACTGTGTGTTCCCAGACCTTCCTAGTGGCGATTTCTTCTCTCCTCTCTCCATATCAGCAGTTCCTTTTTTTTTATTTTTGCTGACTTTTAAGGTTTCTCACTGTAGGCAAGTGCTGTATTGTGGCACCCTTAGTGAGCTGTAGGGAGACCATGGCAGGCTGGATCCATGAGCAGTGTCTCTCACCACGTTCTCCTCCCTCCATATGGTATATTCAAGTAAAAAATATTTTTTTTCAGCAAGAGGGATTAGAGAAACCGTAATTCTATATTTCATAATAGTTACTAAACCACAAGATACAGAGCAATTCAAAGGGAAAAAACAAAACTGGAGAATGGAGATCATGTCCATTCTCTGGACTGAAGGGTCTATGTTCAACATGTTGTCTTGGGAGGATTTAGGAGAATTACTCAGTTTGCAAATGGTGTGGCCATCAAATTTTTGCAAAGGAATGTAAATTGAAGCTTGATGTGGCACATGGAGCATCATTTGTACAGGTTTGGGGGGGAGTGGGGGTGGTGTCAAGAAACGTATCTTCTCTAATCCTGTTGAAATATTACATCAGAAAAAATCCAGTCATAGCTTTTTTTTTTGTCCTCATGAGCAGGGAGTATTTCTCTCTCTTCTCTGGTTAGGCATGTTTCCCTTGTCAACAGAGGAACCTGAAAGCAACAGGAAACGGCATCACCTGCTTAACGTAGTCACTGATGCTTTGGTGTGGGTTATTGCCAAGAGCGGAATCCCCTCGCAGCAACAGACAACTCGTCTGGCCAATTTGTTGATGCTGCTCTCTCACGTCAGACATGCCAGGTAAGTTTTACAGAATATGTGTAACACACAAGGTGTTAGTCTATCTTTGTTTATTACAGCAACAAAGCAAGGCTTGAACTCCGGAGCACTCCTGAGGGAATCCTGGTACTGCTCTTCATCTCTGTTCATTGTAAAGCTTTCATTCCCAGCACAACTAAATAGGCAATATACTCAAGTGCTTGCTGGCACCCAGAATCATTGTGTTGAAAGCTGTCTTAACTGTATTATATCAAATTGCTCATTATGTATCTGCCTGAAATGTTAAACAATAATAACACAAATCCAGTCTTTCAAAAAGCCTCTCACCCAGACACCAAAACTCTTCTACCCAAAGTAAAAGTCTCTTTCAAAACCGATCTGCAGTGCAGGCTTTGGTGAAGCAAAGTGTACTTTGGGTGCCATGTGGTTCCCGGGCCAAATTTGTTGTGGGTCCTGGGAGCAACTAACTGTTAGGTCTTTTATTCAGAACCACAACATTTTTGCCATGTGACTCATGCTACCGCAATGCCAGGCTCCTGCTTTCCCCATGGGAAGCAGCTCCTCTGCT
This sequence comes from Athene cunicularia, assembly GCF_003259725.1. Lineage (NCBI taxonomy): Eukaryota > Metazoa > Chordata > Aves > Strigiformes > Strigidae > Athene > Athene cunicularia. Next base: position 7,555,334 of record NW_020799101.1, read on the forward strand.
CCCTGCATGTTCCTGGACCTCCGTGAGCTGCTCGTCTCTGCTGCAGTACAGCAGATTCAAGGCAGGGCCCTACAAACAGATGCATGAATTTTCAGGCTGTTTGTAATTTTAAATTCTTACCCAGAGACCAGCTATTTGTAAAGCTGTCTTATGGCTTGGCTGTGGAGGGTGTCCAGGGAAGACAGTCCTGGGACCAGGCTGGAACATCAAAGGAGAGAGAGATGGTCATACCTGACCCTGTTTAGGGACACTGGAAGAGGCACAGCCACCTTGGCAACAAGTGTCCTGGGAGAGCAGGTGGCCACAGCAGGGACCCGACTGTGCCAACAGGCAGCTTTTAACAGCCCGTTTGTGAGCTGGGCGTGGGTTTGAGAGCTGGCCCTGCAGAAGCTGCAGCAGCAGCCAGAGCTGAACCCGACCTACAGCTCTGATGCACTGCTGGCACCTAGGTTGCTCACTGTGGTGTGACACCGCATCACGGCAGCACTTGTTCTGGCATGGCATGAATAAACATTGTGAATCTTTGCAAAATTTTTTTATTTTTTTATTAAAGCAAGAGTTTTTATGCTGTACCTGCCTCAGCTGAAGTCTGGAGGCTACTTCGTTGTAACCTGAATCCTTTACATTGCTCAGCACTGGTCAGTCAATTTTACTTTGTTCTGGAAATAAGTGATGCACTTGGCCTTATCAAATGGCGCAGGATCCTCAAGAGCTGGATGTAGGAGGTGGGGGCTGCAATTCCTTCTTTGCCGTGATCTGATACTGGACATGCAGAGAGGAAACGAACTGCTTGAAGTTAGCCAGGGTAGTTTGGTCTTGGTCTACTCAACCAGGCAGGAGACGTAGGGAGTCACTAGAGCTACACGTTGTAACTTCCCCTTTTGTACAAAGCTGCAGCGTGGGGGCCTCCCACATTTACAGCATCAGAGAGGTTTTCTCTTTGATTTCAATCAGGTTGATATATCTGCGTTGTTTTCTGAGGCCGGTTTGTGCCATGTAAAACAAATCTTGGTTCTCTAAATAGTAAACCACTCGGCTTTAAACTATTAGGATGTTGTTACTGTTGGTAGTGGTAAGTGATTTCAGAGACTACAGCAGCTAAATCCTCTTCACTCCTAATAAGAAAGACTTTCTTGAAGCCATGAGCACGTCTTCCTCCTCTGCTTTGTTGGACCCAGATTGCTGACTTGTTTGCTGTTCTCCTTCACAGTAACAAGGGAATGGAGCATCTCCTGAGCATGAAGTGTAAAAATGTGGTCCCAGTGTATGACTTGCTGCTGGAGATGTTGAATGCACACACTCTTCGAGGGCAGAGGAAGTCCCCGGTCACACATCCGGAACTTGGCCCGTTAGAGCAAACGGAGACTGGAGACAGTCTGCGAAACGGGGCAACCCAGTAATTCTGTCAAGACTCAGAAATGTGAAGCTTGTTCAAAGCTGTGGGAGAAAATCAAACTACTGTGATGGGACTGCTGAAGTGTGGCGCAGTGCAAGTCCTCATCTCTTCTAGATTTGCACATTGGTGTCTCGGGAAAGGCTTGTGGGACGCACACCTCTGTGTTTCTGACATTATAATAGCTGCACTTTTATAGTGCCTTTTCTGAGACTCTTCAAAAGCACCTTATGAAATTAAGCCTCAGAGCAGTACTGGGAGACAGGGAATGACTGCCTCTCCTTTTCAGAGGCAGGTGAACTGAGACAGAGGTAAAGAGCCTGCTTTAAGGTGACAGAAGAAGTCTGTGTCAGGACTAGCAGTGAGCACCCAGGTCTCCATCTCCCAGACTGTGGTTTTTAAGTGCTGACTAGACAATGTCCTCTTTCAGCACGAGATTGTATGAAAGGTAGAGCAGCATCGTCTGGGACAGATCCACTTCCCTGTGTGTGCTGGTCCCCGGGGAATACAGCTGATCTAGACGAAGTGCTGAGATATGTACAGTGTAAAGGAGTTTCTTCTGTTCTTAAATATGCAATGCCTGCAAGGGCCTTCATTTGAAGGCCATTCAGAATAGCTTCTAGGGCCAGTTCAGAGCCTCTTCAGAAATGTTAAACCAAGCTTAAGTTTATATTTTGTGAGCCTGTTCTTAACACTCACATTATTATCTGTGTATACTTCTTCAGTGCTTTCAACAATGACCAAACTGCCTGGATATTTCAGTCAATGCTGACCTTTGAAACGTGTTTTGTCTGTGAGATTAACATGTTGTTTTATATATTTATTAATGATGTTAAATCTATTATAATATTTAGGTACAAGAGGTTGTTCTGTGAATATTAACGGTTTGTATTTGTATATGATCTGCTAATCAGGGCTTGTGGAATCAGCTAGAAACAAACCATCCTCCCCTCCCCCTTTTGACTCACATGTGGAATTATGTTCCACCCACCCAAAAGCCCCTTGCAGGGGGTGAGGCTGCAGACAGGAACCTAAGCTGGGACCTGCTTTTGCCTGCTGCCCCCCCCGGTTTGCTGCTTGCTTGTTCTCAAAGCGCATGGCACCTTAGCTGTGGTTTCTGTATCTTGTATAGGATCCCTCAAAGAGGAGCGGGGACGATGGTTCTGGCACTTGCTTTGCTTTGCAAGTGTGATGGCTTGTTTGAATTTCACTGAGGGTGCGTGTTTAAACCCCCCTGTTCTGATTTTTGCATGCCAGTAAGCTGCACCGAGGAAAAAAAAAAACAGAGGAAATAGCCTGGCCGGTGACCTCAGTGCAGAGCAGGATGGCATCATTCATTCTGGCAACTGCCAATATCGCATTTTGACGTGAGCTAGAATTGCAGTCACTCTAAATGGATATGTTTAAATATAACACATGCATGTTCTGGGCATTTTGGGTATGGTGAAATTAAATTGGGATCACACCAAAAGTCTATTTTGAGCCAATAAATCTTTTGGATTAGGGACTTTCATTAGTATGTCATTTGAATACTTAGAATATTAGCCAAATCTTTGATCTTGGTGTTTTTTTAAAGCCAAGGACAGTATTTTTTATAGGACGGGCATAAAGAGTTTTCAGTGAGTTACACAAATCTATTGTCTTGTTTTGATCTTGTACTATACCAGATGCTCTGATGGTCTCAATTTTTACTAGCTACCTTTCTATCGGTTTTTAAGAAACTGTGCCCTTCTAAATAAGTATAATATTCACTACAACAAAGGGAAAAATTGTGAGTACAGTCTGGATTTCATTGGTACTTTCATTCTGAGGGAAGTTTTTCTGTGAAACAGATGTATTACAGTGTTCCTTGGGCTTGCTCATGTTCTGGCCTCAGTGCCTGTTGTATTGTTTTTTCTCTGATTTTCTTTATCTTGTGTAATCTTTTTGTTCAATACAGTTTTTCAAAAAAATGTTTAAGTGAATTTTTTGTTTTGCTTTAGCAGTGCTGAATTTCTGTGCAGTCTTGAAACAAATCAAAAAGAAAATGGGATAGAGTGGGTATAAATCGTAAAATTCTAAATGGAAATTTGCTCTAGATTGACTCTGTAAAAGGGTGATCTGCAGATTTGTGCCACGTATTGTGATTCATATATGCTGTTACTGCCACTGTGCAAATAGGACAATGACGTGATTTTACCAGATACTTTTTGTCTTGTTGAACATAATTTTATTAAAAGTTACTACTAGTGTTTTAAAATGGGCAAAAGCCAGTAGCTGTTGTCTCTCTGGATTAATGTAGCTGGTTCTTATTTGGATAAGTAGAAGGTGCACGTCTCTAAAACATCACAGCTTATAAACTGGGAGCTGTGTGGCAAAATGAGAGAACAAGGGTGCCTCCATCTCTTGAGAGAGGTGCTGGGTGCAGCATGAGCCTGCAATCCCACAGGCTCTGTCAGATGCTGCATTTCTGGTGTGGAGCACGTCCCTTTCCCTGCCAGCCCTGAGCAGAGCCGCCACGCTCCACTGCAGCTTAGATACTGGGGGGGCTGGGGGGGGCTTTTCCAGTTTCAGTATGAATGAACTGAGTGCTGAGGAACTGCAGGGGCTGTGAGGAGGGGAGGGAAAGCTGGGACCTGGCCAGAGGTGGATGTTTCTACTTGAAATTATGCTGCAGTTGTGGGATGTTTGAAGAGGTGAGGATGTTTGAAGAGGTGAGCAAACTTGGTTCCTGTGAGTGTCAGTTGCCATGGATTTAAAAAAAAAAAGAAAAAAAAAGAAAGAAAAAACCCCAAACTTTTCCTTATGAATGCTGTTAAAAACATGCTGGGGTTCATCTCAAGTCTGGAAATAGAACCAAATGGTAAAACAACCTTGATTTTTTTTTTTTTTTTTTTTTTTTTTTTTTTTTAAGAGACGTGGTTAATCTTGGAGCATTTCATGGAGGTAAAATGGTTTGTTTCCAGGATTGTGAGATCTTTTCTGTACCTCCATCTTCTTTCAAATTCACCATTTTTAGTGCTGTCACATTGCCAGTCAGAGAGGAAAATATGGTGAAAAGATGTGTTGAAACAAACTCCCTTGAGATAGTGCCCAACAGCCTGGGTCCTCCTATAAAACGTGTAGGAAGCTCTTGAAGTGTTGGGTTTTTTTCCAATAAATATGCATATTTCTGTAATAAGTTAATTCCTTACTGACTGAATGATAAATCTATACAGGGATCATTGTGATGAAATGATATTATTTTCTTAAGTGCTGGAACCTTTTTCTTCCTCCTGATGGCCTGTGGAGTATGGAAGACATTGGCTCTGTTTGCATCATTAGAGTGGTTTAACAGAGCCTAAAAACGGAGTGAGCCTCCCGAAAGTCGTCTTTTGGTCCTATTCAAGCTCTCACCAATGATCAGCCTCTTCTGAGGTAAGAATTTTTGTCTTGTTTGGACTTTATTTTACCATCATAGCGTGGTTTGGATTGGAAGGGACCTTGAAGATCACCTAGTCCCAACCCCCTGCAACGGGCAGGGCCACTTTCCACTAGCCCAGGTTGCCCAAAGCCCCGTCCAACATGGCCTTGAACACTGCCAGGGAGGGGGCAGCCACAGCTTCTCGGGGAAACCTGTGCCAGGGCCTCACCACCCTCACAGGGGAGAATTTCTTCCCAATATTTAATCTAAATCTATTCTCCGTTTAAAGCCATTACCCCTCATCCTATCACTACACTCCCTGATAAAGAGTCCATGCCCATCTTGCCTGTCGGAGCCCTGTAAGTACTGGAAGGCCACTATAAGGTGTCCCTGGAGCCTTCTGAGGAACACCACTCATCTCTGCTCCCCAAGCAGACGTTGAGCTGTTGACTGCAACTCTTTGGATGTGACCATCCAGCCAGTTCCTTATGCACTGAGTGGCCCATCCATCAACTCCAGATCTCTCCAATTTAGGACAAGGATTTTGTGTGGGACGGTGTCAAATGCTTGGTACAAGTCCAGGTAGATGATGTCAGTTGCTCCTCCCTTACCCACCAATGCTCTAACTGCATGTTAGAAGACCACCAAATTCTTCAGGCACGATTTGCCTTCAATGAAGCCACTATGGCTGTTGCCAATCACCTGTTGTTAGTTGTAGCCAGGTCTTCCATTTCACTTATCAGGGCAAATACAATTTCTTTCACCTTCCTTTGTTGTCCCACATTCCTGAAGATACCCTTGTTATTTTTCATGTCAGTAGAGAAGTTCAGCTCCATCTGTGCCTTGGCTTTCCTGATCCCCTCTCTGCACTTACCATCCACATCCCTATAATCTCCCCAGGATGTATATCCCTGCCTCCACTGCCTATGCATTTTGGGTTTGTGTTTTAGTTGGGCTAAGAGGTCTTGACTTAACCAAGCTGGTTCTTGCCTCCCCTGCCCAACTTACTGCACATCAGGATTGAGAGCTCTCATGTCCTGAGAAAAAAGTCTTTATTTCCCAGCTCTCATTCGCTCCTTTGCCTCTGAGGGCAGTTTTCCAAGGCATCCTGTGCACTAGTGCCCTTATCATCTTTTGAAAGTTTGCCTGAGGTTCAAGGTCCTCACTCTACTTTTTACCCATCTTTTACCCATCAGGATTGAACATTCCATCAGGGCATGATCACTGCACCCCAGGCTACTTCCAAGCTACCTCTGGTTAAGCTCTTCTGCATTAATGAGCAACAGGTCCAGCAGTGTCTCTCCTCTGGTCAGGCTCTCCATCTCCTGTGCTGGGAAGTTGCCCTCAACACACTCCAGTAGTTGCCGTGCTGCTGGCAGTTCGCTGTGCTGGCAGTTCCAAAGCATGTCTGGGTGGTTGAGGTCCCCTGTCAGGATCAAGGCCTGCAAATGTAATTTAGAATTGCCTGCAGAAGATTTGTACATATGTATAAGTATCTACATTTATACACATTTGTATGAATTGGCACAAAAGTTTCATGTGGAAGCTCATCCTGAGCACGCCAAGTGTCGCTGATGGCCATGGTCGTGGTGGGGTCTTGAAAGGCCCAGCACTGCTGCTGCTGCCTGTTGCTCTGATGGCTTTGGAGCCTAACTATAGAGAAAGCAAGCCTGAGCTTTCCCCATTAAGCTGGACCCGAATGTTTTTTAAAAGCTGGCCCAGCGAACCCGCTTTTGTGCATCCAAGGTTGTTCCTTTATCCAAGTAATAGAAAATAGTTGTGCGCTGATGAAATTGCTGCTCTTTCTGAAGATGTGCTTTAACCCACGTATGTTAAAAATGTTGTTGTGATTATGGGTTTATTTTGATCTTAGCACAGGGGAAGATAGATTCCCTCTCTTCCCTGCCCTTCCTCACCAAGGAAAGTGCCCATGTGAGACAAGTGGCTCTTACTTTGAGAGCTGAAGTTGAAGTATGGCTTTGTCTGAGGTGCCTCGAAGCAAGGACAGTCTAAGGGCCTGTCACAGGAATTACTGTTTTATGGGGCTGAACACTGATCATATATGTATTCTATATATGCACCAACATGTAGTGTTTTGGATACAGAGTAGTTTATAACCCCTGTTCCTGGCTGCTGTAGGCAAGTACAGTCATGGACAGGCACCAGTAGATCTGCTCTTAGTCCCGGCCCAGCTGTAGGCTGCAGTTTCTTGCAATGGTGCACAGTGCTGTGATCCTTCCTTAATGAGAGCTGGAAGTCACGGAAATGCCTTTGCTATCATCACCATTCATCTCAGAAGAAACTGTTTGACGTTATTTATGTCCTGTGAGAGAATAATTCAGCAAAGCAGATAAGGCTGTGGGTGGCTGTAGTGCTGACCCAGTGCCTAAACCAGTATTAAAGAGGGTGTTTGTTGGGAATGGGAATATGAAAAGACAGTAGATTACTAAAAGATAGAAAATAAATATTATTTATATTCCTTTCTCAGTGTTCTACTACTGAAGTGGTGAGTTAAATGGGACACTGTTTCATAGCTAGGACTTCATTTTATTTATGACCTGCGTGTTCTTCACCTGCACTCCTCATGCACGGTTGAGTGTCAGCAATTTCCATTGAAGTGCATGAAGGGAACAAGATTTCTATGCTATAAAAATGCCAACTTCTGCTGCTACTGCCTCAAAAGACAAAAACCTTTGCTCATCGTGATGTTGCGTACTAAGGAGCTGGCATAGCCACTAACAGTGCTGACTGCACGTTTCCTAGATCCCTTTTCCCCAGAATTTTCTGAATCCCGTTTTATAAGTGGTTTTAGTTTCAACGTTTCACTGTCACTGCAAGTTTGCAATGGAAATAGGTTTATGGCTGAAGTTGGTGCCTTTTGAGGTGCTTTATACGTGGTATACTAATGCAATGACCTCCCCACAACTCCTCCCTTTCTCTCAGCTGCTTTTTAGTTCGTTAGTATTTGCCTAGTGATGTGTGTTTCATTCAGCTGTAGATCGTTGTGGCTGACGAAACAGGTACCACCAAGCCCTATTTTATGGGGTTTATTTCCTTCCTGGTGCTGAGCTCAGCCCGGTTTCACGAGCACACCAAGTGCGTGGTCAGGGTGTCTGTGTCAGTGCCTCAGCCTTACTCTGCACTCACGCCACAAGCTGTAGGGCAATTTAATTTGTCAGGTAACTCAAGTTCTTGGGCCGTTTCCCAGCACCGAGCGACCACAGAAGATGGAGGTTGTGCCCTGGTGGTTCAGACACCGGCAAATTTCACTGGGTGGGGGGAACAAGTCATAATAAACAAACAGGCCCCCAGATCCCGCTCTGGCAGAGCTGTTGTTGACTGTTTTGGGGTGGGGGGGTAGATAGAGCTGAAAAGAGCCTGAGCTCTCATTTCGCTGTCAAAGAAGTAAGACTTCTTTAGGCCTAGTTTCGCTCCTACATACAATGTACGTGCAAAAGTGAACACATGTATGTTTGTGCTATTGCTCTTTCCCCCTTTTTTTTTTTTTTTCTTTTTTTTCCACTGAACAGTAACAACCCCATCCAGAGCAAGAGGACGACACCAGAAATTGGTGGGTGTATATATAATGGCTTGTTTGAAGCTGACTTCAGTGTCAGCCTACAGTGCAGTGGTTATAATCAACTGGAAGTAAAACGATTTAAAATAGGTTTGGGGGAAAAAACATTTAAGTTATTTTCCCCGACTTTTTTTTTTGGGTGACCTTTTGAGATAATTTCATGAAAGCTCCTCATTTTATATATTACATCAGCTCAACAATTTGATATAACTGTACATAATGAAAGGAAATTGCAGGCTATGAAATTTCTTTAGACCTTTTAACACTGTTCAAAATTTTTTCCCCTGCATAGGTTCTTTAATGGCAGAAGAACTGAATATCATGTCAGCAACTGACTATTAGTTCTTGGCAGAAAGGTTTGCATGGGCATTTGTGACAACCTGGCAATGAAATAATGGTTAGAGTTGGCTGACTTCTACAGCAGCAGAAACTTAAATGAGCTCCATCTGAAAGTAATTGCTTTCAAAATACAAAATAATGATGGCAGAGGGAGAGAGGAGAGCGTGCGTGTCCGTGTGTGGCGAGGGGCGGGGAGGATCCATCATTTATCTCTGGATGCAGCACTACTGTGAGAGCTGTAGCTGTGAAATTGGTAGCTGGAGCACACGCAGAGCTCTGCAGAGTGGCGTGCTGGCTTCCCGGCGGTGAGGGCTGCCCGCTCGGGACCCAGCAGAGAACATCAGGGTGGAGCTGGCCTATTGTGACCCCTGTCTGAGCACGTGGCCTGGATGTGAACTACTGCATGGCTCCGCTACTAAAAAGTGCCAAATTGTAAGCTTTGACTTTCCTAAACCATGTTGCTAACTAATTTTGCAAGCGTAATTGCATCACAGTCAAATACTAGTTTAGTTTAATATCCTGGAAATAAACCAGGCTTTTTTTGCCACCATGGCTGGGAAGAAGCTGTTGGTTTGCCACAGGCACTCTTTCTTTGAATGCAAAGCAACCTGCTTCGTAAATCCCCCTGCCAGAAGATGGGGAATGAGCAACCACCAGCGTTGAGAAGTGTGGAAAAGGTGGGAGAAGTCTCACAGGCTGAGCATAAATCCTATTTTCTACAGGTAAGCATTACAGACACTGGCTAATTCCTGGGCGTTTTCCACAGCAACTGAACATAAAACTTCTGAGTGTTCAGTGAAATCCCTCAGTACCACTCTGAGCTCTCCCCAGCAGGCACTTCCCCTCCCCATACTGCTGGAACTCCTGCTTTAGAAAATCAGTTCCACGGTGAGGAAGTAGTCCAGTGTTTCAAACTAGCAATAAGCATTAGTTGGTTCAACTTTGTATTCTTCTTCTAGGAAATTAGTCAGCTGCAAAGGAAAGGATCTGTGCCCCCGAACACAGGCTCCACTTCTGAATTTTTAATCCCTTGCTCTGACAAGCCAGAGAGGGGTTGTGCCTCTGCTGCCACCCTTGTGTCAGCACACAAATACGCTGACTTCTCCAGGAGGGGCAGGGTCAGCACTGCTGGAGCGTTGGGCTGGCTGCCCCCCACCACACACTGACAGTCCCTGCAGACATTGGCAAAATTTTAATGACAGTACTCAAACTGTACAACCGAGAAGCGATGGCAACGCTGACTGTACACGGTGTGTCTCTAGCCCCTGCCCAAGCATCAGGTTCATTTTAAAGATGAAGCTTATAAAAACGCACAATTCTCTCTCAAGATACTGTACACTATTCAGCAGCTTAAAAACTGAAAAAAACGTTCATTAAAAAAAGTCATTACATTATTTGTATACATCAGGGATAGTCTACATAATCATGTTCATCTAGAAAATATGTGCATTATAAACCATTTCCATGCAATTCAACAATTTCTTATTTCAAAGGAGGTATAAAAAGACAACACAGCAATCCTAACTGCTAGAACACTATATGTAAAACAAAACAAATGTGCATCCTTTTATTGAAGGTGTTAGATGAATAAAATACAATAACGAAGATTCAGAAAGATGTAGATTTTTTTCTTTCCAGCAAGTGATATAGTACCAAAAGACACAGGTAATATGAAGTGTGGGCAGTCATTTTAGGCAAGTTGCCTGTTCAACTGCTGCTTTGTCATGCTACGTTTAAGATTACTGTAATGTGGTTTCTGCATCTAGTAACTCAGTATTCAATCACCTTGCGAGTTTAAGAGCACTGCACCTATAAAATAGTGTATCTATTGCATCAAAGTATAAAGTGTGTTGCTTACAGTTTAAAAATCTATAGAAAAAGTTTGTTTTCCGTACAAAAATGCTGAAATTTTGTCAAGATATACATTTTGAGATGTGAAATTTAACACATTCCCTGCAACAGCAGCAACCTGCGCAGCAGTGTGTAGGATGCAAGGATGCTGTAGTGGCTGGTTTGGGGAACTAATAGCACAAAAGTTTCTGTACTTAATTACGCGACGTCACTGCTTGGTTGATGCTAGCAGCATGAAAAAAGCACCGCAGACAGGGTGTTTTGGTATAACTGAAGATTCATGGGCTGCTGTCTAAGTTGGTGGAGGCCCATTGGTGTATCGCAGCATGGGATAGAAAGAACGGGCAAAGTTGTTTGCCTGGGTGCAGCTGTAGTCTTCCTCAGAAGATGGAATCATGCAAGCCAGAAGTAAAAGCAGTAGAAAGAATAACTGAAGAGGTAAAGCTGCTCGTAATACACGGTAAAAGAAGGAGGGAGACCGAGGAATTGTTTGAGTAGGTTGTGGATGGCTTTCACCTCTGGAAAGGAGAAAAAAAAAAGGAAAAACAAAAAAAGGCACTTTAGACTTTCAATTAAACAAGTTATTTTAACTCCCTCTCCAGGGCTCACGCTACCCTTCCAAGATGCAGGGCTGCGCATCTACAGGAAAATGCACCACACATTGAACACTTGAACTGCAACTTGAAAGCGTGCAAGACTGCTCAGCAGGGAGCCAGCTGCTGCTTTGGGTTTACTGCCCTTACTGCTAAAGAAGAAACATTTGTAATAGCTTAGATCTGTGCTTTCTCCCCCTATTTTCAGATGCAACTGCACTCTAAAGACAGGCTGAAATATAAAGGAAAGCCACTGCCCAGACTGACTGGGCTCTTCTCTGCCTTGGCATTACCGAGATCTATCCTTTGAAGAGGCCCCATGTACCGGGGGTGAAGTTCTCCCTTTGTCTTTCATAGTGTGGTTGTACTAAGTGGCTTTAAGCCCCAAGTTTCTTTTTCCAGGCATGGTGGTGGAATTAAAGGAAGATTTTAAACTAAAATATTCCCCCATTTGGCACAAAAACTATTTTGTCAAGAGTAAAGACAAGCCAAGGTTGCACATCTAGGAGCAGGAGTGCTAAAGGAAACCAGAGGAGACACTGCAGGTAGGCAGAAATCACCTCCACCTGTATGCCAGCCTAGGAAGAAGAGCTGCCCAGTTTCTGCTGGCACTCAGCTCATCTCTGCTGTCCTCACTATCCTCCAAGAGATCAGGCAAACACAATATAATACCTTGTGCTGCTGCTGCTTCTGCCATCTTCAGTTCTCCTCACGGTGATCTGTTGAGACAAACAGCTTTTAGTATCCAGAAACTTGTAGTTTCAGAAACTACAAGGAATTTCTCTTTCTCAGAAAAGACAGCTGTAGGCTTTAAAGCCTTGTTGTAAATTCTGTAATAAGGTACATGCATCCAAAAGGTAAAATGATTAAATTTGAGGGAGTTTTAAGCTAAATATATAAAAAAAATGCCATATGCTGATAGTAAAATATTAGAAAAAAAAAAACAAACTTGCCACCTTCAGAGCAGGGCTGGATTTCTCTGTGACTGGATTACAACCTCCTGAGTCCAAGTCATCTGGGACCAGCAGGAATGCGCTGGCATCCTAAAAGGCAACCACACCTTCCTCTTTAAAATGCATGTTCAAAACTCACAACAGATGAAGTGCAAAGAGTCATCTTTCATTGCCTCTCTGCAGGTGCACAGCCCATTGTCTCTCTAGACAGGCATAACCAGTGGTAAACAGATGCTCCAGTTCTCCAGCAAAAAGAAATGTTTTACTATGTGCAACCTGAAGGAATTGTGATGGAACAGGGGCGTACAGATGCTAACTTGAAAATATCTCTATCCAACGGCTCTCAGGATAAGGAACATACTGATACGAACTACAACTCCTGTGTGTTCATTGCACACTCCCAGCCTGATCCTTGGAATGGATCGTAGGATAATTCAGGTTGGAAGGGGCCTCAGGAAGTTCATCGAGCCCAACCTCCTGCCCAAAGCAGACCAAGAGCCTTACTCAAAGCTTTACTCTGTCTACCCTTCAAACCCCTCAAGGATGGAGACTGCTCAACCTCTCTGGGCCATGTCAATACTGTACTAGCCTCATGGTGCTGAAGTTTTTCTTATAGCCAGACTTAAGTGTTCTTTTTTCAGCTTATGAATTGGGAAGTACTTAAGCTTTAAGTCAGTCTTTAAAAAATACCTTTACTCTTACCATGTTACAACTTTTCAGTGAGAAAGATCCATGAACAAGTATTTAAACTCACCAGATTTCCTTGTATTGTTTTTATGTCATGTGAAACTTGTTCAGTAAGCTGTTTCAGTTTCCTTCCAATTACATGGACCTTCTCATCAGCTTCAATGTAATCACCATCTGATTTAAGCAGCAGGTAAGCAGTGAGTTCTTGAAGTGAGTTTACTTTAAGCTGTTGTTCCAGCAGCTCTTTCTCCAGTTGCTTAGAACAAACAAAACAACCAGTGCAACAGAACGTTACTCTCAACTTTAAGGATGTTCTCATAAAAGAAGGAACTCTGGAAGGCTTTAAAGAACAACTCAACCTGCCTAAGAATCTGCAATACATAGGAATGGCTGACAGCTACATCTGAAATTAAGTTCTCTTCAAGAGACTGGTTTTACCTGCTTGAACTAACATTTAGAAATAGTTGTAGCAGTAATTAATCCATATGGAAAAGATTAAATCTCGGAAATTGAAAGTCTTACTCCAGCATAAAGACTGTTCATAAGGAACTTAATTATGATGTGTAATTACAGAAAAAATGCCTCATATAGGCAATCTCGAGTCCATTTCAGAAACCAGCCACATGCTTGAATACAGCAGGTTTGAGGACAGGCTGCAGACATCTTGAGAAATAAACACAGTGCTCTTCATTTTGTGGTGAGAGCTACTGACTCACTGGAAAAGCTGAGGTGCTGTAGTTAAGATTACACTTACCATTAGCTCCTTTAGGCTTTCCAGTACTGTACTGAGGTCAGCATTTGGATCTGTGACTTGTGCTTCATTCCTTCGGCTATCAGCACTTGCTAACCATAGAATTAGTTTTTGACTCTGATCATGGAAGTCCTAGAGAAACAAAAGGTTTGCACATAAGAGAAAAAACACTTTCACCTGGCTTTGCCTACAAAAAGAAAAAAAAAAAAAAGGCCAGCCCTGAGCAGACAAAGACAACAACAAATTCACGATTAGTGAGGCTACTGCAACCTAGTTAAACTATTCCACCCACATAATAAAAGGGTATATCCAGTTTAGAGATATTTTTACCAAACCCTTTAAACCCAACACAGTCAAGTTTATGAGAAAATAAAGCGTCTTGGATTCTGAGCAACCATTCTACTGATGTGCAGGAATTACCCCTCTGCCCTTTCCCACCCCTCAGCAGCACCCTCAAGAGTTGTTTTCCCTCATAAGCTGGCATGTGGTATGTACCTGGCAATGCAGTAGGGCTTGTTGTAAACCTTTCCTCCAGTTGTCCAATGCATGAGTTGCTTTCTCCCAATGCAAGTTTACCTTCCGAAGCCTGTTCTGAAGCTCTTTGAACTCCGTGCTATCTGCTTTCTGGAATTCTTTGCTGCTCAGGTTAACGGAAAGCACCACTGCTTTGTAGTTATCAAATGCTTTATGCATGTCCTGGTAGAAAAAAAGAGGATTAGGAGCTTCTAGGAATGATGAAAAACATGTTGTTTATTTACAATAAAATTAAATGCTCAAAAGCATCATGGGTATTGGGGAAATGTTGGGCTGTTTGAATCTGGTGGCTTTTCAGATACTGCTAAGGAACAGATTAAGGTGACCTCTTTCTGTTGCTGTTTTGGTTTTGTAAAGCCAAAACTTTGAAGAAAACAAATCTGGCTGGGCTTCCACAACTGCCCTTCATTCCTCTGAGCTGTCTTTTTCCCTCCCATTTGGACAAATATTCCCACAGGTCATCACATGGTATTTCCTCTTGATTTATAAAGGTTTTACCACCTCAGAATCCTAGAATTGTATCATAAAATAATGTTGAAAGGGACATCTGGAGGTCTGCACTCCTTCCTCCTGCTCCAAGTAGGGCCAACTTCCAACTCAGAGCAGTCTGCTCAGAGCTTCATCCAGTCAAATTTTGAGTATCTCACAATTCCCCATCCCCTCTTGGTCCCACACCAGGCCACCCCACTGTGAGAAATTATTTTTTCTTTAGTCAGAATTTCTGTCAGGCCATTTCTCTGACTTGTCAAGGTCCCCCCAAATGGCAGTCCTGCAGAATTTGTGAAGTCATGGCTGTATCACCTAACCACCTTTAAGTTAAGGTTTGAGACCATATTTCTGAAGGTTTTTTTTAAAACACAAATGCCAAACAATACCTTGTACCCTCAAGAAGTTTACAGTTTGAATCAAGTGTACTCAGTCTTTTTCAAGTTGTGGGCTCTTGCAGTAGAAAAGTAAGAGCTGCAGGATAAGTCTTGCAATCAACACAGCTCAGATTGCTTTTCTTAGCAGCCTTTGTAACTAAGAGTGTCAATCTATATATTCTCAAGATCTGTGTCCCACTTGTTGAAAACCACTGGTCCGAATTACATTTCACTCATCAAAGAACTCCATCTCCCTCCTTCAAGCAACAAAGTTTCTTTCAGTATCAGACAATACAAACAGTCCATCACAGACTTCTAAACACCAGTAAGCCAGTCTGCAGCCACAATGGCTTTATCCCTATCCAGGGCACTTGGGATGTACTGGCATCTCATGAAAGTCAAGTCTCAGAGCACAGTGGCTCTTTTAGACACCCACAGAAAGCCAAGCTGTCTCAAAAGGGTATTTACAGTACAGCTGGACTCCTCTTAAGAAAATGCAGATGAGAGAAGGAGAAGTGAAGCTTTGCTCCTTGAAGAGGTCAGACATCCAACCCCATCCTGAAGTGAAGCACTTCCCTCCTCCGTCCTGCAGAGTGTCTGGTTTGTGAGCAGCAGCCCAAGCGTGACACCAAACTGACCAGTAGCCTCAGGATTTGGGTGGGTGACTCCATACGAGGCTGCTGGCAGAAGGGTGAGCACACGGGGATTGTGCACTCCCACAAGTGTTAGGAACACTTGTTCTCTCCGCGTTCAACCCGAGGCATTCTGTTACCTAAGTCCTAGGGACCTAGCACTTCCATGTGCCCTGGTAACCTGCTGGTTCAACCTGCAGACCTGACTTAGTCCCAATTTATGGAAGCCGAGAGTCATAGCAGGCAACATAACATGACCACACATGCTGACAAATACTGAAGTTATTGTCTCTAACTGTTACATTTCTTGGCTGAAGATTAGCAGAGACTGGATTTATTTTTCTTGTTTTTAACTAATACATTCTGTTTGATGAGAAATCTGCATTTGCAAAGTGAAAAAATGCAACTGCACATTTTGAAAGGATGTATCCTTCAACTGTTGGACAAAGGTGCTATTTAGAGGTCTGATTTTTTTTTTCCTAAAACACCATATTGCTAAAACCCACAGCTTCAAAGCAGATCTTTCTCAGGCTCCCTGTTGGAGCTATAACCTCAACCCCAACCCACTCCCAAAAAAAAAAAAAAAAAAAAAATCAGCCTAGACTTTGCAGCCTGTAGACCCAGATAATTTTCAACCTGTTTTTGGTTTGCATATAGGGGAATGGCACAGAAAAAGTCCAAAATGCTGATACCACTGCTCAGAATACCCAACCTCCCACGACAAGGCCTGATCCTAGGCATTTGGGGAATCTAGGCCTTCAATATTTAGCTTTTTTTCTATGTTTGTTTTCTAAAACAAAAGGCCTAAAAGAGAAGTCTAGGGCTGAATGTCTTGTTTGAGAGAGAATAAACACACTGCTATTAGCATTCATACTAGGATCACAAAGAGCATCAACATCCAACATCTTGAAATCCCACTTTTTGGTATGCCGTAACTTACTTTCAATTTCTTGACCCCCTGTTCCAACGCCTGCATGCTGGCTGGGGGTTTCACTGTTTGCAGCTCTTCCAGCTCTTTCTCAGTTTTATCAAGCCAAGCAGAGATGTCGCTGAGATCTGAGTTCAGCTGCTGCCACTGCTGTAATTTCTGTTTCATTCTAAGTTTATTTCTGAGGTCTTGAGCTTGGATGAGCTCCCACCTATCAACAATGCCTACAAATGATAGAACAACAAATGCTTAAGAATGCGTAAAACAGCTGCAAGGAGTTCTACGAGTAAATTATTCTCCAGTCTACTCAAGGCCAAATAATTGCTATCATGTAGATCCTGCTACCTTGAGATTCTGCAGTCTGTAAGTTTCATATCACTGGTCAAGTCATCCACACAGTAATGCTACACAGGGTTTTAATCACATTACGTGAAGATGTTTTAATTCACTTGGAAGAATAAAGCATGGAATTCAATGAGCCAAGCTGTGATTTGGTAGACACCAAAATTCATCACGGGACAAAGTATGATCGAGCAGTTAGGACTTGAGTTTGTGTTTCATCAGTTCAGTGCTAAAGGAGATGGAGGTGCCATGTGTGCGATCACTAGCACTTATTTCTGAAAGCATACTAAGCCCTTCTCAGAGGTCTTCCTCTTCATACCATGTAATGGGACTCATCCCTGGTCCATGTGTGAGACCAGAGACATGAAGTAAGCTGGTGCATGGAGCTAGTCTTCTTTTTGTCACGTGATTTGCTTTTGTGATTGCAGTATAGATGTGTTATTACAATCTCAAGCACCTGAAACCAGGAATGAGGTCCTAAGAGGTTAAGAGAACCAGCTTATTCACCTATTTTGAAGAAAGGAGCACAGTGAAGACCAGAATACATTACCAGCTTTGACAAAACATTTCTGTAAATGGGAGTTGTAGCATCTTGTTATATGGAGTACCAATAACTGAGAAAACGAACCACAGCAATCTTATTTTAGACAGAGACACACTTCTTTGGTTTGAAATCTGATTAAAAGTCTCTGATGTATCCAGTATCACACAAAAGTGAAATTGTTCCCATTCATTCCAACCAGCAGAGATACAAGTATATTGTGAGTGACAAAAACCTCAATTCTGGCAGAAAATGTAGAAGCTTAGAACAGCAAACATGGGTTGGACAGTACCAGATCAGAAGGCAGCTTAGCAAAATACATTAATGTAGAAAACAGCAGTTTACTTCTATTTTCTCCCAAGGCAAACGTGGTGCCTTTGTGCCATCTCTGCTTCGTCTCCCCCAGAGTCACAGGACAAACACCACAGCACCAAAGCCACTCCTAACGCTCTGTACCTGACTGCTTCTCCGCAGCTGCTATATTCACAAGCTCTTGGTCATCCTGGGGTTCTTCGTCACTCATGTTAGCAGAGGTAATTTTCTCCTTGACGCTGCTGCTGCTTGCAGAGCTAAGCTGCTTCACCTGGAATGACATTTTGGTGGGTGAGCCCTGCAGGTTAACAAGCAGTCAAAGTTCAAACTTCATTTTGTGTCACTTTGGGGTGGCTGGGCTGCTGCTGAGCTCTTGCATGTCCGATTTAGCACTGGGCTTCTGCATCTTTGTTTAACAGCTTATACTGGCAATCTGTGCCTTCTCAGTAAAGAAACACACACCATAGTCACGCTAATTATTACAAGACTGGACATGGCAAATTAATTGCTTGTGCAATACATGTACCAGACAATGTACATTAGCTGATGCTTTTTGTTGGATTCTGGATCTTGGCAATAAGACTCAGACTCTAAGGCTCTAAGACTGGATTAATGATGACAAAAGCAGTCAGATACCTGTGCCATTTTGTGCCTGGAAGAGTGCTGGCAACTGGTCCAGATCCACTGAGCCTGGCAGATGCTGGCAAAGCCACAGCTGGCAACCAGCCACCAAGGATGAGGTACCAACAAACAGCCATTTTGGCACATTTTTAAATGCCCAGAGGCAGATTAAACAGTGGGTTGCATGCTAGAAAAGGACCCTTCAAATTGGTCTGCTTAAGAAAGGAAGATAGCTTAGTAAGTATCAAGGGAGGTATTTACAGCCTCTCCTTGGGGATGGTTAAATTCTCCTAGACTTGTCCTATGGCAATAGAGGAAGTAAGTTCCTTCAGACACTGACTCTAAACAGGAGCCTCACTTCATTGTTATGAATTGCTTTAAAGAAGCTTTTCTAGCAAGTGAATAGAGACTCTCACTGGCTACCTGAGCCACCAGAAGTATCATCCAAGTCTGCATAAAGTGAACATTTCCCACATGACTAATATTTTCCTTGATGCTGGAGGTGGGGAAGAGAATGGAGTTACAGGGGAACAACAGACAGACTGTGTAGTACAGGTTCAGTGCCCACAGAGCCTCCAACTCACATAGTCTGGCTTATAGGGAGTACTTGTCTCTGGACCAGACAACACATTTCCAACCATCTCTGCCTGGTTGTATCTGTGTTTCCTGCAGACTGGGCTATCTGGAGAACGCCAAGGATGACCATCTGTAACAGACTTTCCTGAAACAAATAAAACGAAAACCACATGCCATGAGTGCAAAATCCCATCTCCACAAGGAAGCTGTTGCTTTGTATTAAGTTAGAAAGCGCTCTGAATAAAATGGCATCAAGTTATGGCATAAAAATGACAGTTTTGCAGCTTTCCTTGCAAAGCATGCACATTTGCAAAACATCAACAGTGTTTCAAAGGTAATGAGATGAGAGCCATGCAGTTATGGGACATTCTGTTTTCTTCTGGAAAATGCTTGAATACAGATCCGAGTATTCAAAAAACACAAGAAAAGGGCTGCACTTTTGGAAAGTTTGTATCCCAACAGTACTATCACACATCGGCAATGCGTTCCAGTAGGGACAAGTATAGACATGTCCTGATTTGGAGAATATTTGTTCTGGATTTAACAGACAGGACACGCACGGTTCTGTCATGCACAAAACACAAAAAATACGTGCAGAGTTGGAACTACTGCCTTCAGTATTTATGCAATCAAAATTAGAAACAACCAACAAAGTGATACTACCCAGAGCAAACCACCAAGAAAGTACCAAAAGGCTTTGGATCAATCCAATGAAATGCACATTAACCACCTCGGCATTTACCAGGCAAAATCTAAATGGTATGTTCTTGACTGCTTTGTAATGTACATGTGAATACTGCAGCGTAAGAACACCATGACAGGATGAGACATGGTGTCCACACAAGGCAGGAAGTCAGACATTACATATGAGAGAGGTTGAGGAATATAGCGTGCAGCACAGGGAGATTGCCATGTTCAGACACATGCATTAGCAGGTGCCTACCAGAAGATGCTTTCAAAGTTTTTGTGGTCATTTTAAGATATGCCTCAGGATTTTCAGTGATTTCTACATCTGAAAAAAGAATAATGTCATTTTCCTCACTATTCAATATTTTCCAACTATTCAAAACAACTGAAACAATGAGGGACAGCAAAGACAAAAGGACAAAATAAGTTGTTGGTACTATTTTCATTAAACATTCTTAAAAACTAAGGTTTCTAAACCCCTTGTTTCTGAAAATATAAGCTTGGTTTAGATAATACCGTTCCCTTCATCAAGATATCTGAGATGAGTCTCTCCCATCTATTAATAGTACCTGAAAACCAACCAACAGCATGGGAGCAAGACCTCAATCCCCCTCCCTTCCCTCACAGGGACATCCTGCAGTTGTCCATGTCAAAACAAACAGCTAGCAATTGGTTCTCACCTGACAGAGCACTGTAGTATGTTGCTTCTTCTTCATCTTCGTGAGAGGAAGAGCCTCCCACATCACCTGTGTGATCCCACTCGAGCGGGATGGAGTCAACACTGACAGGGGTTTCACAGCCTGATCTTTCATGACCTTGAGTAGGGGGCATAAGATGGCAAAGGGACTGTGTTGAAGAGGGCCCCTCGCTGATGGCCTTCTTATGCCAGGGATCATTCTGGATTTCTCTGGAGTCTTCTGGATCCGTCTCATTTTCAGAGGTCTCTTTTTCATCATCCAATCCCTAAAAATAAATAACAATTATTGCATATTAATTAGATTTAAAATAAATCTAGACTGCTTAATGAGCTCATGATTGAGCCACACACCACTAGTAGGGACTGCTTTGCAGTCAGCTGCAGTAATCGAAGACCATGTGCCTAAAATTAAGGGAAGCATCACTTCTGTCTCCTTCCTCTTTTGACAAAACAATCATCACATCAGTAGCTACCTTCCTCCTTTCAAGACACTCAACCACCACCACCAGATCTCTCTCTAGTTTGCAGAGAGGGGTACCCAGTTCCAAATGGACCGTACAGGTCAGCAATGAAACAGCTACTCATAGATTTTCATGTTACTTCCTCTACCTGGCTTTCTAATACATGTTCTTTGTTTCTGAGCCAAAGCAAATTGAGAATCATCTGAATGTTCCCAGTGAAAAGAAAAGAACATGCTGCTATCCATTCAGGGTTCTCACAAGGAAGTGGACAGATGGAGCTTCACAAACAAAGAGATATTCTAAGCATGTTATTGAAATTAAAGAAACAAAGTGATATTAAAACCACCAAAAAAAGCTTTTGAAGCCCTCAAACTACTACTCTCTAAGTATTAACCCTGTGAATTACTTCCATGCTATTATCCAGAGTCCCAACAGGAGAGTCATGAGGAGACAAGACAGGCGACAGAGATTTAGCAAAGCTGGCACAACTACTGAGGAGCTCCTGACCCCTTTTAGCTCAAACCACTCAGTCAAGCAGCTAGGGATGAGCAATAAGCATTGCAGTTCAAACATCAAAATATTTCCACAGCATCAAAACAACTGCTGCTTCTTACAGGATGCCTTGAAGTCAATCTTTGATGAAACCGGGCAACTCGCCCAAACACTTCTTGACAGTATCGATGAAGTTCTTCCAATTCGTCTTCAATCAGGGTAGCATCCAAAGGCTCACTCTTCTGAATCAACTGCTCCCCAAAAACGATTAATTGATCAATCTTATTGGTGTTTAGCGTTATTTCCTGCTGGAAACCCTATTTGGAACATAAAAGAAAAATAATTACTTCTGCAAATGCCCCTTTCTAGCCTAAGGTTTGCCCTTCTTTTCTCGCCTACTGCAGTAAAAGAAAAGCAGCAATTGATATTGTTGTTTAATTTCATTTGGCATAAATCTTTTTACTCAAGAGGTCCAGAGGTTTGTTTTATTAGCAGGATTACAGTTCCAGATGAAGTGGCTTTTTCCACCCATGTGTACATCAATATGACTGCAGTGTCCTGAGCCTGCAGGGGATCGTGATATGAGAGTTCAACTAATCAGATTTTATTTTTTTGTTGGGTACACACAATCTTTTTCTCTATAGCAAAGAAGTTTGTATGGCTGGCTGGGCTTCCAGCCTACAAAACAGTAAATCTACATCCCAAAACAATTAGCAGTGCAGGCAGAAATGTGAAATGAGCATATATGAGCAGGTAGCAAAGAACTAGTATGTTCTTTAGAGTCACTGCACACGCCTGCTGTCCTATTTCTGTTTGAAAGTCCCAGCTACAAACAATGTACTCAGAAGAGACATCTTTAATGCTAAAAAAAATATTTCTCACTAGAAAAATAATGCCTGAAATTAGGCCCGTAGCTTTTACTTTT
This sequence comes from Athene cunicularia, assembly GCF_003259725.1. NCBI lineage: Eukaryota > Metazoa > Chordata > Aves > Strigiformes > Strigidae > Athene > Athene cunicularia. Next base: position 7,577,471 of record NW_020799101.1, read on the forward strand.
AGCCTGCATGTGCTGCCTTCCAGGCCAGATATCACTGTCACTGAATCTCAGTGTCAGGAGAAAATGGCAGGATAGAACTGAGCTTGAACACTGAATCAGAGTTTAAACCATACAGTTTAATCTTGATTCAAAGGACAAGTCTTAACAATTTACTGGTGTCTTAAAAAGAAATAGAGCCCTACAGAAATCTGTTGGCTATTGTGAAGTTCCAGAAAAGTAGATGATTCTGTCAAGAGAGGGCAGCCAACAGGATCAGATGGCCTATATTAAACAACTGCTTTATAAGAATACGTACATTTAACTGGCGCATTTTGTCATCAAAGTTACTTTTTGAGAAGTGCTCCACGTTTGTCAGCTGAAGGTCCATTTCTGTGAGCCAAACAAGGATGCTTTCCCTCGTCCCCTCAAACTCATCTCTCCTGTTGGTGAAGTGCTGAATAGGAAGAAGTGAGGCAGTATTAGAAAACTTCAGATACTAAAGATAGTCACAGTAGCCCTCTGAAAACAGTGTTTTGTTTCAAAACTGCTGTTCACATTAAAGTCCTTCAGGGCACAAACAGCAGCATGCCATGTATAAAAACTGTCCCCTTCCTGCTGTGATACCGGAACAAAGTGTTCTATCTCAGTACATTATTTCTGTGGGAGAGGGAATAAAACTTCAGCAGTGCAAGATGCTTCCAAAAAATTATATTCTTGCTTCCACACTGTACACCTTCTCCCACCTCATTATACCAGTGTAACAGTTATTTGGACTCAGGTTTAACATCCAAATTGTTCTAAATTTAGAAGACAGACAGACAAAGGAAGCCAGCCCCATCTCAAAGTAATTAGAACTGTGACAATAAAATCAGTAAAACAACGGAGAAATTGCATTATGCGTGACCTGACCATGCCAGTGTAATTAATGCATCATTTGACATGGAAGCCAGGAGGCGGTATCTCTGCTGCCATCTCCCACAGAAACTGCTAACAGACATGAAGCTTGCAGTGCCCCACTTCCCAGTGGATTTACTGTTCAGGAAGGGGATCATATAACATCCAAAACACAAACCTCCTATCCTAACTGCACAGACCAAACCCCATCAGTGCTCTCACAGCATCATCCATTGAGCTTTGGGATCTAATAGTTTACCCTGTCAGTTGTTTGTAACATTGCTGTATTTAAAAATCAGGCAGTGACAAGTTTCCCCCAGGGCACAGCACAGAATACCTGTCCAAAGATCAGTTTAACTCAACAAGCAGGACACTTCTTTGAAATGTCACAAGTACACTCTTTGACAACATTCCTCAGTCAGGTAGAGCACACAGCAGGAGCTGGTGACAGCAGCATGCTTCTCCATCACATCTCCATATTTAAAACCTTGTAGGTGAACCACAACTTGGCTTAAGGGCAGAGTGGCATTGTAAACTCCAAACTGTATCTGCACTGAGGCCCCTTTTTTGTCTTCCTCTTATTTATGGAAAGGTGCAAGTGCATGAACGTAATTGGTAATTCCTACAGAAAAACTTACAAATGCTCCCCACTCTCACCCCACGGTGCAATTACCTTGAGTCTCCTCAGAATGGCAGCGACTCGTTTCTGGAGATTATCCCAGCGCTGGTTGCCTTCATGTACCATCTGCTTCAACTTGCTGGCTGAGTCGGTGCGGTTCTCACGGGCCAGTCGCCTGTACTGTTTATTGATCAGCTCCAACTGAGTGAGACGTTCATGTACGTGCCGTTGAAATGCCTGCAAGGCAAATCAAGAAACTCAGTTCCCTTGCTGATAAAAGAAGGGATCCAGAAGATACTATCCATCAAGAGAGGGGATGATGCCCGCCCCTTAAAAACAGACCTTCCAGGTGCAAAATTAAATCCAGAAAAGGACCCATATTCTAAATCATCTGCTCAGACATAGCTCATTAGGAAAAGGAAGAAAAAAAAAAAATCAATCCACAAAGGTTTCTTGCCTATAAAAAGCAAATCTTTTAACTTATGAGCAGGATCTTGTCAGTTCAGAGCATTGGATTCTCCACATTAAAAAAATTCTGGAGACAAATAAATCAGCCAGATACCTGGCGGCTACATACAGGCCAAATTATTTATGTTCTCTGAACATAAACACTGTCGAACTGATGCTTTTTAGTGATTCATTTTACACAGACAGTAAGTATTTAGCAGGCTGACCATTCAGCCTCCGCTGAGCATAAAAAAATTAATTAAAAAAATTCACCTCAAATTTCTTCAGCTCCTCCTTTGCATGTGTGTACAAAACCTCTGAAGAATTAGGCTTAGCTGCTGTACTTTCAGATGATTTTAGCCAATCTTCAAAGCGAGAATAGTCATCCAAAAACCTCTGCCATAGGTGCCAGGTTTCCTCAATTCTGCAAAGGAGATAGAAAAATGGAAAGGTTTTATCACAAGCTAACTGTTCACTTTAGATTTTTTTCTTTTTCAAAATTCAGATTGTGGCGTTTCTTTGAAATGCTGCCACAGGCTTTTTTAGGAGGGGTAAGAAAAAAAGACTTACTTCATTCGCCTTTCCATAGACATGGCGCAAATGTTTCTCCATCGTCTGTCCAAACTCCTGGTAGTCTGCTGGATGGAGTCACATTCTGTCTCATTAGCACATGCATCTGAATCATGTAGCAGGACTTCGCAAATATTAAACACGGATTCCACCCCTGCAGTGTGTTGCTCTATGTCTCGCTGCAGATCCTGCCATTGACAAAAGAATAGCTTCAGTAGAAGGAAACACGCACGGCTATACTTCAGACATACCATTTCAAAATGCTGCAGAGGATGGGGAAAGAGCAATTTGTGTCAGGAAAAGCTTATTTAGCTTTAGAAAACAGAGTTGCAGGATGAGCTGTGCAGATGACAGGCTGACAGGTCAGGACAGAACTGCTATGCACAAAGGGATTGTCCAACTTTGGTTTCTCAGTGAAAGCTCAATCTTCCCGTTAATAGTCTGGACAATTTTAATGTGCATTCAAAATCCAAATGTTACACATACCACAAACACATACCTATTAATTTTGACAGTACATGATGACAGTGTCTCATATCAGCTCGCTACACTGTAAGACTTGACAAAGAACTAGTAGCACACCTTGTGTACTTTAGTGACTATATGATCACGGGGTGATATCACAAATCTTATTCCCTCTCGCAGAGCTCCCACTTTGACAGATTATTTTGAAGGGTCTAGCAAAGACCCTTTGTCTAATATACCCTACAAGGTCTCTTCTCTAGAGCCTGCATCTTCAAATCATAGTCTGGCCTCTCATTCTGTACCTCTTATAGTCAATGTAAATGAGTAACAGAAAAAAAAAAAAAAAAGCCTTATCCAAATATTTATTATTGAAAAGGCAGCTCTGTAAGATGCTACCAACTGTAAATATTAAGAAAACAACAATGTCCACTACATTTCCATTTTTTAAACTAATTTCTGAATTTCCTAATGAAGGATACAGAGACTTTTGCTTGAATAACACGAGAACAACAAAAACAAATGGGTGTTTTACTGACAACAGTGAACAGGAACTCTCATTAAATGGTATTACTGATTTCAGTGAACAGATCAAGTAGAATTGGTCTTGCTCTAGACTTATAAAACCACAACAAAATAAAACTAACAACCCCCCTCCAAACAGACACAGGTCCTAGTGAGTACAAAAGGAGTTGAAGGACGATCTTCCTAGAAGTCAACAATCTGCAAGGGGTCAAGTATCACCCAGTGGCAGGCTTCGGTGTTGTTACACAGGTACCTGAAAGGACTGAGCCATAAATGGTCAAAATTTGGCTTGTGGAATTTGTGGTAACGTACAGCTTTAAGGAATATAGAAGCCAAAATCTTTACATAGATAAGAGACTGCCAGAAGCAGACCCAAAATAGTTTTTGACAGCTTATTAACCTGTTTTCTGAGCAAGAGGCAGCAGTGTCTTTTTAACACAGGCTCTATGTCTGAGAGCAGGCTCAACCCCTCTACTGGTACCTGGGGTATACCTTCTGAATTCATTATACGACACTGGATTTACAGCTGCATTACTGAAAATGAGAATTTGGACCACAGATTACACATCCACTCTACTTGCACTTTGGCAATGTTGCTGACACAATCTCATTACTTTTGGTCATGTCTGGGTTCATGTAATACCCCTAGGCAGAATCTTTGCTGTTTTCCAAGCTATTATTCCAAATGACCTGACGGTAATATGGTGAGACAAACACAACAAAGTAATGGGGCCAGGAACATACACTGAGCCCAAAAAGGTACTTCAACTCTGCACAGCACTGCCCAGAGAGCTTAAACAGATTACATGCTGCTAGACTTCTGCATTAGTGAAACAGCTTTGAAATCTTAAAATTAGTATTATTCATGTTTTAATCTTCATCCTTTAATTGAACAAACATGCCATAAAACATTTATGTGGATGCACAATGCTTTCAAATGTTATTATTCAAGACCGAACAGGTAAAGCTTTTCCAGTCATGGATGTCAAATAAAAGAAGCCTGTAGGGCATACTTCTCACCATCGCTCTGCTCTTGCTGAAATGTTTGGATAAAGCCCGGAAAGATCTTTTTACTTGTCGCATTCACATAAAGGTTTCTCTTATGTGGAGCGGAATACGCTTTTTTTAAAAAAAAAATTGTGTTTTGAGTCAGCACAGTCTTCTCACACTCAGCCTGACAAAAGGTTACAGTAGAAGGAGTCTAGAAGTGCCCAGAGGTCTGCGTTTGAAACGGAATCCAAACAACAAGGCAGTAAGTAGCTCTGAGCAGGAAATGATGGCTCTTCCAGTGAGCTGAAGTTTGAATGCTCATAATAAAAATAAATTAGTTTGGACACAATTCTTTGTGTCCCACGTTCTTCTCTGCCAGGCAATTTATCACAGCCTTTGAGAATGCAAAAGGTTTGGATGGGGAGAAAATATCTCCTTGTTTATGTGACCATTCACAATGCAGATTAAATCAAAGCTTCTGGTGTTTCACCAACTCCTGCAGTGGAGTTGGTGGGAGTGATCTCCACTCTGTCACAGAGGAGCTGGTCCTTCGCATGATGTCTGGGACATGAATGGATGGAGAGCCATATCAACTAGCCCTCAGGTCTAGGTCACTTGGGAATCTTTCCTTAGACATGAAAGCAGCAGCCACAAAGAGAGATGGGAAGGATGAGAAGAACACCCAAAGGTTTTCTTAAAGGCAAATGTTATAAAACTTCCACACTTGACAGCTTTATTCTCAATCCTCAGTTTTAGGACAAATATTCTTGTTTAACACAAAGGCCAGATGACAGCCATTGTCATTCTCAGCCTTCCCAGGGAGACACTTTGAACCTGGGCAGACATACAGCACAGCCCTGAGCAAAGGCTGACTCCACCAGCAAGTCTGTGCTTTGGAGAAGCTGCTTTTCCTTCCCTGGCTGCTCGAGAGAGAAGTTTACTCCAGGACTACCCAACTCATCTCACACTTCCACTTGGCTGGGATAGCTGGCACATTCAGCTATGCCCAATCCTTGCAATCTCCAGCACTTAAAACTAGCATAAATTCATAAGATCCCTCTGATAAGCCACTGTCTTGGATAAATAACTACACATACTCAACCAACACCCAATGGTGCTAGGTTGGTTCACACTTATGCCTCAGCAGGATTCATGCACCATCTCACCCAACCCTGAGGGGATCTTCAGAGCCTGCCTACTGGATCAGGCCTCAGTCAAAGGTGTGTTTGCACAAGTCCACCCTGCAAAATTCACACCACCTTTCTCTGCCAAGCTTGTTCTGCTGTCTGCAAGGAGGGAAAGAGAACTGAGCTAGTGAGGGCAACACATCATGTCACAGCATTAAATCTGTCACAGACAGTTTGCAGGAGACTGCATTCATGCCTTGTCAGCCTAAGTCATCCTCGTGGATTTTGCCCACTATCTGTGCCCTGCCTAGCTCTTGTGAAGTCTGCTGTACTTAACTGAGCAAACCATCAAATGTAAAAATGCTTTTGTTTGTATTCTGCATGTTTTCCTTGGGTAGAGGGGGGGAGGGAGAAGTGGGGGTAAGTCAAAACAATACTGAAATTACAGCAAGCAAATAAAAATTTTCCATGTAATGCATCTTGGCAGAAACATGCCGTGAAAAGCAAACAGTTAGAAGGCCTTGCTAAAGAAAAGAAACAGGTGATTTTAAACCAGGACCAATTGTAATCAGCAGCATTTTAGCTCATTTACTCTGGCTGCTGTTATTTCCCACCTGCTGTTCTGCCAGTCTCTTCTGGATTTCTTGGTCATCACAGATGTCATAAACAACAGGCTTGGAAAGCTCAGACTCAATCCGGGCCAACCAGGTGCGAAGGTTACTCATGTTTTTGTCCAATAGTTGTATAAAAGCAAATGTTTCCTTCAGTTTCTTCACCCTAAGCAAACCAGGAAGAACATTTTGTTACAAAGATCTGCAATCAGTGGAAATTATGTTAGCAGAAGGCGATGACAGGCATGGCTTTATGAAGCACTTACTGTCGAACCAAGCTGTTGCCTGTAAATCAGAGCCATGTTTTAGTCAAAACCTACCTAAATTGGCTCAGCAGGCCTCTGCTCTACAGCTGCAGGAAGGTCTTGTGTGGATTCTTTAATGAAACTATATGAGCAGAGTGAATTGTTGTAGCCTCATTCATCTGCTAGTGAGCTCTTCAGTCAGTTTGTGGACATTAGTCTAAGTGGGAGTTTGTACTGTAATATGCCACAGTGAAACTAAAATGGGTATCTATGGTCTGATTTTCCTGCTGTGAATTATGTTCAATATCTTCTTTGCCAACCAACAGGCCTGTTCTGATCAGCAAGGCACCACTCCACCAACAGAGGCAGAATTTGCCCAAACCACAGGTCCAAAATCCTGGGCAAACAGATGCTGATGGGAGGAAAAGGCCTGAATGATGGCCACTGTAGAATTTACAGGACCACAATATTAAAAGCTCTTCTAAACAACACACTGAAATGTGCAGAGATATGCCAGACTCTCCTGGTGGGTGAAAATGAAAAAAGCAATCCTGAAGAGGGAGAATACCCAATGGCTAGAGAGAACTGTGCAGCAGACAAGCAAATGAACCATCGAGACCATTTGCTTTTGTTACAGCTGTTTGTAGCACAGCTGTCAAACTTCTGACAAACTTTTCATTATTTCCAGATTTTTCAGTATATTCCCATGTCAAAACCCCTTATCAGCCCCTCGAATTATCCAAGTAGCATGTTTGTACATTTTGTTAAATTTGTCCCCATGAGTTGGAGAAATATCTGTTAAACTATCTCACTGTTCCCAAATCTTTCCTTGAAATTGTCATTTATTTCAATTCCCAACAAAAATTACTAAAAAGCCCAACACTGGGGTGACACTTCTCTCTTCTGACTTCAGACTGATATTGGAGCTTGACATATAGACCTTGGTAGTTAGTGGAGAAAACAAAAAATCTAGATCATGATTTCCATCAGACCTGTCTTAAACATCCAGATCACAAGATGAGATGAACTGTACCAAAAAGAATGTATTTCTCTTCAGAACTGCAATGGTCTACCCTGCTCTACTACAAACATCAACACTGCAGATGTTGAAGTCAGGTGAAATCATTCCCTCCCTGTCCTAGGGAGAACTCACTTCTTAGACAGCCCCACTTCCCTGTGCTGTCCTGTCCTCCTGGCTGCTGGCATCTCTCTGATGTCTAGTTCTGTCCCTGTGCCCTGGAAAAGATTTTTAGACCTTGCAGGTGATTTTTAAAATGCAAATTTCTGAAGTAAACTCTAAATTACTAGCAACTACCTAGATGAGTCTTATTATCTAGGCCAAGTGCCGTGCAAAAAGTTAAAAGTATACATCCTGAAAAGGCAAAAACATTCCCAATTCATCAGCCACCATCACTGGGAACTGTCACCAGAGAAAGAAAACCAGCAGCTGGGACTGGAAGAGCAGCTTGTACAAGGGGATCCCCACATGGCCCAATATTCAGGAGACTGTTGATGGGTTTGAAATGAACACTAACATTGTGCAGGTTAGGACTGGGTCAGGGTAGGGGGGATGGGATCTCATCTAGCGCAGACAGGGACAGATTACACCAAGACAGAAGTGCCCTGACAGAGTACCTGGATGCTGGCTTCATGCAAAGGATCTGCACCTCCTTGCAAGAGAAATGAGGAGCTTCCTGGCCCACCATCCTGCCTGCTGCCAAACTATCCTAGCAGGTATTAGAGGAGAGGGGTCCAAACTGCCTGTAATAGAGTGGCTTCTGTCATTGCCTGTTGCAGCACGTGACACAATGACAAAAGATATGGAGCTAATCCATAATGAATATGCCACTCTAAGCATCAACAGATCTTATTAGCAACCTTAAGTTCATCAAAGAGGATATGTCTGTCAGCTACACCCTTGATTTAAGATAAAGCACTTGAGATGTTGGAAATGATCCTGCTGGTTTTGTTCACTCCTATTGGTTACTGTGAAGGTACAGAGTAAGGCCAACAAATATGGGGTCTCATATTGGCATAATGGGAAGCACCTTCCCCTACCTCTTGTCCCAAAGGACCAGGCAGTACTTTTGGTTGTTTTACAAGGAGAGCGAGAAGAGCACAGTCCTACACTAGGACTCCTAACAAGTTAGCAACTCTGCACTCTCCAAAATGTAAAATTAGTCTTGTCTGGTTGATGCAACCCTGCAAGCCAGCCTGAAGGATTTGGCCCAAGTCCACAGTCCACCTTGTTCCTGCCTTGCACCTACAAAGCCACCAGCTGGTGTAAAGCGCAAAGCACTGCCCCTGCCCCTTTACACTGATGGTCCTTTCCACTGCTGCAGCTGATAGAGGAAGCCAGCGGATGACAAAAGCATTTACCTGCTATCACTTTCCTTAACAAGCTCTGTTCTGAGCTCTGCTCCTAAATTCAGCCCTGTATACAAAAGGCATCTGGTTCCCAAGCAAACAGCTCTACATAAATCTTCCTGCTCCTGGTTCTGCTTCTATCAGGTGATACTCAATGAAGAAGTCATACACTTGTAACTGTACAGCACTTTCCTTTGCTATCATGGGCTGGCAGTAATTTACTCAGGAGACCTAATTCTTCCTCCACTTTATCCCCTGCCTCTGTTCCACCAGTCAATTTGGATCCAGTTGGTTATGATGGTCAGCAGGTCCTGTGACTGCCCAGGGCATGTGGTCCACCAAAGATGGGTGATTTGGGAACCCTTCTCCCTGGTGAGATGGGATGATATAAGCTCTGTGTTGAGCACTGAAAGAAAGAACCACTAGAAGAGCCAGGCCTGAGGAAGAGTCTGAGCCAAACATCTCTGCGTGACTTCAGGCAAGCTGGGAGGAAAGCAAGGCTTGATGGCTGCACTATCCCTAACTGTATCCAGTGGCAATTTATTCTCTGCATATTCTGTGATGTTCCTCACTAGAGCTTTGGAAATGTCTCTCTGGTGACTTGCACACGTTGGGACCATCTGATGCCACAGCTGACCTGCTGAGACCACAGCTTACTGTGCTGCTCAGTGGCATCTCTGCTTCCCTGGACTCCCTTCTCTGTCTGTATCCACCTGTTTTCCATCCTGAAGTTGCATTACAGAAAAATTCATGGGTTGCAAGACATCTTTCTTCACTGTGCATACTGGTTAACAGGTGGGTGAATACAGCCAATTAAGTCCAAAACAAAACCAAGGCATGTTAGATGATAAATAAATGTCTTTATGACACATTTCAATAAATTAAGAAGCAAGTTTTAAAGTCCAAGTGGGTTTTTTTGCACCAGAAAACCCCCTAAGAATATTATTTTTGGCTTAGAAATCACCTAAAATTCAAGTTACAGGTATTACCATAAATACCGGGTCTTTATCTACTAGTGCTATAGAAGCAACAGTCTTGAAGACAGCATTGCTATGATACTTTGAGCTTGTATTTACTGTCTAGCAATTGCTGTTATAGACACACAATTGTAATTAAGTAATTTAATCTGCTACATATTCTGGATAGAATATGGCATTTGTTAGTCATTTAACAACCGTTAATGCTCTAGGTCATTATTCTCAAACTTGAGCTAAGCAGCCAGAGAAGAATGAAAACCTAACAGAAGTTCACATTAGTAAATGGGAAGGCAGCCGCGTCCAGATGTTCACATTGGCTGATCTGCTCTTGTTGCAGTCAGCAGACACAGAGACCCTGGTAAAAGGTAGGGTTCTACACTAAAGCAACAGGCAAATGATGAAAAATTTGAGCATTCCCCTTGAGCACCCTTAACTTGCACAAAAGTCACAGGGAAATGCCATTTCTCTGGCTACGGCTCAAAGAAAAGCCTAAACCAGACAAATTACATCCACAAAAGTCTTACATTTGCAACAACCCTTCTCAGATGCATTTCTGCACACTGCAAGCATTCTTGCAAATTACCTGCTCTTTGCATGAAAGAAACCTCATGAACACCTTTGAGATGCATCCTGAAGGGACTATTTATCCAGAAAGACTGGTCTCCTGGGAGCTGGGTGGGGGTGCACAGGGCAAGCCACAAAGCCTGGGGGCAAAAGCTCCCCCCACGTCCAGGTGACCGCTCACAGCGAATTAACATCAGTTCAAGTGCAGCAGACAAAACGAACTCCTCCCAGTTACCCAGAAGGTGGAAGAGGCTGCCACCACTGTTGATTGAATTTTTCCTTTACAAAGCAATTCTAAAGGTTATTTGGCCGAACAGGCAAAACTTTCTGTTTACTGAATAAAGGCCTACCTATCCACAGTTCACTTCCCAATCAGAACTCACCTGCCACCACTCAAAAAAAAAAAAAAAAAAAAAAAAAAAAAAAGTAATAATTTAAAAAATCCAAACAATTATCACCACTGATCTAAAAAAACCCAATAAAATCAAACATATCTTGTATTTTGCAATGGGTTCAGCATAAAAGATGTCCTGATTCAAAACAGTGCTTAGACACATGCATAAAACGCCTGGGAAAAGCCAAACAAAGCCAGTTTCTAAATGTCTTCATTTTTAGACCAAAATAGAAGTGGCAGAAAAAGGACAAGGCTAGTAGATTATAATTAAAAGCTGGCTGAAAAAGTGAACAGAAGGACTAACTGACCTGACTTGAGATTGGATTTGGGTCTTAATACCCTGATGAAGTTGCCAGCATTAGGTTACAAGAGAAATGCATTAAACTGTTTCAGGCTGAAGCACTAATACACAGAATATTTTGTAGTAACTACTCAGTAGAAGGCATCTCCAGGTTGACTGAAATGTATTCATACAAACCCCAAGAATTGCAAAATGCCTGCCAACTGCATTGAATTAGTTGTCAAAATGCTGCAGGAAAAGGCACAGGAAAGCTCAAATAAGGTAATAAGAAACATTCAAATTTTAGTGTCTGAAGGAATGAAAAACATCCTGGTAATATATTCGAAACTCTCCTTCACAAGCACAAATGATGTTACATACATTTCTATTTAACCTAAGAGGAGCAGAAATTGCCCTGCCAGCTGATCGGATTGTTTACAACCTGGTAAATGAGATGCACAACCCAGGAAACCTTTGTTCAGTAAGTTGCAGGGCAAGCTTAACCATGTGAGGGACAAAAGACCCGTTTTGAAGAGGTGATGTCAAAGGCACATTTTAGGCCTTCGTAGAAAATGCAAGGACGTTTCTCTGTGCATCGCCCGGCCCTGGCACAATGCGAGGAAGCCCCCGCGTCTGGGGGCTGTGTTAGCACGGGGAGCGGAGCAAACAGCGGGTGCGCCGCAGGAGGCTTTTCTCGCGTTACCCTGCCGGTGAGTCCAAAAGGTTCCCCACCGTCTTGGGTGTAAAAGCCCCAAACACGGCTGATTTTAAGCGAGAGGCCCCTGAGCTCTATTTTTCCTGCTAACGCGTCGCATCTCCCACTCATCCACTTGTCCAAGGCGAATTGCGGGAGCCGCTGGCGCAGCGGTGCCCTGCCCCCCTCCACCGCCCAAGGCCGCCCGGTCCCGCTGCGCCAGCGATGCGGGCTCCAGCAAAACCCACCCCGACCAAACCCGCAGCCGCTTACCAACATGGCACTTACGGTTCGCAAGAATAAACCATTCCTCAGCTTGCAAATCCCAAGCTGCAAGGGGGATCGGCTGTGCAACCACGGCAGGCATGGAAAAGGAAACCCCTCCTCCACAGATGCCCTATTTATTCGCTGCTTTAGCATCCAGCGTGGGGGGGAGGCTCGCCCGTTCTCCTCCCAGACCCCCGGAGCTGGGGAGACACTGTAGCTCTCCCCAGTTTTAACCCCTACGTTTTGGTTGGTATTTTACCTGGCAAACGGCCGCATCCCTCCTCAGAACAAAACCACGAGAGCTTTATTCTGACACAAGAGAATTAGCACGCAAAGAAGCGCACACAGAGCGGCTGCCCGCGGCTGGCGACAAAAAGGTTGCAGGCTGGAGGCTTCGGCATCCAAAAGGTAGATGCAGTGTTCACTTCTTGTGCAAAAGAGGGATTGGAGCCTCAGACCCATATGATTTGCATCAGCAGAGTCAAATTGAAATGAAATCAAAAAACCAAGAAAACGTACATCCACGCACAGGCACCACGCACACTGATATATCCTTATTTCCCCCGCTTTTCTTCTTTCTCGCCTTTACCATTATATCCCAGATATTTAAATACAAATTAAATCCCCCACACACTAACCTGTCCTTTCCTTAACCTTCCAGTGCAGGCAGAAGGCCTTCAGTGCAAGTAGCCTGTTACGCCGGACGACAAAATAATCCCTAATCTTCATTTATGATATTGTTTGTGGAAAAATACACTGTCATGATTTCTGTGTTATTACAAGCAGAGATCACGGGGTGGGAAAAAAAAGGCGGAAGTCAGAGAACCTTGGATTAAAGTCACTCCCCACCCAGCCAATATTGGGAAAAAAATAAAAAAGTTATGATAATCCCACAAAAAATGTAAAGAATGATTTTGAAATCTAAGTTTTTTTCAGTTTTCAGGTAATCTTCTGCAGTCCTGTATTGGCTTGCCAATAGCTCACCTTGAATATATGGCAGGATAAAAAGAGCCTGGGAAGACAACACACACCGAGAGAGGGCTTCAGATATTTGCACAGGTAAATTATGGCCAGTTACCTTGACAGTTTAACCTAATTACGGTCTGTGAAGGTTCAAAAATGGTAGGTCTGGGAAAATGGGGAAATAACCCTCCCATCTTGACAGCCAGACACTGGGAATGGTGACAGGGTACAGAAGACAAGGACTCTCCTTGCACCACCAGCTCCCCCTGCTCCCAGTACACATTGCATAACCAAAACAAACCCAATCATCCTTCCTGATACGATAATGACTCCTGTCACAGCTTTTGCACTGACGAGAAGCATAATCCCTAAAGGACAGGTAGCCTGGAGAACACGGAAAGAAAGCAGGCACTTCCTGAGTGGTATTTCAACCACTCTTTTTTTTTTTTCCCCACCAAAATAAATAGAAGAAAAATTTTACAGTGGTACTGCCACAAACCACTATAATTCTGCTGCACGTGGCTGTATTGTTTACCAGGGGGCCTCCCTTGCCATGCAATACTGATCTGCAGCAATTTAAAAAGACCTTTGAGCTTGGGAGTGCACCCACATTGACTGTGGGCTGCCCAGCCGCAACTGTGACAGGGTAAGACAGCACATCAACATGGGGTTCCTGACGATGTGCCCTGCCAAAGGGTAACAAAATGTGGCAGAAAATAAGTAAGAGGACCAGGTGAGAGGCAGTATGAGTTCACTCGCTCCCCATAACTACCAAGCTGGGGCCTGCTGCTGCCAGAGTGGCCACAGGGAGGAAGGGGAAGCACGGAGCAGTGGCTTTCTGGAGCTCCCCAATAAAACCTTTGTGGAGCCCCTGCACAGCACAAGGTGGGGGTCACTGGAGAGCTTCAACTCTTTCTCGTTTTACTGGAACCTGAGCAGTTTCAGGCAGTTTGGTGATTTCAGGCAGGCTATGCAAGTAACCAGCTGAAAACACCTTGAATCTCCCAAGTGCGATGTGGGAAGGAAGAGGCTGACTTTGGTTGTGGCAGTTTAAGATCCCTGGACCCTGCAATGAGAGCTGGCAGCTTGTGAACCCAGGGAAAAGACCTAGTTGTCAAGGATTCACATTTAAAAGAATAAGAAGGCACATTTGGCCTTACTAGCTTCCTTGTGTTTTCATGCTCACATTCATTTGAAGCCATTCCTGATACATACACAAAAAACGTGCCTTTCTCCACAAGGCTGAAAACATAGACCAGACTCACCAAATAAGAAAACACATCACAGTGTGTCCACAGCCAGAGCAGCTAAGAAATGGCCTCTCCCACAGCTTAGTGGCAGGGGAACAAGCTGCAGGATGTCCAGAGATACAGAAATGCAATGTTTGTTACTGTAGAGACTGGTTTGCAGAATCAAAACCGATGGAGGCAGACCCAAAACTGCAGGAAGCAGCCCCTGATGAAGCTGGTGGCTTTAATGAAGCCTCAAGCGCAATCCAAAAGCTTTGCACAACCCCAGGCAGCACAGACACCGTCCTGTGACATGTGGTGCCCTTCCAGTCTGCCAGCAGGCACTATGCAAACAGCAGCGCTGAAGGCAAACACCACCCCGCTGGGCTGGGAAGCAAGTGGTGGATGGGCCAGGGAGGGACACTGAGGAACACAGCTGTGCACAACAGCTCCTTGGCAATCCTTGCCAGTTAATGCACGGCCAGGGACTGCCACCCCAGGGCATGCCAGGGATGTAAATCCCACTCCACGGGTTTTTGGCTGTCTACCACCCATGTGCAGCCTGTGCACTCCTTCCACTCTTTCAGGCCTTCACTTGGGTGCATGCACAAGCATGCAGTGGTTTCTTCTGGCAGAGCGCTGCTACAAGGCTGGTGATGAGAGAACAAAAGTGAGAGATTTTGTGTCCATTTTTACAGTCAGCACAATCCTCCCTTTCTGCTTATTAGTATGTTTGTACTCCCCCTCTATCAACAGAGACTTCATCAGGAGAACCTCCCGCAGTAAGAGTATCTTCCCAGCTGAACAGAAATTCAATTGTTCTCCTTTCCAGGCATGCTAATGTCTTGATAGTTACTTTATCCCATGAGAATTAACATTTTGAGACTTCCAAACTTGCACCAAGCCACCGTCTGGCTGCAATGCATGTGGCAAAGCTTTTATCACCGCACGAGCTGAGCACAGGGATATAAAGAAAGTGTTAAATTCTGCAAGTGCAGCCATATGGCAAATCTGAGCTTGTCACCATGAACTAAGTGAATCACTTCAAGGACTAAATGGAGAGCTCACCTAATTTGCCCACCTGACCCAGGATGTTTACTGGTTTAAAAAGGTGAAATAAGCTATCAAGAGGAATGCTCTGTATTGATACATTGGCTTGGGGCTGGTTTGGTTTCATGCTGGTATCACACAGCAACACACTGCAGTACGGAAAAGATAAAATGTTACTCAGGTTTCAGGGTCAGCCACGGATACATTAGAAACCACAGAACTGAAATTGGCCATAAATCTCAATTAGACTCCTTTGTGGATACAGACCATAAAGTGCTTGTTTACTAGAAATATTCAGTGCCCAGAATGGAGGACTGATTTGAACACACAGCTATTCAATATACATCTTCTCCTCCTACTCAGTGCATGGCTATGAAGTTTATTTACTGCCCAAGTCTTGCTCTGCCATAAAGACATGGTGAGATTTGGTTCTTGACCCTATGACGGATGGCCACTGGGGACCAGGGAAGTGGTGCAGTGGGCTGTGTTTCACCCACAAGTATAAATAAAGGCAGAAGCTGGTTATGGGTTTAACAGAAAGTGCTTGAAGTCATAATACTTGTCAAAAAAAAAAGAGCTTCAAGCGGTCACAGATTCAGTACCCAAAAACTCAGAAAACTTCAGTTTACTTGCTGCAGCTATTGATCCTAAAAACTGGGAGTAAATCCACCTCCTTATTTCACAGAGGTGCTGGGAAAACAAGTTCCTACAAGCATTTTTTTCAGGAGCAAGGTATGATTGCCTCTCTGCCATGGTCGAAATTAATCGTTTCCCTCCAGGCAGCGTTTTCCTACCCAATTGCCTCAAACCTTCCAAGGCCCAACAGCAGTCCTAGCCTGAAGCATCTCCTCCATCCCTTTTATCTTCACCAAGAAATGAGGCAGTGCCCAATAAAAAGGGCTTTGCCTGGGTATGCTGCCAGGGCAGCAGTTGTGCAGTGCTGCAGTCTCTCTTCTGCCAGGCAGCAGTGGGTGCACAGCCCCCATACCATGTCCTACAGGATCCACCCCCCAGAGCCAACTCATCCCATCCACTGAACAAAACTAGTGATGGCAGATGTTTGAGATTGTGTGAGGATGTCTGGATTGCGAGGGCTTCATGCAACAGGGCCAGCACAAATTTACCCAGAACTCAACTTTCATGTGCTCTTTCAACATAGCTTAAATATGATTATTTTTTAAAAGTTTTTGCAAAAACTGAAAAGGAAGGAGACAGTCCATCAGCATGGGGCATCACAACCCATGCTCACAGGTCACCCATCTCGCCTCCAGCCCAAGGCTCCTTGCTTTGCTCCCTGTCCCATCAAGAGGCCCAATTTGCAGCACATCTGTGATCAGTAGAACTGCTGACTCCTCCCCATTGCCTGAGCTTAAGAGAGGCTACACAAAAGCACAGGAGGAGCCTCCTCTTGACTGCCCCAAAGCATACCTGTGAGTGAGGTGGAAACTTCAGACAACTAAAGTCTCATTTAATTCCTTCAGAATTCAAATTTCAGTGGTAAGCCACCACTATAGCAGCAATCTCAAAACAGAAAGTTGGAAGGTTTCAAACAGGTGGTTATTTATTACTGAGCAGCTGAGAACAGCTGAGCTGTGAGCCAAGCCCAAGCAAGATGGATGAAGTGAGGGAGATGTGCTACATCCATGCTGCAAAATGCTGCAATATACTGAACCTCTGTTAGTATTAAAATCGAGAAGATCAGCAGTGCCCACTGGGCTACCTGATAACTAACCTTGGACGACTGAGGGAACTGCTTAAAACTGTGTTTTGTCAGGTCCTTCCAGTTCACTACCCTGGTTCAGAGCACAAAGTTGGAAATCACAATTAGAAGCTGGCATGTTCCAGACCTTTTGGTATTCAGAACATAGGAGCAATCATAGAGCATCACACCAACTCCCCATTAGCTGCAATATCCACTTAGATATCCAGTACTGGGGGCTACCTTGATGCTCTAGGCAAATCTGCATTCATGTACCTCAAAGCACCATCATACACTTGTCTGAAGGTAAAGATTTAAGACATCCCAGGTAGACAAACGAGTGCTCTGTTGTCACAGACTACTTGAACAAAACTGCAAGATCTCTAATATCCCATCAGTTTTTTAGCATGTTCTCCTAAATATTACTAGAAATGTGCCATGTTTACCTCAGTTTTAAAATAGTGCATTTTAATCTGCATTTTAAAATTGCTACAATTCAAAATGGACATACAGCGGAACACAAATGATCATAAAAGTGCTTTAAAAGTGGCGTGTTACCATAGGATGAGGACAGAAAAAGTGCTGTTATAAAAATGAAGCTTTTTTTTCCTACACCAGATCAAACACAGACACCTTGATGCAACCATTGCAAGACTATCTGCAAAGTGTTAGATCTTCAGAAGGCAGCTTCTGCTTAATCATTCACGGCTCATGTGTCACCATTAATTCAGATATCATTCCTGATTAAGATCCAGCACACTTGGCACTACATTGTCACAGCACAACCACCTGCCTTATGCATCCCAAATGTTAACTGAGCAAGAGAGCGTCTGAGGGCCCAGTGAGGGGGGTTACAGGTGTAACAAAACCTTGGGAGAGAAGTTTAGACCAATACTAATTTGGTGTTAGCCTTATTCTTTCTGGATTACTAATAAACTCAGGCAGGCAGTGAGACCAGCCCAGCATCCTCCTCCCAAGCTGTTGTAGAAACTCAGAGATAATAGTGAAATGGGATCGTCTCGGTAAGGCTAATACTAAAATGATCATGATGTTCTTAACTCTGTCAAGTATAATAAAGATGTTTAATCCTTTAAGAAGAGGTAATTTCCTAGACTATGCAGGATTTTGTTTTAGTTTCAACTGATAGTGTTTTCCATTTCACCATCATGCAGAAGATCCTGAATTTAAAAAACAAACTCATGGTATGATCTTCCTGTTGTATTTAGGAAAGAGACTGAGTAAAGAAATAGCACTAATATTAAATGCTTTTGAATGTAAAAAAGGAACATTATAATTATATGAATCTGACTGTCTACAGAGACAGGTCAGAAATCTATTCCCAGTATCTGTGCATTCAGACATTGTGTAAAATAGAGGCTTATATTAAAACAGAAGGCTCTCCTAAAGAATCCAAATGAACTCTTACCATATTGCCTTAAAATGAAGTTAAAATTCAACACTTGAACACAGAAATCACTTTGACTCTTTACATAGCTCCCATGATTAAAATTATATTTTATACAAATTCTTACACCATGTCCTCTATTATTAGACAAATTGAGACATTTGGTTTTGTAACACAGCAACAAGTCAGAATGAAAAAGCATTAACTTCAGTTTAATTTGACTCTCAACAATACATTTCAACAAAACTGAAAAGTATGTCAGTCTGTTTCTGATAGTTAAGGACACTAGCCTCTGATTTTTACCTCATATAAAATGTTGAAAACAATTCTCTTACCGTGCTCCAATGACATCAAAGAGATGCTGCCAGCGATCATTGATTTTGTTGAGTTTATCATCTATTTCTGCAACTCTGCTCTTGTTGCTAGCCTTGATTAACTGATCACCCATTTGTTTCAAGTGAAGCTTATTTTCACTGAAGAGGTTTATTTCTTCCATGCAATCCTGATAAACATAAACAAACATTGCTTAATTCCTAGGCAAAACAAAACAACAAAACTATCTGTTTCTTTTCCCACATGTGTGATGTGAAGTCAGGTTTGGCTTGATGGTTGAGGTTTCTACATCAGCATGTAACAAAATGTTTCACTTAAAACAAAAACCCCTCGATGGAAAAGCAGTCTCACAATAAAGCCACTAAAAATAAGCAGCTTAAAGACTTTCAAGTGCCAGGAGTAAGTAGTCCTTAAGAATAGCAGTTTAAAGTTCTAATTTTGTCTCTGCTTTCCTGATTTTTCAATCAAGCTACCTCAAAAGAACCCAAATTCAAGTCTAGGATGGTTTTATTTTGTTGGTATTCTTACCTAGAGGGGATCTGGGATTAGATATCGAGACCTTTAAACTATGGGGAGGAACACTGTAGCAAAATAATGGTCCTGTTTAAAATCAAGCTAATATAAAAGTATTAGAAAGAACTAACTGCATGGACTAGCAAGGAGAAGGGGCAGAATTAGGTTTTATTTTTGGTTGTGGTAACTTCTTGTTTGCCTTGCATAAAACCTACCCCATTCTTCAATCTCTTCTTTGCCCTCTGACTACCAGCTTTATAACCGCTGACATGGGTGGAGGTGGTGAGAGCAGTGAGATGCTCCCAGGAAGCTGCTGATGACCAGCCTAGAATAAGCTCTGAGCGAGTGCTGTATGTGCACATGTGCCCAACAACCCAGAACCCCCGACCCCCCCGCAATTCCCATACCTCACACTCCATTGCTTAAATGCAGTCACGTTTTACATTATGCTCCAAGTCTGAACATCACTAAGGTAAGAGCTGAGGCTAGAAAAGCTCATTTTCTCACAAAAGCCTGTATATGCTGGTTTTATATCACGTATCACTTTTGAGAGGCAAAGAAGAAATGAGCAATGGTTTCTCTATAACGAGCTATCAGACAATTGAAGAAAAGTGGTGCTACTACTTACCTTCTGCAATTTGTCTATCATGTCCTCAATGCTAACATCTGCAGTCTGCAACACTTTGCTTTCCATCTGTACCAGCCAGGAGCACAGCTCCTTATTCTTTTCGTTGAACACAATCCAGGCATTGAGCCTGTCCTCGATCTCCTGCTTACGCAGAGACACCTATGGATAAGCACACACGTTAGCTGCTGGCAACATCCTTCTCAGGAAGGAAACCAGCAATTATGAGCCTTCTAATTTCTAGTCTGCATTCGATCATATTTCATTTTGCAGGAGCAGTTATGAAGCATCTCTAGCTTTCTCTTCAAAGCCAGAAAGCAGATTGTTATTACATCTTATTTTGGATAGCAGGGCCAAAAGTTGACTAGCAAACACCAGATTCTCTCCCTCAGAAGAATTAAACTGAGTGACAGCTTTATAAATAATGAGCTTATATAACAATTTAAATATTACCCAGTGAAAACCTGAAAATGCCAAAGAAGGAATATAAACTGTTTAGTACCGTCTCATATATAACACAAGAAAAATAACACCTAGGTAAGTTCTCATTTTTCTGCAACTGTAAAAGAAACTTTGCAACTACTGACTGCAATTATTTTATCTCTATAAAAACCTCCCTCTTTTCTTTCCACTTGCTCACCAGTTCTAAAAAAAAAAAAAAAAAAAAATCATCATCAAGAATCTATCCTTTTCATCAAAAACTATGTTTTTGTTTTTTTTTTTTCCTCAAAATTACATTTGCCAGGCCAGATAAACAAATTGTCTAGACAGAAAAATTAAGGTCTGATGCTGCCTGAACCAGCAAAGCTAGTATCACTGCTCCAGTATCTCAAAAAGAAGCAGGGTCACTCTTTTACTAGTTAATAGTACTTACTTTTAGTACTTAACCACTTTCATGGATTCCTGTACTAAGATATATGGCAGAAAGGAAGTAAAAAATGGTACAAGTTCTACTAAAACAAACCAAGACAAACAACTCCTCACCAATCAACTTTGTGTAAAGACTGAGCATAATAACATTTTTCTTGTCTTGGATGTGAATGGCCAGTCTAAATATCACCCCATGGCAGGAAACATTCCCTCTTCACGTCTCACATGCACCTTATACAGCATAAGAATCTGCAAAATCCATTACTGATTCTCCTAATCTCTAACACTATTCTGTACCTCAGAGTGAAGTTTAAGTGTGTAGTGTGGAAGCAAGACCAGCTGCACGTAACACCAGGATCAAAATAGGAGGCACCAATTGATCTGCCATGAAATTGCTTTCATTGTTTAAATTCTGACTTTTTAAGGAAGGGATGGGAAGGTGAAAATAATTTCTAAATCTTCCATGCTGATCTAAGCAAAGAGATGAGGCCAAAAGCACTGCCTTGGGACACAGGGAAGCAATTTCCAAACTTCTCAATGGGAGGAAGTTTTCTGGAAACCCCAGGGACTTCAGAAAGTCTCCCTAAGAGGCCTTCTGCTCTGGGATGCTTCCTCTTACCCTCAACTGCAAAAGTATGAAGGGTAAATCCCTCATCCTTCCTCTATCACTTGCAGCATCTCCTCTGTGTGGAGACAAGTTAACTTGGTCAGTGGAAGAGACCAGCATGTCAGCAAAACCATCATTAAATCCTGAAATGATCCTGACTCCATTTTTGACTCTGTTTTGCACAGGGCAAGGCAGGGTTTTAAGAGCAGGAAACACCTTTTAGCTGGCTAAGCAATACGGATTGCGGGTAAAACAGGAATGAGCCAAAAAATCCTAGACAAGCTTCTAAGAACATGAACCCTTCATGCCAATGCTTTGAGCACTTTCGCCTCGGACCAGCTGTTCCGGTATCAGCCCCACTTTGCATCTACAGCATGATGCAGGAGCCATCTAAGCATTTCCAAGAGAGGCTAAGAGAATATCAAGGCACAGGCCCAACCTGACGCTTGTGCTCATTAGGACAGGATACTTGTTGATAGGAATAGTTAAATCTTTGACCTACATGTACCTTGCAAGGGCAGCTATGTAAACGCTAATCCCTTGAGTGCATCTGCTCACTAAGTGTGTTTGTGTCCCTGCCAGTCCGGCACAGGCATCTGGCTGCCCCTCTCCCATGGCCATGACAGCTGCAGCCGCATCTCGCTCTTAACAGGCTTTCAGCTCTCTGCATTCATACTGCAGATTTTTCTTCACACAGTACATCTTGACTCCTCTAATTTGTTAGCCAAAACAAAGCTGTCATGCTAGCAGCAGAACTGATAAAAGTCTACTTTCCTACCCCCATGTCCAGCACTGAGCATCAGGGCAGGCTCTCCGGAAGCTCATTAAGGCTGTGTAAACATTTTGGTACATCCCTCGGCTGCATTCCTGGATAGATTCCTCCCACTACAGATTTCTGTGTGCCTAATAATCACATTAATGTCACCCCTTTCTTCTCTCTAAGATAGACTGAACGAAACGTTGCTCCATCAGGAAATGAAAATGGAAATTCTGAATAAAATCTAAACTTGAATTACTACAGGAAATTTCTACTTGGATAGACTGTAGCACGGCACATACAAAAGATAGCTTAATTTCCAGGGCTGTTCACCACAGTTGAAACAGCAGGCATCAGCAGTTCATCAAAAAAGGAAAAACAACAAAGTTCTCTCATTTATAGGCTTAACTACAGATTTCCATTAGGAAAATGGTTCAGGCATTTTGATTTAAAAATAATTTCTCAGGAGGGGGAAGGGTGTCTCTGGAATTATTTCCAGAGTTCAGAAACAATAACAGAGAAAACACTGGTTCCAGATCAACCATCCAATGTAAGGCAAAGATGCTAACTTATTCCTTGTTGCAATGCAAAAAATAAACCCAAATAACTATTTCATCACACCAAAGTTTGTGAAATAAGCATAGCTATTCATTACTCTGGCAATATTCCCAAGATTGCTTCACCTTTGCCTGAGTAAGGCTTAGACACGAAATACTACCTCACTTCCATACTACTTTACAAGCTACAAAAGAAAAGCTATTGACTTGTGAGTAAAGAGAGGGAAGAGTTTGGCTTGCTGGTATGTAGAGCCATCCAGAGTAATTCAAGACCCCGAAGTATTTTACTTTTCCCAATCCTGTTAACAGAGCAAAGTAAACACACATTCAAACTGCATAATAACCTAATAAATCAAGTTCATGTGACTTTGTTGGTAAATGCTCTGCAACAATTTTACATGCAGCACTAAATTAAGCGGAATATAGCAACAAGCCACAAAGGATGCAAATGTTTCACAGTATTTTACTGCTACAGAAAAGACAAGTAAGTTTGCAATGTGTTTAAACCCAAGGAGTCACTATTTAAACACATTTAAGTTTTCTTTATAATTTCTCCTGGCATTTTTTTTTTTACATCAGATTGCAAAGACCTCCCCTTTCCTTTGCCTGCTTCATGCCCTCAGGCATTTCCTGTGTTTATCCCTCTACACCCCCCTCCCCGGCACCCCTTTGGCAGCCCAGAACAAAGCCACCTATTTCAATAAACAGCTGTATTTGAGCTTTGTGAAATTCAGACACTCACTAGTTACAAAGGGTTTGCAAGAAAAAAAAAAAAAAAAAAAAAAAAAAAAAAATCACAGCAGTCTGTGTCCAGGAAACAAAGGACAAACTTCAGCCCGGGTCAGCTGCACCGGGAGAAGCCCCATCCCCACCCAAGTCTGCAAGAAGTGAGCCAACGCCAAGAGAAACCCCGTCCGTTAACCCACCCCCCCTTCTCTGCCAGGCCCTATGACTGCCCCGCTATAAACCCCCAGGGGAGGTGCAAGACTTACTCGCAAGCAGAGCTCTTCCCACTGCTTGTGCAAATGTTCAACCTGCTCCTTGAGCACCATCATGTCCTCGGTGAGGATGCAGTGAGCCAGCTCCACGTTCATGGCCCGCAGCTCCTTCATGTTGCGGGCCCACTCTGCCAGCGACTGCTCCAGCTCCTGCATGGAAACGCACCCACAACAAGCCTTGGCACTAAGCTCCTCTGGTTTCCAAACCTGCTCGTTAATCCCTGCCTGGCCTGCGGGGGAGGAGAGGAGGGGACTGTGCAGCCGCCCGTGCGGCGCTGCCCGGCGGGGTGCCCGCGGAGG
>NW_020799101.1:7601438-7766556 GCF_003259725.1 Athene cunicularia
CCCTCGCAGCAGCCCAAAGCGCCCGAACGCTGCCCGAGTCCTGGAGCAACCCGTGGCTCTAGGACAGCCTTTGGGGTTCCCTCAGCCAGGAAGGAACGGGGCCACTTCTTCGGGTTTTCTTTTTTTTTTTTTTGGTTATTATTATTTTGGTCAAGTTGCTCTCCACCTGCATTTGTTCCAATTTCAGGTTATTTATTTAAATGCTAAAAAAATAAAATTGGTTCCTTTCTCTAATGAGTTCAAAGGCACTTCATCAGATTTGTCAGAAACGTGGAGCTTTTAAGCTGCTTATACGCTGAAATACGCTCTCTCTCTTCTGCTTTACTCCCCAGACTCCCCTTTCCCTTTATAACAAGGTTATGCATTTTCCTTATCAGTGTTAAAGCTGTCACCTGAAAGGCAGAGACACGACTGCATGCAGCTGGGAAACAACGCTACACACAAGGCACTAGGTCCCATTTTGCAATGCAGTTGCTGGGAAGTGTCACTGGCGCATCTAATACAAAAAGCTCTTACAGAGGATCCCATTTGTCTCATTTTAAAGAGAAAAAAAATTGTGTATGTGTCAGAAGCGTGCTAGGTCCAAGCCCTGTGAGCATTTTCACAGGTCTTTTCATGCTGCCAGTTCATCTAAATCATAAAAATAATAATCTGATTGGCTTCAACACTGGAATTAAAAAAACAAACCCTAGACTAAAATTTACCTGAGCTCACAACAAATTACTCTGTATAAATGTGAACACATGCATTATGTTTCTTAACAAGGATCAAATCCCTGCATTAATGGAGCTAATGATGGAACTATGCTGGCCTCATATAAAGTGCAGGCCTGAGAAAAACAGCTTTATTCCATTGAAGAGCGAAATGCAGGGAGAGAAAAGGAGGTCCCTTCTCCCCCATGCCATTTTGATCCTTTATTTTATTTTACTGTGACACCCAAGAGCAGCAACTGCACTGGCACTGTCTGACACTGATGCCTCTGTGGATGAATTTCTCTTACTGGAGTAAGAGGCAGAGCTGTGTGCTGCCATCTCACAAATAATTCAGGGATGCAGCAAGACTGCTGCCGTGGGAAAAGCAGCCAGCACTCACAAAGAGGATTTCAGACCGCTGATAATGAGTTCAAAGCCTTGGCTTGTTAATAAGCTTATTTATTCCCACTACATAGGTCAACAATTCATTTCATAAAAGGATGATGAAAGACTGACCAGTCCAGACAAAATGTCTCCTATCCCTTGGAAATGCTTTCCTTGCCATTTAATTTTCATGGTGCATTATGGGCTGCAAGGGCTTTTGCCACTCCCTTACTCTTCATTTTCCTTCTCTTTAATTATTCTCAGATCCTGCAGGTACACATGATGTTTTTTTTGACTTACAAGGTCTCCTGCCTGAGGAACTCCCTGTCCAAAATGGATTGAAAAATAAAAAGGGAGATTTAGCCATTAGGATAGCAGCCAATTGAACTGAGACCAGGGAGTTTTTTCCCTTTTGTCTGAGGAACTGCTTATTTTATAAATTCAGACTGTGGAAAGGGAGCAGAGGAGCAGAAGCAGAAAAAAAAAAAATCCAACTACTACTCTTGTAATCTTCTAGGTCAGCTGGATTTGGCAGATTGTCAGCAATCAGGATGGTATAAAGGAGAGAAATTCAGTGTCACTGAAGAGCAACTAAGAGGAAAAAGTAATTTTACAGGGATCAGGTGTTGTGCAAAGACTACATCTATTTAAATACAATATGGCTGTTCAATACCTTAATGTGTTCCTTGGCTTTGTAGAGCTCTTCATGTTCAACTGGAAGTGGATCTTTTACCTTCTCCTTCAGTTCTTGCAGTGTGCTTTCTAATTCTTTGGTCTGCTTTTCACAGCAGTCCCAACTCTGCTCAGGGAGACCCAAGGAAGTTATAAAAAGTTAAGATACTTTATCATGATGTATTGTACCATATGGATATGTTACAAAATAGCCTCTTCAACCCACTGAAATTAATAATCATGCGCTCTGCTTATTTGGATTTGCTTTTTAAGACACTGTACCACCCACAAGAATTTGCATAGATTTACAGAACAACTTGCACCCTTTCTTGTATTTAAGGTTTGTCTTACAGAGCATTTCTGCTAATTTTGTCTTCTCCAACCTGAGAGGCTTTTAGCATATTTTTTGGATTGCGGATTGTATCCATGACAGTATTCAATTTTAAGACACACCTATGTGCTGTCTAGCCATGAAAGCAAATTTATTGCTCTAAGGAAATAAATATAACCTACCCTTTTGTTCAGAGGTGCAACAACAGGAGGAGCAACAAGTCATGCTACTCCCTCTAAGCTAAATTTTAGCTCAGGCTTCACAGCCTGAACCAGGAGAGAGCTCCAGGCCACAGGGAGCATGAAAACAGAGCAGGAACACCCATTCTAGCAACAAATGGATGCCAACCCCCTTCTCCTCTGGAGAATCAGGGGACCGCAGTTTTAGCTTATCACAAGCGCTGATGACACATGACAGGCACTTCCCTCAGAGCCCCTCTGCAGTGAGCAGTAGCTCAACATTTGCCTTGTTGCTACAGAGCCCAGCCCTGGCGACAGTGGGGCAGGGAAGATATTGAGGCCCAATGCCAGAGAAGCAGGTGCTGCTCCTCCCTGGGGAAGGCATCATCTACCTGTAGGGTGCTGTTGAGCTGCATCTTCTTCTTCTCCAGCTGGACCTGTGTGTCCCCCCAACTCTGCTGTAACTGGCTGAGCTCCTCCTGGAGAACAGCGCTGGTCTCGGGATCAGAGACGCTGCGCAACTTCTCCCCAACATCGATGATTAAGGAGTACATCGCTTGCCACCTCTGAAGAATCACTGTCTTACTCTTTAAAACAAAACAAAACAAAAATCAAGTTTCTAAGCTTTCTTAGCAAGCTTTAGACACGCATTCCTGGCATTTCACTTGGAAAGAAGTGAAGACTCGTAAAGCGAGTTTCAAGGCACTAGTTTGTTCATGTTCACAAAAGAGTAATAATAGATTTTCTGCTATTTGCTTTTTTAATTTCAGAAAAATCAGATTCTTTCTGATGTTCCGATCTATAAAACTCTACAATAGTTTTTCACAGACTGAATCTGTAGGGTGAAAGTTCGGCAGTTAGAAAAAGATGGAAATTCAGTTGTCTGAGTTAGAATGAAAAAACAGTTTAAGTTCTGTTAGCACCTCTAGCATCAACAACTAAGGCAAATTTTTCAGTGATAACAGCTCCGTTAATCATGACATACTCCAAGTGAAGTAAGCCATCAATATCAATTTGCCTACAACACAAATTTCTCTAGAACACAAGCAAATACAATTGATGTTTCTTTCTGTAAAACAACAGCAGAAGAGAAAAGCAATTTGGAGTAGGAGGGAGAAGACTTTCTGGCTTTTCTCACTAAGGAAAAGCATGAGCGCTAACTTGTAAAATCTACTGAAAATCATCTTTACACAGCAGGTAAAAATAAAGATGAAATAAACAGGGCAAATGCCAAATGGAATACTGGTAATGTGTTAATCTTCGACCATGCAAATGGCATTTAATAATGTATTTTTGAAAGGTTTTTGATTGCCTTAAGCAACCATGAAGTTCGCTACTCGTTTTTACTTTCTTATAAAACAAAGAGGTGCATAATTATTAAATGGAAAACCAAGATATCCCAAATTAAGAAAGGAAAATATTTTTTTCCACTGCATGTGAAATGCAGAACTCGCAGCCGTGAAGAACTGCTGCCCAGGTCTGTGCATGTTGGAGTGGTGGCTCCAAGGACAGACCCCCTTGCAAGTGCTTTATCTTCTGCTCCTGGCACCTCCTGCCCCTCGCTGCCTACACAGGACCCATATGGCCTGTCTTGCCACATATGTGCCTGCTTCCTTCAGGCAAACTGCAAGGCCTGTATTCAGCAGCTGTGTCAGTAAGATGCACACAGACCTACAGGGTACCTCTTGACCAGGGTTTCTGCCAAATCTCCCTGGCACCCTGCATTTCTGTGTTCTTATCAGTAATATTTTTAAAGCGTACAAAGCTACTAAATGACAATATTGACCAGGAAGTTTCCTAGTATAATGAGCCTTTCACAATGTCACCGTTTTCTCATTTATGTTCAGCTTTAAGAAAAAGTGTCAGCAATTGGTTTTCCCAAGCATGTGATTTTAAAGCTTTTAACCTTACTGGACAGAATTTGTTTCAGTCTGAGAAAAAAAGCACAGATTTTAATTTATGATAAATAAATACACAGTACCTTGAAATCATGAATTAGATTTCTAAGCTGGTAAATGCTATAGCAGTCCTGGCTCTTCACAGCTATGAGGAAGCTGTTTATATCAGCAAGAAATCTGGTGAGACTCCGCAGGGAACTCCTGAAGAGCTGCCATTGGCTCACAAGTCCATCGATATCTTTCTTCCTCTGCTGAACCATCCGGATAACATTCTGCCACTGCTCTTTCAGCAGTGTGAGCTTGGAAATAAACTCTGTTCTGAAAATGGCAAGTGTTGAGTGTTAATAAATTTTGAACTCAAGGCTGCATTTTACAATAATTGTGATAGATTTCCATTTGTGACATTGTATACCAATTACAATACCCAACTATGCAAAAAGCTCTATGCAGCCCTAAGCTCAGCCCTGCTCTCTGTATTCCATCTGTTAAGCAGTCAAAAAAAGCTTTTATGTGATACGAGAATGGATAATACAAGTCATTGTTGCTATTGTGATATGGCATCATATAGTACAGCAATCACAGAAAGAATATGCACTAAACACTTCTCTGAAGAACAAGGAGGACTAAGGTCAATGCAAGTGTGACAAGGTCTCTGATTATGCTGCAAAATTGATCGGTGCTTTTACCAGGCTGTAAGTGGGAGTTCAACCATCATCGTATTCTACAGCAGTGAGACCTAACTGCAAAGTGAAAAGGTTCTGTGTTGTTATTGAACCCACTCAAGCTGTTTTTGGCCTCTTCTACAAAGTGGTTAGATGACCCAGCAGATCTAGTTGGAGTGATTAAGACAACTCCCATCTATCAATTCTGCTCCTCTGCAGGAGGCCACAGCCGCCAGATTAACTCAAACAAACACTTGCATTTGTGGAGCTAGTTTCAACACAAAAATGTAGCAGATTTGCTTAGTTTAGCCCTGTCTTACTCAGAAGCTTTAAGCTAAGCTGTGGACTTCATACTGAATTGGCTGAGGAGAGGACACACACTATCCTGCCACCTCTCTGGAAGCTGCAAAAAGTGGCAGAGAGCGGCAATGTGTTCACAGAAGAAACGCCTGAGGCAGTTGAACCTCTGCTCACAAATATTACTTCCTGCTTCTCACTCTACACTAAGAGACAAGTTTAAGATCATAGTGATAAAAACACCAGGATTAGCTACCATATGTTTGGGTTGCATGGCCAATGACTCAATGCCCTGTCATGTATGCCAGGGGCAAGGTGGATACTTGAAAAAGTAGAGAGGGCTAGGAAGAGAGAAATGATCCTTCATATGCATCATCCTCGTTACCCTCTTTAAGAAGGTAGCTTCTCAACCACAGTTACAGTTTCAACAACTGCAGGGTAGAAGTAGACAAGGAAGCCTCCTGTTCAGAAGCAATTATTTTTGTTAGGCAGAACATCCAGTTACTATCCAAAATGCAGTCCGGCCAGAGCACCTCTTTCTCACAGCACCTTCTCACACTTCTGCAGAATGTGCCAACGGGTTATTTAAAGAGTGAACTTAGTCAAGAATTTGGGTTTATGTCCTCATGAGAGCAAATATTCAATACCAACTCCAAGGAAGAGAGCCTATTCACTGAATTACCAAGATCTTAGGGAGAAAACAAATAGATTACCTTTTCTCTGCTTCTCCAGATTCCAAAGAGAGTAGAACTTTTGCTATGATAGAATTAAATGTCTGCTGATTTATGGAAATCTCAGTTTGCAGCATCTGAAAATACCGTAAGAACAAGTTTTTACTATTCAGTGAACCTCCTTTTCTATGAAAGATGGTTCTGCTCCTCTAGAGTGACAGCATTTACTTAAATCTAAATGCTGAAATGCTGAAATTATTTTCAAGTGCTAGTGCCAAATGCATCCTAAAAGATTCCACACTTTTTGGATACCAGGAGGAATTTGCACATTTGTGATAGCAGAACCCACCAGGAGCTGTATGTTACAGGTAGTCTGAAGCCTAAAGTTTGCTGGACTCATTCATGAGAAATGCAATCTAAACAGAAACCTACAGAAAAGGTATAAAAGGTGAATTTATTGTTTATAATAACTAGCAAAAGTTTATTCTAGAAATAATTTCATTGCAATGAATGATTTATTTGGAGAGGTCTAAGAGAGAAAATAAATTTCTATGGACCCTAATGGGTACCACTAACATGCAGAGACTTAACACGCCATGGAATTAGCACAATACTTTGGGGAGTGTGAAGCTGTGGTCCACTGTGGCAGCACAAAGCTCACCCTAACAGTTTATGATGTTTAGCATTTACCACATGATGTTTTCTTCTGTAGTTTGGTTGGTTTTCCATCCTCTTGCCACTAGGACAAAGTCTATAGATAGGACACTTTGCTTAGAAGTGCATCCACATGCTACTGCTAGCATGAAATAAATGTTCTCCCCTGAGTGGATACTGTCGTACACGTATGAGACACTACATAACAAACAGCAAGTGCTTCGAAAAGTGCCAGGGAAACAGATTTGCACCAAAATCTAACAATTTTGGTCAAAACATAAATATGCTGTGAAAACTTTTTGGTTTAAAACACAGTTTTTCTTCCAGAAACTGTTAAGGTTCCTGCCAGATCACCAGCAAACTGCCTAGCTAGTTGCCGTAGGCCTCAGTGCTCTGGGACAGGCAGACAGACAAATAACCTCAGGATTGGAGAAATCCAGGACTTCCATGACACAACACTTGAGGATGCACTCCTAAAGGTCTGATCTCTGCAAAAAGGTATCCATCCGTTTTGGAAAAAGATTTTCACATTTCAGAGTTTTCCTCTGAATAAGTAAAAGGACACATTTCAAGAGTGAAATGCTCTGTAAAACTCTGCCCAGATCTAATTTCAAAAGGCATAGACTTTTCTAGTGATTTACCGCTCCCTTTCAAGAAGATGCTTCAATTTATAGAGTCAGCTTTACCTCATATACTCTCTGTTGCTCTTGCAGTTTTTCAAACTGTCCTGGAATATTTGTTTTTAAGGCCTCTTTCATTTTTTCTAGGAATTTCATCCAATTTTCACATTTCTGAAAGAATTTCTTTTCATCATTTTGAGTCCCCTCAAGCATACTGCAAAACAAAAGAAATAATCAGAAATTATTGTGTTGGTCGTTGTTTTTCTGGATACACTTGCATATGGTCTAATGTGGTGGTGAGTAATACGAACGTAATAGGGTTTTGCTTGGCAGTTTCCTGCCTTCTTCACCTATGAATATCCAGATTTTTGCTTCAAGTGACTTGGAATACAAATAGCTACTGAATAATCAAATAAATTGAAAGGGCAGGAAGTCAACTTGGAAAGGCCCTGAGAAAGCTGAGAACAGATTACACGACTTCCCATGCTTCAGTTTGGTTTTGATTTTCCCCACAGAAATGGAAATGGTTAGTAGTGACTTTGTGTTTGCATTTCAGACCTGCAGCGTTCCAGAGCAGCTGCTGTCTTCTGGCTCCACTGCCGAGTCAGGCTCTGCATTTTCTGCAGAGTGAAATCACTGAGTGGCAACTTAATGCTTGCTTCATTCAAACTCTCTATGCTTGGAGAAAGTGCAGCAAGGTCCAGTGTGTGATTCTGGAATTAAAAAAATAAATTAGTTGCAAATACTGCCTTTTTTTCATTTCAAAGAAATACAGAAGCCTCTTCTGTAGAAAGCATCTGCATGTTATGCATCCAAAGTGCTAACTCAAAACCTCCCAACATTTCTGTATTAACTTCAAAGAACATAGGAAACAAAAAAGTCGCAATTCCCTTACACAAGGCCCATTTTTCCAAAAATACCAAACAGATACTCAAGAGCTGGTACCTGCAGATTTACTTTGTACCCTACATTGAGGCCAACAGGGTGGCTCCAGAGCAAAGCTAGGGAAAAAGATCTCCCATCAACCTCAAATCTATCTTTTCCTCCCCTCCATGCAGACATTCAGCCTGCAATACATATCTAGAGTTTTTATGAACTTAAATCATTGCTTTTTTGTGTTTTGGATGAGATTATAGTTACTCTGATGGAAGTGCTATAACTACAATACTTAGGTCTCAAAAAGTTTCTTGAAGTAAGCAGGAACTAGAATCATACAGACACTTAAATCCTGAGCAGAATCTTTTTGCACTTGGGAATCCAAACATACCATGAGCAATTCTAAGTTGTCTGTTTCTCCCTCTAGACAGAGGCTGTCAAAGGCATCCGTGCAATTCTTGACATGACCTTCCAGTGTTTCAAGGCAGTTCTTGAAATCCTCCAGTTGTGAAAGATTGAACTAAGGTGAATATTGCATATTTATATTAATTCTTATTTAATACACATTTTCAGTATACAAAAAGGAGCAATAAGCAGTATTGTCAGGCAAACAAATGGATGTTAAATCCAAAGTCAATGTACTTATAACTCACTTACTGAACTTCTTCCATTTTTGCACTGGATAAGGGGAAAATATAAGCCAAAGCAGAGGGCAAGAAACTGAATCTCTAAATCCTGAGAGATTCATGTGTACCTTGAAGGAATAGGTGCATCTGCAATACCTTTTTGTAGCTTTGGGCTGTTTGATTTATTGTGAAATTGGCAATTTATTGTGAAATTAGCTTATCAGAGGAAAGAAACTTGTGAAAATGAGCTTCCTTTGAGCTGCACACAAGGCCTGCTCCCATGTATCTACAGCCAAGGCTGTACAGCTTATGTGAGCTCTGTGGAGAGAACTAAGTAGGGCTGGAATTCAACTGTTTTATTCACTAGGTTGGTTTCTTTAGGCCAGGGAGAAGAGCACCAGGAAAGCTTTTTCTTTATTGCAAGAATTAAGCTCCACATCTCTAATAACAATAAAACAGCAACATTTTTATAAGGAATGAATGGCCAAAATTGGTGTGGGGAGAGAGACAGTTCTGTGGTAATACTACAGGGTTACACAAGAGAAAATAACTACCCAGAAATTAAATTCTTCATGGGGTGAGAAGTATGGGAATATGAGAAATCTGTTATCTTCACAAAGATATCTGGCTTCCAGCCACTGAACTGTGCTGGTAGATGAAGTCATACATAGAGTTGGCTGAAAATTTCTTGATGAATTTGGGTTTACATTAGAACAGAACAATTCATTGAAACCGGACTTTTTCACAGCAACAGACTAGTTTTACATCAGTAAATGTACAGCAGTACATTTGCTTGGAAGTTTTGTCAGGAATACTGGTGCGGGGGGAAGTCAATCCCACAGCACTCCTGTGAGCAGAGCATCATACGGGGAAACCTGGATTCAGGTCCCTCCCTACTCTGCCTGAACAGGGCTGTGAATCTGGTCTTCAAAACTGCATCCAATGAGCACAGTTTTCTGTTTGTTTTAGGACGTTGTGTGCACTCTTATCAAAGTAAATGGAGCCCTCAGGTTTTTTCCAAGGCATAGCTGAGAAAATTTACAACCTACTTTGAAGGTCATAGAATAAAAATACCTTTCCTAACCATTAATCATCTGAGGGTCCCATACTGCTTGACTGGAATAGGTCCACTTACAAAGGCTTGTTAGAGCAACACAAGCAGGTAAGAAGTGTGAAACCCTTCCTTCAGCTGTCCCTCTGGCTTCATGTATTATTTCTTTACATAGTTGATCATACTGTCGAGTTTTATTTTATTGAAATTTTATTTCAGTAGAACTACAGGGCTCTAGTGAAGAAGTTATCTCACACTGACAAACAATTTAATATTCAAAAAAATACCTCAAACTCATCTAACTTCCTCTGCAACATCTTTTCCAAATAGGATGCTCTCTGGAGTGGCTGCAGCTTCTCCAACAGAATGGCTTGTGCAGCTGTCCCAGCCTGCTGTTTTATCCTATCAGCCAACAAAGACATCTGGGTATGGCATCCTGCTATGTTTTGAAGGCTATGCTGTAAATTCTGATGAGAGAAGGGAAAAGAAAAAAAAAAAGTCAGCAAATGAATCAGATCGTCATTCATGTGCCACTTTCATTTAGTATCTTTTGTTGCTGTAACTAAGCTCTTTTTGTTGATCTCCTCTGGGAGCCAAATTCAGTTATGGTGAAAGCTTCAGTCTTTTACTCAGAGGATAATGGGAACTGCATCCATTGACTCCACTGCTGGGAAAGGCACAGTTCAAAGTTCAGTGGAACACCGGTGACTTCAGGCAGTGAGATACTACTGCTACAGAGGAGATTAGAGAGAGAAATCAGAATATCCCTCTCTACAGAATGGATTTACACTAGCAGATGGAGAAATGGGCCCATGCTGCCAATGAGAAATGCTGTTATGTTACAAACATACCAGTACTTTGGATCCCTTAGTGACTGAGGACTATGGTTTTGGTTTTATTTGTTCCCCTTTACTACAGTCATGATGCTATAAAATTAAACTCCAAAGGCAGTATAAGAACAAAGGGAGTCATTTTAACTCATTGAATGTATCTGATTATTCTTTTGACCTGGACAACTGTCATTTACTTTTTGCTGTGAAACCCCCTGGAACTTGTCACTGTATATAGTCTCTTCTGTGGGTGATGAACAAAGACTGATAGAAAAAAGTAGGTATGTTTCCCTAAAAATCAAAATGGCTCTTAGTTCCTGACCCCTGTCTTTGGAATGGATCATATTGTAAACCACCACTTCAGCCATTTAGAAGATAACCCATTTTGATTTCTTACTCTCTGTATAGGACTTTATTTATTGTGGCAACAGAGTTCCATAAAACCATAATCTTTCCTAATATATACTAGAAGAAAAGATTAGAGAGATTAAAATACAGTTTCTAATGCACATGTATTTTCAAATCATATCACTGATCCTCTTTCTTCTAACTCACCACCTTCAAAAAACCACAATAAATTCCATGTGTCCTACCCACACATACCAGGACAGGATCTACAGTGCTAATGGCACTCTAGTGGTTATGCCTTGCTCTGTAGGTGCAAAACTTCCCCCAAATTTTCAGCAAATGTGATGCCTTTTTGCTGACCTATTGATGATTTTATGTCACAGACATTAATAGATCAGAAGAAAGTGAAAATGTTTTGGTCTAATCTTTGCTGCTGTCAGTTGTTTCTGACATAGGAAGAAATACGAGTTCTCATTCCTACAATGTAAAGTTTCTTAATTGGCCACATGCAAAATGGAGTACTTTTGACTTCTTCAAGTACATGCTAGAGATTCATAAAGTGTGATGAATCATTGCTCTGTCCTGAAATAAAGATTATTATATTTCTTTATTGCAGTCTGAAGAAACCAAAAATGTCAGAAACTAATGACAGCTTTGCTGTTTGGGAGAGTCAAATGTACCCTGTGGTGTCAGCATGAGATCTCATTTGCCTAAAGTCAGAAGCAATTAGGATAATCTAATGAGCTCAGAAATCTGTGAAATTATCAGACCAGGCCAAAAAAAGTACCAAAGCCAAATAAACCAATTTGAAAACTGTGGAAGACTTCAGGATGGTCCTCTGTTATGGAAAACTGGTCTATTTTCCCCACCTATTGTTCTAGTAGATATTATATCTCCTCCCAAGCAGTCCCATATAAATAGTTTTTGGTTTAACAATTTCTTCCAACACAAGACTAATCCTTTGTATAAAGCAGAAAGGGGCAGAGATGGAATATGATTGCTCCCTTTTGCTTTTTTCTCATCTTATGCGAACTCTAGTTTCGTTTGGTGTCAGGATCTGGTCAAAGTATTTAAAGAAAATACAAAGGTGCTTGTTAATGGAAAAAAACCCATAGATTTTATGTTTTCCACTGACTGTATTTGAGGGTGGAGGGGGCTAGAAGATGTTATTTTGATTTTTTTCCTCAAAAATAAATTCTGATTTGTGCCAGGCAGCAGAAACATTAATGTACCTTTATATCCTGTATCCTTTGCTTCAGGGTTTCTATCATGTTATCCTCGGGCATGTGAGCATCCAAGAGCTGAGTGCACTGCTCTTTGTGCTGTTGTAATTTGGCTGCTGCCTCAGTGCATGAAGTATTGAAGGGCTCCCAAAGCTGCAGGGTTGCTTGTGCTGCCCGCAGTTGATCTGTGATGTCTTCATTTACTGAGTTCCACCTGCCAAAAGGATAAGAGCATTTTCCTAGTAGATTCTCCTCCAGAATATGATTTGCTGTAGGATTCCTGGGGGAGTTTCTTTGCATTCAGACCCATGTTACTGAAAGCCCACTGACACAGCACCATTTTGTGCTCTGTGATCCACCACAAAAAAGGTAATATCAGCCTCTCCTCACGCAGATACCCTTAGACAGGTGAGTTGTAGTAATATAGATTTAAAAATCTGATAAGACATTCAAGTCTTGTCTCAGCAACTTTTTTTTTTTTTAAATACTAATAACTGGGGGTCTTTTTTGCAAGCTTACCTTGTGCGTGCCTCTGTGCACTTCTGTTCAATAATTTCTGCAAAGGAGGGGGAGCAGTTCTTCATCAGGTTACTGGCAGCAGTCTGGAGCTTGGCCCAGCTTTCTTCACTGTTCTCTGATTCATCTTGAAGAGACTGCAGAATGGATTATTGCACTTAGTTGGGGAGATGAACAACGTAAGTATAGCTTCCCCTATATATTGGTACGGATAGTGTAGCAATAATGCCACACATTTGCAGCACAGATTAAAATGTTTGTGAAAAATCTAACATCTGACACTAAAAATTAGGAAGCTAACAGAGAGGTGAAATGGTCCAAATTAAAAAAACATTCAGGAAGCCTATTTTAAACTGAGGTAATTTATGTGCTCCTAAAGAAAAAGCTCATTTACAAAACCCACAGCCTTGTACTGATTAAATTAATTCACTAGAAACCTAAAATGTTTATATTTTAAGCCACCATTTCAGGGAAATTTCTACTGGCAGTAAAATTGGCTTGACAACTCCTGTCCCTGGCGATGTGTTTCGCCTCCTATTACAGGCAATTGCAGAACTCTGTGAGCTGATCCAGACTGAAAATAAAGAGGGTGATGGAAAGAAGGAGGTAAGAAGGTGCCCAGTTCCTTCCAGTAATTATGTGTCCCCAGGTGAGGGTGGAAAGCACTTATACAGGCTTTACTGCTGAGAGGAAGGGGACCCCAGCTCTCTGAAGGGCAACTCAACAGTTGACTTTGCGCTGGAGCAATTATAAATGCCAGGCTCAGGGATCCCCCTGCTCTGCCCCAGGGCTGCTGCACCCACCCAGCCCAAGGCACAGCTTTTGGGAAGGGGAATCCTTGGTCCTGGACCTTGACTCCAGTGCTGTTTATGTGTGGAAAAATACTTCAGTGCAAATAAGACTTTAATGCAAAATGTGTCAGTGGTCACTAGCACAGTGTCTGGGACATAGTACTCCAAGGGGAGCATTCAAACCACAGATCAGGAGATAGTGTCTCTTTGCCAATTTTCTCCCAGGTCCCCTTCATTTCTGCACTGAGTCCCAGCATTGATGCACAGGCATCTCCTTCCTTATGCTACAGCCTTATGGCAGAGCATCTTCCTGGGAAGCGCAAGCAAATTTCCTTTCAACCAGTGAGCTAAAAACCAACATCTTTCACCTGAATGGTGAGTAACCTATGGCAAACACATGCAGTGATGGCATTAGTTTTTCCTTGGAGATTCTGCTAGCCCACAGTAAGGCAAACATGGTAGCAACTGACTTGTAGTCTCTTGAACTTTGGCACCTAAATTGCACTGAAGTTGAACTTATGTGCTAAATAAAGTACAAAGTCTAAAAATAGTACTGAGTGCCTCTGGACGTAAAAAAAAAAATAATTCCACTGACATCAATGGCACTTGCTCAGAGAAACTTTTCTGTCTTTTTTTTTTCAGTGGAGTTTGTTTGTTTAAAGGCCCAGAAGTATAGAAATATGACAAATTCAGTAGATTTACCTGGAGAGTTTTGACCTGTTTTTTCAAAGCTTCCAATGACACCACAGAAGGTTTGCACTGTTCTACGCAGTATAAATATCTTGTTGTCGTCAGGCTGACTTCTGCATAAACTTCATCATATAATCTCCACTGCTCCAGTATTGACTGCATTGAGGTCTTTAACTGTGCAACCTGCAAATGAACCATTTTTATTACTATCTCTTGGGTAGTCCTGACATATAAATCACCTTTACATTGACTTCAAAATTTAAGCTTAATGCTCACTCCATGACAATCCACAAGAATTTCACAAGTTGGAGTATTTTCCTACTTGGTAAGGAATTGTGCAGGCTTCAAACCAAGAAGTAAACAGTATTTAGAGTGAAGTCTAAGAATTTGCTGGAAATAAAATATTTAGCCAGAGTTCAAGGTAGCACTGTTCTATCAGACACAACTCCAAAAGCCCCCCAAAAGTAAAAAAATAGTGAAATAATGAACTGCTTATTCCTTTCTGCCAAACTCAATGTGAAGTGGAAGAAAGTTGAGAGACTTAATCTTCTTAGGAAGTGGATAGTTTCATCCAGAGTTCAAGTTCCCTTTTAATGAAAATTTGAAGGGAAATTGTTTTGTATGGAATAAGATGCTACTACAATACTCTGGAGAGCTATCATCCTTCTTATGCCATTGTGCTTTAATAATGCAGACCCACCTGAATCACAGTCTAGGACCTTCAGGATTCTCATATGAAATTAAATGGTAGATATCCTCTTTGTTTTCTATGTCTCTTTCATTACTACAGTTGTTTAATCTATATTGGAGCAAAAATGGTTTCCATTTGCCACATACTTCCAGACAATGCAAACACAAACCCACAGTCCTCCTTCAGTGTGATGTGTCACTTTTATCCTTCCATATCAGGTAAGTGCATAAGGCATGTCTTGGGTTAGACCAAACATTCATCTAGTTCAGTATCTATTTTCAGTCATGCCAGCACCAGATGCTTTGAGAAGAGCATGAAAATGAGGCAAGCAAACAAGCATGTCTCCAGGGGACCTGGCAAAGCCAGATGCCAGATTTCACTTATGACTATTCATCTACACAGTGGAAGATGAAGACTTTTCTACACTGTAGTGCATGCTAAATAGAGTGCATGGATCATTGTATCCTAGTATCCTAGTTCCAGGCATGCAGGAGTAAATGGACTAATCATCCCTATTCTCATTTGAATCATGGTACAGGTGGGAGGAATCTCTAATTACTTTTTGTAGCCTGCAGCTAATTACTGCCCACACAAGGAAGATGGAAAGACCATGCTCGTGAAATGTCTCTGGACCACAGACTCCCTGTCTTAAGATCAGCCTACGGACAATACAATCAATGTATCACATCTCCTTAACCTATATTTGAAATCACAGCCTGGCTCTGCTGAGAGCAGTCGTCCGTGGGAAGAAAACTGCACTTGGTGTTTCATCGCACATGCAGACAACTAGGCTGTAAGAACATTCTGCAGTTTTAAAGTTTGATACTTAAGTCATAAAAATACTAAAATTAACGTGACCCATGGTGACTGTAAGAAGAAAAAAGCACTAGGCTGTCAATCCTGCCAATTTCAATTCCCAGTTCTACAGCAGAAGTAAAAACTTTCATCATGTACACACACAAAAATTTCTCTGCTTTCTTGGTAAGAAACAGCCACACCATTTCTGTTGAAACTTAAAACAAGAAGCAGCAGACCCATCTGGACTCACACCTCAGGAGGAAGAGTTCAAGCAAAAGGGTTCAGGTTTCACAAAGTTTTGGGGAACAAAAGCAAGGTGTTCATCATGGAACGTGTAAGGGAATCTTAACAATAAACACAATCACTGTGTCATATATAATCCTCTACAGTACATGGTTATTTATTACCCCAAATTTAAATCCATAAATGTACTCATTACATCTTCTGGGCCTATCAATTACATCTAGATAAAAAAGATCAGTTCCAAGTATAAAAATAATATAACTATAAATGCAAATTGCTGGGGAGTCAATCTGCATGGGAAACCAATCTGTCAGACTACTTAAAGCAGTTGGAAACTACAGTATTTGAAGATAGTGAAAGCCATGAAGGTGTGTGGACTCTTCCGTCTGGCAGTGAGAATGGGGCTGGTGTAGGCAGCTTCCACCAGTGTACCACAGGGGAGAAAGACCAGGGTATGAAAGAGAAGCAGATCAAGTAAGAGAGTTTAAGGTTTCAATTTTCAACTGGACAGAAAAAGCAGTGCTGTTTCTTTATTTTCTTAAACTGCAGATGGGGGGCTGTCTCTCCTCCCCCTGCATTCAAACTACTTTGAGATCAGATTTTTTTTTTCCTCTCTCAACCTTGTATATATATTAATTTACTTTATGGTAAAGAGTTAAAAGGAAGTTCTTAGGAATCTTAAGATTAAGGAATAATTTGCATCTTTTTTGTACTGGCTCCTGCCATCCCATTAAAAAGATTAATAATACTGGTGGTAAGAATACGTACTGGAGGAAATCTGAAAGCAAACAAAACTTTTACCTGGCTTACAGTGCTGTCCACCATTTCAAACAGCTCAGCTCTCCTGAGGGACAGAGCTTCCGGGGTTTGTTCTGCACCACCATTATTAGCCAAACTCTGCTTGAGCTCATCAAGAGTTTTGGACTTAGTTGATAGTTGATTTTCTAGCTCCTAAATGAAAAAAATAAAAAAAGGAAGATAAGATCTTTTGATGAGACCATAGAAAAAACCTTCTGTGTGAGGAGCTTAAATAAACATTCCTTCTTTAAAACCAATTCTGTGCAATTCTTCAGCCATGCAACACCGTCACCATTTCAACTCTGATACAGAGCAACTGTTTTACAGGAATTCAGAATGACAGTGGCTGCTTTAGACAGTCGTCTGCCTGTAGTGCTAGAATCAGTTCATTTAGTGTCAGCATGAGCACTGGACATCATGCTTGGGAAGGAAATCATCAGGAGCTAAATCCATGCAGGCCTCTCTGTACCTCTCCAGGTGCAAAAAGGTTTTTTTATTAATGCAGCTGAACTTTTCCTTGGGCAGATTAGCATTTGAGTCCTCGTCTGCTCCAGCAGACAAAGGTAAAGATAGGAACTGTCTTTGCAACATGAGGGTCTGTGACATCCTAACAACTTCTGGAAAGTTATTTTCAGCTTGTCCCCTTAGTCAGAGGCTTTCTCCCATGGAGAAACCCCACTGAAATCAATGAAGATGCCTGGGAGAATAACTTCTCCACCAACACAATCAGCAAGATTATACACTAGTCTTGACCTGCTGGGGAAAGCTCAGCAATAAGTTCTTCATAACATGAGTAGATATCCATACCCACAATGTGTTGTAACATTTTCCTGTAACAGTACACTTAAAGCCATGACCTTTTTACCCTCTGCTTACTGTCCCCAAAAGACTTTTGAATTTGGACCTCATTTTTATTGAGCAAATGAATTTTAATGAAACATTTTAGCCACCTGCATCCTATCACTGCACCTTGCTGTGAGCAGGTTAGTGTTTTAGTCAAAGATACCCTGTGTCTTTCTTCCATTTTGCCCCTTGATATGTTTCAGAGTGCTTCAAACAGACAAGTAACTTGGTGGGTAACAGAGCACTCCAGGCAATAAAAGCAGCCTACAAGAGAGAGACATGTAACCATGGCAATGAAAGAACAAATATTCCATGTTAAAAAATAGAGAGGAAACGCAGTACTGAATGAAATCAGACTGTCAGAGTAATCAGAGCCAATTATTAGTTGTCTGCACCTGTACTAATTTTAAAGGAGCTGATGCCTAGAAAAACACAACAAAACCAAAGGACACCCAGATTCTTGAAGGTGGTACAGGGAGACTACTCCAAGGGCAGGAGTAGAGTGAGTTGCTATTTTTCCAAATGCAACTCTGTAGTTTCCATGACACTTCCACCACACAGCTCTTGAAACTAATGGAACTGATAGCTTTTGCCATGGCTATGCTAAACCGAGAACTATTTATTTTGGAATAGGATCTACAATATTGCTGCACAACACTCCAAGTACCATGGAAGAATAGGAGATGCATCTTCAACTGGAGAAAAAAACCCATAAAATAGTAATTCACATTAAAAGTGGATCTGGCTCTTTATCACCTGAACCTAACATGCTTTAATTAAAATTACATTGTAGTATTCTTCTAGGAAATAGCAACTTCCTTTAAATTTTTTTCCTATTAAAATCTGTGCAGTTCTTTAGTCTGGATTCAGCAAAGTGCTAAATATGTCTTTTACAATAATATCACATATATAATGCTTTACCTTGCAGTCATCTAATGTGTTCTGTGCAGAGATCAGACTTGCTGGGGTTTGTAAAGATGTCAGTCGATCCCTCTGAGCTTCCAGCCAGTTGCGTAGAGCCTGTGCTTTGTTCTCATTTTCAGAAATTTCCTCCAAAATGTGTTCCAGGTCTTGTATCTGGAAGTTACAGAACTATTTTAACTTACTTAAACCTAGAAGTGGGCAGAAACAAGGCTCTCCCTTACATGACAAAATTTAGATTACAATATTTACATTGAAAATACTATTTAGAGAAAACATTTTGAAAGGAAAAGCCAAAAAGGTTTACTGCCTCTTTAGGATCTGACCTTTTCCCTGGGAAGGAATCAAGGCAATATGGGTTCTGGAGCTGACAGCTTGTGGACCAGACAGGTTGGGGGACCCTGGGCTTCGTGAACACATTCATATAGAGTTCGGAAAACTCATTCTCCCTAAAACCCATCAACAAAGTTACTAATAAGCAAGGGACCTCAAGTCTCCTATCTTCAGTCTTGGCCTTGATGATCCGTTAAACCCTAGAATGCACTTTCCTGAAAATGGTTAGAGAAGATAACTTTTTTCCCTCACAAAACTGAAATTTCATCATGCAAATTTTCAGTTGTGCAGAAACTGAATTTTCCACTTGAAAATATTTCTGGAACTTCCTGAGACTTTCAGTCACAAGACTTTCTGAGTCAGAAAAAATTGAGAATTTTCTGTTTGATCAGCAGTCTTTGTATCTGGATTCAGGGAAAGCAGCTTCTCCCAAAGCCCTGCATACTGGGTTTGTGTGTGGTGGGGTTTTGGTCATGGAAAAGGGGGCTACAGCAGTGGCTCCTGTGAGAAGCTTCTCAAACCTCCCCCAGTTCCAATTAGTGACTGTTTGGCTAGGATCAGGTTAATATTCACAAGAAGCTGGGAGGGGGCACAGCCAGGAGAGCTGACCTGAACTGGCCAAGGGGATATTCACACTATACTGCCATCAGCTCAGTATATCACTGCGGGAGATGGCTGGGGGTCAGGGAGATTGTGGTTCGGAAAGGGGCTGCGCGTGGCCTACTAGGTGGTGAGCAATTGCACTGTGCATCACTCACTTTATATATTCTTTTATTAGTATTGTTGTTAGGTTAATGGTTGGACTAGATGATCTTCAAGGTCTTTTCCAACCTAGATGATTTTGCGATTCTGTTATTACTGTTTTCTTCTCTCCTTGTGTTATTCTATTAAACTGTCCTTATCTCAAAAAAAAAACCAAACAGGCAGCCTATGGAGGTCACTGGTGGAGCAGATGCCCCCCTGCAGCCCGTAGAGGACTCCGTGCCAGAGCAGGTGCCTGTGCTCAAGGAAGGCCAGGACTCTGAGGGCAGCCTGAGCTGGAGCAGTCTGTTGCTGGGAGGGCTGCAGCCCATGGCAGGGACCCACACTGGAGCAGTTCATGAAGAGCTGCAGCCTGTGGGAAGGACCCACATTAGAGAAGTTCATGGAGGACTGTCCCCTGTGAGAGAGACCCCATGGTGGAGTAGGGGAAGAGTATGATGAGTTCTCCTCCCGAGGAGGAAGGAGAGGCAGAGACAACAGGTGATGAACTGACCACAATTCCCATCCCCTGTCCCCCTGCTCCGCTGCAGAGAAGGAGGTAGAGAAAATGGGAACAAAGCTGAGGCTGGGAAGAAGGGAGGGGTGGGGGGAAGGTGTTTTTCAGATGTGGTTATATTTCCACTGACCTACTCTGTTTGAGTGGTGGTAGTGGTGATGTTCAATTTAAAACAATGTTCTTTTTCTTTTCCATCATATCTGTCTTTTGCCTGTGACCACAACGGGTGAGTCATCCCTCCCTGTCTTTGTCTGGATCCCCAGGCCTTTTGTTGTATTTTCTCCACCCCATCACTGAAGGGGAAGGAGTGTGCAAGTGGCTGCATGGTGCTCAGTTGCCCTGTGGGCTTAAACCATGACACCCTGTAAATCTGGGAGAGCAACATAGATGAAAGAGGAATGTGCTGGTAGAGAGATTTGTTCCTGCAGCCTCATGTTTACATTTTGGGATGCTAACCTTCCCCTGGTGTTTTCCATATCATATGAGTCACACTAGCTTTTCTGGGGACTGGGGCACACAGGCAGCAGCATCTAATTCTGAATGCCTGGATTATTTCTAGCCTCACTAGAATAAAGTAATTCTGAGACACTGCCTGAAACAGATTTGCTAGAGAGAAACACAGAAGATGTGCTGGTATAGCTAGTCTGCATGTAGAATTTGCCTATCAGCTGCTGATCTTCAAAGCACTCCATTGGGAAAGCATATTTAATTACTGCAGAAGGA
This sequence comes from Athene cunicularia, assembly GCF_003259725.1. NCBI lineage: Eukaryota > Metazoa > Chordata > Aves > Strigiformes > Strigidae > Athene > Athene cunicularia. The sequence goes on from NW_020799101.1 coordinate 7,622,058, forward strand.
GGACACAGCCACAGAGCGACCCATTGCCAGTGACCCAGGAGGGCTGGCGCAGCGCTGGGAACCAATCCCCGCTGTACCTTTCCCAGCAGGGTCATGTGTCCCCATCGGAATATGGCTGTCAACACTACTTACTTAATAATTACTTTTTTGGCAAATCCAACTGCTACAACAGGAAAATGGGTGGTAGCTTAATATATCCCTACTTCTCATTCCCATCATATGGCTGGTGGAGGGGTATTTGCTTTTTTGGTGCTGTTTGCTGAGCAGGGCCTGGATGTTTGTACCAAGCAGTGTAGAACCTCTCTTCTCCACAAACCATACAGTGTTTTCTCCTGTTGAGTTTTACATGTCCCAACTTTCACAGCACCCCAAAGCTTCAACAGATTTCACTAACAGGTTCCCCTGCAGACACTACCCTGAATTCTTCCTTTTTCATAGTTTTCTCAATATAGGTCTTCTTTGTTGACATGTCACTGACTGTATTTTCTTCACAAGAGAAAAGTTATTTTTTCCACCTAATACAGTCAACTAAGGTAATTCCCAGGCTGAATTTTGTCTATTTTCCCTCCCTGCAAGATACAGGAGAGTTTACCATTCCAGACCTTGCTGAAGTTTGGATGCCTGCCCACCACCTGATAGCTGATGTGCTATGGGACCTCTCCATAAGCCACCCATGAGATAGCAGGATGGACAGACAGCAGTGAGCACAGGGAGTTTACTGTGTTCAACAGTGTTTTCAGACTCAGGGATAAAGTCTGCTTGCAAAATACAGAGTACTGGCACAGGCAGGATCAGAGTGAGAGAGAAAGCAATGAGATCTCAATCAAACCTTTATGTTCAGGGACGCCTGCAGCATGTGCCACCGCAGGTTCATCTCTCCAAGACACTCAGCAAATTCTGTCCTTTCATACCGCTTGCTTTCCACATCACAAGTGCTCATCTGCAAGAGTGACTGGTTAACAAAATCTACTATCCATTGTTTAAAGTTCAATTCCATCATATATTCCTGGAGGGAAAAAAAAAAAAAAAGGGAAAAAAAAAAAAAAAAAAAAAAAAAGAACATACATGTAAAACACTTAGTTTGGCAGTTTTAATCTGATCAGTTCCAATTCTTCAAGGCATAATTATGGGACATTCACACATTATTTTGAACCATGGTCTAAAATATTTTCCTGAAAGACACCTGGCTGTGGGAATAATTCTCAATTTTTACTATTCTGTGTTTGTGTAGCTATTTCCATCCACTGAAACTTTTGCAGAAAATCACTATCTTTACATGAGTAGGTCAAGGTAAGAACAGGCCAGTGCCAGACCAGGGAATATAACCTAGGGGTACCAGTCCCAATACTTCATCCCTTGGACAATACCATCACACTGCCGTGGGCCCAGATTAGGCTAAAACCAAGGCCATGCCACACTCCTGTGACTCACAGACAAGAGCTTGTGCTCCTTTATCAAAATGTCCTCTATCAGAATAGAATATCAGAATATCTTGGAGGAAAAAAATGTCCTCCAGCATCTGTGTTCTTGCCCACAGAGACAAGTGAGAAACTATACAAAAAGTGAGAACATAAGGGAATGCCTTTTTATTTCAGAAGGTCTTAGGAGAAGAGGGGAGGAAAAGACTCCTCATTTTATCTCATAGTACTCAGAAAAAAGCCACCAGGGAATACCACAGTAGAAGTATTGAAGCCATAGCTGCTTCCTGGCAGGAATTCATGACCCTTATCTGAGCTTTCTTCTCAGCGTACACATCCCCACATTGCTGACAAGTGCAGAAGGGACATGTACAAACTGATTTCTAAACATCCAAAGGGTTAAAAACAGCACCTCACCTACATGTTCCAAGTTCCAAATCCACCTAATATAAGCCAAAATGTTATTTATCTGCTATACTAAGGTACTTTGAAAGAAGTGCTTACGTTGGCACTTGCCTTACATGCAGTACCGAAGTGCCTGAGAACTGAGGCTGTAGACTGAGAACTGTCATAACATCGCTCAGTAGCTCTGCAAGGGCAGAGCAAAATATGGCTCTGTAGGGATTCGTGCCCTGAGGTTGGACTCTCTGGCACCTACGGAGGCACAAGCATGGCCTGAATCCTTCCTGTGCCATTACCATTGGTGCTTTAGCATCTGAACAGAGCCAAGAGTCTGCTGCAGCCTCCCTCTCTGCAGGGATGTTCACCTTGTCCCTCTTTCCTAGGCAGTTATCTCTTTTGATGAAAACATAATGTTCAAAAAACCTTGTTCTCTAGTTAAATGGATCCAGGTTACGGAGCTCCATTTCAAGGTATTCTTTGTTGAAAAGACAGACTAAACCAGCACAAACGCAGAGTCTCTCTTCCTAAGGAAGCAAAGCTTTCCTGCTCAACACATTTTATAATCTAAATGTGAGAAAGAACAAGCAAGACAGATGGGACAGCATGAGGAAGAGGAGATTATAGCACAGCAGGCAGTAGCCATATTGCTGGCCAGGCAGTATTTTGTGTGGCATGGAAGCAAAAGGTTTTCATAAAGGAAGATGTTAAGGCACCTTTGAGACTGTTTGAGGAACCCTCCTGAGAGCAAGGGTAAGGATATGACAGTGCCTGTAGGCTGTTTCCATCCTTTTTACAGCCAAACACTTTCCAGAAGGCCTGTACTTAGAGCTTCCTATTTACCTTGTACTTCTGAAGGAGGTTTCTGACTTGGACAGCACTACTTTGTGAATTTATTGGCTCCTCATGTCCCTGCTGTTCTTCCACATGGTCCAGCCAGGTCATTAGCTCAGCAATAGCTTCCCGTGATGAAAGCTTTTCCATCTGAAGCTGGGGATAAAGGATATAATGAATCCTCTACAATCGGCTTGTTAGAAATATCAAGGAAGATGATACCTGTATTTTTAGAAAGGCTCAGGCACTATAATTGTAATTATCAGGGTATGAACTTGAAGGTGAGCACTGTGCTCCAGAGGGGCATATGACTTAAATTAAGAAAAGTCCGATAATACAGAAATTTGAAATAAAATTCTTTCTAACTGTAACAGATTTTCATCTAAAACTGTAAAGATGGTAGATATATGCCAAACAACCCAGGAAGAACGCTTCAATAATTAAATTGCAGTGCAATATTGGGAATATTCTGAAACCAAGACAGACAGACAATTAGGAAAGAAGTGCTTTAGGGGCCTTATGATACAGCCAACTGAATCCCAGCAGCAACATTTTAAAGTAATTATTTAGCTCAAACTGAGAGATGGCAGCAGAGTTTTTCCTTACCTGGTGAAGCTTTTCTTGGATGGCCAGGAGCTGTGTAATCAGTTCTCCCCATTTTTGCTCAAACGTTGCCAAAGATGACCTAAGTGCTGCAGTATCAGCTTGTTTCACATGAAAGAGCTGGTTAGCAGTGCTCACCACAGATGACTTCAGGGAAGATTTTTCATCAACTTCCTTAGAGAACATCTGAGGTGCATGGGAGAAATTTAATGGAGGGTATAAATATTTATGTATTTATTTAAATAAAGACAAACCAGATTTTTAGTCACAGAATGAACTGCCTCAACAAACAGATTTTAGCAAGTTTGTAAAGTTCATAAAACCTAAACTCAACATGATCTGGCAGCAGGTAAGGCCTTTTTCTGCCCAGCTCGATACAATGATCAATGCCACCTTTTACTCTATAGGGATGGGGAATATCCTGATCCCCATTTCACACAGAGGTCCATGGAGCAATCCCAGTCCTCGACTCTCTGGCCAGCTCACCCCTACCAGCAGTCCAGCCTTCAAGATGCTTTGCTCTCTCAATGTGCAAGACTTCCTCTATCAGGCCTAATGCTGGGGCTGAACCTCATGGTTAGTCATACAAAGGGAGCACACACCAGGGGGGCGACAAAGACATGAAATTAAATTCAGCATGTTTCTCTTCCCTGACTTTGGCTGGCCATCTGAGCCCACACTCCAGATTCAGCCGGTACATGGCCCACCAGCTTGGCTGAATTGCTGTATCTGGTATTTGGCATCAGAAGCAAGACAGAAACCTTGCTATTAGGCTGGAGGTGCATAAGAGATCCTGGCTGAGCTGTGATGTTGCAGTTGGGAGCTCATTACAAGAGGATTTCATTCTGACTCATGCACTCTGGCTGGCCTCCTAATCCGAAGGAAGGTCTTTGGTGGCCTCCCATCCTCATGGTTTCCTACACAGATAATAGGGTGGCTTTGGGGCACACAGCCATTCAGTGCTATATTATGTGGGCAGCTTCTGGGTCATAGCAAATACAGAAAACACTCAGAAGGGTATTTTTCACTGGAAGTCACAATGTCTTATCTAAATGTGGCAGGAGAAATTACTTACAAACAAGCTGTTGATGTTATCCCTGATGGTGGGAAGATCTTGTGACACATTGAGAGACTGCTCCTTCCAAAAATTCATTCTCTGCTGAGCAGAATCAAGCCATTTCATTAAATCCTCCGAGTCTCTGTTGTAGCTACGAGGAGGAAACAAAACACACAAACATACATCTCCTAGCTGAGTCTGTGATACATTTCTCACCCTCCAAGTTTTCCTCCTCTCCGTGAGGAGGCATGTGTTATTCTGGCACCTACGCTGCTACATAACCCTGCAGAAGCATGGCTACATCATGGATTGGTGTGCAACATGGCAGTTCTGCTGGAGGTACACACAAGACTGTTCCTATTAGCTATTTTCACCTGGTCTGCTCTCCCTGAAAAAATCCTCTTCCTGTATTCACCCAGCAGTTGCCAGGGCAAGCTTACATGGAGATCAAAACTACCAGAGGAGGTTGTGCACACTGCAAGGTATAGTGCAGAATACACAGCAGGGGTAAATACCAACCAACACTGGCATGCCCTGTCCACACTGTGTGTCCAGCCAGCCTGAGCTTGGGTGCAGGGAGAGCTGAGCTGGGTACATCAGCTGGTGGGCTGGGCTGGAGAACGCGCCAGACTGCCTCCACCTCACTGCCAGGACTGCACCCACAGTTGGCTTGGGGCATGTGAAAGCGCTGAGCACGGTTGGGTCTTCTCCCTTTGGAGAACTTCAAAACACGAGGCAGCATGTCAGCCACGTCTTGAATGTTTGTAAGGTGGATAGTGTACATGCACAGACAGGCGCATTATGCCTTTGCACGGGAATCAAGGCTAGCTGGCATTTGCAGCAGGCCAAAATGCTTAGGGCAGCATGATCAGAGCTTCTGTTGCTACTTCCAACATAAAAACTGCAGCACGATGCAGCTAACTCTCACCTAGATGCACTGACTTGGCAATGGCAGCAATCAAAACACTGTTCCTACAAAAGTAAGCAGGAAGTGAAGCACTTGTCTGCACAGCGACAAGTAATTGTGTAATAAAGGGCCACTTTTCTGATCACCACTGCTTTTTTCTTTTTCTCATCTTTAAGTTAAAGGAACTGCGTTATTTATTAATTCACTGTCATATTGCAGAAAATAAATCTATAGAGGATCAGAAAATAACTGGTATCCCACATTGTTTTCTGAGTTATACCCACCTGACCAAGAGCTTGAGTAATGTTTGAAGTCGGTGTAGTTCATGGCCAACTTTTTTGGTTAATGACAACCACTGCTCTTCCAGTTTCCCAATCTGGCTTCTTATTTCTGGACAGCTCACAGCAGTCAGCAATTTCTTCCCTTCTTTCACCATCTGGTACAGCCTGGCATGCTTTTCATCAACACTATTTTTGATTTGCTATCAGAATATGGGAAGTTTGCGAAACAATAATATTTTAAAAACTGAAAACACAGCCAGCAAAACACATATAATTTGTGCTAATTTCTTAATCTTAACATTTAATCTGTCATGTATTTTATTTTCCAAATTGAAGGAATCTTTATTACTTTCAAAAGGGACACAGGTTTGTTTTTTTTTTGTTTCCTCTGGATAGACCAAGACAGATCTCAGTATAATTTCATCCATTATCAGAATATCTGTATAATGATTTGATGGGGTTTTTTTGACACATGTAAACCACGAGCAATGGACAAACTGTTATACTAAAGCTAGATGTCTATCAGATCTGGCTGCGCTGTCTGAACATATGACTGTCCTCCGTAGAAGGTTATTACCCTCTTGTTCTTAGAGGGCCTTCTGGCTCTATCCTATTTAAAAAAATGTTACCAGTGTTTGAAGGAAGCTGTTGGGATAACTACTGAATAACGGTGGCAGGGAAGAATGAAACGTGAACAGTGAAGACATTAAGTAAAAGATACAGGAGTGATCTGGTTTGCTTAGCTGAAAAAAAACAAAGCATCATTTTACCATTGCTACACTTCACTGGAAGGTCAAAATGACATAAGGGGAAAAAAAGAAAAAAAACAGGAAGTAGTTCAGTGTTAGGGAGAAGGCAGAAAATAGCAATTGTGTGATTTGCAAGTATCTCACTTTGCTCCAGGTATGAGGGGCTTGCACAATATTATTAATAGGGATATTTCTCTCACAGGAATTAAGCCCCATGGAATTTTATTCGGCTTTGTCCTTGAAACTGTGAAGCTCCAGTGCCACGATTCCCCTCAAAAGCTTCTTCTAAAGCCTTACTACTTTGTTTCTGATGTCTTTAAAGACAGATATTAAGACTTAAGAGTAAAAAGCTAGATAAGAACTTAAAAAACCAAAGCAAACCAGGCAACTTCACAATCAATAGTTATGCAAATATTGCATGTCTCCTGTCTCAAGCATCAGAAGCACATGAGGGCCACTATGATTGTAAATATCTACTGTTGATTTATTTCAAAAGCTTTACTCTAGCTCAGAATTTTCTGGGAATATCCAATGATCTCTTTCATGCAGTCAGCTAGATTAAATCACAGTAGTCCTTTTTGCCTTAATAGTCTATGAATCTAAAAATCAAACTGGACTCAATATAGACCCAAAGACTCATTAATTCAAAAATTTCTAATAGAGTGGGTCCTCTGAAGACCAAGAAAGGTCAAACCTGTGAGGAATGCGGAGCACTCTGAAGATACGTCACTAAGTTTATTGAACACTATTTCTTCTTTATTTTATAAAACAACCATAAAGGCTGCTTTCATAACCTTATATCCTTAGCATTTGAAACATCAATAAAATGTTTCCAACTGGACTTGATGTTCTAAATAAAGGTGTAGCTCTGCCATCAGAGATGCAGCTGGGAACAAGCCAGGAGCCCATCTGCTATTCTATACAAAAGTTATTTTATTCTCTTTGTTATGATAGAAATTGGGGCATCTTATTTGCAATTCTCAGATTTTAAAAGTAGCTGGTAAACCTGCAGACATTCTATTGCAAGCAGGGTTTCAGATACTTGAAGGCACTGGGTTGATTCTCCTCCTCCACAGAGTTTACATCATGGTATGAAAATCGCTCCTGAATCAGAGAAGGGGGTCTGTGTTCACTCCATGGCTCCCTGCTGTCTTTGGGATACATATAGTCTGCACACTATGGTCTCCCAAATATTTGCATTTCAAGACCAAGTTCTAGTTCATTCAGAGTCATTACTCCCACTTAAATGAACTTACAGCCCATGGCTGAAATTAGCAGCCCAATCTCCTACTACTTTTAAATGTAACTTTTCAGCTTGCATCTACACGCAGACAAGGATACAAAGCTCTACAGATCCACGAAGAAAACCAGTCAAAGACAGACACTTAAATACCTGTAGAAGTGCAATCCTTTCCATTAATCTTTCTTCTGTTTCTTCAACCAAATTCACAGAAGGCAATGTAGAGGCAAGTGCCTCCAACTCCTTACTGAAAACTATGCATTCATCATCAAATTCCATCCATTCCTAAAAAAATACCTTGCATCATTAACATAGCACACATCTATCTGCATCTTTGCCACACCAGACTGAAGCGTTAATGCTTATTCTAGCATCAGCAGCTCTTACTTTAATGAAACAGAACATGAAAATAGATTAATAATATGAGAATATTAGTTAGACATAATTTCACCACAGATGATTAATTCATGCAATTCAACTGATTAATTCATTCAATTCAATTGATTAATATCTTCAAGGTTTCTTATTTTTAAGTGGTACACTTGATTTCTTATTCTCTAGAGGTGTTTTAAGATCAAGCTTTATTTTAAAGTGGTGCTGGTATTTTTGTGCCTTAAATGGCTCTCTTTTCAGTCCAGGCACTCAAAAATTACTGCAAGCAGTCATAAAGTCCCACCCATGTCCATTTTCAGAGGTTTTCAAGGACAAAAGCCAGTTTACTGACACACAGAGAACAAGTAATAGACTGTTGCTGTCCAGTGGAGACAGGAAAGGACAACTACTAGCCAAAGCATCACTAGTGTGGAAAGGGTTCCCCTAGACACAACTCTTCTTCTTCCCTCCAGCTTTCACTCTGGGTTTCTTTTGACTCATTACCTTCAATAGGCTCTCTAAATGTATACCATACTGGCAGGCCTTCTGCTCCAGCAGCTTGACTTCATTCACCAGCTCTCTCCAGAATTCCTCTCTCTTTTGTAGGATGGAGGGAGTCACTTTCTTGGAAAATGCTTGCATGAAAACCATGTGGGTCATGAGGTTGTGGAAAAAGTCCTAAAAAAAGCAAATTAAAGTTTGCTCTTTAAGAGAGATCACACACCCACAGCAGGAGTATGAAGACGACAGAAGTCTCACTGAGAAAGGCAGCCAGTTTCAGGGTCTCTCAAAGCTGGAGTCAGGAGCTATCTACCCAAATTCTGCATCACCCCAAGACTGGCAGTTACTGATCATTTTACAGGTAGTCAAGAACCAATGACAGAATAGAGTCTAATATTTTCAGTTGGAAGGGACCTACAACGCCCATCTAGTCCAACTGCCTGATCACTTCAGGGCTGACCAAAAGATAAAGCATGTTATTAAGGACATTTGCAAATGCCTCTTAATCACTGTCAGGTTTGGGGCATCAACCATCTCTCTAGGAAGCCTGTTTGAATATTTGACCACCCTCTTGGTAAAGAAATGCTTCCTAATGTCCAGCCTAAATTTTCCTTGGTGCAGATGAGTTGCATACACTATTTTCATTTATACATTTCTAAAGAAAAAGATCTACACATTTATACCTTCAGTTGATATGAAATACAAAGATGTTGTAGGAAGATGATGGAAGGAAGAGTTTAATTACAAATAAATTCATAGATTAGCATGAGGTAGTTATCACCAGGCAGCCATTATCCAGTTTGTTTCTGTTTGTTTGCTTGTTGACTCCAAGCACCAAGGGTATTAGCAGTTCTAAGGGCTAAGTAGTAAGTAGGGCACAATAATCCTTTGGGATAACCAGGTAACAGTTTGATTTAGTTATGGCTCAGCTGACCTCTTGGGAAATGTCCAAATCTCAGCAGAACACTTTCCCCCACAAAAAAAAAGCTTTGAGGATTTAAGATCACACTCTTCAATCAAGATCTTCTTCACTAAGAACTAATAACTAGTACAAGAATTTCACTTAAGGAAACATACCCCAGGCTTAGGCTGTGTGAGCATCCTTATAAGTCTTGATAACCAGGGCAGGGAAAAGCAGCTTTTGGAGTTTTCTTTTGATTTTGTAAATCAGTGTTTCCCTTTGTAAATAAATTCCTAACTTTTGGCTTTGCCAAGGGCTATTTGGAGTGACAAACACAATTCCTATGACTCTGGAGCAGTGGTTTGCAGTGCTTGGCATCCTGAATCAATTCTTAAGTGAGTTTAAGCTATGTGAGGCAGTTAAATTAAGGCAATGACATGACAGACACATTTTTGAGTGACTAGCATTGGCCAAGGCTTCTTGCCCTGGCAGTGAGGATGCAGGTGTATTCCCAGCCATTTCCCACCAAGCATGTAGCAGCTCGATCTAAACTATCCTCCCTTGGAAAAGCTGTTATGGGTAAGTTTCCTTCATCATATCATGATGGCACAGAATGCTGAAAGCAAAGGCTCAACTTCAAGTTGCTAGACAGCAACTTCAGGAACCTCACTACTGATTTATTACCAGTAATTAGAAGGACATGTGTTTTCCTCACACGGCAATATGCTCTGAGGTAAGCCAAAGTAGTATTCGACTGACAAAACTGGAATTCAGATCTTAACTTATCACCAAAACTGCAGTTGCAGTAACAACCTCTTTCATATTTTACTGGGTCCTATTTTGGTCTACTGAAAAACTTCGCTTTGTTTTCTGAACGTCCTCCAGTCCCTACCCTATGCTATGAGCTAGTTATTCTTCTCCATAACACTGAAGAGAAACCAGTCACAGAAAATAGTGCTCCTGCTGTGTTGATCTGAGCCGTGCTGTGATAAGCATCTTATACCTTGTGATTTTCCAGGTGAGACTGTAGAGCTGCTCTGCTTTTCATTAGCTGCTTTGGATCTTGTGCAATTTTCTCCTGTCCAATAACTACCAGCTCTGCAAATCCACGAAGTAAGTTCTCATACTGAGTCTCACTGATAGAAGGAGAGTTCAGCTCCACATACTTTGCTTTCAGAATGCCCCACATGTCATCCAAAACATCCTACAATGTAAACACAGTTTAGTGATTCATGAAGGACAGGAATGAATTCTACAAACACACATACACACATGCACACACACACACACTCTCCCAGAATGCAAAATAACCATCAGCCTTTTGATGCTAAAAATACCTTGCTTAGAAGAATCAAACCTTGCTGAGTAAGTTGAGACTGTACTGTGCTCTTACCTCTAATTTATAAACTTCCTGGATTAAGGTGACAGGTAACTGAAATCTTTCCCCATGGCCTCTCAGTTTTGCTACTTGGTTTTCAAAGTTTTGCAGCTCCAAAGCACAGGCATCAGTTTTCTGAATTAAGGACAAAATAAGCTATTAGGGGAGTTCTGTTCCAGTAAACTTTTTGTTATCACTAGTAGTACAGCAGATGCAGGGGCTGGATCTCTGCTGCACTAGTACTGCATAAGTTCACAATGAGACTCTGAGATCCAACGAGCTTGTAAGCTAAATAGACATGACTGTTCATGACACAGCTTACTGGGTTCACACAGTGCAGCCAGGAAGGGAATTCAGATCTTGTGTCTCAGTGCAGCATTGAAAGGAATCATGGACTCAGAAAATACCATTTTTAATTATGAAGTAGAAAGACTCAGTCAGGGATGGATAGAGGCAGGTTCTCTCTGAAGGAAGGGAAGCTATGTACTTCTGGCATTCCTTTTCCAAGAGTGGAAAATACTTGACAATAGATCTAAGCCAGCAGTCCCTGCTAGGGGATTCAGCAGTTCTGAACATAGCTTTCAGCCTGGCAGAAAATGATGCCTGTAAACAAGGTCATGAGCCTGTAACAAAAAAGTTTTGGGACACCTTCTTTGCTTCACCAACAAGTAGATAGATGGCTGATGACCATTCTGGGGAGGATATGCAGTCTGTTCATTTTTAATTCTCTGCCAATCCCCATGAAGGTCAAAGAAAATAGCTTAACTGATCAAATGCCATATGACAAAGCACTCATAAATGCTGAATGAGTAGATATAAATACTGGAGTCCTATTCCCACAAAGAAAAGCTAGTTTTGCATATAAAAAGGCATAATGTGTGAAGTGCTGTACTTTGTGTAGCTCCTTCTCTTCCCTGCCATATCTGGGGTGTATTTACTCTGAGAGGTTGTGGAGAGACTGGTTCCTCCACTCCAACCACTAGAAGTACTGGAATTAGATGACTAGGATTGGAGTGTAGGAAAAAAGAAAAAGGGAGGGTGGTGAATACTGAACTCTTTCCTTCCCCCATTTTACAACCCAAACTTTAGAAAATATGGAACTTCATAGATTGCAGAAAACTGGAAATAATAGCTAATGCTGAGAGTGCTTCCTCTCCTTTGCTTCTAATGAAACTACCTGAAACTGTTCAGAAACATTATGTCCACGTATTGCATTCAAGCATTGCTGCAGAGTAGCTTTTTTCTCAGTTAACTGATCATAGAGCAGCCTGGTTTCATTCTGCAAAAGAAACAAACATCAGATGTATATCACATATCAGGAATATAGTAATGACCAGATAAAATTACACAGCAAACAAAATGGTTACCTCTTACGGCAAAAGCATTTTTTTCCTCTTTAAAAAAAACAAAATCAAGCATGTGCATTATGGGCTTAAAGCAGTAATTTAGAGAGGGAAACTCCATAGGCTGTGTAGTGTAAGAAAGTAGATTGCTCTGTCACAGTGAGCCTCTATGACCATAAAAATCTGTGAAACTTACAGAGAAACAAATTCTTTCTTTCTGAAAATGAGAAAATGAGCCCATTACTGGTGACTGATGGAGCTCCATGGATTCTGCATAAATAAACACTGCAAGACTAGTCCTGCTACGTTTGGAGACAACATCCCTGTGTTCTCCAAAGGAACTGTTTTAGTATTCAGCAGCAAAGAGCTAGGCTGACTTGCAGATGACAAGCACACTGGAGTTTTGCTGGACATTGGAAACTGTATTTCAAAGACCAGGCTTTTCTTTCCTTACTTCAGCCTAAATACCTGATCTGATTATTTTCCATCAATAGCTAGTATATTTAGCCCATCATGAGAATCTGTAAAGTTTCTCATTATTGGCTTTCCCGAAAAAGAACAAAAAATGAAAATTTGCAAAACTATGGCTTCTGCTACTATGTCACAAAATCTTAAAGGGACAGTAAATACACAGGGTTAAATCAACCTCCAATACATAGCTAAAAGTAGCCCAGTGCCAGACATGGCACCAAAGGGAAGAAGCCTGCCTCTCCTGCGTCTACAGAGCAGCAGAAAGAATATATGAAACCCTCCTTGGCCTAACCCCTACACACAGAAACTTGCTTTAGTGTGCATGGGATCCCAGGTTACTTCCATGCTTTCTGCATGCAAATTTTCTACTGCGATCAAGGCCTCTAAACACTGTAAACAGCACTGTAAACAGCACAATTAATTTGTTTCTTGAGAGGCCAAGACAAGTTTGTTTAGTACCAAAAAGCCCATTATAGATTGCTCATCTGTAACCCAAATGCATTAACACTGACAAGCTAACAGATGCTGTGAAAGGAGATGTGCATTTGGCAGTGGAGTACCTGATAATTGCTATTATGATCCAGACCAGCTTTCATTGAGTTGCTCCTTGAAACAGTGGCAGCTTGAGTTTGTTCCAGCCGTGCCTGCAAGTTGTTAAAGCACTTGCAGAACACATCTGTGCTCCCACCAGCACAGCTAATAGACTTTAGAAGATCATCCTTTTTATCACTCAGATCAGCGTGAAGTTTTTGCAACTCTACAGAAAGAGTCTAAAGGGTTGAAAGAAAGATAACATGAGTGAAAATGATCTGTGTCCAAGGACCCTGTAAAAGGCTGCAGGACTCAAGTTGATAATTGTTGAAAGCCATAGGCCCAAATCTGCGCAACACCAAGTAGTTTGGTGGTGTTATTCCTGAATAATACCAGCAAAACACAGAGGAAATATCAGGCCATATTTATTCTGTTGTAACAGAAATCCACTGGGGTTTCTCCTTCCCTGGATGCTTTAGGACAGTTACCTCATAAAGAGCCTGCTGCACAGCTGCCTCTTCAGTGGAGAGGACTGAGGTGTTTAACATCTCCTCCATGTTATTCAAACATCGGCTGATTGCCAGAAGCAGCTCAAACAATTTTCTGTCCAAATTGGAAGAGACTTCCTCTGCCACATTATCCTGGGTAAAGGCAAGTCATAAGTTTTCAGTACTTTCACCCAAGGCATGGCTAAGATTTATTCACTCATATAAGGTTAGAGGTTCAGTCAGCTAATAATAAAATGGAATTCATGAAATACTAAGGGACAGACTTGGATGAGACGGTTAGATAGATGTAATATTCAGAGCTGTCAAGGCCAAATGAGCTGAGACAACGACCCTTTATGTATTAGGAGTGGCTGCTGTCTCACAGGTCTCTAATGCAAGGAATGAGCACAACACAGTTTGTCTTGTCAGCTCCAATACTGTACATTTCCTGAAATCATTCACAGACTCTTTTATACAGGTTGGGGAGTTTTAACCACACTAGCAAATCTTTGGATTCAGGTAGAAGAAGTATCATAGCTGAAACTTGAAATGTTTTCTCTCAAAATCCTAAGCTGATTTCTACATTATAGTCCATACCTGATGCAAAAGCTACACTACAGTGAATGCCATCTGCAATAATATGATTATTGGCTATTTCCCAATGCCCAAACACTGTCTTATATCTAGAATCCCTGGTATTTTTGCAATGCTAGAACATGCCATTGTTACCTGTGCATGGACCACATTTGCTTCTTGGCTTAGGTCTCCCAGCTGGACAGTGTAAGTTTTCAGTTCTTCCACAGTTGGGGTTCCTGCACTAGCAAATGTGCCTCGGGGCAACATGTTCATCTTTGTTGTAATCTAACATTTGGAAAAAGAACATTGTAATTAGGTGAACAGCTCAAATGAAGAGAGGACTGTGGTCAACTAGATAACAATTCTCTCAAAAAGCATTGAAATGAAAGTTTAAAGGCACCTGGATATCAGGGTTCCCTTTTTACTGGCAAAAATTACTTGGGTAGGCTATGCCCTGATGGGAGGTTACTGATAAAGGAGCCTCTGATTCCCAGCTTTAAGGACTACAAGTTGTAGTTTGTGTTAAGGCAGCCCTGCTGCCCACTGCAATGTTAAGCCTTGCCTGAAAAAGAGCTGATATTCATCCTTCTACATGACTGATATTCTTCCATGAAATGCAGTAATTTCAGAGAACAGGGAATTTAGCCATTCTAATTTAATGTGAACAAAACTGTTAATAACAGAAATTACAGTTTTGTCCAAGTAATAAAATTCTGCAGTCTGTTCAGAATAAAATACACAGCGTGCTCTTGCTGCAGTCCAAACTCCACTTTCGATATGTGAGAAAGAGAGACCACAATGGTGAAAGACAGAACAAAATTTAAGCAAGAGATATGTTTTGACCAAAATGTTCTCACACTTGCAAGAACTGAGACTTAACCCACATCCATGAAAATCAGCCGGGAGCTTGCTGGTTAACTTGCTTAGTTCTCTTGAAAGAATTAAACAGATAACATCTGGTCTGAATTAACTACAAGGATCCACCTATGTTCTCCCACACTGTGCTTAGTAGTCACTACTTCAGAGGCATTATTTACCTCAAAGTAAAATTAAAAGACAATCATGAAAACAGTATGCAGTAACTATTTGCTCTGGAGAAGCTTGCACAGATTTCAGTTATCTGATGAAGAGACATGACACAATGATGCAGGAAGATACACTAATTGCTGTCTTTACCACAACCAACTGCCTGCACAGTGTGTTTCACTGAACTTAAACAGACCTGAGGTTCCACAAGCTGGCAGAGAGGAGAGTTCATCTTTGATGACAGCTCTTGTTGTAAATATTGCCATTTATTACCCATTTGGTCCTTTGGAGCTAAGGTGGGATCAGCCTGCTTGCTCTTTGGATCAGATTCTCCATTGCTGTATTGAGAAAACATTGTTAGAATGGCAAATACTGAAGCAGAATAAGCAAAATTAGATTTGTAAGACTTCTGGTATAAGACTAGTTTCTATTGCTCCTGCCCTAAATCCAGAATGAAACCAAGTGCATGTATGATCTTTATTCTAAGCTTTGATACATTTCTTTGGGCTTTTCCCTTCTCATGAAACATGCTAGGAGCCTGCTTGCAGCCTTTATCTCTGAAAAGACAATATGGGAAGCATAGTCCTATAGCAAGTCTTGGTTCCACGCTGGAAAGGGCATGATCCTAATGCTTCCTTTTCAAAGATGCTGCCTTTAAACATGGTTGGGTATCTCCATGCATTTGTACAGCAAAGGCTGTGAACAGAGACACCCAACTTGCCTGCAGATGGGCCTGCTTTAGCTTATGGCAGGTGTCAGTCCTGCCTAATTATCAAGACTGACTCTAAACTCTGGAGTGAGCCCCGTATCAAGGAGGCTGTCACATAAATGAGACTCTGTTTCTCTAGATCTCTCAGCTTCTGCAATTATTCTTCTAAAGGTACACATCCCTGCACCGAACCAGTGGTGCCACTGCAAAGTTTCAGCAGGTTTAGACAGTTTTATATCACTGAATCTGGTAACTGATTTTGTTATTTTGTACCTTGATTCCAATTTCTGAGTCACGTTGTCCTCAAACTGTGGCTGCATTTTTTCCACGCACGACTCGATGAAGTCAATGAGGCTTTTCTGCTCAGCTGCTTTTACTTTCAGATCCTGTGCACAAAGAATGGCATGAACAGTAAAATCATTTATGTGCACTGTATTAAACTGAAATGATGATTGTGCTTTTCCAATCACATTTAGCAATGAAAATAAGAATACATCTATCAGAATAAAATGCAGCTTTAATAATAACTGTTGATAACTTTTCTGAAAACTTGTGATGTTATGGTATATATTTCTGCCTGAGCAAAAGTTTTAAAAGCAAAACCCATCAGTCAGAAACAAATTATGCACATATGAAAATTTAAATGCCATTGCTGGCCATCCTTATACAGAGGAAAAGACAAGGGAAAATGGGAATTTGCTCAAACACGAGGCTAAGTTCCTTTAGCTAAAAAGAGTGTCGAATGAAAAGTGAGCAATTTTAGCAGCTCAGGCTGGATCATCCTTTTTCTCTAACTGCTTTCTAGTAGTGTGAAAAGGGCAAAAGCTAATTTTCAGTTAGCAAAACAGAAATAATTTAAAGAGTACAGAACATCACAGGATTTTTTTTATTGTGTTAACAACAACCTTAAAGTCATTGTGAGTTAGCCCATGGGAAAATGTTCACAAAGCTTTAGCTTCAAATTCATCTTTGAAAACATTATCAATATATAGATTCAAATTTAGTAATACATCAGTGCTTCAAGGATAGGAAATTGAAGGGATGGGTGATGCCACCTGAATCATTATGATACAAGGCAAGTGTCAGGTTAACATCAGCTTCATAGTATTACTAAACTTTTGGACATGGGATTTTAGGGGTGAGGCCTTTCTTCAACTTCAAAAACTCCTCTAATCCTGGAGGAGAGGGGTGGCTGAAGCCTACCCTTGACAAACTTGATCTCACAGTGAAAACTGCATCAGGTAATAAACACAGCTGTCCCCACATCCACAGGGGACGTGGAACAGCCTGGATCCTGGGCAGCAGAATTACCTGTGGGTGCTGGAAACCACTGTGACAAATGGGCGGCTGTTCAGCAAGGGCAAGCTGGGGCGTGCTGGAGCCATCTGAGTGTAGGATCTCAAAGGGCTCTGGGTTGCCTCTCTCTCTGTTGTGAATCTGTAAAGAGAGATCCATTGTGGGAAGGCTTCCAGGCTTGACAAGAGGGCAGAATCCACAAGTGCAGTTTGCAGAATGTCTTGGACTTAACCATACATAGAATGAGCAGTGCCTGAAACACAGTTGCTACTCTTGAAAAGATTTATGTCCAGTTCCTTTTACTGAAAATTTGATCCATTCTAATCTGCTGCTAAAGTCCTCACATTTCTCTCCGTGAGAGTTACAAGGCTTATTTTGTGTTTCCTGTGAGCAGATTAATTGATGCTAATCCTCCATTCTTATTGTTTGACCAAATTATAGGGATATGCAATTTATGCTTATAAATTTGCTCGTACACCTGGATTTTCTCTCTCTCTGTGCTCACAGAGATATTTCAACAGGACCCTTTACCAGCACTAATTCTCTCTTGGACCTAGCAGGCTCTCTTTTAGACTGTGCTCCTCCAGCACCGCAGGGACTGTGGGTGCTCTCACACAAACACATCAGGTGGGCTTCCCCAGCCCCTTGCACAACAGAGTGGGAGTTAGCTCTGCAGCTGGGAGTTACTGTCTCATCCATTGGGAAACTCAGGAAAGGTGAGCTAGCAGAGTCACTGCCCTTGACATTTATGCATTCTTCAAAGAGAAAGTTACCACTTAAAGGCCTCTCTGCTGTGATACTGTCACAGACAAATATCAAGGCATTTTAAAGGCATTTAAAAAAACAAAAGAAAAAAATCTCTTTATATCATTTTCCTGTACTCCTTGAAAAATCTTGACCACTTAAAGCCAAAAAGACGTTGTTCAGAGACTCATTAAAAATCCACTACTAGCTGCAAACTACAAATAATTGGACAGCACTTCAAAGTAGAATAATAGCAAGTTTGACATTTCTGACTGACTTTTCTGCCTTCCTTGCTTCACATGGTGGATGAGCTCTAACTGTTCTGCAGTTACAGCACATTAAAGCACCATGACTCTCTCACTCTTGCTCTGCATAGCATTCATATGCTTTACCTGCTCTTCATCGTATTTGTCTTGAAGCATCATCTGGACTGTTTCCAAATTGCATTTTACTTCCTTCAGCTTCCAGGAAAGAGCCTCTACCTCGTGTTGGTAGTCTGCACTGTCTCCACAATCTTCCAGTAAAGAAAGGACCTTTTGTTCAATTTCTGATAGCTTCACCTAGGAGGGAGAGCAGCCAATTATTCATTCCTAGAAGTACAACGCTCCTTTCCTCATAACATTCTGAAGTCAATGCTCACATTTTCCCTGTCTAAAAAGAATAGATACAGGCAAAAAGAGAAATAGCTGCAACCCCTCTAGATTTTCTCCAATATTTTATCTTTTTATTCTGAACAATTAAATTTTATACAGTTAGTCTTAAAACTGTTTCAGTCTCTGCAGGAAGTTACACTAACTCAGATATGGAGTAATAAAAGAAGAGAGCAGAAATGATAGACTTCATTTGGATGCAACCAAGAAGACAACACACCCCAATGGGGGAGAAGGGAGCAGTGCACAGACTGATCACATCACCCTTCGGGAGGAATGATGCTGAATTACCCAAACATAGTAACGTTACCATGTATCAGCCAGGCCATTGCAAACTGTTGGGATCTGGTTTTTGATTCAAGCTGCTGTGAATCAAAGCGCATCTCTGCATTACTTTAAACTCATGTTTTGAAGCTGAGTAGAGACAGGTATCATGGCTCAACTGCAAAGTAATCAACTGCAATAAATTAACTGCTTTACATCAGACATCCTCATCTAGAGACTGTTTCTGTTTTGTGTTGTGTGTATTTCTCTGTGTAGATATTGGATAAGTTAGAAAAACCTCTAGCCCCCTCCCCAAGTTCATGTCTTAAGACTGAGCCAAACTGTTAAAAGCTGACAGGAATTCAGCAATGCTGACAGCTGCCTGAAGCCTTCTTGTTTTCACTCACTGGAACTATCCTGTTGAAGCCTATGCTGACACAAACCCTGAATGGGATCCAGACACAGCCAGCTACTTAAGTACATTCAGGATCCCACAAAGTTCAGCACCCGAGCACCTAGCTGAATCACAGCCTAAACCCAGAGGCATTTGTTGGCATGGACTCAGTTTCTATTAAAAAAAACACCCAACAACCACAACAAAACAGCTGGAAATGTCTTCTAATATTATAGGGACATTTTGGTATTGGTTCCTTTATGGTGAGTGAAGTTTGTGGCTTTAGGTAGGTGCAGTGCTTGAAGAAACTGGTACACCAGACTGGCACTGCAGGGAACTTCAAAGTGGCATGCTTGCAAGCTTTCTTTTAATCTGCATGCTAGAGTAAAAAAAGCTGCATGCCAGGACTCCCACCCACCCCAGCCTCTCATGCCAGTCCTGTTTTCCTCCACCCATTTTCACCAACAGGTACCACCCACTCTTTTCCTTCTGCTACCACTGGGACTACCTGAGCACTACGGCAGTAGGTCCAAATATCACCACTACTCACACAGGGCAGGGGAAAAACTCCTGTCTTTCTACCTATTCTGGTAGCTTTTTGCAAAAAGTGCAAAAGAAGAATATACCGCCTTGGAAGCTATTTTATACCAGTCTTTTAAATCATCTGACAAAAATAGAAAGTAAAAATGCAAAAGAAAAAAAACAATCCATTTTTTGTAGCTGATTTATCATGATTGAGACCGATGAACAAGTGTCTTTTAATAGAGGATTCAAACTATACTGAGCCCTCTTTCTGAAAATAATTAAAAGAAAAACAAAACTTTAAAAATACTAAAGAATTCTATCTAAATCCCCCAGATGTGTAAAGATCCCAGCTCTAAAAATAGGTATTTCAACTAAGCCCATGGAAAGCTGCACCTGAAACTGAAGCCAAGTGGTTACCTGTTTTCTGCACAGTGTAACGAAGCCAACTGAGAGGGGAGAGAAGCAGTAAGCATAGCTTTTCTGCAGACACGCACCCCAGGGAAGGGTGACTTTTTGGATGGCAGCAGCAAACTGACTGCTCCCTCTTACCTGGTAATCCGCAAGCTGCAGTTCCACCATCTGCTGCGTTTTGGGGCTCTGGGGGTCTGACCTCAGGGAGAGTTTAGTTTTGTCTAGCCATTGTTCCAGCTCAGCAACCTCAGCCTGGCACACCTGGAGGATCATTTCTGGCTCAGGTTTACCGCCATCCACTGCTTCCTTCGAATCTCCCACTTTCCCTCCAGAGCCCTGGATGGCATTGGGGACAGGAGGCGGCTTGTCACTCTGAAGCAAAGCATATGAAAGAAACGTGGTTATCTATCCAGTTTTTCCTTTCTTTCCCCTTCCCTTACTAGTGGGAAATGTTTAACTTTCACATTCACAGAGCTCCGGAACAACTCTGCCACCGAGTTCCCAGATTAAAAAAAAAAAAAAAAAAAAAAAAAGAAGGAAAAAAGAAAAAGAAAGGGAAACTCAGCAGCCAGGGGATCTGGGATCTGGTGTAACAGGTTTCCAGGCAGCTATTTGCATTTGCACAGGTATACCTGAACATACAGGAAGTGGAATGACTCACCATTAACCAGTTCTCCCCTGAGGAGAGATGTTTTTCTGTGGGAGTTAGATGTAAAAGCAACGCAGTTTGAAGCTGCAAAGCAAGCTGTTGGGCAACACTTACAAGCTACTTGCCCGTGTTCAGTTCCAACAGTCAAATATGCTTTATTCAGGCTCTAGGTCACACAGAAAAAAGTGGTGTATTTTTAAGTATGTCTTGTGTAATTCTTTCTTCTTATTTGCCCTCCTTTAAGCAACAATATTGCACACTTCCATAATAAGGGAAAGTCTAAAGTGCTTTGAGATATCAGCAGTTGCTTGGAAGGCTGTACAGGTCTGTATGTACCTCCACACATGCAAATACTGGTACTAAGTAAATCAAGCACACCACCACAAGAACAAACTACCTGTACACTCCCGCAGCTCTAGAGCACATCTTCAAGCAACTGAGATAGTCAGTGGTAGTACAGTACACAAGCTCCATGTTAAAATGAGATTTGGCAGAAAAACAGAGAGCAGAAGTGCTTGTTTCAGCTATCAGTGTCTTACTTTAATCACTACTGGTTTTATTTGCCTCTGAGATAGTATGGGACACTGCCATTAAACACAGAAAGTAAATATGAATATACAGATCCCAGAACAATCTAAATATCTCTGTTGAGGTATATGTGACATAAGAAATAAAAAAGCATGTTTACTTCAAACTCCACCTGAAATTTCCAGCTCTAGTTCTCAGTCTGTCTGTTTTAATTCACTCATATAAATAACCAAACATTACACATCTATAACACTGTGAATGACACGCTTTCCTCACACATGTATGTGTCCATAAGCATTTAGTTTACACTTATGGCTTGCTCTGCCCCTCCCTAGCTAGACTTTGTTACTGTAGTGAACCTTATCCCCTTCCTCTACAGAAATAGAAACTCAGAGGTGCCCGAGTCAAATTAGTTGAATGAAACAAACCAGTATTGATATGTCTGTTTGTGCACAGGTCATCTATCTGTGTGCCTAGCCTGAGACCATGGAGTGGTTGGTTACCATGGCTCAACTGACAAAGAAAACAATAACATCATAGAACCACAGCATGGTTTGGGTTGGAAGCAACCTTCATCTAGTTCCCCTGCAGTGAGCAGGAACATCTTTAACTAGATCAGGCTGCTCAGAGGCCTGTCCAACCTGACCTTGAATTTTTTCAGGGATGGAGCATCTATAGCCTCTCTGGGCAACCTCTTCCAATGTTTCACCACCCCCACCATAAAAAATTGTTTCCTTATATCTGGTCTAAAAGTAGGCCCTTTTTGTTTAAAACCATTACTCCTTGTCCTATCACAACAGGCCCTACTGAGATGTCTGTCCCCATCTTTTTTTATAAGCCCCCTTTAAGTATTGAAAGACCACAGAAAGGTCTCCCCAGAGCCTTCTCTTCTTCAGGCTGAACAACCCCAACTCTCTCAGCCTGTCCTCACAGGAGAGGTGTTCCACCCCTCTGATCATTTTTATGGCCACTCAAGCAGGTCCATGTCTTCCCTGTGCTGAGGCCACCAGAGCTGGACTCTACTCCAGGTGAGGTCTCACCAGAGTGGAATAGAGGGGCAGAACCCCTCCCTCAACCTGCTGGCCACACTTCAGGCCAGGATATGGTTGGTTTTCTGGGCTGCGAGTGCACATTGCCAGGTCATACTCAGTTTTTCATCCACCAACACTCCCAAGTCCTTCTCTGCAGGGCTGTTCTCAATCTCAATCCCTTCATCACCCCAGCCTGTATTGATAACCGGCTGTTGATCTTGCAATTGGCATTGCTGAAACTCATAAGGTTCACATAGGCCCACTTCTTGTTCTTGTCCAGGTCTCTCTGGATGGCATCCTGTCCTTCAGGCGTGTCAACTGCACCACCCAGCTGGGTGTCATCTGCAGCTTGCTGAGGGTGCTCTCAATCCCGCTGTCCATGTCATTAATGAAGATATTGAACAATCCTGTTCTCAGTACAAACCCCTGAAGGAAACCACTTTTCACGGATCTCCATGTGGACATTGAGCTGTTGACTAATACCCTCTGCACGTGACCATACTACCAGTTCCTCATCCACTGAGCACTCCACCCATTAAATCCATCTCTCTTCAATTTAGAGAGAAGGATGTTATAGGGAGCCATATCAAAGGCCTTACAGAAGTCCAGATAGATGACTTCCATAGCTCTTCCCCTGTAGTCAGCCCATCAGAGAAGGCTACTAGGTTGGTCAGGCAAGATTTGCCCCCAGTGAAGCCATGGTGGCTGTCTCAAATCACTTCCCTGTCTTCCATGTGCCATAGCACAGCTTCTAGGAGGATCTGTTCCATGATCTTCCCAGGCACAGAGGTGAGGCTGACAGGTCAGGAGTTCCTAGCGTCCTCCTTTCTACCCTTTTTTAAAATGGGTGCAATGCTTCCCCTTTTCCAGTCACTGGAGACTTCACCTGACTGCCATGACTTTTCAAATATCATTGGCATCAGCCAATTACCTCAGGACTATGGGATGCATCTTATCAGATCACACAGCCTTATGCATGTTCAGGCTCCTTAGGTGGTCTCAAACCTGATCTTTGTTACAGTGGGAGGGACTTTGCTACCCCAATCCCTGTCTTGTGGTCCATCCATTGAGAGGTGTGGGAAGAAAGGTTGCTGGTGAAGACTGAGACAAAAAAGTTGTTGAGTATCTCAGCCTTCTCCTCATCTGTTGTTGCCAGTTTGCCAGTTGTGTTCATCAGCAGGGTACACTTTCTTTGACCTTCCTTTTCTGGCTGACATACCTGTAGAAGTTCTTATCATTCTGTGTGTCCCTTGCCAAGTTCAGCTCCAGCCACGCCTTGGCTTTCCTTACCCCATCCCTACACAATCAGGCAGTGTCCCTATACTCTTCACAGGGTACTGGTCCCTGCTTCCACAGCCTGTGCATTTCCCTCTTGCCCTTCGGTTTGACCAGAAGATCTCAACTCATCCCTGCCCGGATTCTTGCCTTCCTTTCCTGATTTCTTACACCTGGGGATCAATAGCTCTTGTGCTCTATGGAAAGCATCCTTAAAGATCTGCCAGCTCTGTTCTGCTCCCTTGTCCCCGAGGACAGTTTCCCAAGGAGTCCTATTGACAGCTGGAAGTTTGCTTTCCTAAAATTCAGGGTCCTGACTTTACTCTTCACCTGACCCATATTCCTCAGACCTGCAAACTCCACCAGTACATGATCACTGCAGCCCAAGCTGCCTCCAATCTTGACATCACTGATTAATTCATTTGTGCTGGTGACCAACCAACAGGTCCAGTATCGCATCCCTTCTGGTAGGGCTGTCTATTACCTAGTTTAGAAGTTGTCCTCAATGCACTGCAGGAGTCTCCTGGATTGCATACAGCTCACTGTGCTACTTTTTCAGCAGATGTTTGGGATGGTTGAAGACCCCCAGCAGGACGAGAGAACTGTGAGCATGATGCATCCTGCAGCTGAAGTAAGAAGGCTCCCCTTGACTGGGCAGCCTGTAGTAGACACTGACCACAAGGTTCCTTTTTTTACCTCTATCTCTAATTCTTACCCATAAGCTTACAACCTGCTTGTGGCTATTCTTCAGAGAAAACTTTTCACACTCTATCCATTTCTTGATGTAGAGGGCAACCCCTCTGCCCCTCCTTCCTTGCCAGTTCCTTCTGAACAGCCTGTAGTCATTGATAGCTGCACTCCAGTCAAGAGATTCATCCCACCAAGTTTCAGTAATGTCAACTGTGTCATAGCTTTCTAGGAGCACGGTGACTTCCAACTCCTCCTGTTTGCTGCCCATGCTGCATGCATCGACATAGAGGCACTCCAGCTGCGCTGTCAGCTGTGTCACCTTCTTAGAAGAACACACCTTAATTCCTTTGATGTATTTCATTGGTGTTTCCCTGTTTGCTCCTATTACCTCAGGAGCCCCTGGCTCACCTACGTAAGACTTTGTGTGCTCCTGTGTAGCCAGCATGTCTCAGAGCAACATGCTGAAGCCCCTTGCTAGCACGCTGTCCCTCTAACCTTGGCATGTCATCCCACAGCTTGTCAAAGGCAAGCCTGATATTATGCCGCTCCCCCTTCAAGTGTAGTTTAAACCTCTGTCAATGAGTCCCACTAGATCATGAGTAAAGACCCCCTTCCCTCTTTGAGAAAAGTGGATCCCATCTGATGCCAGCAGGCCTGATGCTGTGTAGGCCATTCCATTACTGAAAAACCCAAAATTGTGGCAATGACACCAGCCACGTTGCCATGTATTAATAGACCAGGTGCATCTGTTTCTTCCAGTGTTGCTGCCCGCAACTGAAAGGATAGAGGAAAAAATTACCTGTGCTCTAGAGAACCTTACCAACTGTCCCAAGGCCCTGGAGTCTCTTTTGATCACCCTTTGAATATGCACTGCCGCTTCATTGCTGCCCACATGGAAGAGCAGTACTGGGTAATAGTCCAAGGGCTGTACCAGGCTAGGAAGTTTCCTAGTGATGTCCTTAAGCCAGGCCCCTTAAGGAGGAAGTAGACTTCCAAGAGGAGGATCTGTCTGGCATATTGACCCTCTGTTCCCCTCAGAAGGGAGTCACCTACAACTATAAGCCATCTTCCTCATCAAGCAATGCAAATGTTTTTCTGAATCTTAAATTATGTTTTAGGCTGCTAGAACTGAATTTGCAAGCAGTTACATTTGCATGGGAGGGACAACATGCCAGAGGGGAGGAAATGTAGCAATCACTAAGATAGTAGGAATGATTTAATTTTATGATAGTAGGAATGATTTAATTTTAGGATGCAGTTAAGCTCTAAATAGTGAACATAAATATAATGGATTTAATGAATCTCTACACATACACACATGTCTAAGAAAAACAAATAGATTTATCATGTATAAAAATAAAATGTCTTCCTGTCTCCAAATAGTAATTGATCTTGTAAATAAATCATTTAATAAAATAAAATAAAATAAAATAAAATAAAATAAAATAAAATTTTAAAGATAATTTAAAAAAATATCACTCACTACAGGGAGTTGTGTAGCATATGGAAATGTCTACAATGTAGCAAAACACTGAAGTGGAAAAGATGTTGCAAGCAAAAAAGCTGTCTGGTATGGTTTGAGGAAAGAAGACCTCTAAGAAACCTGTCTATGGGAGCAGAGGAGGATGCTGGCTCACAGTCTGACATCACTCTCCACAGACCACTGAGTTGCTGTGTCTGGCTCAGGAAAGTGCTCCACTGAACTTTTGTATCACTGGGTCTGACAGGCTGTGAGTGCCCCTGAAGGCAAGATGCTGACAAAACAGTGGTGGCACACAGAAGTGCCGGGGGGGCATACGTTCTCTTGTAAGGCTCCTTCCTGGAAACCCAAGATGCTGAGCTGGAGGTTAAGTCTCTTTAATACGGGTGTCTAAACTCCCATTACTCTCAATGCTCAGCTCAGCTCAGCCTAGCACAGACAAGTAGAGCAAGCTCAGCTGAACCACTCGCTGTGCTTGTTGGATACTGCAGTGACTACATCTCCTATGACTGCTAAGGGAGCTTAGACATGACCTGCACATGCAGAGACCAACAGCATCACAGCATAGCAGAGAGGGAAAACAGAGATCCTGAATATAATTATATCATGTAACATCCTCACATAAGGCTATTTCTTATAATAACAATAGATAGTATATTGTCTGGGTTTAAATAGTTTGCTATGGGTTTTTAACTATAAATTAAAGGTTAACCATGGTGGATTAAGTCAGGGGGGATGAGAGACAAAGTGACCTGGGGGCCTGCTCCTGCCCCAGGCAGTAATGGATTCTTTCTTCTTCCATGCTCTAAATCCAGGAAGAGCAGAGGCTGCTCTGCTACCAGTCTGCTTCTCCTGGCCTTTCTGAAATACACTTCTGTCTCTATGTGCTCTTTTGCGTATAACCTATAAGCTGCTGCCCACTCCTCCTTTGGCCTGTGCATGCCTTCCACAAAGCAGCAACATATAAGAATGTCAATCTCCTTAACTTCTCCTTTAATTGCTGCTTAAAAATCCCATAGTTGATGTACGTTTACATCACTTGAAGCCCTCCGTTGACGCCTGTATGAATGCCAGCATCTTACTTCCTGAAAATACTCCATTTTGTTCCCTAGTAAATTGCATTTTCAAGGAGAAAATCAAAACATATTTATTATCATCCAAAGCAGCAATATGAAGAGGCCCACAAAGGGTTGTAAGTATCCTACTGTATCATAAACACTGCAACAAACTCAACTACCATAATCAGAATAAACGGGGCCTCTGCCCACTCGTTAGGTTATACAACAAGCTCAGGTCACCTTGTTCAGCCTACTTCAGGCCTTCAAACTCACCATAGCCTGACTGCCATCACCCATGCTAGGGCCTTCAGTGCTCTGCAAAGTTTGTGTAGAGCTTTCCTCACCATGTTTATTGTGTGATTCCATTATTTCATCAGCGTCCTGGAGAGAGACAGGCAACAGTGGAAGTATGTGTATCATTAGTAGCGTAGATGTGTAGTGGTGTAATGTAGCACTTAGGGACATAGTTTAGTGGTGGACTTGGTACTGTTAGGTTTACAGTTGGACCTGATGATCTTAAAGGTCTTTTCCAACCTAAATGGATCTGTAATTCTATTATTATTGCCTTGTTGTGCTAGAGAAGCTTCAAAGGGCAGCAGCCATTCAATCCATAGCGGTCCTGGCCCAAGAGTATTCACAGAGGGAAGTTCTTTTATGCCTGCAACATCAGTATACAGAAACAAGTAATTGCAGCATTATTGAAACACCATGAAGAATAGAGCAGAATGCCACCAAATTGTAGCCAATTGGGTATCTCAGATGCTGATCTTCTCATGTACAAAGAGAACCTCTTCCAGAAATCATCCTGCAACAAAATTCACATTTTACAGCCTTTCCAGGAGTTAGTGAAAGAAATTGCTGCAACCAAATGTGCATTTCTACCTTTGGCGTTTTTGTCAAGCTAGAAGAAATTCATATAGAATCAAAGAATCATTTAGGTTGGAAGAGACCCTTAAGGTCACTGAATCCAACCAATGTGCACAACACGAAAGGATATTTTAAATGGCAAGAAGTAGTGTGATATGGAAGATGGAGGACCTGATTAAGGCCATCATGTCCTGCATTTCTACAGTTCTCTTGCTTTGAAAACTTCAGCAATACCTAGGACTTGTGCAGATCTTTTTCATATAGATCGGTTCCCATCCCTGTGGAGATAAGCCTGAGGGCATTACCTGAACGATGCCATCTGACAAGGTACCAGAAGACCAGGAGGTTGCACTGTCTTCCTTGTGCCTTTCATCACCTCCTTCTAAAGGCCAAAAGCTTGCATCTTTCTCTGTGGCTGTAATTCCCTTTTAAAGCAGTAACAGCTCAGCATTAACTTGTGAACAGGAAGCTCAGATATTCCTTCAGGCAATGTATATTACTGCAAATCTTTAGTAACACTTTGCTCTATTTCTGCCTTGTTTATCTTTATTGTGTTTCCCAAATCCCACCTCTTCCCTTGGTCTATAGTTCTGCTGCAAGATGAATGGCAGCTGGATGATACTGATAGTTTTCTCTGGAGACCTCACAGTGTCCTCATCTTTTTCTGCACTATTTTAAACAAACCCCAACAAACCCATGAAACAATCTTTCTCCTGCCCTGTCTCCTAAAAAATCCTGTAGTAAAGAAAACTGCACCAGTGAAGGTGCAGAATTAGAAATCTTGAAACTTAAGTGCTTGGGTCAGAGGAATAAGACACCACTTCTATCCAAGCTGTTTGGATGTCTTTGCACTGTCCAGCCATGGAGTTTCATCCTTGCTTAGCCTAAGGCAACCCCTCCAATATTCCATACACTCTTTGCCACATTTCTTTTTGATTCTTGTGGCAAGGATGTCGCAAAAAGGCTAATTAATATCCATAGTGAGGACATCAGAGAAATGGAGATTCTTCAAAACTTGATTGAGGCCACAGTCCCTACCGGGAGATACAGATGTCAGTAGCTGGTCACCACCAGCCTGGGCAGTCTATGAACTGCTGTGCAAGTTGGTAGCTGGGCTACAAGCTCACCAGCACTTCTGCACATTCCTGATTTCATTCAAATAGATCTCGTTTAGTCCCTAGGGTACAGGAAAGTGTGCAGAATGGTTCATGGATTTTTTTTTTCTTTTTCAAAAAGCTGTTAACTTTACCATGAAGCTTTACTCTCAGCTTTGCTCCTCTGCAGTTCACTTGGGCATTTAGATTCAGAGCAACTTGTTGATCAGTGTCTCCGAGTTTCTCCCATTCTCCCAGAAATCTCTCTTAACTTCATTAGGAGTAGTCTGATCATGCCCTTTTTTTCTTAAGCTCAAACATAAAAAAAACCAACTAAAATAATTTGTAAGTTTTAACACTTCAGAGGCTGTCTAATTCTGTCTGAACCCTACCCCACATATAAATATTGGTATTTAGGCCCATATTTTGCCACTAACACTTCCATAAAGGGGGTATTACTGTATGAGCAATCCCACCAAAAGCAGGATCACACATCACAGAATGAGGTGGCAGGCTGGCTTGAGTGCAATGTCTTAGTATCCTGGTGTGATAACAGATATTTCAATTTGTTCTGTAGTATTTTGGATTTACACATTTTTCATAATTTTTTCTCCACCAAAATCTTCCATCTTACATATACAGCTGTATATATAAGATATATACTGAACTCACCTTGCTGTGGAAAGAACACTCTTCTGATTCTTCATCTAAGGAAGGTAGAAGAGACATCATTCCTCTTTTTTTTGACTACAAAAATGCACACAA
Organism: Athene cunicularia; assembly: GCF_003259725.1. Classification (NCBI taxonomy): domain Eukaryota; kingdom Metazoa; phylum Chordata; class Aves; order Strigiformes; family Strigidae; genus Athene; species Athene cunicularia. Next base: position 7,651,563 of record NW_020799101.1, read on the forward strand.
AGAGATAGATCAATTATTCATAACAAGAACAGTAAAAGCTTCTCCTGCCTGTAAACCAAAAGAAAGTTACCATTTGGGGTCCACTTTTGGAGAAGCACTGAACATCTGCCACCCTACATTAAAGTAATTGAAATCTGCAGGTATTAAGCACCTCTGAAAATTGAGACTTTTCTCTATGCTTTAATGTTTCAGCATTACAGCCATAACTGGGACAAATTTCAGTTTCCTTCATAAAAACAATTTAACAAAAATCTCAGAAAAACTGATTATTGGCAAAACTACACATCAAGCATTTTGCTGTTGATTGCCTGATGCAAACTTCATGTTGAGCCTGCTCATGTTAAAAAATAACCAGAGGCACACCTCTCTCCTGCCTTCTCCTAGACATGCATCATACTCAGTCCTTCTAAGACCATTTAGAAGTACAAAGGGGAGGAGAAGCAGTATTGATTCACAGCTGCAGGGGTGCTCCTCTGTCACTTGCCACTCCTCCTGGAGGAAGAAGGGTTATTATTTATCTTCTCTCTTCAGCTCTCGGGTAAGTGATCACAACGTGGTGCTCCACTTACCTGCTGACCAGAAACATCAGTCCCAATCAAATCACTCTGTGGTAATACAGAGGCTGTGGGTTCATCTCCTGATTCAGGCACTTCTTGCTGTAAGCGCTGGTGAAGTTCAGACATTGAATTCTTCATCCCGGTAAGGATATCTTCCTTTCTTTGGCACAGCTTTATGATTTCTTCTTTTACAGCTTCCATTTCTCCCTAAGGAGCAACAACATCTGTAAGCATCCATTTTTCTTACTTAACCAAAGAGTAATGTAACAGAAGATACCAGTGATGCATCTTACTGGGACTCGGGCTATTTCCCTTTTTTCCTTTTTCAAGGCATTGGGACAGTTCCCCATTGTCACTGCAGGAGATGTCCAGATACATGCAAAACAGTAGCAACAGTTTCAGCTCAGGACAGCACTGGTTGCCTGTAATGCCCAAGTTGCTAGTCTGGAAGGAAATGTGAAAGGCTGGGTAACTAATCCTAACTAGGTCCTGCATAGCTATGGGATACGAGTTTCCTTCAGGACAGAGGGAATGTGGCTAGGTTACATTACTCTGTGTGTCAGAGCAGGTGATGTTACTTCCAACTACCTTCTCTGGAAACCTGACAAAAAATAGCCTGGATGAAGGCAAAGACAGCAAAAAGGGTAGCTCAGAGCTGAGTCTTCTTTGCTGAAGCTGGCCTAAAAGAAGGACACACAAACTATTTGGTGTGTTATAATGACAAAACTATCCCATGTCTTTGAATGTAATATTGGGAACAATGGTCACCAACAAAGTACAAGGAAAATAAGGTTCTGCAGAGATTAAACAATAACCCAAGTAACTCTGCACTAACAGAGGGGGAAATAAATCTGTCTTGGTCTCCTCCCTTGCCATGACTCTTGCTCTAGTTGGTGTTCTGCCATTAGAGCTTTCTGTTAGGACCTTTTCTTACCACCCAGTCTCCAGGTGAGCAAAGAAGGCACAACAAATAGCAGAGTAAAACAGGGCAAGGAATAAAATGTCCCACTCCCTTCATTACTGAAAGTGCTAAAGCTCTTTGAAGCACTGCTGCTTGCACAGAAAACTGAAATGTGGCTAAATATCCCATTGCACACTCGGCTCAGTCCAACAGAGCAAGCTTTGATGTTAGGTTTGAAATCCACACCATGCTCTATCATGGTGTGAATAATGCTATGCAAATAATATTCCAGGACAGATTAAAGCAGTAAAACTGCTGGTTTTATCTTGACTACAGCTCCTTCTTAATAATGCTAGTGTGGCTGCATGACAGGGAAGGTGGAGGCAGGAACCCCAGAACATGGGAACTCTGCTCAGACGAGGATGTTTTTTTTCCTTTTGTACACTCAAAAACACATGGTAAAATCTTCCACAGGTAGAAGAAAGAAAAAGTCTTTGGAATGACAGCCATCCATGATAATCTGGCATATTTTTATAAATGTCTACTAAGAACAGTATTTTTATTTGTTTCATTGTAGGAGGAGACTTTATAGCATACATTTACCAGCTTATGCTTTGAAAACTGAACTAGCCAAAAACTCCTCAGAAACCAAATCTTTACTAACATCACTTCTTCATCTCAATATCATTCTCAATCATTCTCAATAAGATGGGCAGTTCCATTGTCCACTTCTATTCATGAAAGGCTACAATTGTGAAACAGGTTTTCTTCTAAAACAAGAGCCACTAAACAGAAAGTCCTACACTTAAAGACAAAAACAAGTAAGAATCAGGAAATGAGTCATGCTTAGTACTAGCATCAAGGCTCCAACATCCAACACAGGAGATCAGCTACATACTTAGGAGCCCACTGAGTGATTATAGTTATTAGGCAAGTACAGTGTATGTGTATTAACTATTGTGACTGACTGCAAAAAGCTGAGCATTTCAGAGGCACTTTATAAATAGTTATTACACTTAATTAGTCATTTCCTGACTTCTGCAGTGCTGTCCTTAAAACACATCTTATTTTTGCATGAAATAATCAATTCATCCATTACAGAAAGCAGCCAACCGCAAGGAGAAAAGCAGCACGTTTATCAGTTGATGAAAACACAGTGTGGCAGTGAGGATGAGGAAAGGAGTCTAAAGAATCTAACCCTAACCAGAATCACCAAAAGTATCATTGCACAATCAGGGATCAGAAATAAACTCAGTTCTCTCTTTATGCACTATCCCAACCTGCTACTTCAGCAACATTAGCAGGACACTTAGCACAGGCAAGCTATCAGTGCTGCATATTGTTTCTCCAAAACAGCTGTCAGCTCTCAGGAAAACAGCACTCTAAATTTTCCCTAGAAGTTGATGTAGGTACAAGTGACACATGAAAATAAATAAGGAGTACATTATGAAAGATATACCCAATGTGCAAACTAATATTAATTGCAACATCTCTTGGTATATGTCAACTTACATATGCATAGTCACACTGTGGCATTCAATTGCCTGCTGGACTGTGGTGGGGAGGGGAAGCACACTGCTATTTCTTAGTGCTCTGCATCGTCATGAATAGTGTCAGTCAGGACAAGTAACAGACATGAGAGAGAAAACAATGAAACCCACCTCTGGACAATGAGTCTTCTGAGCCAGTGGTTGATCTTCATGTGATATTTCAACCAAGTGGTTCTTTAAGAATTGTTTCAAATTTTCAATTTCTTTCTCACATTCTTCTGTTTTCTTTACAGCTTCCTGTGAAATAGTAATCCTCATAAATAATTTTGAATTAACTAGTACACAAACTAGTCAGTAATGCAACAAACTTGAACGGAGAAGTACTGAAGTCTCCTTTGCATCTGTAGTTACATGTAAAAGAAACTCTGTTTGTTCTGCTAACTTTGCACAACCCTATCCTTAGTAAGTTTATTATTCCCTTGCGAAAGACAAACAGACTGCTCTATCTATAAGTTGAGTTATGGTGGGGTATTCTGCCTAGGAGCATATCTTTGTTTACTACACAGCAGAGTTATGAATTTGGCTATAAAATCCAAATGAGCATATTTAATCATATTCACTACAATTTAGAACAAGTTGGGGAAAAAAAAAAAAAAAAAGAGAAATTACAGGATTTCATATCAAGTTAGAAAGCCTACCTGTTTTTTACTGGTGCTCAGGTCTTTACTGCCAGCAAGTTCTGCACTGAGCAAACATGAACTGTGCTGTACACCAGGCAGACACTGCAGCTCAGAGGATAAGCCAACCACAGTATCTGACAATTTGAATACTTTCTATAAAAATAATAAGTATTTCCACTTTGTGTGAGCTTCCTCTTCTTGCATGGCTTATAGGAAAACATATTAGAATTTATAAACGGCCAAATTCACTTTTACTTATTTGACAGTGACAGCAAAATCTCATCAGCCCCCATGCTTTACTGTTCATGCAAAAATCAGCAGTCTCCCCACAAACATTGCTCATGTTTGTCAGCCACAGCCTGTCACAATGTCTCAGGTAATTAAGAAATTGTTACATCTACAAATCAGAATATTTTGTGAAAACATCTAATTTGCAGAACATTTGGTGGCTCTGTGTTTTCCAACCTGTGGGCTGAGAACCAAAGGGTATCTAAGGACTATTCCTCAGGTTTCTGCAAAAGGTAATGAAGAAAATGCAGCCTATTGCCAATAGGCTTGAACTTACTCTGCTGACAGCAGCACCTGAACTGCCTGACAGGTTGAAAAATCGCTCTGCAAAGCGTGCACAGACTCTGCCTTTCAGAGCAAAGTCTCTCCTGCTGTGAACAGTAACAGTGCTGTTTCTTCAGTCACTTCACAGTAGCACTCCCTCTCAATAAAAAACAAATTAATAACATTCTAGATGATTTTTTTAATTACTTACAAGCTTTAAAAAAAAGATACAACTATTATCAAAAAAAAAAAAAAAAGCCAAATTGGAGAAGAAGATATTTAACTGTGGCCTATAATATGAATGCCATAGCTAAAGAATCAGAGGAGGAGGAATCTCCTCCTGCTCAGTTTTAATGAGAAACTAAAACTCCTTCTAAAAGACAGATTCTCTTACCCATAACTTCACTTTCACATGAATAGGACTGTTTGGTATTAGGTAAAATGCATACTACCTCAAATTTCCTTGATAACTAAAGAATATGAATATTTCATACACAGCCTCCAATGTCTTCTGTCACATGCCTGTATGTGAATCGAGCCACTTGCCTGAAGATAACTCATCTGTTCCCTGCCTCCCATTGAGGGGCAAAAAATCTTATTTTATCTTTAGTATGACATAAATTATGCCATATATATGAGACTGAATCTCTTCCTAGAAGTGTTGCCTCTCTTTTGAATTATTTCCTGCTTAACATTTGCTCTTTCATACCGTGGTAATACTAGGAGACCTACCCATGGAAAAGACCCACCTGCCTGTGGTGTACATGCAGGTAGGCATTGTAATTGTTATGGGAGAGCTTACTAAAAATGAGCAGAGTAAATAATTAAATATGCAAATACTGCCACTCTCTTGCACAGAAAACAGGTAGAAGCAGCTGTGGCTTCCAGCTCCTCTTCCTGATGACGTTATTTAGGTAGTGATAGGTGTGGTACTTGACAGGCCATAATAAAAAACAGAAGGCAACATTCAACACAGATCTAAGTCACCTAAAATCCTGCCCCAAAGCATTTACACTACCTGTTACAGGTTCTGTTTCTGTTATACTTTTTTAGGTGTTACACTGCAGCTTAATTATATAAAAGTTATTAGGTCAATTTCCTATTGCACCACAGATAGCAAGATATGAGCAAACACATTCAAACACTAAAATTTCAAAACTACTCTTTAGGAAAAAAAAAAACCTATGTATGTATTTGTACAGGAAGCTTACCTCCCATTTGCTTTCCTCTCTATCAGGATACTTATTACCTTTCTAATGCAGCACTCAAAATTGCCATCCTTTAATAGATTTATCCTTTGTTATGTCTTAGCTGGTACTGAACTTGTAGTACTGCTGCTTTTAACCCATTCAACTGGACTGGAAAATCTTTTTTGCACAGTTTGATACCCTAGCTGCCAAGAATTGCAATTTTTCCAATCTTTTTTCTCACAAAGAAATTTCACTCTGCTACAGATTGTTGGATGCCTATAAGATAAAGGAAAATGCTGAGTAAAAAAGGTTACAGCTCTTTTAAAAAGGAAAAAAAAATCTAAACCTTGACCTAATGCTCCACATAAAGCAGTCAGAAGTCTCATGATAACACTTCATAATTGCAAAGCACCCTGTTTCTGATGGTTTTAAAGTGTTTTGAAAATTCTCAAGTATTTAATCTGGTAACTCTCTGAAAAAGGTACATTTTAACGCATCCATTTTTCAGACATAAGAAATTGTATGGACTTAAAAAAAAAAAAAAGACAGTAGGGATTATAAGGATCTCACATAGTCATTGCTTTTTTTCTGAACAAGCATGCATTAGTCATATAGCATGTTTGAGTTTTTCTGTTGGTGTGGTGCTCTTAATTTCACAGACTGAAAATCAAAGATGGAGATTTAACATTTTAGCTTCAGCTTGTGTCTGCCAGGCCTCTGAAATGCCCAGTAAGAAGTTACATGTTCTAAAGCACTCTGCTTTACTCTAATAGGTTTGGAAAACCAAATGAGCAAAAATATTGTATCATTTTTCTAGGTGCTGCTATCATCCTGTGGATAAATGGATGGGTCACATGAGAATTTTCATACCTCTGCTGACGTGGGAACATGCATAACCAAACTCCAGATTTCCTTCAAATATATTTACCCTGGGCAGTGGAGCACAACACAGATATCCCTGATTTAAAACCTTCCTGAGCTGGTACAACCACATTGCTCCGTGAAGTGCTGCAGAGATACTCCTTCAGGTTTGGAGCCAGCACAGCTGTTTCGTAACTCATACTGCCCCTGAGTTATGAACCCGCTGGCACTGCCCTGTCCTGCAGCTGTACGTCACACCAATGCTGTTTCCAAACCTGGTCTGGCCAACAGCATCTCCAAGCCCCGTTTCACATCATTGCATGGGACCTTCTGAGGGCAGGAGTTGGCCTGCCTCAAAATGATGAATTAACCAGGTGACAGTGGTAGTAAATGGTTACTTTCCTGATTCATTGATTTGGGAAGATCATCTTCTAAAAGACGAAGTCTAAAAGACTTTCTGTTATTAATTGTCAGCAATTTCTATCTAATGGCTGTCAACAAAGAATTTCCATGGTCTAGATAAGTTTAAGGACTTGAACGTTGCAGATGTGAGCACCTACATATAACACTGCACTTCAATCATCAGTTGTGAAAAACCTGGGTCATAAGACACTTGTGCCTTCGATTCTTCTAGAACATGCTAAAACACATGGTGTCAGCTGTGACTGAACTGGAAAACTGAAATTAATTTCAAGCTTAACCAGCATGCCTTGTTGTAGTATCAAAGAAAAAAGTATCAAAGCAAAAGAATCAAAGGATAAAAGCAGAACAAAAAATTCCTCAAATCATTACATAGAAGCCACAGTAAGAGAACTTTATGCCTGAAAAACCAATATTATCTAGTGATCAAAATTATTATAAAATAAAGGTGGTTTAGGTGACAGTAAAAAAAACCACCACCAAACATTTACCTCTAGCAGGTCATTTTGTTCCTGAGTAATTTTTTCTAATTTCTTCAATTCTTTCAAGAGTTGTCTTGCTCTTTGGAAGACTGAGAAAGGTTGCATTTTTACCCCTAGTAGCTGAAGTGCTTCTTCATAGGACTGTATATGAACAATGGTCTTCTGCATAGGACCAACATGGTCAAGTATAACCTGTTAGGATATAGGATAGATGATGGATGTGATATTGAGTTGGAAAAATCAACACTAAAAAGTTATACTACTGTCACGATGCGCAAAAGTTTTCTTTTGTGAGTTTCCCATTTAAGAAGGAGTGATATTTTAATCTTGGAACAAACCCATGAAAATACATTGTGAGGTAATCTAAAGCAAGAGGAAAATATAATTTACATTTACAATTCTTATTTTTCTGCATATACATATATAAAATTTGCATGGTGACAAAGAAGGGTCACATTCATATTCGTTACTATTTTACGAAGTGTGCCATTTCAAAGTAACACATCTTTGGCAGTGAAGAGGTTAAAAAACTGGTGCAAACCCTTTGATGTCACTCTAACTAACTCTGGTTTTTCTTTTTTGTGTTGCAAACTAGCCACAAAATGTCCTATGTTAAAGCTAGCCATTTTCTGATGGTCCTGTAAACAGTCTTATCAACGTAGCTGAGATGATGAATTGGGACAGAAGCCAGGAGAAGCCTTTGAAGATGGTTTTCCGGTCAAAGACAGCACTTAATATCACAACACTCCAAGTGGACACACAGTTTACAATCACCTTCGTCAATTTTGGATAACTATGCAGTTTCATACCACAATACATGTTTATGAAAAACTCAGTGGTCAACTTAAGAAAGACAGAATGGCAATATGAGCTTACTACTTCTTGATTCTCCTAAAGAAATAGGAAATCCTACTGAGACCTCATTCTGCTGGGAACTTCAAAAGGAAAAAACAAACCACATCTGGGCCTTTTAATTACTAATATTTTTGTTAAGTTCCTTCTCAAGAAGATTTCATTGTAAAAGGCCCCATTTGGAGTAGAGATGCTTTTTCTCTCATTCATAAGCAGGTTGCATCAGGCATTTTTTGTTATTAGCATAGTATCCATGCTTCAATTTAAAATAAGGATGTATGAACATCATTTTTCTGAAGAAATATTACTGTAGTTTTTCCATATAATGTAGCCATTACAAAATTGTTCTCTGGATAACAAAGCTATGATGACATTTTTATCCCTCCCCTGAAACTGAACCCATGGTTTCTGCATTTCAGTCAGCTAACAATGTGGACTGCATGTGGTATAAAAGAAGATACCATAACAGTCTGCCTTACTTAAGAACAGAAAGGAAAACCATCTGGACAAGGTATCTTTGCACTGAAGTTCCTGCATGATGAAATGGTTTTACGATAAGTCCCTCCAGCCTACGTTTGCAGAAGCATCTGCTAAATTTTGCCTCCGCTTTTGGAAAAATAGGACCTGATTTTCAGACTTCGAGATTACTTACTGTTTGATGCTAAGTGATGTGCAGCAAGTGTCTCTGAAAATCAGGCCATAAATTTTCCAAAACACTCAAATATGGAAGGTATGTCTGACAACTCATGCATAAGTTACATAATGAAGTTCTCTATGGCCATGTTCTCAATAGTGCTTTAATTTCAAATGTTTTAGTTCAGACAAGGACTGTGCTTCTGGAAGAGATCTCCCAACAGTCTCACTTTAGGGTTTATATTGTGCAGTCGTCTTGGAGTGTACAAACTGGATTCCTTTCAAATGGAACTAAAGCAGAAGATACTCTCCAGAAGAGCCTCTGAAGAAACCCAGTCACTAATGGATGTCCATTCTACAGAACCAGTTCAAATTTCCCAAGACACATACAACACAGACAGCAGGTCCTCTGCACCAACTGTTCTGTCCTACCAATGTGCTCCTCTTGGATTGCACTAGTGCTACTTTCGAAAGTAGCCGAAAATCATGGCTGAAGTAATATTTTCAATCTTTGACCTGTGAGTAGGAATTTGTATGATACTAATATTTTGAAGTCATACACTAAAACTTTGTTCATGGTAGTTTGCTGTCACCATTTATTTATGCATAAATAGAAAGGGAAATATCCCTATATATAGGAGTTTTCACAGACCTGTCCATGTTTAAGTCGGTCTTTGGGAGAAAATTCTAACAGATCCTCTGATGACAGGATTGTCTTCATTTTGGCAATATCCTTCTCAAACACTTTCACATGAGATTCAATGGCATCCAATTCCTAGATTTTGGGAACAAAGAGAATATTTGTAGATAGTACAGTTTAGAAACTCCCTCCAAAAACCAAAGGCAGCTTGCATTTCTGCCTTTCACTTAAATTTAAAAAGAAATACTGATAAACAAGTGCAGCACATGCAGGTCATGTTAATGGATGTTGTCAAACAAAAGGCTACTTATTATAAATTACATATCATCATAACTGCTGGAGGTCACCTGGTCTGTTTTAAACCCTGAATACAGAACTGAAATACCCTTGAAAAATCACATTAAAAAATTCCAGTAGTGACAAGACACTTTTCCAGAGGTGATATTGATCAGCATAGGAAACTGATTAATTACACTGTTGGAGCTTCCTTTACGTAGAGTCTTATGTCAGATGGAAAATGGACGCACAGAGAGTACAGCTGCTTGTGAACTCTCATGGAGACAGAGTCACAGAATAAATTAGGTTTGAAGGGATCTTGGGAGGTCTCTGGTGCCCCTCAGAGAGGGTCATTTGCGGCCTGATCCTGCTGAGATTTGAGTATCTCCTGGGATAGGGATTTCACCTCCCCTTTGGGCCCTGATCTAATGTTTAATCAATCTCACTGAAAAAAAAAAATAAAAAAAAAATTCTTCCTTATATGTAGATGGAATTTCCTTTGTTATAATTTGAGTCTGTTTCTGCTCATATTTTCTTTGCACATCCCAAGAAGAGTCTGGCTCTGTCTTGTCTATAGTCTCCCATTACGTAGCAGTAGACAGCCATAATATTGCACTTGCCCAGAGCTGTCTTCTCCAGGCTGAACTGACCCAGGCTGAACTCTTCCAGCCTCTCCTCCTACATCCCGTGCTACAGCCCCGCAACCACCTTGATGGCCCTTCCTTGACTTGCTCATCTATGTCTTTCTTACACAGGGAAACCTAAAACTGGGCACAGTACTCAGATGTGATCTTACAGGTGCCAAAAAGAAGGATCTCTTCCATGGACTTCCTGGCTGCGCTCTTGCTCAGGAAGCCCATCATACTGTTAGGCTTCTTGATGGAAGACCATGCTGCTGTGTCATGGACAATTGTCCACTAGGACTATTGGCCCTTTCAGCAAAGCTGCTTTCCAGCTGGTTGGCCCCTGGCCTATACTGTATTTGGACATGTTCCCTCCTGGGTGCAGGACTTTGCATCTGACTCTGTTGAATTTCATGAGGTTTCTGTCAGCCCATTTCTTCAGCCTGTTCAGGTGCCTCTGAATAGGAACCCTACCCTCCAGCAAGACAAGCCCTTTTAATTTGCCAGTCAGCAAGCCCTGCATTTCTCCTCCCTAAACAAGGAGTTTCATCAATATTTCTAAACCTTACAGCATCAAACACCTTCTGATGGTTTGTTTCCAAACAATTAATTTACTTGGCACACCTAGTAAAACCAGCACACCTTTTTTTCTATACATGCAATATAAGCTGTATTTCATAACATACGATGAAGTTCTGACAAAAGACTCTTATAGATCACCCAAACTTACATCAGCCACATGCTGGATCTGTGGAAGAATCTCTGCTATCTCATTCTGTAAAGTTGCCACTTGATCATCTATTTCATTTAGCTGTTGCATTACACTGTCTGTTTCAAAGACTGGTATTAGCTCCTCCAGCTCCAAGTAAACACTGTGTAGAAGATTTTGCTTTTGCTCTGAGTCTTCCAAAGCCATCTGGAGACAAAGTAAGAGCTTAGTTTGATCCGTCAATGGTGAACATGAAAGCTTCACAGAGGTCAGGACTGGAAGGAATCTGGTTTAATTTCCTGTTTGTCATTGACCATTGCATATATTCCCAAAAGCTTATTTCAGACTAAAACACTTCACTCCTAAGGGAACCAAACTGCTGCATCCTGCAGGCAGTAAACTGAGGGACTGATGCCCTGATTTTAAGGGAACCAGTTAGATAAAATAAGTCTACATGAGCATGAAAGTATGAGATCCTGGAAAAAATTCCTCTCCAGCTCCTGTGCCATGGTGAGGCTGATCCCAAATGCCCGAACAAGACATGTCAGCCTGAAGACAGAACAAGACACCTGAAAAGAGTTTTCTGCACACCAGCCGGCAGACAGCAGATGTAACAAAATGCTCCAGAAAATATCTGGCCAGTTGTGCATGATGGGAAGATTCTTCCCATCTCCTGCAACTAACTGGATGAGCTTTTGGGTTAATGACAGCAAGTGTCTTCATGAAGAACAGTGTGGGTTGCAAGAAATACATGTGATCCCTTGTCGCTGTGGCATATGAAGCACCAACTTTCTTGGCCTAAGCCAAGTATTGGATGTATAGAAAACTTGAATTTCAAATATGAAATTGCCAGAAACCCTCTTGGCACTTGCCTGGTCCTGATCTTCCCTGTAATATTACAAACATTTGACTCTTGAAATTACCAATCAGAATTGCCTTCAAGATACTGTGAAAACTGCCTTTCAAATCATAATTTGCATCAAAGTTTCCATATAAAACACATACATCAAAATACTACTTTACCCTTTTTGGATCACATACGCAGGATACAGAAAGAACCATACATATTCAGGCAGTAAAAACTGATTATAGCCACACAGTATGGTAACAGAAGACAATCACACATTTTTGGAGGATACATTTACTATAGTTCACCACTTTGACAAGGCAGATATGTCCAACACTGAAAAATATCTATCTATATTTCATGAGTGTCAACTGTAACCATTTTTCACTTAGAGAATTTACTGAAACAGTAAATTATTTATGTCAGTAAGAGTTAAGAATGCAAAATTGCATCTGTACAGAGCAACCAGTTCTAACAAGACCATATCTCTGCATTAACACTTACCTGAAGGTCATCAGTATGTTTACGTAAGCTTTTTGCAGAGTCATTTTGAGCATCTGATCTTAGTAAGCAGTTGGTGTTTTCTATCCAAACTTTCACATTCTTCAAGAGTTCATCATATTCTTCCATCTTGTTGGCAGCCTGGGAAATGACAAGATTTTACAAATGCATTTCTATTCACTGTACATGATAAACACATCTGTGGGCAAGATTAAAAGAAAAAGTGATGCATTTTCATCAAGGTCAGTTACATTAGCATGGTGAAACAAAGACCATAATTTTTCTGAAACAGTTTCATGATTTCAGAATATCTCCTCCTATCAGAGGTAATTTTGGTGCTTGTGTGCTTATGGGGGCATTGTTGCAACTTATATGGCAGTTACTTTAATGAACATCCCATTAGCAGAGTTGTAGAGAACCATCTCATCACCCCTCTGGGGGCATGAATTCCCCATGCTACCCTGCCAACCTCTTCATTTGACAGCCTTTAATGATGTCTTATGCAAAGCCTTTATTTTGTTTTTTACAAGATGTGATTTTAAAAAAAAAACCTTTTACATTTGTATCTACCTTGTTTAAAATGGCAGTCTGGCGCTCAGCAAGTTGTGAGACCTGTTGGTACTGCTGAAGGGGGGTCACTAAGATATCCATCAACTCCTGTGCGTGGCAGGAATCCTGCTCTACTATATCATGCACTTCAGCATCCAGTTCATTGAGTTTGTAATGCCAAAGGTCCAGCATATCCCAGATTTGCTGCATGTGGAGAGAGGGGAAATGAAACGTAAGGTCAGGCTCAAAGATAACAGGAGAATTATTTGTTCTTCATGTGGGCCATGTGGAATTGCAAAGATTTCAGAACTGATATGACGGGAACAGAACACTCTGCATCCACTGGTGTGATTGAAAACAGTTGAAAAGGCATGTATTTTCCTGTGAGAAAGAATTGGTAAAACATTCACCAGCTAAATGCTTGTGTGTACTTCTCCTTTTACAGACATAAAATGAATGGAAGGCCACTTTATGCTCCTGTTAAACCAGGCTCTGTAGAAACAACCAAAAATCTTTTAACACCCACAAAATTTTTTGGGCAACTTTACCTTCTGAACTTCTTTGGCTTTTGTAATGTTTTCACTCTTCTGTTGTAACATCTTTTCAATAGCTTGAAGGCCATTATTAATAGTTTCTGCTTTTCTTTTCAGCACATACTGAGGAGAGCTCTGCAAGATTTCAAAGCTAACCTGTCAGAGTAAAGAGAAAATGATAGAACAGATTACAAAGATCTGCTTGTTTCTGTGGACCACCTCACCAAAAACATTCAAATGCTTTTTATGTTTCTCTTGACAAGTCACTTAAAAGCACAGGAATGGAATTACATTTGCAGGGAGAAGCATTACTGTGAACAGGTTCAACGTTTATGTGTTGTTCAATAATTTTCTTTCACTTAAAAATGACTGATCAAGAAAGGTAATCCCTGAAGAAACAAACAATAAAACTCTGCAACTCCCTAGGTGCATTCAGTTGCCTCTGTTGTAATCTGTAACAGGGGCTAATCATGCTGCATTGTGGAAAGGGTCACATTTAGATTCATGCTGTAAGAAACCTAGAATGACACACACCTTTACATCTCAGCTGACAGCTATTACTTCCATGTAAGAGATAATATGGAATTATGGGAATATGGAAATGCATCAATATATATAGTGAATTTCTAAATATAAATGTAGATTTATTGCCAAAATAAAAGGCTTTGAGCCTCATAAAGTATGTGGAACTTAATTTTGCTCTGTAGAACTCCACAGAAATGAAATATTGCTACACTGGAGTGCCTGATTTTCTGTGTAGAGAAAAACTCTCCAGTAAGATGAAGCTGAGTAATTGCCTGATCACAAAACTGAATAACAGAGTAAGGTACCAAGTTACTACGGACTACATGAAGAACAGGGAGTGAGAAAGTTCTTGCTCTTAGCCCAAAGTGACATCTTTTCTCACTAAACCCGGCTAGCTATTAGGGTCAGCCAAGCACCAGAAACTGTTAAATCATGATAAATTCTTTGTGTGTTTCAGCCCTAGAATTCGTGGGGCATATGCACGTTGCACAGCTTTATCCTCCACTGATACAAAAGATTTCTAGTTTAGTAGTTATTCTGATTTGAAGCTCCTTATACTGAAATACTTTATGCTTTTTGTGGGAAGAGGAATTAAGATCACTATTTAGTTAATAAATTATTTATCCATTTTTATTTCATTATTTTATTAACATTATTTATTATATACAGATTCCAAATTGTAGCATCATACCAATATAATAATACCCATAGTAAGTATTGATAAAATTGCATTAATCAAAATAAATACATAGTAAAAAGAATGACATGCTCCTCTCAAATACTCATACAAAAACCCTATGAAGTCCAGTCTGTATTTAGTGTCTAAGACTCCCTGCAAAAAGGAATTCAGACTGTAATCACTAAACACTTGACCATTACTGCTATCCTGGAGTATACTAAGCATGAAAAATCATTGATGTTTGTAGTGCTAGTTTCCACAAAAGAAGAGAATAATGTATGAATGCTGCAACTCAGCTGGACATGAGAAAGAAGTACAATTTATTTTCATTTTTAGATTAGCAGCTCTAGAAGAAAGCAGAATGCCATTAAAATATTACAAGTTAATTCAATTTAACATATGTTGGTATCTCCTAGTATGTAACTAAACTGATCTCAAGTTCAACTAGGATTTATTTTGTTTCCTAAATGCATTTTAAAAATTTTTAAAAATTCCAAGATAGTTTATATTTTTTTCCACTACCTAATATGAAAAGCAAATGTTATCTAGTTTCCAGGACCGGTTCTTTCACTCCAACACATAATGTATGCATTGGGATAATATTTTACCTTAGTAAGTGAAACATTAAACAATAACAAAAAATCCTGAAACATAAATACTGTTTTACTTCCCTTCTCCTTCTCTCTTCTACCGAGTTGTTGGTTCTAAAAGGACTGGTTCAATTTTGAAACAAAAAACTACAAAATTAACCAAATTAGAACTAATAAGCTGTAATTAATATGTCTCTAAAGATTTAATGCTGCATTAAATGAATGAATAATCTGATAGATACTAACAAGAAACTGGATTTCAAAATGGTTTTATTAAACTTTCAGGTTTTATCAAATTAACTGAGATTTAGCCTTTAAAATTAGCACTAAACATTATTATTTCTGAAATAAGAGAACTGAAAGATTTTTTCTTTTTAAAAGTAACATAAATGAATAAATAACAATGATAATAGTTATATCAGGTTAAATCTGACCCTAAACTTACAGTATTACTCCATTTTCTTTTAATTTTGCTTTCAGTTAACTCTTTATACGCACTGTAGACAGAAAACATTGCAAAAAGCCAAGGCAATGTTATTTAGTTTTTTAAATACCGTGTCTGCTTTTAAAGGAATGCAAACATGTCCAAGGGTTGGTATAAAGAACCATGCTGTGACACCCTGCCATGTATGCAAATTAGATTTTTAAAAAATCCAGTCTCAGAGTCTTCTTTTAACTCAGTTTTGAAAATATCTTCTCAATAAAGCTATATAAACTTCCTAATCAACTTTGACTACTAGATTAAGAATCAGACTGGATAGAGGACAGGTTCCATATCATATCCGAGACTTTATTGCTAGTGGTTCTGCCATGTCCTCTTTTAACAGAAAAGAAAAATATCATATTCACACTGCTTATTGCAAGGTTATTCTAAAAGGAGAAGTTAACACAAGGACTCTTTCCTCATGCATACAATTTCACTGAGGAAAATGCAAATGAAAATAACTATTGTTTCAAGTTGAAATGTATAGTTACGACATTCATCAAATATTGCTGTACTTATTTATACATTACAAAGAGGTAAACATGAAATTACATCAACAGTTACCTTGTCTTCTAGGTCTTGTAATACCTTCTTGCAGTCCTCCAACTGCGTTTCAATCTCTGCAGGAACTATTGTATACATTTCAGAATACTTGATCCGGAGTTTCTCCATGATATCCTTTAGAGTTTGACTTTCTTTACAAATCACACTCTGAACCTCCTACAAAATTAAGAATAACTTCAGCAATTTTACCCAGTTTTTACTGAGTGCATGTGCATGTGTGTACACATACATATGTATATATATACATACATACATACATACATATTGTGGTTTGTATTTCCCACCAAGATTATGATTTGGTAAAGCTGTTTTTGTGATATCAAACCTAATTTGACTACCTCTGCAATCAGATTAACTTTGAGAAATACTCACTCATCTAATCAAACGATGCTTTTTCAATCTGTAAGAATTAATTAAACTTGATACTACTCCATGTCAGGCAACTGACGCACTGGTATTTATTACAATGGTACAATATATATATTACAGCAATGTAATAATTTGAAGTGCTCCTATGATTAAATGTTAACCTTTGTGCTCTCCCTTTAGTCAACAGTGCATTTTCTCTTTGAAAGGTGTTTAATAGCCAACGTTCATTCCTTCATTATTATAAACAACACAAAGGCCACAAAAAGCAACAGGTTTCAAGCTGAAGTGTCTGCTTTCAGGCAATTACGCAGAGCAGGACAGCAGGCTCCTTTCAAAACAGTAGTTTCCAGTTCTGCATGAAGAATGTAGGTTTTATGAGGTAAAAGAAACTTGAACAACTGTCTACAGCCCGTGGCCTAGAAATAAAATCCGATCTAAGTCCTCTTACAGAAAGAATGAAGAAACTCATTTGTTTTGAAGGTTTTCTAGAATTTCAAGTTGGAAAGTTCTGTTTGTTTGCTTTATGGTTCCTTTTTCCAATGCTCAGATGTCTGTGAAACTCAAATGTTAACTCAAGTTATTGGGGAAAATGATCTAAACCTCCTACCAGGCAATGAAAGACATTAAACTTAACATCCTTTTCTTTTTCAGTCATGTGTAATGGTAATGCATTAACTCCTGTCTTCACTTGAGATTTTCCCTCACACAAATGCAGTACACAGAAGAAATATGTAAGAGTCTGTGACTGATTTGTTTCCTGTCATCCCACAACAACTGGGTCTGATATTAAAAAACTCAAACCCATGAAACAGCTGTGTGCCTCATTGTACTGTGGAGAAGGCTGTTGTTGTCGAATGGCCCAATTAAGATTGTGCCAACATTTACGGGAGTTTATACATTCCCTGACTTGAATTTGAAAGAGCTACTTACAACATTAGCTTCCAAAACAAAGCATGTCTCTGCAAACTGGTTTTGGTATATAAATGCATGTTCACATTTCACAAATTATTTATCTGGAAAGCAGATGTCTGTCAAAACTGCCCCAATTTTTTTCCTAGGAGACTAGACGATGTCACTTCCCCTTTGAATATTCATCTATGTTGATGAGTTAAAACTTTGCCTCCGACTAACCTAGATTTGTCACCTCAAAGTGAAATAGGCATTTCCATTCAATAAATGCAATGGAAGCCTGAATAATGCTATAGATTTTATAGAAACTAGGTTTTCTTTGGAAGTAGAGGCGAAAATTCCCTGAAGATTTTGGATTCCTGATGTTTGCATTAGGTAAAATGAAGGAATTTTCAGTCATTTCAGGTGAATCTTCTCAAAATGAACAGGCCTGCTGTGACATACTGCTACAAAGAAATAATTTCATGAGATTGCTGCTAACATTTCCTTTTGCCAACTGCTGTCAGGAATAGGAACGAGGTCTAAACTCACTTTTGGGTGAGTTTAAGTGCTCAGAGTTTGGATGTGAGGGAAAAGAGCAGGCACCAAGCACCTGCAGTAGTAACATTTCCTCCTAGACACAAAGAACTCAGAAAAGGAGTAGACCAAACTCTAAATTCTAATTCTAAATAATTTTAAATAGAAAACCATCCCTTTCAGACAAATTCACAAGGTTTCACCACAGTAATGCTGGCTCATAGGTTTTCAGAACTTCCTCAAGATGTAGTTAACATTTCTCTCTCATGCCAACCCCTATGAAAACACTCATATCTGTCACCATCGTCTTTGACTTCTGTGCTTTTCCTAGCCATTTGCCAGCTTCAAGCACCCATCTTCTAAAGAAAATATGTGGTGGGGACCTCCAAATATTTTTTGTACAAGACTCAGCAGAGAGCCCAAACTTGTAATAGACCTTAGTAGGCTAGAATAAATAGATTAGAAAGTTCTACACTGAAAAAATAACTTGATTAAAGATAAAATAAAATAAATTTTTGATCAAGATTTAAAAATTGAGGTAGTAATATAAAGAACAATATGACTAAATTGAAGCAAATATAATTAAAATAATATATAAACCCACATTCAGGAAATGTTAGGAATAATGCCATTTCGTAAAGTCAAGAATTCAAAGATGGATAAAAATAAACTGAAATTATAGAAATTTATAGACTGGATTGTTGCAGAGTGCTAGTTGCTGCTGGTGGAGACTGTGGTCTTGATCACAATTTAATTTTTAAAAGGCATATTTTAGACTGACTCCCTGATGTGGGACATCAAATCTAGAGCACCCGAATCTGCCCTGGCTAGGTACGCAGAGGGGGAAGAGGCACAGGATTTACACTAAGCAATCCTTCCTAAAAGGCATGCAACTGGCTGTGAATCTCTCTGCAATCTGGAAAGACTTCTGTGGCTGCTAACTGGACTACATAGCGGGAGAGGAAGACAAACCAAGGACGTGGCAGGGCCAGTCATATTCTGCCGAGCCAAGTTCGTTCTCTTTAAGTCAATATACATATGCATATACTTTGCCACTAATTTTATTTGGAGCAACTTCAAGCCCCAGCATAAAAGAGAACATATTCTGAATGTCTCCACATAACAGAATCACTACCAACCTCCAGTTGTCCTGCCTTTCCGGTCGCATCTTGTAAAAACACAGATGCAGCGTTCTGTAATGCATTTGTCACGGCACTTATTTCTTCAGTGATCTTGTTCCTTTCCTGAATCTCAGCTTGTACAGAATCCTTATGGTCCTGAGACTTTTCATACAACCTATGAAAGATTTCCAGCAAGAATATATTGTTAGACTTTACACTAAGAAAGTGTAAACAAGAAGCATGCTTAATACAGATAGTTTTAAAATATATATCCAGAACTACATTTGTCTGTATTTTAATATTATTTTCTGTAACTAAATTTCTGAGCTTCTGTCATTTATTGTCTCAGTTTCTTCAAAAATGAATCTTCAGATATTGCTAAACAAAGTATGTTTGGTAGACCAAATCAGATAGCATGCATATTTAAACAACAAACAGAGCTCAGGTTCTCAGAGTCTGAAAATGCTGGCAGAGCAGATGACGTTCACAAAGATTTCCAAATCAAAAAGCAGGCGTGGAGAAGTGTGAGTACAATCACAGATTTGCAAAAAATATTTGAGGCAAATTTTAAACAGAGGCACTGACTCAGTAAGGTAAAAACTGCGCTGTTGCAAAAAGCACAAGGTCTGATTTTCCTAAGAGTGGAAGACCCACACATCTCATTCAAGTTCATAAGAGCTTGGATGGTCCAAAATCATCTGTCATCCCTTTTGATTCCTTCTACATTTGAACACAAATTGCAGCCCACACACAATGTGGCCAGGCTCGGGCCTTCTCCCCAACTACTATCTCCCAGTGCCCATAATGAAGACAGCAGATGGGTTAGATGGAGCATTGGTCTGACCCAGTAGGGCATTCACTATCATTTTAAGTGCATTACAGCTTTCATATATTCTTTAATACCCAATAAAACACTGTGCTTATAAGTAGTCCTTTGTCATATCTTCAACAGAAATTTCACACCACTTACTTTTTGCATCGATCCTGCATGGCCTTTATCTCGCATAAGGCAGGAAGGGCAGCTTCTGCCTCGGTATTTTCAGATATATTCAGGATGTTTCTTATTCGGTGAAGTAG
This sequence comes from Athene cunicularia, assembly GCF_003259725.1. NCBI lineage: Eukaryota > Metazoa > Chordata > Aves > Strigiformes > Strigidae > Athene > Athene cunicularia. The sequence goes on from NW_020799101.1 coordinate 7,671,693, forward strand.
TAAGAGTAAGAGGAGCTGTTGCTGATTGATGTTTTCCTCAAATGAGTTCACAAAATCTAGTAATTCTACTAGTTCCTCTCTGGTGGCCTTTTCTTTCTCTTTAAGACTTTCTGGCTGTTCTTCCTGGAGCTTATCGAGAATTATTGTTTCTCGTTCCAGCTAAGTAAACAGCATGTCAAAGCATGAGATAAAGTGCTTTTTTATTCCATCACCTTCAGTTACATTATTCATTTACTCATATGCATGACTAAGTACAGAGAATTACATAGCCAGAGAACTCAAACTTCTGAAGTGTGCCAAAAAATTCATGTTTGCTCTAACAAAGCACACAACCACACACAGAGTTGTTCTGTGTTCAGAGAATTTGTACTATAAATATCTTTATCATTTTTGACTCCAGGTTCAAGAAAGGCTGGGGATAACTGGCTGATCAGTGGGTGGGAATTGATGTTCTGCACTGATGTCAGCCCCTTACACGTCATTTTACTGAGGGCCCCATCCATACAACATTCCCCAAAACTTACAGTTTGTTGAGCAACTCACCTCTTCATTGATGAATTTCCATTCCTGCTTTAGTTCTTCACAGTTAATTTCCAGCCCTTTTGCAGCCTCAAGCAAACCCAGCCAATTTTCCCACAGCACTGTTACAGTCCTGACCAATGCCCTGTCACTTCTCCTGCATAATCTCATCAGCTCTCCAGAGACCTGCCTCAGCTTCACAAGGTCATCTTCAGCCGAGTCAATGTTGGAGACTAAAATCTTACAGGAAAAATAAACAAGTAAATAAATAAAACAATACAGTCAGAAGTGTTAATGAAGCGTTCAGTAACATGATTTAGAAGATCCTCTAATAAAATGGCAATCACTCCACTGAGCTGGTTGAATACAATTGTAATGAGAGAATTCTGTTGGCTAAGATTGGAGAAAGACAGGCTAAAGAAAACAGACAAAACAGAATAACATTGTGCCCAGGCAATTGGGTCATTCTTACTTCTTTCTGGTTATTTGGAAGAGAAGAGAAATGAGCAGGAGTTACAGATATATAAAATGACAAGCCTGTAATATGGTGAGTACTAAAAGAGAAGGAGGTTGATTATAGCAGAGGTCTGGTGGGGATGCAGCTAGAGTGTCCTGGGTGAGGAAACTGGAAATTCTCTGATTTTCAATTCTGGGGAAAACAGCAGCAATGTTAGAAATCTGATCAGTCCTGGTCCTGAAAAGAAGCAACGAGGAGTCTCAACAGAAATGCAATGCTATCTTAAGCACAGGTAATATTTGATTTCTACAGCAATAAGATACACTCACTTTACATGGCCTAGTATAATCTGGTTTTTTTATAGGTATATAAATACATTCTGTGGTTTTATATATACATAAATACAGGATAAAGTATTTCACTTCTTTCTGTTATGATATCATACGGTGTGCACAGCTGCATCACAGTTTTGCATGAGCTTTTCAAGTTCTTCAGAGCCTCTCTTACCTTGCTTTCTTCTAAGTGCTCCAAAGCTTCTTTATAAGACATTGGTATTTGAGACAAAGACTGTCTAAGCATCTTTTCCAGTTTGTTAAGATTATTACAAACCTTATCTTTGGTTTTTGTGTAGCTTTTGTATGTTTCAAAATACCTGTAAGAAACAATTAACAGACCAATTAAAATTTGTTGTTGTTTCTCCTCTCTCGAACAATAATGCCCACTAGAATATAAAAAAAATAATCTTCTGAACTAGTAATCCTCACTATTTTGCAAGTTATCTTCAGTTAGCATGTTACACACTTCAGTCTGATACTCGAGGTACTTTAGAGATGCCCCAGAAGTAAAGAAATATAGGTATGTATATCCATATATCAACCATGAAGCTGCTTAAAAGAATTGTATGTCTTGATCTAGGTCTCCATCCTCCTCAGACTTTCCCAAAAATGAGTTCCCAATTTGTAACACACATTCTATCTGTCCCTACAGTTTGTGGTCTGTACAAATTCTAATTTCTTATTCCTATATCTTATCTTTTCTATTACCAAAGTCTTTAAAGTAATCCAATTCTTTGATTATAAAAGCAGCTTTTAAGGTTATGCTCAATAGACCCAGAAGCACTGGATCATGAGCAAGCCATTTAAAATTCCTTTCTCTCCCAATTTTTTCTGTACCTGAAACAGAAAAAGTATCTGTATCTGAAGGCCCTTCAGATCTATTCATTCCTATTCAAAGGAAGGACACTACGGCCTGTATCTTGTTTGGTCTTTACTTTCTCAAGACATCAGAACAGCCAATGGAAATCATGCATTAGGGCCCCTCTGAAAACTATTCTAACCTGCACCAGCACTAAACTAGAGACTGTGGAAATGTGCTTTCTTCTGATTCGGGCACACTATGACCCTCAGTCAAGCACCATACATACTTTTTGGAATATACTAAAAATTAATGCATTGTAAAGTGTTAGCAATATGCTTATTGTATGGTAATTTTACTTCCATTACAGTCACATCTGGGAACAACAGAAATGCTTACAGTTCTTTCTGCTGAATTACCTGGTTCTGTCAGAGCAGAAACAACACTGCATTTATTATCAGTCAAATTTCTCATAATAAGGAACATGTTCTAGGAAGAGCTCTTAAACCTACCTCTGTTCATCAGCTTCCTTTCTCTGAGCCTTCTCCCTTAACATCAAACTTTTATTCACTAGTTCGGTTAAAGTATTTTCCAGATGTATTTTGTCTTCTGGTTTCACTAGGTTTTTCAGTTTGGAGTACAGGTTTTCTATTTTAGCCTTTGCAGAGTTGAACTCTTCTTGTTTCCATTGTGGGGTTTGACAGACCCCCTCTGAGCTACCAAGCTCTGCTGCAGCAGACTGGACTCGAGCTTCATAGTCCTCAAGGAACCTGGCAGCCTCCTGAACAGCCTTGGTATAAAGCTCCCCAGTCTTACATGCTTCCTCCAGATCTCTCTGAAAGTGTTAGAAAGATAAAGAACAATCATGAAGGACTGTTGTGCTCTTCTAGATCACCACATGGTCTTTTCAGAATTTCACACTTGGCTGTCTTTGAGACCAACACTCCCAGAACTGGCCTGGGGAGGTGAGGGAGGACACATGGCAAATGCACTCTGCTACCTAAGTAGTGACAGAGCAGTGCTGCAGCTTATGGATTGATTGCTCTCAAGCATAGGAACAGGGGTTATGAGGGACAGCCAATACTGGAAAAGTCCAGAGAGAAGGGTGGCAGGACACAAGAGCCGTAAGATCCGTTAGGGACATGGAAGTATATGTCCTGTTCAGACAAGGAGAGCCCACACATTGACGCTTTATTTGGCTCCAGGGAATACCTCCACCATGACTTGCCAAACTTCTTCTCACTAAACCCTCTTCTTATATGTATTTATGCACAGAATGATGTGTGACTTTGCCAGCTCTTGGATTCCCAAAGGGCAGAGAAACTTTGGCACTGTGCTTCCCACACAATACTGAAACAGTGAAGGTGAAGCACAGAAAACTAGGAAACCTGGCAGCAGGACCATAAGTCCATCAGGGATGCTAAGTCCCTCCCTCAGTTATTAGCCACTACCTCGTATTTCCTCATTTGTATCCACTGATCCATTGGGGGAGTCAGGGCACAGGTCTTTTTGACTAGGACACAGTTCCAGAACCTCTCTGCTATGAAGGATACTCCTCTTTTGGTTTCCAGCAAATTTATTCGCTAACTTCTTCTCCTTGTATTAACATTGCCCTTTAGCTTCAGCAGTCCCTTTCCATCCATTAAGTCTCCCTCCAGCCTAATTACATTTCTCAGCTAGATTTCTCACTTGTCCTCAGCTTACCAGGTTGAGCAAATACAGTTTTATTCACTGCCCTCAACATTCCTCATCCCTCTAACAGCATCTGTTCCAGTTTGAGGGGGCCTTTCCTGACAAAGCCATCATGACTTGGGTCCATACTCCAGCAATGCCTCATAGTGTTAGACTTGGACGCCAGTTGCCTTTCCTTTGCTCACCTTCCTGAGGCCTGATCACATTGAGTTGACCTGTGCTTTACTCTCCTTGATCATTCCCAACTGGTAAACTTTTTCTTTACAGTAGAAACAAGGAACCTATGTTTTTTTCATCATTGTCACTATTGAAAATGTTATATAAAATCAGTCCCAAGAATAATCCCAGGACAATTGCACCCAGCCTCCCTTCAGCTCAATATTTCAAGAAAACCTTTTCCTTCCTCCCCTTTACCCTTCTTTTCTTGTGCTAATCCCCACTACTTGATTATAATCAAACTGAATACAAATGGCTTCTTTGTATCCTTAGTTTCTTATCATGATTCCCACCACCAATGCAGAGATGACGGTGAGCCAATTCAGTTATTAGAATAAAAGAAGAATATAAGTAATGAAAATATAAATGCTACAGTCACAGACACCTAATCTAATTATAGGGAAAAGACATATGGCCATACCTTACTTTTATTAAATATACTTACAACACGGGCAGCAATGTCTGTCTTCAGTTGTATTTCATGATCTCGCAGTGTCTCTAATTTTGCTTCTATACCAGCAGTAAGAGATTTTTCTTCCTGGTTTTTACTCTCTTTTTCCATTATACATTTAAGAGCTGAAAACTTTGCTTGCATCATATTCTGAATTGCTTCCCATCGTATCTTTTCATACTGCATTATTTTTATGTCTATCAAAAGTGGCTGCTGGAGCTCTAATTCAATATGGTTTATGATGTGGAATATATGCTCTACTTCATTCTGGATATCTTCCTTGTTTACACACTGGTGACCAGAGACCAAGTTTTGAAGAAACTGATTCAATTTCTCAACATCTTTTTCCAGGCTCTTTATTTCTTTCCTCTTAGATTCTTTGAATGGTGTATCAAAGACCTCATTTTTGTTTATTTGATTTGCTGCCTCCTGGGTTAAGTGCAAGATTTGTTGAACTGTCTGAAACTGAATCTGTGCAGATATAAGATTCTCAGCAGGAGAAGAGCTAGAGCTATCATTTAGGATGTTAGCTTCTTTTTTTACAGTGGATGTCAGAGTCTGGATTTCATTTAGCAATTCTTGAATCTTATCACATTCCCTAACAACATTATCAAAGCGTATTATCTTCCCTTTAATTTTATTTTTAATTTTAATAAATTTAGTTTGCAATTCATCCAGCTGCGATGAGTCCCATTTTAGACCTATGCATTCAAAGATTTCTTTGTACTTCATTATTTGTGACAAATTGAACTGAAAAGCTAATACTTTTTCTTTAAGTGCTTTGCATTTATCCTTCACTTCCTGCTTGGCACCTAATAATTCATCTTCTTCCAGGTTCATTTCACCATACTGTACATCATTAAGATCTTGCTGCAATGAAGTTATCCCTTCAGCAAACTCTCTGTAGGCAGCTATCTTTTTTTCAACTTCATGAAGTTTACTCTGAATTTGTCTCTGTGTCTTCCTTGCTCTATTCTTCAGACTTCTTAACTGATCAATCAAAAACAGTTGTTCAGACAGGCTCAGTTCCCCAGCTGTGACCTGACTCTCTTTACAGTGCAATGAAATAAGCCCTTCTATTTCTTGTACATCCTTTAAAATCTCCTTTAAAATGGCTTGTTGATTGATTAATTCTGACCATGTACTGGTTTGGTTCGTGTCAGGCCTGGCAAGCATCTCAGCATTTTGAAGCTGACAGTGAACTTTTTCTACTTCTGCAGTAAGTCTTTGCCTCTCCTCCAGCTGGAGCTCTAGGTGCTGTAATCTTTGAGCTGATTTTAAAACAAGAGCCTTGTATGAATTCTGCAATGCTTGCAAAAGGAAAGTCATATCAGAGATCTCCTCTGGCTTCAAGTTGGGAATGATGTGCTGGAGCCCATAATCCAGTGATACAATCACAGGCTCTCTGTTTAGAATTTCTGTGTTCATAAGCTGACAATTTCTGATCTGTGATTTGACATCACTGGGGAAAAGTGCTGCTTTCTGATCAAGAGTGGACAGTGAATCTTTCACCCATGCAATATTTTCTTTCACCCTCTTCATCATTTCATGTTTCATGACAGCAGGACCAGTGATCTGAACATCTTGAGGAGCTTGTTGCGCTGATAATGCTTCCAATTTACTCTGCAAATCGTGTATAGAGTTCTCCAAAGCTACCTTCTCTTGATCACTCCAAATTCTTTTCATCTGCAGTTCAATCCTTCTTTTTAATAGGGAAAGACCGTGTTTAATGTCCTGTAGCTCTGTGGTCCAAAGTACAGGGTAGCTGACTTTTCCTGCAGCTGAGGAATAGAACTCTGCTTGTAAATACTGTTCTTGTATCAGTCTCTGAATATCCTGTGCTTTATTCATAAGCAGGTTAAATTCATCAATTTCTGCCACAACTTGATCATGTTTCTTTTGTACTGTTTGTTCCATGTGTTGCCACCATTGCTCCAGTTGCCTCATTTGGCTTTCAGTGAACACTCTATCCATGCATGTTAAATGCTGAGATAAACTTTCTTGCTGAGTTTTCAACTGGTTTAAGACATCTCTTTCTTTTTGTAAGGACTCTATGCATGCCTTAATTTTCTCCAGAAGAACTGTGTTGTTCATAGGACCCCTGAAAAAATATGAGTAGCGTTTAAAAAACCCCAAATTTCTCCTAAAACTTGGACACATTTTTAAAAAAGAATTTCACTGTTTAGAAAATAATTCACTCACTTTATTCACTTAATTGCATGTATCTCTCAGTGTTCTTTCACAAATTTTGTAATCCCTGTTGCAGTATCATTATTCTTGCTTATCTGTACAGCATTCATTATTTCTAGATATCTCTGCAGGAAAGGTATATTCTAATGTATATTCTCTAAAATTGGAGTACATATTACATAGAATCTGTCATTTCCTCAAGGAATGTAGCCTCTATTTAAAGTTAACAATAAGAAAAATTTTAAAAATCAACAATAGTGTTGTCATCTCTAAGTGAATTAACATTTTATGGCAATTTCTGATTTACAATGTAGATAAAACTTAGTTATAAGAAAAATTTCAAAATTTCTCATTCACTCAAGGTTAATTTGGAGTTCATCTACTCTTTTTTTTCTCTCCAGGCATATTTTGAAATTCCCACCTAAAATACATTTAGCAGCTAGATTTTTATTCAACTTTTTAAAATCTCTTTGCTGTAAATTAAAAGTGTTATAAATTATTTAAAAGATTTTCAAATTATTGTGATACATTATTGTGACTGAATACGTTAGTTCCATGTTTTGAAAGTTAATTCAGGAACTGAATACTTTGCACACATTGGTTACCTCTGAATCGGTACTGTACTTATTCATTGCCATATAATTCTTCCTACCAAATAAGGTTAATTTTTAGAGTAATGAGATATTTCCTTCAGAAAAAAAAAAAAAATTAGAACCGATGAGTCCTTAAATAAGTTAATATTTTCCCTGTTTTTGCAAAAAAAAACCCCTTTAATATGGCTTTTACATAGTTTTTTAGCACAGCAACCATTTCTTCCTTTGCCTAAAAAGCAAAAAGAGTAGATGTTGCTGAAGAATAGGAGAGAACCACCAGAAATGCTTGTTTAAACTTACGAACCTATGAGACTTCTCTTGCTACCTAACATTAATGAGATGGATAAAACACCATATTCTTGTCTGAGCATTACTGAAGTATGGCACAAAGTTCAGTCCAGGACCATATTTGTTCTGCAACTTATTAACAGAAACCCTCCACTATACTTACATTTTTATGTTGTCTTTTTCTGTTGACAAATTTTTCATTGAGGACTGTGCAGCAGAAAGATTTTTCTGGTACTCATTAATTAAACAGTACTGCTGTTGCTTCACTGCCTTAACAGCATCTATTTCTTGAAGCAGCCTGTCCCAGCAGGGCACCGCAGGCTCTGTGGTTTGCAGCTCTGCTCTGTTTGATACTGTTGTACTGGGAAAGGATTCTTGACTATGACACAAAGATTTTGCTTTCCATGTTTCCAGTTCAGTCTGTAAATTCTACAATCAAGCCCACCACAGAGGGGATTAAAAGAGGATCTGAAACACTTGCAGCTTTCAACACAAAATACAGATAAATACTGATACATCTACAAACACATGCTTGCTCATTCACATGCAAATGAGCACGCATGCCTGTGCACCTCATGGAAGCACAGACTCAATCGTAGGTGATCCACTAATGCACTCTAGAAGAGCAGTACAAAATATAGTATTTACATAGGCAGACTTGCATTAAGTCACAGTGCTTGTAGATTACCTGGTAGCCAAACTGACTAATCATGCAGTCAAACATCACATAAGACTATATGCAGGAATTTTGTTCTGCCCAAGTGAATCATAATTCTGTAACTACCATATGAGGAATGGCTTTGCAATTTTCATACCTCCAGCTCTTTTAGTTGTTCATTTATAAGCACAATATCCAGTTCAGACACTTCTTTTTTCAGCTCATTGACCTTTTGTTCCTCTTCAAAATACTCAGTGTTTACTTGCACTTCAGGAAATAGTTCCTTCTGGACAAACACTTCTGGACCTGTGTCCTACAACACAAAACAGGATTCTTATTTCTAAAGGTCCTACACCGAGTTTTCTGACTGCACCACTTTGCTTCACATGTTTAAGCCACACCTAAATCCTGCTGTGGCTTCTCCCATAGTCTCTGTGGGTCAATCAGGACCCAGGGGCTGGAACCTCCATCATGACCCCCCACCTCTGCAGTCACCCTGGTCTGACAGCACTGCTCAGATATCTATGAAATCTCTGCCCGTCATTTTAAGTTTGAAACTCTGATATCCCCACCTTCAAATAACATAATTCCTGCACCCACCTCTGCCACTGATAAATTCACAGGTCTATCCCATCTTCTCCCCCTCTGCCTTACACATTCATGGACCTTTCACCTTCCCTCACACTCCCATTCCTTCTGCTCAGCACCTGTCTCAATATACTGCTGTGTCCTTCACCAGGACCATGTCTTTAACTGTTCTTCACAGGGCCACTCATGCATGAAGGAGCTTTGTGTGACACACAGCCACGGCTGCTACTGCCAAAAGTGCTATCCAAAATCAGGGGTAAGGTGAGAGCGTTAGGGAGCCATGTCTCAATGTGGGTGGGGAGGAAGGGAATGGGGCGCTCCAGAGCCAGTCCCTGGCACCACCACTGATTCCCACAATGACAGAAAGACAAGTCACTTGGAGCATGGCCAGGTTTAACATCAGCTGAGCTGAGGTTATTGTCCAAGTGGATGCTCTTAGCCAGCTCCAGTTCAGATGTAAAACATAATCCTCTAGAACATGCAGACAACTAGATAAATGAAATGTCACAGGCTTATTGGGTCACGTGGCAATACTTCAAAAAATCTTTCTGCATTTCCATTTGCCCAGTACTTGTCTATATCTGGTGTAAACTGTGATCTGTTCCATGTATAGACTTCATGTGAGTGAATGCATACAAATATACAGATATGACAACACTGTAAGCTTCTCCAGGATACCAACGTATAGAAACAGCAACGATAAAAAAGTCTTGTTTCATAAACTTACTATTTTACAAGGAAGCAGCCAGCTATCCCTGCAGCCATATCACTCGTAAGCTCTTGAGCTATCCAAAATATACCTGCTTCCAAGTGTGGGAAACTTGTAGCACATTGTAGATATTGTTGGAAGAGAATATTTCTATTTATTTGAACTCTTTTGGTTATTTTCAGTTAAAACTGAAGGGGACCACTCATGAAATAGTCTATCAGAGAACTTTTCAATTTCTTTGTGTACATATCCATAATGGCTGTCTGTATCAATACAGACATAAGATTTCATCTTAGGTGACTTTGGAGTGCCATAGAACTGAAGTAAGGAGAAAAACTCAGCTAAGCTATCACAGAATGAGGAGAAAATCCACTTTACCAGATTGAAATATAAACACATCAAAACACACAGAAAAGTAAGTGTCCTGGCACTAAGGAAAACTTCAGGATTGCTGTGCCTATGTTTTGCTTGTTTGTATGATCTTCTCAATGTACACCGTCACACTGCCTCCCTGGATACACAGACACATAGATAGTGTGAATCTTCCCCACACAATAGTTATAATATTTCCCACCATTTTTCAGTCCATCAGATGGTTGGAGAGGAAGGAAAATATGAGAATGGAAATGGGTGTTGCTAACCAGCTACTGTTCTTCAGGTATAAAGCCAGGGCTGCCCTGCTGACTCTTCACAGTGCAGGCCTGTGGGGAACCCCAAACAGGACTCTGGCTTCAGGCTAGGGCATAGCTCACAGTCTAGATCCTTTCTTTATCCAACATCTCCTCAGGAATTCAGCAGAAGTTACTTCCCCTTCCCTTTGCAAGCTTCAAACAGATTGAGTACAAAAACTTAAAGGTCACGTTTAGAAGTGAAAAACAGTAGAAATAGAAATAGAAATAGAAATAGAAATAGAAATAGAAATAATAGAAATAATAGAAATAATAGAAATAATAGAAATAGAAATAGGAATAGGAATAGGAATAGGAATAGGAATAGGAATAGAATAGAATAGAATAGAATAGAATAGAATAGAATAGAATAGAATAGAATAGAATAGAATAGAATAGAATAGAATAGAATAGAATAGAATAGAATAGAATAGAATAGAATAGAATAGAATAGAATAGTTTTGGTTGGAAGGGACCTACAGCAATCATTTAGTCTAATTGCCCGACCACTTCAGGGCTGACCAAAAGTTAAAGCAGTTATTAAGGGCATTGTCCAAAGGCATCTTAAACACTGGCAGGCTTGGGGCATCAACCACCTCTCTAAGCAGCCTGTTTCAGTGTTTGACCACCCTTCAGTGAAGAAATGCTTCCTAATGACCAGTCTAAACCTCCCCTGACACAGCTTTGAACCATTCCCATGTGTCCTGCACTAAATACCAGGGAGAAGAGCTCAGCATCAATCTCTCCACTTCCCCTCCTTGGGGAGCTGTAGAGGGCAATGAGGTCACCCCTCATCCTCCTTTTCTCCAAACTAGAGAAGCCTAAAGTCCTTAGCCACTCCTCACAGAACATGTCTTTCAGCCCTTTCACTACCTTTGTTGTCCTCCTCTGGACACTTTCAAGGACCTTCACAGCCTTCTTAAATTGTGGGGACCAGAACTGCACACAATACTCAAGGTGAGGCTGCATCAACACTAAATACAGTGGAATAATCACCTCTTTTGACTGACTGTGTTTAATGCACCCAGAATGCAGTTTGCCCTCTTGGCTGCCAGGGCATGCTACTGACTCATATTGAGCTTGCTGTCAACCAGCAACCCCAGATCCCTTTCTGCAGGGCTGCTCTCCAGCCGCTCCTCCCAATTTATACATGTGCCCAGAGTTAGCCATCCCAGGTGCAGAATTCAGTGTTCGGACTTCATAGAATCATAGAATGATTTGGGTTAGAAGGGACCTCAAAGATCATCTAGTTCCATTCCCCCTGCCATGGGCAGGGACACCTTCCACTAGCTCAGGTTGCCCAAAGCCCCGTCCAACCTGGCCTTGAACACTGCCAGGGAGGGGGCAGCCACAGCTTCTCTGGACAACCTGTGCCAGTGTCTCACCACCCTTGCAGTAAAGAATTTCTTCCTTATATGTAATCTAAATCTGCCCTCTTTCACCTTACCCCTCATCCTATCACTACACTCCCTGATAAAGAGCCCTTCCTCAGCTTTCCTGTAACCCCCTTTAACTACTGGGAGGCCGCTCTAAGGTCTCCCCAGAGCCTTCTCTTCTCTGGGCTGAACAACCCCAACTCTCTCAGCCTGTCCTCACAGAGGAGGTGCTCCAGCCCCCTGAGCATCTTTGTGGCTGCATCTGGACCCGCTCGAACAGGTCCATGTCCTTCTGATGTTGGTAGCCCCACAGCTGAAGACAGAACTCCAGGTGAGGTCTCACAAGAGCTCAGTAGAGGTGGAGATTCCCATCCCTTGACCTGTTGGTCGACCAATTCTCTTGATACAGCCCAGGACATGGTTGGCTTTCTCACCTGTGAGTGCACATATCCATGTCTCTCCAATTTAGAGACAAGGATGTTGTGTGGGATAGTGTCAGATGCTTTGTACAAGTCCAGGTAGAGGAGGTCTGTTGGTCTTCCCTTATCCACCAATGCTTAACCCCATTGTAGAAGGCCACCAAACTTGTCAGGCTCGATTTGCCCTCAGTGAAGCTGTCACCAATCACCTCATTTTCTATGTACCATAGCATAGTTTCCAGGAGGATCATCTCCATGATCTTGCCAGGCACAGGGGTGAGGCTGACCAGTCTGTAGTACCTCAGGTCCTCCTTTTTCCCCTTTTTAAAAATGAGAGTTATGTTTCCCCTTTTCCAGACAGTGGGAAGCTGAATGCCACGACCCCTCAAATATGATGGATAGTAGCTTAGCCATTTCATCCACCAGTTCCCTCAGGACCCACAGATGCATCTCATCAGGTCCCATGGACTTGTGTGCCTTCATGTTCCTTAGATGGTCTTGAGCCTGATCTTCTCCTACAGTGGGCAGTTCTCCATTCTCCTGGTCCCCATCTTTGCCTTCTGAGACTTGGGCAGTGTGACTGGAGCACTTGCCAATGAAGACTGAGGCAAAAAAGTTGTTGAGTACCTCAGCCTTCTCATATCCTGGGTAGCCAGGTCTCCTGTTTCCTTCAGAAGATGGCACACATTCTCCCTACTCTTCCTTTTATCACCAATGTACCTATAGAAGCTTTTCTTGTGGGCCTTGATGTCCCTGGCCAGATTTAATTCTATCAGTGCTTTAGCTTTCCTAACCCGATATCTGGCTGCTCAGATAATTTCTCTGTATTCCTCCCAGGCTACCTGTCCTTGCTTCCACCCTCTCTAGGCTTCCCTTTTTCATTTGAGTTTGTCCAGGAGCTCCTTGTTCATCCAGGCAGGCCTCCTGACATTCTTACCTGACTTCCTCTGTTGGAATCCATTGCTCCTGAGTTTGGAGGAGGTGATCCTTGAATATTAACCAGCTTTATTAACCTGTGGTACTCTAACCAGCAGGACCCTGAAGAGGCCAAAATCTGCTCTCCTGAAGACCAGAGTAGCAAGCTTACTGTGTGCCCTCCTTGCTGCCCTAAGAATCTTGAACTCCACCCATTAATCATTGCCCAATGCTCCAATCTATCTAGATCCCACTTCAAGGCATCTTATCCCTCAAAAGAGGCAACAGCACCTCCCAGTTTGGTATCATCAGCAAAACTGCTAATGGTGCATTCAACTCCTGAATCTAGATCATTGATAAATATATTGAACAGAACTGGCCCTAGAATTGAACTCTGAGGAACACCACTGGTGACTGGTCACCAGTTAGATGGAGCCCCATTCACTACAACCCTTTGAGCTCTGCCCTTCAGCCAGTTCTTCATCCAGCACACCATGAACCTGCTCATCCCACAGTTGGACAAGTTGTCCAGAAGGATGCTGTGAGGAACAGTATCAAAAGCCTTACTAAAATCCAGAAAAACTACATCTGCCACCTTTCCCTCATCCACTAGATAGGTGACCTTAGCATAGAAGGCTATCAACTTAGTTAAACAGGACTTTCCCTTTGTGAACATGTGTTGACGGTGTCCGATCTATGTCAGTTCTGTTTAATATCTTTATCAATGATCTGATGAGGGATCACGTGCACCTTCAGTACATTTGCAGACGACACCAAGTTGGACAGGACTGTTGATCTGCTTGAGGGTAGGTAGGCTCTACAGAGGGGTCTGGACAGGCTGGATTGATGGGCATAGGCCAACTATAGGCAATTCAACTAAGTTAAGTACCAGGTCCTGCACTTGTGTCACAACAACCCCCTGCAATGCTACAGGCTTGGGGAGGAGTAGCTGGAAAGCTGCCCGGTGGAAAAGGACCTGGGGGTGTTGGTCAACAGCCAGCTGAATATGAGCCAGCAGTGTGCCCAGGTGGCCAAGAAGGCCAAGAGCATCCTGGCTTGTACCAGAAATAGCATGGCCAGCAGGACTAGGGAAGTGACTGTCCCCCTGTACTGGGCACTGGTGAGGTCACAACTCGAATACTGTGTTCAGTTTTGGGCGTCTCACTCCAGGGAAGACATTGAGGTGCTGGAGCATGTCCAGGGAAGGGCAGTGAAGCTGGTAAAGGGTCTAGAGCACAAGTCTTGTGAGGAGCGGCTGAGGGAACTGGGGTTGTTTAGCCTGGAGAAAAGGAGGCTCAGGGGACCTGAAAGGATCTTGTAGCAAGGTGGGTGTTGGTCTCTTCTCCCAGATAACAATCTATAGGACAGGAAGAAACAGCCTCAAGTTGTGCTGGAGGAGGTTTAAATTGGATATTAGGGGAAAATTTCTTCATCAAAAGGACTGTCAAGCATTGGGACAGGCTGCCCAGGGAAGTGGTTGAGTCACCATCCCTAGAGGCATTTAGAAGACATGTGGATGTGGCACTGAAGGACATGATTTACTGGCAATTTGGCAATCTTAGGTTTACAGTTGGACTCAAAGCTCTTAAAGGTCTTTTTCAACCTAAATGATTCTATCATGATTGCATAATTCTTTAAATGCTTTTCAATAGTATGCAGTATGACTTTCTCCATAATTTTTCCAGGAACTATGGTTAGACTAACAGATCTGTAGTTTCCTAGGTCTTCCCTCACCCCCTTCTTGTAAATTGGAATAACATTAGCTAGCTTCCAGTCAGCAGACCTTTGGGAGATTTTAGGGGGGTTTCCAGTTAGAGCAGATGTGCAAATCCCAGGTAAGACCTGCCAATGGACAGGCCAGCTGTGGATCTGCCTATAGATTTAACTGTGAAGATTAGATCTGGCCCTACCTTCAAGCTAAGAATGTGGTAACCAAGGATCAGCAGTCATGGGGCACTTGTGATGTAACACCCTTGCTCTTAAAGAAGAATAGACTTAGTAATGCACCTTGCTATTCATTCAGCTTGAATTCTTTCTCCTTTATTTTATTTATTTCTTATGTTGAATCACCCTTGGATTTCAGTTCTCTAATCTGCCTTCCTTATGATGGCAAAGACTATCACAGCTAACTATAACATGGAAGGAGTTGTATTAATTAACAATTGAAAGAGAAACTCTAAAATAATCATAAAATAAAGACTGATTATGATCGGTCTGAAAACCAAAATAGCTCTTTTGAACAGATTCACTGAAAAATGTCATGTGGCTAGCACTTTCGATAAAGTTCAAAACTACCACAGACATAAAGCACTAGTATACACAATGGTCTTGATTATGATGTGACAGTAATTGCCTCTTCTTCTATAACACACCTTCAGCTGAAGCCCATGTGGAAACAGAAATTCAATTACTGTGACAAATGCAGCTTGAAATAAGAGAATGTGGGTTACCTCATGTGCAGAATCTGGGGGATTAGATTCCAGACCATCTTTCTTAGTTTCTGCAGATTTCAGGATTTGACTCTTCTGGCACACCCTTTGTTGAATCTGCTCCACATCTTCTCTATATGACTGATTCTTGATATCACTAGGTTTCTCCTTTTAGTGTAAGAAAAATTAACGAAACAAGTAATCAAAAGTCTCCAATTAAACCTGCTGAGTAGTAATTACAGTGCTCAAGATGACAAAGTCACTAAGCCCATAATTTTATGTAGATGAGGAAAACCACAATTACATCTCATAATTTATTGTGGGCCAGGTTATGGCAAAGGAATCTATGTAGCAGAAGCATTGCCGTAAATTTGTTATAAATTATTAGAGAAATTGCAGTTTGCGAGTGTTCTTCCTCTGACCTACGCTCTTCATGTTTCTTTATTCTAAGAATGGACCTTGAACTGTGTACCCCTGGATGCATTTTTTAAAAGGTTTAGCTGTTTCCTGAGGCTCCAGTCCTGTGCTTGTACTATACACAGAGAGTCTGTGGTTAGACACCCAGCCAATTACCAGGCAGGATATTCTTGTGGGCAGCTCGGGGATTTGCTGTATGCACATGCTGAGATATTTGCTGACTATAAGTTCTGCCTAAGTTTGTTTATCATCTGGGGACAGATGAAATAAAACAGCCACCTACACAAAATAAAGAATGGCAAATCCTTACAGCAAGAACATGGTGGAGAGCACGGCACAGACCCATGCTGCATGGATATCTGAGCTAGTGGCTGCAAGTCAGATAGGCTATGTACTCAAAGTAGCCCATCTGCAACCCAGAATGAACAAATCTACTCCAATTCTCAGCAAGCTCATGAATGCACACTGTACTCCATATTGTCACAACAACACTGCTTTCAGCATCTGCCACAGTTTGCTAAAACTCGAAGTCTGAGAAGGTTCTGGCTGTCTTCTCTATAACACCCCTTCAGAGAGGGGATGACAGCAATGAGACCCCTTTTAACATTTTTATCTTCAACAAGAACTTAGTCTCTTCCCACTCATTATAGCTCCAGCTCCTAAACACTGCTCTAGTTTGTCCAAAAACCCCTTGTACCAAGGTGCACCAAACAGGACATAGCATTTCAAATGCAGCCTCATTTGTGCAAAGTAAATATATAAATAAGAAAATTAAATAAATGAGACTCAAGCAAAATAACAGCATTCAAGCAAAATGGTAAGAAGACTTCACAATATGTCCAGGTACAGGTGACTTGGAATGCAATATCCTCAGCAAACCACTTTGTGGCAGCCCGTGGTAGTGAAAAAAACCATCCCTCCATACTAATTTTAAGTGTACTGTAAAGGTTCAGACAGTTAACACATACTAAGTATACAGACAACAGGCAAAAATACCTCAGTGTAATGAGTTTTTAATATTTTTTTAAATTAGTAGTACCATCTCCACTGCAACTAAACTGGATACAAATACTCTGAAATTCAATCACTCTTGTGTATTCTCATGCCCAGTTACCTCTGCTAAATGGGTCTCCTTTCTTGTTTCATCACCTTCAATACCAACACCATCCTGATTTCTCTGTGGTTCTGCTTCACCACCCTGAACCGCCATGTCCAGAACGTCCTCCTGGACCCTATCGTGTTTGTCCATACCTGGGATCTCTTTATCGGCCTCTCCCTGATTTGAAAAATATAAAAAATTTACAACCAGTGAAAGTCACAGTCCAAAATCTAAGTTTACTAAGGAACACCCTACTCCACAAGTTGTCTACTCTATCTTCAGTTTAGCTTAATGAATGAAGAAAAAGGTTGAGGTAACCCAAAACTAGAGTCTCTTGGAAACGCCTGCTCAGATCAGTTTGCCGTATCAGGATCTTAATCACTATGAAACACAAACCAAACAGGAGTGAGTGCTCATGTGATTTTTAATACTGTCATAGAATATTCTGCTTTGATACATTTGGCAACTCTAACTATTGATCTTGCTCTTTCTCCAGAAATCCCAGCAGGGATGGTTTCCACTCTGATATTTTGATGGTCATCTCTCCCAGCTACTGTTACCACTTAGTGTCAGGTCAATGAGGGAGTTCTCTAAACTGTTGCCCTGGGGGCTTGTAGAGATCATCACATTGATCTCTTGCACACTTTAGATGTGCAAGGCTGAGGGGATGATTTGCAGAACATAGTTTATCAATTGTTTAATCAGGTAAGTAAAATATGTCCCTGTAAGACTAGATTTTAAGGAATTACATTTGCATTTCTAGTGAGCAGACACACACACACACACACATACGCACATATATACTGACATGTATTAGAATATATTTGTCAGGCACCTGAATGGTCTGTCCCAATCTGTCCTTGCTTTGACAGATACCCTGTAATGGGCTGTCTGACAATACACTGCTTTCCTTCAAAAGCAGATCATTCTGCTTGTCTTTCTCGGACATATTTCCATTTATATCTTGACCCTAAGAGAAACGATAGAAAAGAAAACCTACTTGTGTGACTGTAAACATTGTATTTTAACATTAAATCTCTGAATGGTAAAAATTATCTACAAAACCAAACAGGACAAACATTGCGCTGCAGACCTAAACAAGTCTTACTGGTTTAACAGAAGCTCTCCAAGTTCTTTGGCAGAGGTGCATCTGCAATTTTGTCAACCATACACCTTGTCCCTTTGTGTCCTCACCAAGGATACCTGCTCTAATTATGCGCCAGAGAAAGCTATACACAAGTTGTGTTTAAATGGAGAACTGCAGTTTTGAATAGACATTATTGGCTTGTTAACTTGTTAAAACAAGTTAGGGGAGTTCTTGTCCACATCTTTGATTTATACATATTTATTTACGGAAGGCTTAATTTCAATGAAATTAAGGTTGAAATATACAAAAGTCATCTGAGAGACAGATGCCTCTTTAACCAGTCTTCCTCTGCAATTACTGTCAACAAATATACTCACATCATGCATTTCCAAAGGCTCCTTTAACTCCACTGGTGTGTGGCTCTCTTCTGCAGCAACAGGAGTATCAGAAGTGATCTGTAACTCTCTCTTCAGCATTGTATCTGCTTTATCTTCCATTTGTATTTCATTACCAAACTCATCTTTTAACTCAAGGGCTTCACTGAAAATATTTTTCTCCTTTTCCTTGACATTTTCAAGTCTTTCTTCCAGACTCCTGTGTTTGATCTGAAGTGTTTCAATCTCATCCTTAATAAACTTCTGTCCTGGTGAAGAGGTGTTTTGTTTAATAGTTTCTGCTAAAACCAAAATCTTCTTTAACATGTCTTCACATCGACTAAGAGATCCTTGTTGTTCCTTTAAACACAAAGAAAACATTTTATTAAAAAGTACTTTCAGTCAATATACTTAATGCTAAGATCTGAAGTCAGTCACTAAAATCATAAATATCTGTTGTGAACAACAAACTGTGCTGAAAAGTACACACAGACCTATTTGCTGCAGGAAGCCAAATACTAAACCAGTAATTTTAGTCAGCCATTTTTATGAACAGAGAACACCTGAAGTTATGAGCATTACGGCAGTGATAAAATAATCAGATAGTATGCTGTGAGGTGCATGGTGACATTTACAAGTTCTGAACAGATAAACCCCTCACTCTCCTATTCCTTTTTACTTGTTAGAAGTATAACAAATTCTGGCAGAAGGGGAATTACAGTGATCCATATCTGTGCTATGGTTTCAGTTTTCAGTAGCTCTCTATGCTGACAGCTACAAGACTGTTACCCATTCTGCCAAAGAGCAAAAGAATGTCTAATTATGCATGAAGGACACTTCTCAAATTGAATTTGGCTCACAGACATTTCCACTCTGGTTAATTTAAAAACACCTACTAACACCAAATTTAATGATCTTTTTCCTCATTATGCCCAGAGAGGGAAAAAACACCCAACCAACCAAATTGGAAGAAGCCTGTGTGCTTGAGCTAGGACAATTGTACCCTCAGTTCAACTGACAGTAAAGGCCCACTCAGTGCATTAAGAGCAGTTTTAGGCCTACAATTATCTTGATAAAGGAACACCACAGATACTTTATATTTTAGAAAGGTTTCTTAGTTTTTCAGTTTGACACCATTAGCAGTTCTCTTTTATAAATGTGATGGTTTCTACAAGCCCCTAGGGCATGGACCCACTTTCTCCATGATGTAAAACCTGCAACATACCTGTGATTTCAATTGGCTTTGCTCAGCTGATGGTTGTTCCATTGCTGAACCTTCATGATCAGCAAGCTTCTCAGAGATAGTTTTCAGCTCAGTGCTCAGGCCTGTTACCATATCCTGAAACTGCTGGTGCTCTTGAACATGACTTTCCAATGTCTGCACTATTGCCTAGAAACCAAGGAGTTTCTAGGATTAGTTCACCATTAGTTCAAACAAATATAACTCATCTGCAGACTGTCACAGCTTTTCCAGGACTTCAGCAGCACAACAACTTGCTTCGTTTACCATAAAATATCCAGCTAACCACAGGTGCGCAAAAAAATCTTGCCCTCTTCCCAGCCCATCATGGACTCCACCATGAACTTCTAAATATACTTCTAAAATACTTCTAAATAGGGATATTTATACTTCTAAAAGGGATGTTTTCCATTCAAAACTGAGGAAAGACTAGATGCGAATGCCACATAGGGTGCAAATGCAATTTGTGCTAAACTGGGTGGAACTGGTAACAAATAAGATGAAGAAAAAAACTATTCAACCATCCTTCCAAAAGCAAGAAAACCCTACCATGTCTTGGTGATCATAGGAACAAATGCTTCATATTATAGCTATCTGAATCTGTTTATACAGGTACAAAATATTCTTCATGCTTACCTTGGTCTCATTTGTTTAAACATTTATCCCTCTACAAAGCAGAAGGTGGTGAAAAATATGAGTTTCTAGTGCTCTTTTTTCCCCACAGTGAAAGAGAGAGAGAGAGAGAGAGAGAGAGGGAGGAATTCCCTGCCCTTCTACAGAGGAACTTCCACCACTCCAGTTTTACCCATAAACTTCCCAGCTGATTTCTACAGGCAGACAGTGAGAACTGCAATCAACAGGCATACCAATAATCTCGTAAGGAAAGAGAGTGAGGTTCCGACCTGTAGCTGGCTGAGCAGATTTTCGTGTTGATGCTTTAATTCCAACCATTCCACCTTTGTGAAGCAGGGATCCCCAGTGTGACCCTGTAGGTGATCTTCCTGACTTTTCAGTTCATTAAATCGGGAAGTTAAGTCTTCTGCTTTCTGCAGGAGGTTGGCATAGTTTGTCAGCTGAGCTTGCTTCTCTTGCAAACCGGGCTGAAGGGCAAACCCAAACTCCTGTTGCTGTTTCTCCAGTTCAGTTAGAGCCAGCCTCAGATCTTTGCTTTGCTCATATTGCTCCCTGTTGAATTGGAGTTGCTCTTGAGGGCTAGGAAAAAATACTGTGTTTAATAGTATTTTTTTTTTTTAATTCATTAGCTAGAAAATGTCAAATTGTGGACAAGTCAACCAATAAAAAGAATTTGAGCATACTGTATACTTTTCATGTTTTAAATTACTGGTAAGCTTTAGACTGGAGTTTACAAGGTGATGAAAATGAAAAAC
This sequence comes from Athene cunicularia, assembly GCF_003259725.1. Lineage (NCBI taxonomy): Eukaryota > Metazoa > Chordata > Aves > Strigiformes > Strigidae > Athene > Athene cunicularia. Next base: position 7,692,600 of record NW_020799101.1, read on the forward strand.
ACTGAAGTTACTGCTGCTAAACTGGGCTTAAATGCAGGACAAGGGACTAACCCTCTTAAACCTATACACGCAGTTTCTGGCATCTGAGATGTGATGTTCATGCTCTGTATTTTTCTGCTTTTCATTACAGCAGAAGTTCTGTTTAAAAACTACAATATGGCTATGAACCTGTTTTCCTTGACAACTTCTTATGACGGTCTCCTGAAAAGGAATGTTCTATGTTCTACAGATGCAGACAACAAAACCAGCATATGCAGTATGGGTCATGTTAGCACAATCCAGTGCCTGCTTTTCTGACCTTGCCACTAGATTTTGATTTGTGTGCTTTATAAGCATGAACACTGATCTGCTGCAGGTGAACACATCACATTTGTCCACAGGAAATTTGCAGCTAAGCATTGAGACAAAAGTAACATTTGTATGTTCACATTTAGAGATGAAGCACAGATATTTTCCAGATGGAACTTAAATGCCAATATTTGAAAATATGATCCCACATAAACACATCCAAATAAATAAAGTCTGGTTATAATTCTGTAAAGTACAGCAGGATAAATGAGGCCAAAACCAAAGCTTAAGTGTTTTGGTTTTTGCCCCTCAGGATTCGTATTTTTTGTCAAATGACAAATAAAGCATAGCCTCACATACGTTAGGTATTCTTGCTTCTTAAGTTCCCTACTCCGGCTTCACACTGCTGTCATTACCATGTCACATTTGTTATTCACAGGCCTGATCCTGCAAGGTCCTGAGAATTTCTTCAGACATGCTGAGCTCCTCAACTCCTGTCTTCAGCATACTGTGAAGAGGGTGCTCTGCATTCTGTTGTGTTGGATCTTATATAGCCAATGCTCTACCTTCCTGAACACCACTTGTGTTGCTTGTACTGAGTGCTCAGTAATAAGAAAAGACAAATGAATATTCTCAAAATACTTATTTTTAATAATTAATTCCTAGGACATTTTTTTAAAAAAGTATACAGTAGGCCTACTCTAGCTTCCATTGATCTCAACAGCAGTTACCAGTGATTTTACTGAAAGTCCATTCAAGGATATTACAGCAGACAAATACCTGGAAAACATCTGCATGCATAAAATCAAAACTTCAGTTTATGTTTCACAACACACCTGGCATCATCTGGCATGTTTTAAAGGATCAGTTTGGCTCTCAGACAGTTGCCACAGTGCCAATAACACTAAAGTGCCTCTGCTGACCTAACACTACCAGCTGTCACAGCCAAGAAAGACTGTTATAGAGCCAGAATAAATCAGGCTTTAAAAACTCTGCTTTAAAAACTCTACTTTAAAAATACCAGCCTCCTGGCTTTACCCCAAACTCTCTTCTGAAGCAGTACAAATCTTTTCAAAGGTAGATCCCACCTCTGCTGGGGGACCATGCCTGGGGTACAGAGCCCAGATCACATTGCAGGGAAGGGACACCGCAGTGGTTAAATCAGTGTGCCCTCACTGCACAGTCTAAGGAAACAAGGAGCATTAGGTGCACTTTTTTTTTTTTTTTTTTTTGATTGGATGAGATATTTTAGTAACAAAAAGGAATCTGAGGCAAGCTGGGCAGACCCTACCAGCTGTCCTGCTATCCCCCTTACACCTCCTGGCTACAGCCCCCACTTGATCGTTCAACCTAAACTGTGACGTGCCCCTCCACAATACTGCAGAAATATAAGTATTTTTGTAGATATCTTGTTCTGCCCCAAAGAACACAAATTCAATGGAACTGGTGCACAAAGAAGAGAAGAAAGTCAATATAGCAGTAAATGATCTGAACTGCTTCTTGGCAAATTTCACATTACCTTCTACATTCAGTGGCTAGCTGACAGGCGCTTTCCCACTTGATCTGGAGATCAGAAATAGTCTGCTGAACCAATGTCTTCTTATTTTTCTCATTTCTCATTAAAGTTTCTCCCAGAGCTACCATGTTCTGTATTTTGGCCTCTCCTGCATCTTTGAGGGCTGTGATTTCCTGTATTAAACAAGAAGCAAAAGCAGTACATAAACAATGATTTTTGGTACAAAATAAATGTTATTACCAATGATTTTTTTTCATACTTTGTACACTGCTGTTCAAGACAAAAGAATTCTCCTTCCAATATATCACAACTGATACATAAACCAGATAGATCATCTAGTTTCGGGAAGGCTGGGATATTGAGTCTGATTTATTAATTATTCTCTTCATAACAAAACCAATATTATTCTGACAAATAAAAAAATGTTCCAGATCTTAGGGAGAGATATTTGTCACAGTACTACCCCTTTCACGGAACAAAACATGTAAATCCCACCATCCTCATTTCTGGCTACTCTGGTAGGTGGCTTCCTAAGTAGTTAGACACCAAAGAGAACATTGGGGCCTGAGAAGCCCACCGAGGCAGTGGAGCAGCCCAGCACAGCAGCACTGCAGGACACTCGAGAAGCCACACACTTTGCAGAGGCTCCCCAGATGCCCCAGCTATGCTCCTGATCTCCCTTCTCCACCTTTGGAATAGGCCATAACGGGAAGGTGCATGGCCACCAGCACCTTATGAGTTCAGTGTTGCTCTACCCAGAGATGCAGGAGAGAATGTCACCATATGTGTGTAATAAACTATGCATAAACCCCAAAGAAAAACCCAAACACCCTCCTGTCCCCAAATAAGCCACAAACCCACAGACAATCAGTAGTGACAGTATCTTTTAGGAGGTACTGACTCATCAAGCATTCCTCCAGTATTAGCATGACCTGTGAAGTGGAAAAGGAATACATTTAACACAATACCTTTATCTGATTAATCCTTTCGTCTGATGGCAGCTCATTTTCCTGTGAAGTCAGGTTATTAACAGCCTCCTCAAGCTTTTTGATGCAGCAAGAAACATCCTGGGCAAGTTCTTCAAAATTTTGTCCTGCCACTGGAAGTCTCTCAGTATTCCCTGCCATTTCACTTACATGTGCTATCAGTGTCTGGTATCTACTAATAAGATCACTGGCTTCTGCAATGGTTTCACCTGTCAGCCCAGCCTCCCTCAAGGAATTTGTTAGCTGAGCCATGGAGTCAAATGGTTTTCTGAAAAACACAAAAAATTAATAAACATCTATTAGTTGTAACAACACGGAACAATCTTCTTTAGAAGACAGTTCTTAGAGACTAAAGAAAACAATACCTCTGCATTAACAATGTTTTATGGAAGTTTTCAAGTTTTGTCTCATCTTTTTTGGTCTCTTCTAGTTTTTCTTCCTGAGCAGTGAGCCATTCTTCCAAGACGGTGCTGCTTTCTTCAAGACTAAATAGAGTATAAAAACAGACATAGGTCAAAATGAGAGGCATTACATGACTAAACCCTGCTGACAGCAGTGTTTTGCTGAAAAAGTAACATAAATACCATGGACCTGATCAAGCACCTGATCAACTTTAAGCACAGGCTTAGTTTTAAGCATCTTGGTTTATGTCACTGAAACTATCCATGAGCACATACTCCCATATAACACTGAGTCTGCTACAGAGCAAAAAAACATGTGAAGCATACAACAAAACACTCACTACCCTTTATTAAAATACCATCTTTAATAAAAAGCAGAGTTGTTTGCCATTCACTATGGCTGTTTAATAATGAATCATTTTATATCACTTGTGATTAAAATGTCATAAACTACATTAGTTCCCCACCTACTGAGCTGCTGGAGAGAAGCACCAAGTTCCTTTTCCCGTTTCTGACATTTGGAGATCAATCTTTGTAGTTCTGCTTCTTGATCTCTTACACGGCTGTTAAGGTGGTTAACGCTTGCTTTGGGCAAATAATGCTTCACTTTATTCAATAAAGTTTTAACCTCTTGGATTTCTCTGTCTTTGCCTTCAGATGTTAGGAAGTGCTGAAAAAGAGCACAAACGAGATGCATTTGTCAAATTTGCTGTTGTATAATAGATATTAATGTTACAAGAGTTTTTCAACTCCTGTTATCTCGACTAATATTTTTTAAAGCAATTCCAGTTCCTGAAAAGAAATATACATTAATTCACAGTTTGATGACTATTCCTCTTGTAAATGGCAAAGTTATTGTTTGTAAAATAAGGAGAAAGTGAAGCAGACAACCTGGATTTTCTTCTCTAAAGTACAAATATACACAGAAGAACTAGGCAAGCAGCATTCAAATCTAACACTGGCATCACTGTGTCTTCCTCCTGCCACTTAACTGTGATTGATTGCTTCTTGCAGATGTGGCTTTTCCATCTCCTTTATGTTGATTCTGTCTGACTTAAGAAAAATCTGGATACAATGAAGTGAATGCAAATTTTTCCACATTTGAGTGCAATGGGGGTTGGAATTTCATTTTACTCTCTAAACAGTTGACATTCTACATCTTTGCACAGTGAAGTATGTGGTCAAGGTCCATTGATTTTCACTAACTACTGTCTGTCTCTCACTTGCCCAACAATGTCTTAACTTGAACACTGACACTCCATTTTATTTAAAGTTTTATTTTCATTCTACTTATTGTCCTAATGCTTTAAGCTACATAAAATGAGCCCCAAGTTACAAAACCACTCTAGGTGAATTCACTCCCAAGAATAGTCTCCTGTGTAAAAAAGTAAAACTTCAAGAACAATCAAGCTTTAGAAATTAGAACATTTTAATATTTTACCTTTAGCCTCTGCAGTCTTTCTTCCAGTATCAGTTTTGTTTCTGAGGGGTCAAAGCAATCCTTCAAAGACATCTGAGTGCTGCTGAACCAGTCATTAAAATTCTTGCACTGACCTGAAAAAAGATAAATTCCAATTTTCTTCATTAATTGCATTCTGTAAAAGAAAATCCTATTTAACATTAAGATTTCAGACCATTTGTAATTACATTTATCAGTGCTACTGTCAAAGGTTGTTTTTCACTACAGATCATATGACAGAGAATGTTGCAGTTCATACTTTGTTTTTATCCAGTATTAATAGACAATAAACTTACCTGTTCACTTAGCACAGTCTGCTATACATACCATTTTTAGTAAACAAGACCTAGATTAGCCTATGGGCAACTTTTCTCACTTCCACACAAAAAAACATTACTCAAAAAGTATTTGAAGATGAGACAACCTTTGGGTCTAATTCTGCACCTGCACAATTCCATATCTGCATAAAACAAAAAAGAACTAATATTGCTATTCATTCTCATAACTAGGATTGACTGGAAAATGACTGGAAAAAATTAAAACATTTGATTGCTGTATTTTTAAATGAAATGTTCTGATACTTGTTCTTGAATCATTCTTTGTACTTCTTTTACCTATTTTTTAAAATGGAAAAATAAGAAACAAATCCTTTGATTCAAACTGAGTGGTTCATTGGACTTAAAAGCCATTTTTATCCAAATCTTTACCATGTTCAGAACTCTGAAGCAGTTTCAGACATGAAACCAAAAAGAAATTAATTGCATAACCTTTACGTGATTATGATAGTCAATACAAACCTATAAATGTACATAAATGTAAAATGTGTTTGCTTACGGTTCAGAACACCAATAAAGTGGTCTTGAAACACATGCTTCTTCTTGTTAAATAAATCAGTGACACATTTAAGCTGCTTATTTAATTCATCCACATCAGGACAATCCGTCTCTTCTTGGAGTAATGTCACATGGTGTTCTTGTTGCAGAATTTTCTGGTGTATCTCCTAAAGTTAAGAAAAAGGACACCTGTTAATAAGAAAACTCTGAAGTGCAAGCAGGAGTTCACTGTACAGAGCTGCTTTAGTACAAACTAGAGTTTTGCAAAAGGGTTTGGTCCTGCCTACATGTCAAAGTAATTTCTTAAAGTATATTGGCATTAACAAGCAATCAGTAGGTAGATATGAGCACTAGAATCTCCTTGAGCAGTGCGTATACATCTGTAGGCATACTCACACATACTCACTCATGCACGTTTTGGTATCACACAGAAGAGATATGTAAAGTGCACAGTAATATAGTATGTTCCAGAGCATATAATACCTAGAAGCTACAATGCCTTAGCTGCCAAAGGCACTATTCCACCCCTAAATCCCTTATCTATATATCAAGTCCCTGTGGGTTGAGAGATAACTTAGAGGGAGCTGGGAGAATAAATTAAAAGCTATATCTTTCTTCTGATACCTGTGATTTCACTACCCCAGACACTAGTGATCTGACACCCAGAATGTGCATAATCCATTCACTGCTCAACAGGAGGTTGAAATCTTGCCTGCCTTGAACATCTATGCAGGAAGCAGCTCTTACTCCAACTCTCCCCCTGGTGCAAAGAGGATGATAAGTTGGCTGAAATTGCCTGCTGGGAGCTCCCCTTGCAAGCAAGCTCAGGTAGCACAAAGGCAACCTCTGTACCCAGTCTTGGAAAAGATATAACCCAGCACCCCCAACTACTGCTTCAACATACCTTGGATGCTATGCTGTTGTGCCTATCACTAACCATTTCCAATAGCTGCAAGGGTTAACTAACTATATCTGATAGCATTCACTGAAAACAGGCTTTTATTTCATGTTTCCGGCAGCTTAAGGAAATATTCAAGCCAGGCTCTTCAGTTGAGTTATTCTACAACTTACACAGGAGAAACACTTAATGAGGACTTGTCCAGGAGAAAAATAATGAACAAAACTATAAAAGATGTGTAATTTGTGACACAGTACCTCTAATTTAGTAAAGATCTCTAAGGTGTCAGAAGGAGATAAAGCTTTTAAAAGTGATTCAGTCATTCCAATCTGTGTCTTGGCCAGATCAAGGTCTCCTTTTAGTTCTGCTGTATTTACGCTGAGTTCACTGGTCCTCTGCTTCATTGACAAGAGCTCCTTTATTAGCTCCATTTTTTGCACAACAGATGATCTGATGACCTTAAAATTGGAAACAAACATATGTAAGAAATTATACTGCATTGATTTCCTAGAATAGTACAGAACTCCATGACTGACATAAAAGGCAATGAAATGAACTGAGGTCCAGATGTTTCAATTACAGTTTGTTCCAGTTTCTTTCCCTTCTACTCCTCAAACTGGAAAATAATAGTATCTAAACCCAGCTTTTCTGGGGAGGAGTGATCTCAGTTCATCTTTATTAGCAATGCATTTACCGGTGCTGCTCTACTAACAAATTTATTTGTCAGTCTACTCCCAGCTGGATAAAGGCCTTACATGTGCTTCAGCTACCATGAAAAGGAGGATGCCAGCTCTCTCTGTAACACACCTCTCTGCAGTGATCCCATCGCGGCAAATTCCCCACACTGATCCAAAAAACAGGAAAAGACAGCAGAGAGCTGGGGAGCTCTGGCTGGAGACTAGTCACTAAGGAGCAAGGGGTGTTTAACCTCATCCTTAAGGCTTCCACAGATCTGTATGAGACAGTAACTCAACAGGATCATGGCCACATGCTGAAACATGACCTCAGGGGGCTCAGGGCATCTGGTGCACCCAAGGAGCAGCGTGACATAGTACAAGGTTGCTGAGACCTTTCCTAAGCTCCTTAGATCACTTCACCCAGTGAAACTCCTCTGTATTCACTGCCTGCTGAGGATAAACCCACAAATAGCCAAACCAGGTCAAGCTCAAGGTGCATCTCACAGACTGGGAGCAGATGTTCAGGAAACTGATCAAGGTAGGTTAACATGGTCTCAAACACTACAGGAGGATTTGTTCTTTGTTTTGTGAAATTAACATGAAAAGATTAAGATTTCCTTTTGATATCCCAAAGGAAAACATCACAGTAAACACCACTCTATGCAAATAGCTACAAACTAACAAGCTACATTAAGCTGTATCCAGGTAAAGATACAGTTTAAAATAGACAGTCAGCATGTTATGTTGCTGGGATCCCCAAAGGGATGACAAAGTCTGTTGTGCCTTGTTCATGGCCAACAGCCAAAAGCCAGATATCACTGATACTGGCCTCTTTCAGCTGGCCTACAAAACAGTTGGGTCAGGTCCAAGTCCCTAAAAGGCACAAGACTGAGAGAGACCTTTGTGTTTAAAATGATAGGTTTGGTTCTAACAGCTTGAGAAAGACAAGTGAAATGTCACTGCTAATAGCCAACAAAATGCCTTCAATTCTCTTTGGGTAGATTTAAGTCAAACCAAGAAATGATTGTGGCAAAGATGATAGGAAGAAGCAGGAATGCAGTAATGAGTACTGGTGTATCAGCTATAAAAGCTTCTTCGTACCTGTAGCTCCAGTGGAGGTTCATTACTATTTAGAAGTTCTTCTATCTCAGCCACTGTGTTGTCAAATTTCTGGAGTTTTTGCTCTTGGACTCGTAAGCATGCCTGAAGGTGGAAAAAACACATTGTTAACTGTGTTTCCCCCCAAGCTAAGTTTCCATGTGTCTGTTAGAAAATTTTATTACTAATATTCTGCATTTTGGCATATAGACCTCCCATAACTAGTCCATTTCCTGATTTTTATTTTAGTAATTTAGACCTTTTTTTTTTTTTTTTTTTTTTTTTTTACACTCTATGTTTCTCAGGAAAAGAGTTGTTAATGCAAATCTGACATAAAATCAACAATCTTAGTTGTTTTACTTCTATATTAACCCAAGTAAATTTGCAGGAAAATAATCTTAATTTTGTATTTATTTCTTGCTGCTTCTACTAAAAAGGAATATTCTCAGATGTTATAGACTTAAAGTCAAGAATTGGCATCCTGATGACGCACTTTGGTAGAGATGTAATAAAACACAACACATGCTGTAAGCACTTTTTTAACGTAAAACCTTTGTATATGAAAACACCTCTACTCATGTGAAAGGATTTTAGAACAAGCCAGTAATAGGAAAGTAAAATACTTATGAAGCAGGATATATCTAAAATAGTCATAATGTCTCATATTCCTATATTGATCTTTCAAACTCCCTCAGGACAAAGTATCTACAGTCTCTGTAGTAATCATCAAAACTCATTCACATGCTACTGACCTTGAAAGAGCTCCCTTTTGCACATCGACTACAGGGGAAAGCAGAACTTTTCTCACATTATTTATACTGAAATTATCTTTAAATATACAGTCAATCATTACTATGTTCTTTTGTGACAGGCTTCTTGAAAGCACATGCACCAGTACTTTGCTGGGCAGTCACAAAGGACCCTGGGTTTCCACCCTATGTAACATGATACACATTGCAACAACTGGGTTTTTTTTTTTTTTGTAATTAACATTAATGTAGAGACATTTTAGGATCAACAACAAATGAAATAATAATAAATAGATAAAAGATCCTGACACCCTCTGCACTTAAAATCATTTTACAAAACTCAGTGCACTGAGTTCAGTTTTCTCTCCTTCTATTCTGCTTTTATAGTAGTTCATGGGAAATATGGTTTCTCTCTCCTTTGCCCTCTCCTACCCTCTCTTTTAAGAATTATTCTCTCACATGGGAGCAGCAGAATAACCTTAGTGCAGCCACCTCCAGCACAGTCCTTCCTTAAGATGCAGTTGCCAGCTGGTCTATTTTTACTGGAGCCCTCAGGGACTTGAACTACCCCAGGTAAATTCTAATAATACAATGGTAAAGGTACTAATAATGTGACAAACTATCCACCTCTGCATACTATGTATACTACTGTTTCACTGGGAAGATCTATATACAAAGAACACCTTGGCTTTTCACTGCTCTGCAAATTAAAACAAATGAGCAGCACTAACAGTAGCAGTAATGCTGCAAATAAGCACAATAAAAACCAGGGCATTTGTAGCACGTAAACACTGAGAAAGAACTGCCTGCATATTTTCAAACAAGCGGATATGGGATATATTTATGTGCCAACCCCACTCAAGCAGGAAATTATTTTTGTTTACTAGATGCTGGCTGTAACTACAACAAAGCAGCACAGCTGGTTGATTATGGCCCTAAAGGTGAAATTAAAATATTTACCCCCGTATGTGAGGCTCTTCAATGGCACAGAAATAGTGCACGTGTTTTTACACCCAACTGCACTCTGATAGCAAGAGTTAATGCTATAATCTGTGTGAAAGGGGCACAGGCAGCCTGTCTCTGCTGATGTCTGCCTGCGTGCAGCTGCTGTAGACCCTTAGCAGCCAGCCCCTATTAAGGCTGCATTAAGTTACACTGGGGAGCACACCGGGACAAGGATCGCAGGAGCAAATAAGCCACCTCTGCAAACTCTCCCTGAACTGTGCATTGCCCAGCCATTTCTGAGGCTCCAGTGTCTTTACTGATAGGCAACTTCTAACCAGAAGACTAATTATTAGCCTATAGACACTCTCTTCCCTTTCTTGTCTAGGCACAAGGAAATATGTGCACCCTGTATTCTAGACTACAAGCTTTCTAGGCCTTGTCTTTGCTGTATGTTTGTACAGCACAAAGGAATGAGGGGGCTTTTGTAGTCTGAAGCAGCATTTGCAGTGTTACATTAATTTAAAACCCTTTAGTATACATATATGCTATCTATTTATTAGCTTCCAAGACCTGTATCCCCAATACATTATGAAATATCTTTAGTGAAACTATTCGTGCAGATTCAATTGCAAATGATAGAACTTCCTCTGCTTTTGCAGTGCTAGTATTTCTATGCGATGTGCATGTTTATATTCCAAAGTCCATATCACTGCAGTATAAGTTAAGGGTAAAAAATTTCAATTCAAATTACCTTCAACTGGGTAAGATCCTCTTCAGTCAGACATTGGTCTTCTGCATTCTTAAGTTCTGCATTTGCCCAAGTGTCAATCGTGCCAGATAAACTAAGAAGTTTGTCCCACAAAGCTTGAGCTCTTCCCAAATTATCACAGTAGTTTTCAGTCTTTTCATTGATCTACCATGAGATTTATATACAGAAAACACACACAGATTTAAAAAATGTTGAGTTATATTCTAAAAGAAAATGCAGTATAATAAAATCTGAGTAAGATGAAACCACCCATAAAAACAAGTGCAGCGAGGAAAAATAAAAATCTCATGTGTCTTCACAGTGAACTGGTCATGGAGAAGATATTTAAATCCCTGCCACACGTCGCCAAACATACCAATCACAACGGCAGCTTGCCAGTTTTAAGGCAGGTTTAGGAAGGAGCCTTGCTCATTAATGTTTATCTACTCTCAGTAAATACCATCTAATCTCAGTATTGATGCACTGCTTAGATCAACAGTGGCAAACGTTTCTCACCAAAAGCACCAGCGCTGTAATTCTCCAGATTGTCTCCAAAGTCTAAATCCACAGAAGTTGTTACAGAAGCTTACATATTCAGGAGGAAAGCAAAAATATCGCCTTTCTGCACTTCTTAGAATTATTTATTGTCAAGGAGTGCCCATGATATAAACTACCTGAGAGATCAGAAACATTACGCCAGTAGACACTCTGCAAGCTTTCCTGTGGTAAACACTTGGATTTATCTCTTAAGAATCTTTGCCATATTGTACTTAATTTATTCCAAATATTACACATCCGTCAGAATCAATCACTATAATGCATAACAGATAAGACCACCCTGATAATTTACTTTTTACATACATCCAGCCATCTGTCCACAATAATGTTAGCCTCATTCTCGAACGGAGGCTCCTCAAAGCTTCTCATTTTATTGAGCTGGAATTGAAGGTTTTTGCAGATCTGATTTATTTTGTCTACATCTTCTGAGTGATCATTAAATTCCTCTTTTGCCTCTTCAATCTGTGAAAAAGACCAAATGGATATTTACAACCATGTTTACTTATGACTGTTTATTCAGGAAAACATTTTTAACTGACATGCTGTTCTTTTTAGTTTAGAAAAGCAACAGAATTATACAAAATAGATTATTTTATATAATATGATGAGACTGGGAATGTACCCTATGTTCTTATATCCCTGTCATTCTGATAGGAACATTTTGTTGTTAGAAATCCATACCATTCTGTTATTGGCTGCAAAACAGCTGGGTGGGAACTATGGATGATATATTTCTAAGAAAGACAAAACCACAGTTTGCTTTAAAAGTCATAATCGCAAGATCCAAGGGGACTGTACATCCATACACAGAACCTCAGTTACAGAAGTAAACAATGCACAACCTAATAATCGTCTGAGATACTATTACAACTCTGATCCCCAGGTTTTGAACTACTTCAAAAAAAAACCCTTAAATCCTGTTTAAACATAGCCATTGTCAAATATGCATTGCCAGAAACAGAAACGTCCCTTTTTACTACTTACTATTTAAATACTAGACTGCTCCTTTGTGCTTAATTGTAATGTCAGTGTTTACAAACAACATGGAAGCTCGCTGAGAAAGAAACACTGACCTCTAGTGTTAGGCAATTTGATATTAAAAGCTCTCCTTGTTTCCCAGAAACGAGGATTACATCTTCTTATATAGATACTGTCAGCCACTGAGATAAGGCGAGGGACGGCAGAGCGGCACTCACAAATCAGACAGAGAGAGAATTTTCTCTGCTACTAGTTTATGTAACTATAAATAACAAATCATCAGCACTCAAGGACATGCCTGTACTGTGCCACAACTATCGCAGACCACAACTGTGAGAGTGGGAATTGAAAAACTTAGGGTGAAGAGGAAGGGTTGTTACCAGCAAGAGGGGTCTGCATACAAGCAGGGGCCAGGGTATGCAGGTGATCTCCCCTCTCCCCTGCAGCAGGAGCCCGAGTGATATGAGGTGCCAGAGGTCTCACTGGTGAAACCAAGAAAAGACCCTGTCTCAACTAAAGGGGGTGGGAGGCACGCACAAACACCATCCTGCTGCCCGAGGGAAGACACCACTTATCTTCCTTCTTAAATTTAACCATCCCAGGCACCACCTGAGAGCAAATGTTCCTGAATGATAGGGGTGATGCCTCATCAGGAAGCTAAAAATGGGATCTGAACAACCAGGTTTATAACCCAGCCTGGAAATAAGAAACCTCTTCAGTAAAATGGTCATAATCATGATAAGCCATGGACAACTACGTCCAGTGGTTGCATTCATTTAGCCAAGAAGAATTTGTCTGAAAAAATGATCAATTTTAAACTAAATGAGGGGGTGTCCAGCAATACCTGATCATTCAGTCTGATCAGCTAATGTAAAAGCTACTGCAAATGTTTAACTGCTATCAAAGACAGGATGGAACAAATGTTGGTTACAGAGTCCAAGGCTCTTATACAGAAGGTCTGTCTTCTAAGTAGGTTTGTAACATAGGAGAAGTGAGAGAAGAAATACAAAACTATGTTGTTATGGCTTCTAACTGCCACAACTCAGCAAACTCAGTGTGAGGGCAGAGATTCTTGAAGCAAATGTAACCAGCTCAACAAAATACTGTTCCGTCAGCCCAGTCAAAACCATTTTGACCTCCAGAAGTCCACAGCCCAAGGCAGCACATGCTGGCAATCCCCAGGCTGTCTCTGAGTCAGGTGGCAATGACATACAGTGAGGAACACAAGCTCCAGCCCAAGAATCAGGATAGATCCATCATGTCCCAGTCTCTGAGCAGATGTACCACGCTGTCACAGCCTTACAGCTCCTGTTCCTGATCCTCCTTGCTCAGGGCTAGCTGAAGGCCTCTGCACAGCCCTACATGGTGCAGACAAACCCCACAGCCCTACCTGGCACCCAGTGACACAAGCAAGGGGAGCATATGGATCTAAATTCTTGGCTACAACCCACAGCAACAGCAGAGAAACAACCAGCCCCAAACAATTGCATTACCTATTATTTTTAAGCAGTACAACATTTTAAAGTATCTTCTTAGCAACAAGTGAATTTGCTATTTTTGTGTATTTCCAAACTGCCCACTGTAATTTTAGGTTTTTTTTAACTTGGTAGAGAATACAGAAATATTCTAAAGGGTATGGATGAATAGCCCTGATTTCAACATGTCTTTCTGGTAAGACAGGATTTCATCTTACTTGCACACTAGATCATAGTTTTTCTATGGTTTTGTTTTTTTAAATCCCTCCTCTTTAACAAGACCTTGATTCACTAAGCAAAGCTTGAAACAAAACCAGGGTATGGTCCCTAAATGTATTTTGAAAGCCAAAGTGAAAGCAAGGTCTTAATATTTGCCCTGAAGACTGAGTGTACAAGGGCAACCCTACACCCGATCGCTCCCAAGAAAGGCTTTTCTTTCCTCTCCAGTAAGTTCTTGTTACTCACCTTTGCTATTAGCCTGTTCAAATTCTCCTTCCCCATGTAAGAAGTTTGCTGTGAAAGCATAATCTCCTGTTTCTGGATGATGCTGGTCAGATTAGTTTTGCAGCTTTGATATTGCTTCAGGAGCTCCAGAGCCCTTGCACACTGCTCCTGGCTGTTAAAGAGAGATGTATTATTTATGGCCCAAGCATAAGGCAGCAGCCTCAACCTTCTCCTACATGTGGGCAGTTTGACTACTATGTTTGGAAAAGAGAAAAGGGGGGATAAGCTGTATCAGTCATAAACCCTGCAATAAAACCTGTGTGACACCTGGTGGGGTACCTGGAAGGTTTTTGGAATAAGAAATGCCCTTCACCATCATATGCCTCCGATTCACATGTAGCTGTGATGTGACCTGAGCATTTCTGTTTATATGATACTCTCCACCTGAAAGGTGAGCTCAGACACCAGTAAACTGAAATACAATGTGCAGCAGATATCACAACAGCTTAGGTGGTGGACAGTGGGAAATCCCACCTCAGCCCAGCCTTCAGCAGGATACAAAAACAGATTACTCCCACTGACACCTGTGCAATCCATGAGGATTAACCAGAGCTGTGGCAGTCCATGCAAAGCCTCTAGGCATCTTTACAGACTGTAAGAGGACAGATGCCCTGGGTGATCAATCACAGCCTTTCACAGTCCCCACTCTCAAACCAAGCTCCTTTAGTCTTTTTCTGCATGAGACTGTTTTCTCAGCTGTCCTCTTCCATTTGTTTCAGTTTGACTTTTCATTTTAAATGTGCTGGGCATGCAATTCACAGCAAATATAGGAGCCACATAATTCCTAGCAGTGTCCAGGTTTTTCTTTTGGATACCAATTAAGTCCAACCCATCACTGCATAGCTGCTGAATTATAGAACTGTGATGTCTTAAAAATATATAAAATTAATGAGCTTTGGCTGCAAACTTCTATGTGGAATTCTTGACTCTATGATAGTTTACAGCATCCTGAAAGTAACATTTGCTACTGCATCAGTATTTCACTTAAAATATGGTCTAAGGCTTTTTTGCCATTTGATTTTACAAGCAAACTTCTTATGTGTACAATATTACTTTAAAATGCAGCTTTTCTCCTTACCATTCAGCAAGTAAGAGTTTTGTATCCTCCCATAGCCTCTCTATAACTCTGCACTGTTCATTTGCTTCCTCTGCTTTGTCCTCTTTGATCTGTGGGAGCTTATTAGCAATTTCTCGCATAGATTTCATTTCAACAGCAGCACAATCCAATTCCTTTTCCAATTCCGTTAATGATTTTACCCTTTATTAGAAAAAATGAAATACAGCATTATATTAAAGTAAGTCTTTGATTTTTTTTCCCCTGATGTAATTAGCAAGTTCGCTAGAAATTCATCCTGAGCTGCACATACTGACTATATTAAATGACATCATAAAAAGTCTAACTGGATCTTCAGTTCATGTAATTTGACACAGTCCTTCAGATGAGTTATGGACTTAAGCCCTCTGAGAAAGCAATCCAAAATCTTAAATGCCAATAGGGTCTGTATGAATATTGTGAATGATTTTTTATTAAAAGGTAAGTGCATTCTGGCTATCCTAAAATATGGTCTAAGAAAGGAAGTTGTGCCAAAGCATGGGATTTCACAACTTTAAAAATGGCCACAGTTTATAAGGTCCTCTCCCCTCCCTTTTCCCCCCCATATAAACAGTAGCGAATTGTTTATTCATCCATAGCAAGGCTGCAGAGAGCTCCTCTGAAACAGTATGGGAGACACACAAATCATGTTAGCAGGTTTCTCAGGGTGTGTGGTAAAATAACACACAGCTTCTACACTGCAGAGTTTCAGATCACATGCATCAGTGCTCAGCAAGAAGACCCATCTCCCCGTTTTATAATTTTCTTACTGAAAACTAAGATCAACCTCCTTTTATTTTTTCTTCATCAATGCTGCTTCAAACACACACATACATAGGACTTTAAAAGAAAAGATGGAGAGGGCTTCCTTATTTAGGCTGTAAAGGAACAAATAAAATCTAAGTTCACAGCTTCTTTCAGTGCTCCACAGATACTTTGGGACACATTCGTGTTTCAGTGCCCTATTGTGAAGGGGCCACAGGTCCCCTGAGTTCACTAAAACTATGAAATTAAGAGTTTAAAAAAGAATTCACCTTTGTTGAATAGCTGGAATTGTTGGATCCTTCAAGCCTATTTTGTTAATCCTGTCACGTAGATCCTGAATGTTTTTAAGGAGTTCACTCTTCTTTGTGGAAAAAATCTTGTATAAATCTCTTTCCTCTGTAAGTATCTGTTCACTTGAGGGATCATAAATTGCATTTAGCTCTTCAGATAAAGTGAGAACTAGGTTTTCACAGCAAGTCTTTCTTCCACATTCAGCATCTTCCAAACAGATATCAACTGTTTTCAAGCGTTCATCCAAACATTTAGCCTCTTCTGTCATGTGAGAAACTTCCTGTGCAGCCTCTCTCAATGCTTTTCCCTGTACTTCAGGTTGACCTGGGGGATCTGTGAGACATTTGATGGAAGACTGAATCTTCCTCAATGAGGCAATAAAAGCCTCCAGATCTTTAAGGACTGTCTCACGGATCTGCATTTTATGGCTCATTTCTTCAAGCTGGTTTTGATAGTAAATCATAATTTTACTTGCAGCTTGCAGATCTATTGGATTAAATTCATCTCTTGCTGAACAATCTAGGTGTTCCAGTTGTTTGCACACTTCAATCTGATTTAATATGGATCTCTGTAGCTCCTGAAATTGAGAGAATGACCAAGTTAGCAAGTGAAATAAAACGTGTATCCTGCATTCAAGATGAACCTATGACTGAAACACAAATTATACTAGCCATAAAATAAATATGCTAAACAGGGTGGTTAAGAACAAAACCCTCTTTTTTCCTACTCTGAACTTTGGTAGAGGGAAGGAAAAAGAAGAAAAAATCAAATAAAATGGTATTCCACATGTAGGGAACTTGGCCAGCACCATAGAAAACCCAAGCCTCTTTCCAGCAATCAGACAAAAAGGAGAGAAAGATGATGAGAGTCCTGGGACTGAAACCGGCAGCCTCTCTCAGTAGGAGATCACTCAGAGCACAGGCAGGCACACAGATGTTTGTTACTCTGCCATCTATTAAGTCCCTTATGCTATACTTTTGGAGGAGACTTAAACACTTTTAAAAATCCCTTGGTGAAGTCTGCATGCTATCTGGTTACAGCCCTCAGACAAACAACAGTGTGTCAACTTGTGCAACTCCAAATGTGCAGAGAACTGGAGAAAAATTCAGGTTCCTTCCAGCCAAAAAGAGTAATCTCAGACAGAGTGTACATGCCCTCTGCCCTACAGCATGAGAGACCTAAACCCTACTTCGCTCAAGAGCCAAGGGCAGACAAATGTAAACTTTCAGTTCTCCGTAGCTGTCAGTGTGTTCAGCTCAGTGTGTCTGTCAAGAACAAAACAATATTCACCCTACCTAACAGACAGACCTGAGGCATAAGACAATGATACCAGATGAACAAGTTATTGAATACATGCAGAGCTTCCAAAACCATTGAAGTGTGCTTAGTTAGATACCTCAGCAGATGTGACACAGGCAGCTTAGCTTAGTCTAGCTCACAAATTAACACCACATTATGTATGACTCTACAAAGTGATATAAAGCCAGGTGGCAACACTGTAAACCTGGATCAAAGGAAAGTCCTAACCTAAGATGAAATGTTCACGACTGTGCTTTTTACAGTAGAGCCTACTGGGGATCCCCTGGCTGGCTCTGTGGGAACAATGATATTTAAAGCAAAGGGAGTAAAATGCCACTATAGACTTTAGAAGGTTGGGAAGTCTTGTGAGCTGTCCCAAACTCCTGAGTGAAAATCGTTATCTAGTTCCTAAACATAATAAATACTACTCTGACTAGAGTGTGGTCTCTGCATTTACCCTTACCTTTAGTTCCCTATAAGCAAGATCACTATTCATCAGATTAAACTGCTGGATGTCCTTTTTCTTCAGCCGCTGATCTAATTCACATAGAAGAATGGATTCATTTTCTATTGGTAAAACAATTTCCAATGCAGTCCTTAAAGAGTTTGTTCTACAAGAAAGGTAACAAAACATGAACAGGGAAAGCAAGAAAACAAAGACACTCAACATTTTACAGCACAAAACTCCACAAAGATAATGTAATTGACTGTCTAACAGATCAAATCCTCCTCCTCCTGAGGTCCAAGGAGCTTTTGCATTGATTAATAAGAAAAACAGTGTGAATCCCAGTGAATTTAACCAAAAGGTTGAAGGAAATAACAATAAACTTGGGAATACTTCATGGTGATGTTACAATGATCTGCCTCTGTGCTTCTTGGAGAGATTCACACTTATCTGCAATGTGTATATGAACCGAGCATGATTAAGCAAAGCTTAATTTTATGCCATTAAAAAAAACCATTAAAAACGTGCAGATATTTTCTGCAATGCACACCATTCCCTTCACAATACACACATTAGTTAGAATTAACTATTCCTTAGCTAATATCACAAAGTGTTATTTTATACCTGGTACTTATAATATCCTGAAGCTCTTTCCATTCTCCTTTTAGTTTGCTTCTTGTCTCAGAGATAGCAGCCTGCTGTACTTCATCCACAAGATCTTCTAAGGTAGATGAGATGTTATCTAATTGTGTCCAACCAGAATTGGTTTCAGTCTCTATCACCTAAAAAATAGGCAGCATTAACTGCATTAATATGAATCTGTATTTCTCAATGGACTTAACAGCTCATAAAAACACAGTCACAAGAGTCTCTACAGCAAAACTGAAAATATCACCTGAAAGTAAAAGTATTGATTGCTTTCTTTTTCTTTAAGACTCCATTTTTAGATGCATACAAATCTCTACCAACCTTTTATGATGAAAATTTCCATATCAGATATATGCCTTGGCTACATTTTAGAAAAGGTTCAATAAATATGGTTCAGCCATTTTTGCTACAAGAATGAATGGAAAATATCTCAACTTAGTTGTGATCAAAAGAACAAAAAACAAACATAGAACTGAACCAAGTTCTGAGATGCTTAGATAAGCTTTGTACTTTCAAGCAAGGACTTGAAAAATTGCAGCAATAAATTCTCCAACATCAATTATGTGCCTTTTATCATCCCCTTAACGTGCTCATAAACCTAATCAAGTTAAGTCCTGGAACAGTTTCATTCTGCACTTACACCACTGACATTGATGGTTCAACTCTGACAACTCCTCCAATCCTGATCACTTACCACTGCTGCTGACAAAAAAAGAGGTGTTCCATAATTAATTTTTTCATTAGACCTATTTCAGCCTGCAGATCACAAACTGAGAGCCACCAACTTCTTTCAGCAACACTTGCAAAAGTTTACTGCTAAGGAAGAATAAAGTTCTGCTGAATGCTAAACCCTTGATTTCCCCTCTGTTTCTAATAAACCTGGTTGTAAGGATGCTCCTTTTCCCCTGGCAATACACATAACACAGGTGAGAGCTCTACATGAGAAAATATCAATTTAGGCACAAAGTATATTTTTAAAAGATGAATACTTACCTGTAGTTCAAGCAGTTTATTCTGAAGGCATGAAGTGCCCTTTATTTCCTCAGTAAAGCCAGATGCTACTTTATCTCTGCTGATTTGTAAAAGTTCCTCCAGGTTACTTCTTTGTGTATTATAGCTAAGGAAAGATGCAATCACTTTCAGAGAGAATATTACTTCTAATTTAACAGAACATGGCAGGGTATGGGACTTGCTGACCAACAGATTACCATATAAAATAAGCACAGTCAATTGCACATGTAGATTTTTACCTAATTCCCAAATGACTGGACATGAATGAGCAACATAAAAGAGCTGAGAAATTGCTCACCTGGCTAATTTTCAAGTATAAATGTCTGCCTTCATTCTCCAGATTCAGTTTTATGAACATAAAAATGTCAGTTCTTTAAAAACTTTACACATTTTTTTAATTTTGCAATATTTAAAGTTATTGGTAAGGCAAATACAGCTTTTTCTGGCCCAAGAAAAGAGCAGAGAAAAAGTTTTATAGCTCTAAGTGTTCTTGCTACAAAATCCTAATGTTTGAAGAATTTAGCTACTATAGTGCTTCCTTATTAATTCCAGAGCAATATTAAGTGAACTGCAGTAGAACAGGAACGGAGTTCTGCATAGCAGAAGTGCACCCCATGTTTGATACATTCAATTTACCAATGTCCATCACAGTATCATCTCTTAATATATATGCATTTTATCCTTTAAAATTACCTCTCTAATAAAGCTGGTATAGGCAAATCATTATCGTCCTCTAATTTCTTTGCACAGCTTTCTCCATTGTGATGTTTCACATCTGGTTCCAAAACTATATCTGCAGCAGATCTTGAGGTCTGAGTAAAAATAAAAAAGGTAACAGTGACTTCTGCATCATGCTGTGTTGAGACATAGTGAAGACAACAGACACCTGTGAACTCCTGAGAGAAACAATCGCTCCATGTGTCCCAAAGGAAATGAGAAATGCCATTCATGAATACAAAATGTGTTTAAACTCAGTCATAAACCAAAAGTGCAAATTTTTGAACACATGCAGACAAGTCATTCAGTTCTTCCACAGATACTGGGTCTTTGGCAAGAACAATCCACTTGTGCAAATTTTTGCTGCAGCTCCATGGATGTCCTCAGGCAACCACAACCACTGTCTTCTGCAGCTTTTGCCAGGCTGCTCATACCAGATGCCATCATAGGTCTCTTGCCCTTGATTCCAGGATATAGTCTTACTCCTCAGTTTGCAGCTGGCTGACGTTAGTTATGCAATTCATACTTAGATTATTCATGAGAGAACAGATTTCATCATTGTATCAGGGACAATATTAGTAGCCTTACAAGAGATCTCCCTTGATAACAGACAATTCCTACGTATCTTCAGACTTCATCTAAATGCAGTAGGTCCCTTCCTATAAACTACCAGTCTGGAGGCTGGCTGATGAGCTGTCTGCAGCCTTACATGCATGAATGTTTATACTATATGAGACATCTTCTGTGGCACTAAATGATAAACTGCAGTATCTTCTCTCTCTGAAATGATTTCTAAGAAGTTATATGGGTTCTGGTTTTCCCTGTGTTTTTCTAAAGCAAATGCCTCCAGGTCTTCACTATTTTGCCTCTCTGTGTCCTCTGAAACTTGTTCAAATTACTGGGACACTATAGGGGATTGCACCTGAACACAGCTTCACACATGACTCCTCCAGCTGAAAACCACTCTTTAGCAAAATATAATGCAAGGTTGGAGATTCACATCTCCTTGGGATGCCTAGTGCTGTTCCTTGCATGTTACTTTTTAATATTTACTTAGTCTACATTCCCAAGCACAGTGGGATTTTGATGTTTGACCAGAGGGCTGAGGTCCTAGCACAATAAGAACAGTAATAGAAATAATCAGTTTTCCCTTTTGCCATTGATCTCCCGTAGACAGAGCACTGTTTTCTAACAGTAAGTATGGGCTTCTTACCTCCTGTACTGAAAGGATATCAATTTGTTGAGAAGAACCAGCCTTTTCTCCATTCTCAGAAGCAACAATGGAGTTTCTACGGTTTAAAAGAAATTTGAGCTTAGGAACAAAATATGAAATACAAAGAGAAAAAAAAATCCTGGCTAACGATTAAAAACAGTGCAGCTGTGATGAAGGGTGATCAAACATTGCACTTTCTAGTTTATGAACCTTAATACTAAATGTTGCCCATAGTAATGTACATAGTAACATACTTCGTAGTACATTTACAATATCAAAAAATTTATCCATGTATCTGATTTCTGAGAAGCTACAACACATCATGCACCAGTCACCTACTCTTTCTTAGATGACTGTCCTTCTCCAGCACGAGACTGCAGGGCCGTGTAAGTATCTGCCACAATTTGTTGAATCTTTTCTAGCTTTTTTTCACAGTCTGTAATCAGTGTCTGTATGTCTGGGAGAGTTTCTTCTGATAGTCTTCCCAATATTTTAAGGTCTTCTAATGACTTGCTAAGTTCCCTCAGGATGCCTTCATGTGAAAAAAAGGCCTAAACAAAGAAAAACAATATAATAAACTCATGTTAAGTCATAAAGATATGCAATTATTCTCATACATTTTTTTCTATTTCCACTGTTTTCTTAGAGGAGTACATTGAAAGCATAAGCTGCCAAACCAGGAAAGAAACATTTTTTTTCCCTTGATTCTTTTTCAGATAGAGACAGGAAAGAAATAAGGATTTCTGGCAACACGTTCCCCAGCTGCATTCAGAATGACTGCAATTTTAGTTACTTTGGTACCAAGTTCTCTTCACACTGACATCAGATATACATGAACCATTGACTACAGAAAAGCAGAATTGGAAAATGTATTGAAAATATTCCTCATCCATAATTGTACTTTCTAGGGTGAAATCAAGATATACTAAAATTCTAACAAAAATAAGCAGAAGGAATCCACCTGAGAATGGTTATTTCTCTTTACTCTTGCATATGTAATATTTGCTGAACATGAACCCATGAGAAGCAAAGACTAAAACTCCACTGAATTCAGTTAAGACCAGAATTGCATCAGGAGAGAAATTTCTTACTCTTATAAACGGTAAACTGGCCACATCAATGCATCTCAAAGAGGAGGATGAAGGAAAATACCAGAAGAAATTAAGTGTAAACTCCATTGCTTATGGAATACATATGATTCACCATGACTCACCAGGGCAAGTAAAACATAAACATCTCATGTCTAACTGCTGTTAATTTATATACAGAACAAACACAGAGGTAAAGTGTGGCTATAGACCTCTGAGAAGATATTCTCACCTGAAGGCACCAAACACCATCTATGCAACTGTAACAAATCAAGGGAGTCACAGAAAACATAATTATTTCTCATTTTTACACTCTGCACAGCTAAATCTGTTTTAATGCTTCAAGGTTACCTTAAAAAAAAAAAAGGAAAAAAGATAACCATCCACATAACATGGAGGTAATTCTAAAAATCTGCAAGGAAGCTATTATCTGCAGTCAAAAAAGGTAAAGAAATAATTTGGATTGCCTCTTCTATGTTTACATAATACTGAGCACAAGGGCCCTGTTCCACAAACACAGGCTGCAATACTGTACCTAAAAAGGAGAAAGAAGGACAGACAATGCATTCACAAGGAGAGGTAGGTGAGCAGAAAAGGAGTGTGGCAGGTACCTCATGTTCCTTGACGAGCCCTTTGGTTTTATCCATACTTAGGAATTTCTTCTCTTTGCCTAATTGCTTATTGATTTTTTTTAAAGTTGCATTAAATTTCTTTTTTTCCCTTTCTACCATGAGCTGGACACAGGATATAATTTCATGATGAACTGCCTGAAAAATTCAAAATACATTATCCCTGTGAGATGATGAGATGGTATTACAAAGCAAATAAAAACCTCAGAACATATTGTGACAAAAAAGGTGTTTTTCAAAAATGCCAGGCCTAATGAGGACAGTGGATTCTCCTTCCTATATTACCTCACCTCCCATCTTTTACGAACATCTTCACTCTTTTCTTCAACTACCAGCTTTTCACAATCAGATGAAATATTTTTCAATTGTTCAGCTGCTTTCAAAAATTTGTTGAGAACTTTATTGTCCAGAGCATTAAAAGCTTCCTGCAAGAAAAACATCATAATGAAAAATAAACAGAACTGAATGTAGCTTATTTAACTAATAAAATGACATCAGTAGCATACAAAAATCATTCATGAAACATGTATACATTGCATGTATGGGCTACAATGGGCCTTGCATGGGTATGAGGGCATTCTCCACCCTTGCATATCCGTAAAGGGGTTGCAGACAATATCAGTGTATATTTTTTGGAGAAAAGCAGATGTTGTTCTTGTAACCCCTCTCTCAGGGGCAAATTTGGTACCAAAGAAGAAAGAGTAAGGTCCCTGAACTTTACACCATTTTTAGGGAATATACATGGCCATGTCCCATGTGTGTCAGAGAGTGGGTAAAAGGTCTGCATCAGTCTGATGGGACCCTAGGAAATGGCTGGGAGCGAGGCTCTGCACCGCTCCCAGCACATAGCTGCCCTGGAGCTGCTGTGCAAGATACGGCAACACAGATTTGGGGCACTTCTGTTTTTGATACCTCACTAAGGACCCTTTGAAGACGTCCAGATTTTGAGATAGCACACTTTCTTTACCAATGACATGGTTTAACCCCAGCCAGCAACTAAGATAAGAATGGTTTAATAACTAAGCTAAACCTAAATATTATTGTTATTATAGTAATAATAGTAATGAAAAAAATATAATAAAAAAGAGAAAAATTAAACCCCAGAAAAGACAAGTGATACACAATGCTATTGCTCATCATCACTGACCGATGCCCAAGCAACAATCTGCCCCTCCCAGCCCACTCCCCACTGTTTCCATACTGAGCATGACACCCTACAGCATGGAATGTCCCTTTGGCTAGTTCAGCTCAGCTGTCCTGGCCATACTCCCCTCCCAGCTTCTTGTGCCCCTTCTCTCTGGCAGAGCACGAGAAACTGAAAAATCCTTAACTTAGAATAAGCAACAACTAAAACATCAGTGTGTTACTAACATTATTCTCACACTAAATCTAAAATATAGCACTGCGCCAGCTACTAGGAAGAAAATTAACTCGATCCCAGTCAAACCAGGAAAACCAGTTGGCCCCTAGGGAAAAGTGGTTATTCAGTATTTATATCACACTTTAAAAACCTGTTCAAGAATTCAGCCATGTGATCCTTGGTGAGAATCTTATAATTAATCAGGAAAAAAAAAATGGCTGTAATTCAGAACATGATGACCTCTGATGGGATGATGGAGTAATGTAAGTTAAGACAGGGCAGTGAATAAACTGCCACACAGATTCACATTTCTATATTCAAGTTGTCCGCCAAGCTAATATATGCTAACAGTGCTCACTCAAAATGCTAAGAAACATATTAATAGCTACCAAAAAATATCCTCTGATATTTTTCTCGCTGTGGTACTTTAGTCTTTTAGATACTAACTAGCACTAAAAAATATTCAGATTCAGCTGGCTCAGAGAACAAACCCACCTCATATCTTGAAATACATTCTTCAGGACTTAATTTTTGACCAACAAGTTGCACAGCCTTTGAAATGGAGGCCTCAAGTTCTTTCTGTGAGTCTTCAAAATTGAGCAAAGCTTCCTTCTCTGCAGGTCTCTTCTCAGATTTGGACAAGATGTTGTTCATGTCACCCATGACAGCCTTGGAAAAAAGACAGTCTTTAGAATGTGCTTGAGTGTCAGTAATTACATAAAAATCCCCCACTTCATAACATGATTAAAGTTTTTTGAATTGGGATATTTATCTTTGAAATGTTCTAGTTTTTGCCGTGGCACAAGTCTGGGAAACTGCTTCCAAAAGTATAAATGTTTTTTTTTTATTTTACATGAATTAAAAGGAATCATCCTAATCACATAATGTGAAAATTAGAGATGTCTGTCTGTATAAGGTATAATAACAATAAAAAAGGAGTACCTTTATTTTGACTCTGGCTTCTTTAATTCGTGGGTGCAGCCCAGTGGTCTGAGAATGCTGTTGGGACATCTGACTTGAAAAATTTTGTATCAGGGATTGCAATATATCTTCTGCTGCCACAACTTGTTCTTGAAATGAGGTTCCCCTTGCAGCCAAGCTCTGGTTGAACGAAAAGCATTAGAGGCCTGTACAGTATTTATGACCTTTTGTTTAAAGGAACTGAATGAAAAAGCCAGCCTTGATCAGGATGGTCAATATCTGGTCAAGAAAAATCTTATATTCCAATTATGGTCAGTGTATGGCACTGTGTACAGAGAAAGAAGTCTGCTGCCATCCACAGGGGATTCTGGTTGCTGAAACAGCCTTTTTGTCAATGTGATACCTCCCATGTCTTTGCCTCAGAGCCAATTAGAAGTAGTTTTTAAATGTGCTTTCCTATCCAAACAGCTTTCCAAATGAACGTACAAACCACACATTTGGATATTCATCATCTGATCATGAAGGCATCTAAAAGCACATATCAAGGCTCAGATTTTCTTGTGGTGTTCAGTACTAAAGGGCAGGCAGCAGCTGAGTATTTTGCATGCAAAAGTACTGTTCTGTATTTGAATTTTTATCAAGAAATGTCGTTATTAGAGCTGGTTTAATCTATGAATATTCAACACGTTTTCCTGTTTGAAGTTGTCAATTAGCATTCTTCTAATGATAATCAGTGCTTTCTGGATCCCATCCTATTGTACCACAGGTAATAAGAGACCTGATCTCTTCTGCTCACAGACACGGAGTACAATACCAGTCACATTTTTAGATGCTGTATTTCAGGGTGTCTTTTGTTAGTTTGTTGTTTTTAACAAACTAGTGTCACACTGCAAAATAAGGCTTATTTTATAAACATATGCCCACAATTACAAAAAGACAAAGAGATTCTTTTCATAGTCTCACACTCCTTAATTCTGTCAACTAAACACAGTGCAAGAAGGCACAAATCAAAAGTAAACTAACATTAATTCTGGTTCACAGTTATTGTAGGTGGATTTAATGCACCAAAAAAGATCTCTGTTTAATTTTAGCACTTAGGCAGAGGAGCTCTGATGAAACCTCCTTCTGGTGGTCACCTCCCTACCATTACATTGTATTGGCCCTGTTGCAGAAATAGCAAAAGGCAACTAAAGACAGTGCCTCAGCTTCTCCAGTGCAAAGCCTGGCATCTTTGTTTGGTCTCACCTTCACTGGCAGGTGAAGAAAATAAATCAGACTTTGTACTGAAGCTGATGAGTTATATATACATAATTCCACCTGCCATCTGCTGGGGTAGGGAACAGTAATCCCTGGCAGAGAGACATGGGAAACAATACAGACTAGTGGAAGTAATGAGAAACTCATCAGTGATCACTGTGGATGTTTAGAGCAACTGCCTATAAGCTGAGATGCATGAATTACCCAGCATGCTGCTGAAATTACTTCAAGTATTCCAGTTTTTGACAGGTAAGCCTTGAATGCAGCCAAGTTGTCCCAAACCTCTTCCCTGCACGGGAGGTAGATGATAGAAAGCACTGTATGGTCAGGGGAAATTCTCAACTTGGCACCTTGCAAAGTTTTAGTCTGCTGGAAATGCTGTGCTGGACAGGGAGTAATTAGTATCACTCAAGAGCAAGCTGCTGATCCGTGGCACCAACAGCACTTAATTGGCACCCGCTTGTCATCTGCCACACTGATGTTGGAAGATTCATTTATAGCTCAGTTGGGAGTGATCCTGGGAAATAACACCAAAACATTAGCATTGCCTTCACTTTTTACCAGTGTTACAGTACAAAATACACATTCATTTCTGCTTCACTGATGATGGCTCATATTACCCCAGCCATGAAACCGTGCTGAAAGATAAGGATCTGATGAACAAGTATTTTAAGCAGCGTATTTCCATTTTCACCTGCAAACGTTCCTCCATTTCAGGTTCCATAGGCCCCTCATGACCGATCTTGCTAAGCAGATCTCCACTCTCTGCTGCCCAGCTCTCCACCCCTCCAAGGAGCTCTTCAGTTTTCTCCAGCCTCCCCAGAAGCTCCCTGGTCTTTTCAGCAGCATTTGTGCTCTCTTCACCAAGCTATAAACAAAGAGCAGGGTAAGATGTTCATTCCCATCATCAGTTTATGGGTCTCTCTGCTACCCTCCTGCAACACACAGTCACCACTTAGGTGAAATGGGAGAAATAAATGCCAAACATTCTGGTAAATAAACCATGTGAGGCTCAGTTCTCCAACCCTGAGAGCAGGTGGGACAGCACAACCTGTGACCATACAGCCCACCTCTCCCCTATAAGCATGCAGCCACAGCCACGCTACTACAGAGAGTAACTCCTGGGCTGCAGCATCCCCCAGGCTATGCCAGGGAATTGTTCAAGAGAATGATAGCTGGTGTTGGTCAAATCCAGACCAGGGAGCGTGCTAACAATTATAGTTAGTAACTCTGCCTGGTACCAGCAGTCACAAGCCAGAGCTCAAGCATTTGCCCTTGCCTTTTTATATATAAAAAGAAATATAATATATATTATAGCCATAATGTCCAACACAATACCAGAAAAATATCTCCTGAAGCCCTTAAGCCCTTGTAAGGGTGAAAGAGGTCTCTTTATCTCTGTTTTCTGAATGTATTTCCAAAAGGCACCTCTTATTAAGGGTTTTTCTAGGAAACTCTGGATTTCCCTCACCCTTGGGAACATGTTTCCTTTGATCTTCTTGCATTCTCACTAAGCTCATCTCCTATAAAAATGTTGTAATTTTTTGCCATCATTTATTGTCACAATAGTATTTTTAATAAATATCAGTAAAAGGCTCAGTTTAGAAAATTAAGAGCTCCAATATTCCCAGGCAGACTGGAAATGTCATTCTTGTGAAAGCATTCTAGGAAATGTAAAATATGTAACATTAAGCAGGTTGTATAGGCATTTATGGAAGCCTAAAAACCTGTCAATGAGCTAGGGTAAAGTTGCACAACCCTAGAAATACCTGTGCAGCAATGATTACTTTCGAGTAGCTGAGGCAATTTAGCAAAGGCTCACAAGCTCTTAACAAATTGATTACTTCCATCTCTAGAACTGAATAAAGAGCTTTATTCTGTAATAAGAGTTCCTTTTATAAGTAGTTTTAAAATTTCCATTTTAAAAATTGAAAATTTTCTATTGTGTCATAAAAAGCATTTAACTGAGTCACAAAGACTTAAGAATGGGATGCCTCTATGTATTCTCTGTTCCTCCTGGTTTAAAACTGGCAATATAGATTGACTGAAAGGTTTATTAACATCTAATAAGCAAGCTGGTAAGTCTATAAAATATGGCTTCAAAGGCTGCATGGCAAAAGAGTCATATGAAAATATAACTCACAAAGTGTGTCCTCTTGATGAATTTAGCCCATCTCCTGTTCAGTTTCTTCAGCTCTTTGGCAATATTTGATCCAACTTGCTCTTTGCTGACTTCAATGAGATAGTTTCCAGCTTCATTTAAGGAACCATGAACCGAATTCCACTTTGCCAAGATCTCAGCAGGGATCTAGACAGAGGCATTGAAATCATTTAAAGCAAAACCCTGCCAAAAGATTATTTCCAAAATGAGGAACAGAAAAGCAACAACCACCACTGTCATGTGTGATGCTTTTCTTCCAGGAGGCTTCTAAGTATCTTTCTCTGTGATTACAAAGAGAAATCCAGCCACATACCTCTTTCGGATGCTCATTTCGTTTTTCTTCCAGCCACGTCTTTAGCAAGTGCATGTTTTCTGTATAATTACTCCAGGAAGACAGAACTTTCTGTAGAGTGGTATTTACATTGGAAATATAGTCTCTGCACACAGAAATCTTTGACTCCACTGTCTTAAAAAGTTTGCTAATTTCTTGAGGATCTCCAGCTAGGACATCAAATAGGGAATATCATTATACATTTGGAAACAGAGAGGTTTAATTACACAGAAGCAGTATTTTACACAAAACATAAGTGGGAATTAAAACTGGTGACAGCACATCAGTTCAAATCTTCATAATAGTTTCTGTGCATGAACTTACCTAAGTCAGGATTGCTTATGTTTTTGTTTTTCAAATCTTCACAGATGTGAGTAGCAGTTTCTAGTTGCGTTTCAAGTCTCTTTTCTTCAATGAAATTCTGCCCAAAGTGAAAAGTAATTGGCATGGGTAACACTAACCCACATAAAACTAGGTAGGAAATGCAGTTTGGGATACATTTTATTCAATATGAGCCTATAACCTGCAGGCTAAACAAACTGAGCAAAGCCAATCCAGCAACTCATCTGCACCCTTTAGTCCGAAATAGTTCTGTTCTTTTTTCTGCTTGTGCAGAGAGTAACTTCAATGGGAATATTAACTCCTGAATGCCATTGCCTGAGTCACAGCCCTGCATGAGTCAGGGCTGTTTATTTCAAAAAGTTAGGGCCCTAGGGCTATGTTGAGAAAAGGCATCTAGAACAAGTCAGGCAGAATTTAGTCACATAAAGTCAAAAAAGTGATGAAAGTGGAAGGTGGGTTTCCCTGCATGCACAGAAATCCCGACATGCCTAGTTCCCGCCACAGATCAAGTAAGATCCAAACTGGGGATAGAAAGGGTGAAAGATCAAGAAATGGGAGCAGAGGAGGAGACTTGCGCTTTAAATATTCACATGGGGAATGAAAGGGTTGATCTTCAGTCCCTCTCTGTCTGAGCTGCATCTCACCCCAGAGCTCCCCACTCCTCCAAATGTTCTATCTAGCAGACGACAAAGTAACCTCTCCTGTGGCCATGACAAACCTGGGCCACCATGCCACCACTCAGCCAGGGCTGCACATCATGGGACCAGAAAGAGAGCCACAAGCCTTAAACTCCCAGGGAAAGCTCTATATTCTATCAGCTTGAGAAAGACCATAAACCACAACTGTAGAAATAACAAGATAGTAACTATTCATGAAACCAAATGAATCAAGAAACTCAGCACAGATTAACTCTGTACTCCCATCTCACTACAGGGTAATACTGCTGAGGAAAACTGCTGGTTTATACAATCACTTGCTGCCTCCTTCCACAGCTGTGATGCTGGTGAAATTCCCACTAATTTAACTAGGAATTTGCCAGTCTGAAAAGCTTCCAAGAAACTCTTTAGAAACTTTACTAAGATGGAATTCAGGAGGAGTCCCATTAACTGGACATGGGGCAAAATTGACGGCATCAGCATTTTCATCTCTGCCTCTATTGTTGATGCATTTTTGAGAGTATTTGGGGTAGGGTAATCCACCCCCTCCCACAGGCCTACACACAGTATCATTTTAATAACCTGAGCCCCGAAGCTGAGCTAAGCACAAAATACAACAAAACAAGACAATTCCTATTCACCACAAAACATAAGAAGGTAAGGAAGCTGGAAAAGGAAGAGGTAACAGCAGAAGGTGGTATTAGCCAGCACTGTGGGTGTTGGCTGTTTTTGAAGATAGCAACTGCTGAGCTAGCCCAGAGAGGTCTGAGTTAGGGAAGTTCTGCTACTACTGGCCCTATAAATAGTCTAGAAAGAAAGAAATCTTCCAATAAAGAATAAAAAGAGGCAGAGAGAAAATTAAAAAAAAAGTCACAGCTCACTATCTCTCCAAACCGAAGAAGGAACTCTGATTCAGAGCAAAATGGGAACACATGGAGAAAGCTATGGAAGTCTACCTGTCCTTTGCATAAATCCCAGATGTCACAAGCCTACCAAGCTTCTACCAACTATCGTAGTATCTCTGGATGAGGACAGGCACAAGCTTGAATCAAAGAGAGGTGGGGAAGAAGAATTATTGTCAGGGTGTGATAGATATATTTAAAACTTACATTCCAATTTTCCAACAGTGACTCCACGGACTCTTTTGTCCCATATTTCATGTCCCAGATATTCAGCTTTAACATCACCTCATTGGCAATAGCCGAGCACAGTCCATAGTGGTATTCAAGAAAGGTGTTGGAGTTTGTGAAACAAATAATGCTGAATCTGCAAACAGTGAAAGGTTCCAAAAGTTGACTCAAAATATTCAGATATAGAAGGCATTAATGTATAAGGTTTTTAGCCTAAAAATTCAGAATTATGTGTATGTAAACATTATTTTATTAGCACGGGAGTAAAATTTTATGATAACAACAGTTTATTTTTTTTAAAGTAGCAGCAATGTTGAGTCAATATTGACTGATCAACTTATGAAAAACCTTAAATGCCCCGAATAGGGGCATCTGCCATCTGTCTATCAAAGGGGCTCAGGTTACAGACACAATTCACTAGTCATTTTTTAAAAATATCCTCCAACAGATACATGGGGTTGCACAACCTGTAGATCCCAGTGATTTTAAAGGTGGAAATTAAAAGTTAGAGAATCCACACCCCAAGAGAAATTTTTACATTCAAAATATTCATGTTCCCTGCCCCTGGTGGGTGGTTCCTCTCCACACTAGCAAAGGGCATCTGAAAAGTTCCTGTTAATGAGCTCTGCTTTCTACACATATTTCGACATTCATTGGACCAATGAGTGAACCTGCTTGCTCCACATGATAGCTAATCTACTTAAGTGGAAAAGGCTCTTTTTCTGCAAGGCATGGATAAATTATGTGCTTTGTTCAGAACAGCAGAACAAGACAGTAACAGAGCTAGAATACAATATAGTTGAAGCAGAGGGAATTTAAGGATCACAACCTTCTTTCCATTTCCTTTAACTTTTCAGGCAAGACTACTGGCATACTCTTCTCATCTTCATTCTTAAATGATTGAAGAGCGTCCAAGTGAGAATCAAAACAGTCCATCAAGCCCTGGGGAGAAAAAGACAGTAAGCCATTCATTTTAATTCTAGAGTATTTCATCAGGGAATCTGCAAGTCACCTGCCATTAGGGTGAGAGCTATTAAGAACTAGTCAGCACAAGACAATCTTCCAGTGTCTTTACTTGTTAAAGTGCAATGAAAGTATTTATCTCATCAGCTTCTAAAGCGCCTATTTAGTGCAGTACTACCTGATTTCTCTTATCACTGTGCATCTAGTTAAATGTAAGGAACACAAATCTACACTACCCTTGGTATCAGTTTTTCCTCACTTTCGTTATCATCTTTAAGACAAAAAAGTGTCACTGTAACAGTTTCAGGATATTAAGTTGTTCTTTGCCATGTGTTAGCAAAGACTGATGGCAAAACCTGATGAATAAACCTATTATGTCACACATGGTTAATACTTCATTTGACTACTCAATAAATTTCCATCTAACACCATGCTGATAGCATATCACATTAACCCTCTGATGGCCAGTATCACTCGATTGGGGAAGATTTTATGACATGTGTCTCAGAACCAAATTCCCTATGCTAAAATAAAATATAAAATGCATTGCACAGAATTAAGCAAATTCATAAGCAGCATATAAATAAATATGCTAAAAGTTTATTTCTAGGTAATAAGAACTGCCACAAAGCATGTTAATGGAAATGGCTAAATCCTGGGGCAGCCCTCAAACCTGAAAATAATGCACAGGTTTTAAATACTTGATTTTTTAGTCTTGACAGTATTTGAGTCACACAGTTATGAGCATTGGTGGGTAGTTTTGTAGATCTTAAGAGAAAGTAAAATTTCCATTATAAGGCACCACCTTGGCAATAAGATCCCGCACAAGACATGCTAAAAGGACTGACTAGAAGAAGGAGAAGGAAAAATTCTCAGCAGAATGTCTTCCCATGAGAAAAGTGGATCTGACAGAAATTAAGTATCCTGGGTTGCTTCTTAAGGAACTTAATGATTTTTATCTACATGTTCAATGGGAAAAAAGAAACCCCTAAGCCAACAACATCACTCCCTTTGTCTCATTCTTAGAAATGCTTTAACTACTTAGTCTGAACAACAAAAATCATAGATGAAATGGTTAAAGTCTGGCCAAGCTGTTATCAGTTAAAAAGCCATCTCTCACATCAGGAACTGACTAGCAACAGTAATAAAAAGCGGTGTTACAAGCCACCCACAAACAGCTCTATTTCCCATTCTTTCAAATTCTCTTTAAGGACATGTCACAAAAACATTCAGTTTCCCTCTTGTTCATAAAAAAAAAACCAAGTAAAGCATTATGATGATCAACCAGGCATCAACACATGTAGTCCTTCCAAAGTTTTCAAACTTTAAAGGACGCTTAAACCATTATCAGTGTAAAGATTTCAAGATCAGAATAAATAACCTGCATGGTATGGAGGTATCAAAATACCTCCCATTGCTTTGAATGGAATCAGAGTGATTCAGCAAATACTTACCTTTAAACACACAGACTTCATTAATTCACTGGAATGTGGCCCTGAGCCCAAGTGCTTCTCTGAATAGGTATGCATTAAGTGTAGATTTAAAGATAAGGATGCAATTACCTTCTGTTATTACTTAACAAACAAACAAGTTGCAGGAACCACATAAAAAATATTACCGTAATTTACTCATTCAGATAGCACTCAAATTTAATCTCACACCAGTGAAGTCAGAAACCTTCCTTATAGACCCATGCAGTTATTTAATTAAACTCATCACTGTTCAAAGGTATGTTCAAAAGTGCTTTTCATCTTCAGAAGATAAACATATCCACACCACTTCCCAAAATGTCAAATAGCAATTCCGTAACAAGTGCTTTGCTAGGTCAGACTGAAGTAGAATGTTTCTTTGGGATCAGCATACCTTAAATATTACAATTATTTCTCTGAAGACAAACATTGCTTTAAACGGGTCCTGCAAATCAGGCAAATCTTCTGCCTGCAGATGTTCTACCTCCTGAAGCCAAGCCTCAATGCTATCCAGAGGGGAGGGCAACATCTGGTCCAGCTTCACTTTCCATTCATTAATCTTAAAAGGAAAACAAGTGATTAAATTTCTCACTATTATTTTCTTTCCCATCCTCAAGATACTGATATAAGCTCCATAAGCTGATGCTCTAGACATCCCAGAAAAAAAACCCACGCCTGTCACCATTCAGAAAAGGAGCTTCCAGTGAAGTCAGCTGCAGATCAGCTATGTTGACCTGACATGCAGGTTTGCTCCCCAGTCTGTAATGTCTGTAACACTGCAGAGAATTTTGCAGTTACTGTCCTTGGCTGGTGACCATCTTAAAGCCCAGCAACTGGGAAATTCATAGTAAATTAGTTGCAAAATAGAGGGGAAACAGGGGTGCTCTGGACAGCTTTCCATCATGGGGCCAACAGGGGAACACCTCTTTCACAAAGAGGAATTGCCAGCAAGGCCCAATACCTTCCCCCTTGCAGCAGAGGGAGATGACACAGACAACCTCACTGCAAAGCACTGACCAACCAGATCTCACTATATCATTATCTATGCCATATGAAAGAATATAATAAAACACTTTTCCCAGCTACATCATTATCTGAGCCATAATTATGTCCCAGAAGAACCTTTTAAGCATAAATATGCCAAAAACTTTGATCAGAAGAGTGCTCAAAGATAATCAGATGCAGGCCATTTTTCATGGACGTCTCACAGTCCCGAGGCTCAGGAGGCAGAAAGGTAATACAGAGTCACCTTTTGTCTCCTCTTGGGCACTGTACACCAATCACCTTGTCTAGACTTCAGGTTCAGGGTCAATACCTCTTTTATCAATCCAAATAAAGTATCACCTGCCCTTTTTTCCCTGTGCAAGTTCCTGGGGTAGACTTAGGCTTCTTCATCAAACACGCTCACGCTTGTAACATGGTGAGCTAGAAATGACTGACCTGAGAGTTCAGTTTATCCCACTCTTCTCTCATCTGCCGCCAGCCTTGGCTTAGCTCAGTCTCACTTCTTTTTGATGACAACACAGGCAGAAAGGTTTTTTTTTCTTGGTTAAATGCTTCCATAAATGACAGCATTTCCTAGGGATAAAAAGGAAGAGTAATTCACAGAAGAAGGCTTCAGATGGAAGCTATAGAGCCAAGAACTGCCTTTGAACACATTGGTATGACTTCCATTAACTTCAAAGGGTGTGATGCACGCAAAGGCAAGATAGTAGGAAAGAGGCACACTTGTCTCCAGGCAGTATTTGGGTCTGAAATTATAGGTGCAAAATCTGTATTTAATATATACTCAGTGCAGCCAGGACATGGTTCTCCCCTCCCACCAAGGAAAAGGGAAAATTTCACCCCTCACAGTCCCCCATGAATCATTTTATTACAAACTTTGGCTACGGTATAAACCAAAGCAAGTTTTGTTTCAGCACAACCTATAGCAAACACTTCAACTACTCCTCTATAACATCAGTTGTGTTAAATCTACTGTTATTATTAGCACAGAAATAGCGAAGGTAATGCTTCAAAGGGCCTATGTGCTTGAATATTGTCCAAGTCTTC
The DNA here is from genome assembly GCF_003259725.1 of Athene cunicularia. Taxonomy (NCBI): domain Eukaryota; kingdom Metazoa; phylum Chordata; class Aves; order Strigiformes; family Strigidae; genus Athene; species Athene cunicularia. The sequence continues at coordinate 7,728,554 of NW_020799101.1, forward strand.
AACTATACCAATTAAAGACACTACTCTACTCTCTCCAGAAAAAAAAAAACTTGCTCTGCTCAAAAACCAAGCAGTATCTATATTTTCCCAATAAAAAGAATTTTATCCTACCCTTCTTTCAATCATACGAGAGCATTTACCAAATTCATTGTCAGATTTACAACCCTTGTTTAAAAATTTAATGCTTCAGTTCAGGCAACAAAGATGAAAAAATTACAAGTATTCCCAGAAATACAGCTTCTTCTCACAGGAGCGGTTAAATATGAAATGCAACTTACTTTGTACTTCTGGTAATATGTTTCATTCTCTGTGTCAATCAGTAACTTTGCTAACTTCTTTTCCTGTGCAGCCAACCAGCTCACAGCCTCCTTTACTTTTTCCTGGTAATTAGAGCAGAAAATTTCATTTTTTCATTTTGCAAGCCTTGTTTTTAATTTACACTGTGCCATAAAACAACACACATTAAGCATATGATAAACCCCATTCAAAGCTGTTGAAAAACAAATAATAATTCCTGGGGACTCTACTGAATTTTGGGTCAGGCACTACTATAGAGCAAGGCCAGAGTTTTAAACCTGGAACCTAGATATGAAGGCATCTTAAAAGAAGAGTCTAACTGCAGTCCCACTGCAAGGAGATTATCAGTATGGAGATATGTGAATAACCAATTAATACATAAAGTCTCATAGGAGAATATAGAGAACAGAAAACTTGGTTTTCCAACCAGTGTGATCTGTGAGTGACAACTTCTGTCCACTTTACATGTGAGCTATTAAATTTAAAGCTGGTTGTTTTGATCATTTGCAAATCTGTCTGCCTCTACCTCAATATATACATTCAGGCTTCAGAGCACATATGAAGACAACCATGCTTGAAAATGTCCTCTGTAACAGTTAAATGAAAAAACAAGACAACCAGCACAGCAATTCCACCTGTATCATAAAAATCTGTCACACTGTCTCTTGACTACCACACAGGAGCATCAGAAGTTTCAAGCCAATTCATTCCTGTCAGTACTGAATCAGAGGATCTACCACCTGAGACAGGTTATAAACTGGGCAAACAAAGTAGGGATACTCTTGGCATCCATGATGTACATTCATTTAAAAATGCCTCAGTGATAAACCACATGACATACCTCCATGTCTTCTTCAGACTCACGCAAATTCCTGGAGTATTGCAAAAACTGAGCCACGTAAGTCATGATTGATTTTTCATCTGGATTTATAATGTCAACATCTACAAAAGCCAATACAGCATTTACATAATTATGCAGCCTTCTAGGCCTGATCTCATAATTACATGCTATACTGCAGTTATTAAAACACATTACCATAAACATGTTTATTTTGCAGCAGCTCAGTTAACATACCATTGACAGAAATTAATATGTAATGAACATTTCTTTCCTTGGGAATATTTTAATATAACATAACTGGCTAATTAAAAAGTTTCTCCCAGGCACGGGAAAGTTTCATATCCTTTCTTCTGCACATTGCTCCTACATTTGCTGCCAATTCCAAAATCCTACAAATCCTAAGTACAGTTGATGTTTTAAAATAAAGAACCACAGGTTTGAGCATTACAGTAAACATCAGTGTTCCATTTCAAACCTAAGCACAGTCTTACTTTTTCCTGTATTACAAGTCAACATATATAGGATTATATTACTCTCACTCCTGATAACAAATATTAAAAAAAAGCAGATCATTTACCTTCAGGTTCAAGAAGCCGTGGAATATTGAGCTCCACTTCTGCAATTCTGAAAGCCTCTTTCAGGTTTTCTTTATTGCTTCTAGTTTTTGCCTTCTCCAAGTCAACTAGACCGGGTTGTAAGGTTTGGATGATGGCTAAAAAAGGCAATCCGCTTCGCCAGCTTGACTTGAAATCAGTCACATTGATAGAGCCGTGCCTATTCCAAATATGATTAGAAACATAATGTTATAGCCTGTTTTCTCAGATGTCCTAAGTACGAATTTAGAAATAGAATATAAATTCAGTAAACCGGAGTATGAACCAAATCCAAGGAGTTATAGAGAACCTTGCCACTGAACTTCTGCAGAAGCTGGGTCAAACAACAATACAGCCAGTACTACCAATCACTACAATTAAACATTTCTGTACTGTTTTTGCAAAATGGCTCAATGTTTTTTTCTTATGTTGCATTTTGAAGATAAAGCTTTGCTGATCCAATACCCTTTCTGAACATCACTTGTGCTCAATAACGCTGCATCCTATGGGATGGAAAAACAAGAACCAAAGCATTGAAGAACATGTAGGTATTACTCTGTAAGGGCACTGAGTATTAGAATCACCTCTGGCATTTTACAAAGTCCAAACCTTAAAAGTGATCTACTACTGCTGGCAAAATATTTTTTTCTCCTTATTAGCTTAGTGTCTTTAAAACATCTTCTATTAAGCAGTGCCTGGACAGTGATGTGAGGTGCCCAGCTGTGCAAGCCACACTGAATTCTGGGACAACTTTCCAGCTCGTATATTAGGAGTATGTGATAGCATGGAAAAGATGTAGGGTTTCAGGTAATCAAATTTAGTTACAAAACAATGGGCCACGACTTAGAAGATTAGTTCTTTTACCAAAAACTGTAGGATTCACTGATAACAAAATCATTCAGTGTAACCACAATTCAGAAAGGAAGCTACAAAATAGAGAGCAATATTGCTGAAAAAGAAAAAGCAAAAGAAATAGGAAGATTAAATGGACAGAGAGCTGGTTTTTACATGCCAATCAATCTTGTCCTGATAAAACACAGCTAAAAAGGAAACTTCACTGCCTGAAAACATTTTCCCAGCAGAGTGTCTGATGTGGTGATGAAGGTCTTTATCTCCACTAGCAACATGGAATATTAGTAGGATGTTTTTAGAACATAAAGCAACCAAATAGCTGGAGAGCAAGGGCTGACATTATTGTAACACATATTTGAAATGTCCTGGAGTGGAGCACTAGCCCTTGAAGAAAATGTAAAACCTGCCCCTTGCAAGAAATATTTGTATATGCTCCAGATTGTGCACTGTGAATACTCCCACTGAAATCAACATCAAGCATAAGGAAACACCTTGTTAGAACTGGGGACTAGGACCTCTAGGGCTAGGATCCTTCTTGGGGATCATGCAGCATTTCAACAGAAAAACACAACATGTGGCAATCCTAGAAATCCTACATTTTCCTTTTAAAAATAAACTAATTATTCAAACTTTGTTAACCAGTGCCAACCATGAGGATAAAAACTAGCAAATCATGTAAACATTCCACTAGACTTATTGCACAAAAGTCTCTAAAAGAGAAAAGCCAAAGAATTCAATGTTTGATTAGTAGGATTAGCTTCACATTATTATATTGAAGGGGTTCATGTCAAAACATTTAGAGTTTGATGCTAAAAATACTTGTAACAATATCTGAAATCTAAAGGTTTTTCTGCTAAGCTGTCACTAAGTAATGTTAAAAAAACAGGGGAAAATATCACCACATTTAGAGGAAAGCAGTAAATACAACGTGTAACATACTATTTACAAGTCTCAGATGGAACTTACAGTGAACACTGTTCTTTTGCCCACAACAAAAGAGCCTTTGTAGCAGACATCTTCCACCGTTCCTTAATTTTAGCACTTCTTTTAGCTGATCGGGTTGGTTTTGGAGAGGAGTCAACAGCACTCGAACAATCAAGTGAAGGCTGATTGTAAGTACAAGCAAGTGTCCTGACAAGTTCTTCAATCTATCAGAGATGATGAGAGAGTTAATCAGGCTTCAGTGAAAAATTACCAAGACATCAGCAGAAAACCAGAGAATTATAAAGGACTCAATCACAGCTGTAACAGTAATTCCCTGCCCCCAAAGATCAGATGAGGTTTTTTTATCTGTTCAACCTGAACTATTTCATGCTGAATTTCTATCTTCAGGTGTTTTCTTGGCAGGAAATATTCACCCAAAGACTTCCATGTTATACCATGGGTACCAGTAACAGCATCAAGGGACCTTCTCACTCAACGTGCTCTTCTACTCCTACCAGTGAAAGCAGCTCACGGCAGCTGTGTTTTCTGCTGTCAGCAATGTCATATATTAGGCATGCTCAGAGTTTGCCTGCTCACTCAGGGTGAAGGAAAACTTACTCGATAGACCTCAGAGATCTACATTTGATTGCACAGGTTATCTGCAGCACAAGAATCTTGAGCAACAAAGTACCTTTACCAAGAAAAATATGGGCTACAATAATGTTAGATAACTTTGTTTCTTAGCGCTCTCCTGAGCCCCAGCCACCAGTTCACCCCCAGTGCACCTAGGTTAATTCACTGCTGGCTCCATTATCATCTACAGTCCTACAACACGACTAAAGCAAGGCCCTGTACTTTCAAACCTCCCCATAACCTCACGCCATGCAAGACGTAGGCTCAGTATCTTGTCTAAGAAACATCACTATGACAGCCTTCGTGTTACTTCAGGCACCTGACACTGAAAAAAATAATAGCAACAATTACACACTGTGAGCACAGCCAACACTGAAGAGGGGGGCTGCCTCCGAGGGAGATGGATGTCAGTCACTTTGCAGTATGTGCTCTATTTGGAGCTTAATCATTACAGGCCTTAGACAGACAGTCAAAGTTTAGCCTATTATTTAAGTGATTACTTTAAAAAAATCTCAGTACCTTTCATTTCTACCGTTTTCAGCTAGATATTGTTCAGCATGCTACAATGCCAACATTGCATTGGTGAAGTAGCTCAGATGCAGGAAAGATGCACTGGTGCATCTCCTCCCTGAGCTGTCACTTCCAGATGTCAGAAAATAATCTTCTGCTTTGTACCAATTCATCTAGTTTGGCAACCATGTAAGTCAACACATTTTTGTGATTTTCCCCTCTACTAAAACTCTCTTACATTGCTGAAATACTTACATGAAAATGAAATATAATTGTCCAGATTAGGCCAAGCACAATGGAAGGTTTTCCTTCAATAATGTCAGCAACATGAATATTTATGAGCTTGAGCTAGGAAAAAAAAAAAAAAAGGATCATTGTTAACAAAGAAAATGTTCCACGAGCTCAACTGGCTTTAGTTGTGAATTTCAAAGTTAATACTCACTGATCTGCTCTTTAAAAATGTCAAAGCATTTTCTATGTTACTTCTGCACTGGAAGGTATTAAATCCTTTTTCCCGTGGCTGTGAAGTGAAAAAGAACAGGTTACATACTCAGTTGCAAAAACTAAAATTATTTGATATTTTGATAAGGGAAGTCCTGCAAAGATTCACAAATTACTTTGGATCAACTTATTTCAGTGTGTTTCAGTATTAGTGGTGTAAGAATAAGTTACTTGCAAATAGCTCTATGACTCCACAGGGATCGTTTATATGGTTACAATTAAGCATATACATAAATCTTTGCTGGATTTGATGAAGGACTGAAGTAATAGTTTTATTACTCTGTCTTACCAGATGTTGACCTGAAAGCACTTCCAACAGATCCAAAAGCAAATGTCCTTTCTGTATGTCTGTATACAGGTCTGAGACAACAGAAGGAGGTGTATGCTGCAAAATAAATTTCAATGCTTGTCATACCATCTTGTGTCATTTTGAATTCAACACACTACAAAACATCACAGATTATTGTTGTTTAAAAAATGTTTAGCATCCTTTTTCAATAAGCTGAAATATAAATCCTGCATCTAATCAGCCATATCCTGCTTCTTCTAACACATTATTATGTTTGCCTCTGTGTTTTATAGTTATTTTAGATCTCATTTTCAAGTATTTTTACTTTTCGAGGAGATATATGGCAAAAGACCCTAAAACTTTGAAAAGGGGTCTGTAAAAATAACAATTGATTCATATTTTGACTTCTTAATCGAACATGACCCAAGTATAAATTTGACTATAAAGCTGAATAACTAAACCCTCACGCTTTCCACCTACTTGTGGACAACACAAACCTACCATGGACTCAGCAGCTTCTGCTCAAAGAGGGACCAAAACAGGATTCTTCTTTTACGTGAGCAAGTCAGAGCCCCAGCACATGCTGCATGAGCTGCTTTGCTAAAGCTTAAAGAGCACTTACACTACTACGTGGTTTCTCTTAATGCTCACCAGTCACTCAGGTCATCCCATTAAACTCATGTTCTTGGATTGCATAATAGAATAATACTTACCTAAACACAGTAAAACTAATAATAAATACAGAACCTCATAAAACCCTGAGACATGCGCTACAATCCAGGGCAAGTATGTTTTACCACATCAGCAACAAAAATACTGTCATCTATTTACAAACGATCTCTTAAAAATGTCCGTGGACAAACACCAAAACAAAGCCATTTCCCCTATTAAATGCTTTCCAGGGACTACTTTTTCTAGACAGTGTCTACAAATCTTATATTAATTTTGTTTATTCTGAAAAATTTTAATCTCTATACAGCAAGTCCAAATCAAAACGGCAAAAGGCATGTCTTTCCTAAAAAGTCCCCTTCCTACCTTTGCCAATATTGAATTTATCCAGCTAGTGAAGGCTTTCTTCTGTGTAAACTCTCGCTCCACTGGGGAAAAAAAAAAAAAAAAAAAAAAAAAAAAAACAAGGTTAATGGTAAAAATGATCTAGTTTTATGTCTCTTTCTCAGAAATATACATGGCATCCATCTCAAATGTAAGGTCCATTCTTCCAGATATTGAGTTACTATTTAATATTTGTTTTTCTCAACTCTTATTTTAGAGCTGATATTTTCTTGCTTGCAGAGATGATACTGCAAGGACCTCTACAACCCTCAAGCATACTTCTACTGGATGCAGCAAAGAGCAACTAATGAAGGTTTCCCCAAAAGCTCAGCAATAGCAAACAGCAGTGTGAACACATCTTTCTACAGAGCAGTATGTCCAGAATAACTCCCTCCATTCCTCAGTGTCCATTGAAAGACTCAGGCCGTCATCAGTGCAAGATCCATCTTGAAATTCTGGGGTCTTAAAATAGGAGGGAGGAAGAAGGAAGTGCTTGAACTTGTACCCCAGTAAAAAACAGTGAAATAGGACTCAAAGGACGACCCGGTTATGCAGAGATCCAGCTCTCCGCTCAGGTCCTTCACACTGGTACACAGTGAAAAACTACCAGTTGTGAAGGGAGACAGGAGGTTGGTTAAGATCATGTATCAAAAATCAGAATATTTAAACTGTTTCTCCCACCAGAGTAGAGATCAAGAGAGGGGAGAGCCTTTCTCCATGACCAGTGTGTAGCAGAGATGAAGTCTAGTCCCCCCCAAAGGCGAAGCAGCGCGTTAGCAGCAGAGGCAGACCAGGCCAGCTCCCCAGCCCCGTCCCTGGTCGTGACCAATGGATCACACAGCTCCCCAGGCCACGCTCCCTCCCAAAAATCCACCCCATTCCCAAGACACACCAACACCGAGCCCACACAGCCCTGCCAGACCTCCGTATAGAGGCCTGAGGTAACAGCAGGAGGTGTTGGCCCCTGAGGTTAAGGCCTGTCAGGCCTCAGTGCTGTGCAGGCGCTACCACCAGCAGCCATCCCAGCAGGTCCTGGGAGCAGGGGTGAACACAAACTCCTTTTTCTCTCCCTTTCCACATCAGCTTTGACTGCAATTGTTGGGGTTGGCTTCCCAAAAAACAGGGCAAAAAGTAGTACCCCCTGCAAAGGGCCTACGTGGAGCTGCAGAAAGGCAGTCATTCCCTCCTTCTTCTCCATTTGAATAAAACCCCAAAAGGCTGCACTGATTTTTAATAGCCCAGACATTACAAAGCAGGCCAAACAGACTATTAACTGAGGGAGGGCAAGATTATACAGTTAGCAGAGATGATGTTTTGTTTGCCCAAACCACCATTGGCCTGTGCCAGCTGCACGGCTCCCCCAGGCCTGCCCTCGGAGGCTGAGGCGGACGCCAGCCCCCCCATGCATGGCTACAGGCAGCTGCCCCAGGGGTGGGTCTGCAACGTTCCAGCCTCCCATGGCAGGCAGCAGAGGCGCAAAGCCTGAGAGGCAGGAGAGGTGCAAAGAGGAGAGAAAGAGCAAGCTCCTCTCCCCGCTGTGCCGGGCGGCAGGAGGGGCTCTGTCAGGCAGCCTGGAGCAGAGAACAGGGCTTTGGGTCATGGCGACTCAGAGGCTCAGAGCTCCTGCATACGGGGAGGCAGATGGGCCGAGGGATGCCGGCCCACTGCCCTGCGGGGAGGGCGGGAGGGGATGGTGCATGTCCTGCACCATGGCCCCAGCGCAGCTCCCTGAGGAGCGGCGGGTGGTAGGGCAGCGTGCATGGCCCAGGCCTGGAGGGAGATGGCGGGCAAAGTGGCTCCTTCCACACTCACTGCCCATTTCCCAGCTAGAGTAAATCCTCCCGCTGCATGGGAGAGACAGCAGGAGACCCTGACCAGGCCATCAGCTTGCAAGAAACAACAAATCTGGGAGGTAGTGTGGGAGCAGACGATCTCTTCTGCCTCTGAAAACACGCTCTTGCACAAAACGTTAATGTGAAGGCAAGTTTCACATCATAAGGCAAGTGCAAGACTACTCAGCAATAGATATTCATGTTTTTATAGCCTGGGCAGGATGAAAGATACCAAAAACATCAAGCCCTTCAGGGAAAAAAAAAAAAAATCCTGACTGTTCTGCCCATGAAAATGAAAATGCCACTCAGAGGAAAATGTCCCACACTTTATTATGCTCTGGGAATTTGGCAAACACAAACCCCAGTCCTGGGTAGCTTTTCATCATCTAAGACAGCCTGAAGGGCCTGCCATGCACAGCTTCATCAGCTCACGAAGAGGAGCAAGCTGCTTAAGGATAATGCGGCCTCCTGCTCCTAACCCCACCATCTGACCCACAGACCTCCTTCTGCTTCACCAGGCGGGTGAGCGGCAACAAAAATATTCATGCATTATGTGTGTCAAGGGCTGTTTTCCACCCTGTAACTAACAGATCTTTCAATAGTCCTCTAATCTGCAATACCATGATCCTGCCGGAGCATGAAACAGTCGATTCCTCCCGCTTGCTGGATTGTTTTCTGCTTTTTTTTAACTATCAGAGATTGTGATGAACAGTAAGATAACACCAGTCTTAAAGACATGGATGAAAATGCAATCTCAAAATTCTGTTTTGTCTGGAAAACAGAAAATAAGTGCAAACATGCCACACAGACCAATCAACATCGCAACGCTCACAGGGAGGACATAAATAGCATGGGATATTGGCTTCATGTTAGCACAGGACCAACCACACCCTTTGGTTGAATACCCGCGTGGGAGCAGTTCCAGTTACCTAATGAGCAATTATTGAGTAGCTGTGCTCAATTTTATCAGGCAGTCAAGGCTGGTATTGCTGGCACTTGAAAAGGGACAGAAAGCAAATATTAACTACCCTGCCTGATGCCAGTGACTCCTCCAGCTGTAGCTCTTGCCAAACACACGCTACTGCTACTGATTTGGAGAACTTGCTTTTGGGGTTGGTTACAGCAAGGTGGTTAGGATGAGGGCATTTGGTCTTGTTTTTGTTGAATCTCCCCATATTAATGTGCAGAAGCATTATGCAGCGTGGGCCAGATACTGCAAATGTTGATTCACGTCAGCTCTCAGGCAAATGTCTCCCCTGGCAAAAGTACAAGGCAGTTATTTCACTGCACACACCTAAGCACACCTCACACCCTCCCCAAGCTACAAGCTCTGCCTAGTGCAACCCACTGGGCTGCCTTCCAAGCAGCTGCAGCCTCAGCTGCAATGTGGCTTATTTCCTACCCAAATTATTATTATTATTATTATTATTATTATTATTATTATTAATAATAATAATAATAATAATAAATTTTTTTTAATCTCATTGTGAATCAAGAACAAAATTCCATGTCTTCCAGTATCTCCCCAGACTGTAGTGAGCAGTGACTGCTTCCATCCAGGCCCCACAACGCACAGCTCAGTACAGATGTGTTTCTGGCACTGTGGCAGGCAGTTTTATTTCAATTTTCAGGCTGAGTGTGTTTTCTCTCCTGGCTCCTCCCCTACTCTACTGCTCAGAGGCGCTAATGATTTAATCAAGCTCTCAAATTCTTATCTCTACCACGTGGTTAATTAATACGGATTTTTATTTTTATGAGGATGAATGGATTCTTTGTTAGCCTTTTTATAGGACACTCTTCAGTGACCTTGGTTTTCTCTTGCCCTAGTTTTTAAAATGTCACTGACCCAGAATAAAAAAGTTATCAGAAAAAACTGATCATTTTCTTTACTCACTGAGACAAAAAGTGGATCTAGGAGAACAAAATAAGAACCTGCTAATCTGAAAACACCCCAGATCTATCACATTTCACCCTGTGTTTTAAAGCTAATCTTCAGAACAACTCTTCAGGGAGGAATAACGCATAGAAGCAGTGTGTCATGTAGGCTAGCTGACAATCAATACACACTGCTGGACAATGACTGTTTTATCCAGTAATGAGCTACCAACAAGTGCTACAAACCAGACTAATCATTGAGGGCTGTAGCATGGGGATACAGCAGGGACCACAGCAGTGCTGAACTCTCCCAGGACAAAGAGGAGGGCAGGGCAGGAGCGACACCAGCCATGGTTTTACTCTCAGCCATCCTTTAACGATGATACAGAAAAGCCAGATGTAAAATTAATGTCCTCTCTCCTGTTGCCTTCCGTGCCTCCCCTCCCAAGGTCAAAAACAGCAGTTCACGGGAAAGCACTATCTCCTCCCTCAGCAGGGAGCTGAGGTGTACACTGTCTGTCCACGCTCATCAAACAATGTCACCAAACAGCAAAGAGGTTTCCCTTTATTGCGAGGGCCAGTGCACCACTGCCCGTGAACCATTTGAAATTGTGTGGGTTTTTTCTTTAAAAAAAAATAAAATTTAAACAATTATTTGAAACTATTTAGCACATGCCTGTCTGTCATCTTCCCATCTCTGTTTCACCAGAAGGAATTACCTCTTGTGTATGATATTTCATATCTTTCTTCCAACACGCAGGGCAACTGAGGCTACATCTACCATAGCAAGCAGTGGAGCTCAGCTCACACAGATCAGCAGATCAAAACAGCTGGTGTTCAGGACGTAGCATAACCATCATGTGTGTAGGGAAAAAAAGTTGTGTTGGACTAGCTCTAGCCTGAATGCCCACAGACAACCATGGGCACCTCCTTGCAGAATTTATTTCAGTTTAATTCAAAATAACCATTTCCACACTCCCTGATGGCTCAGCAAAATGAACCAAAGCATGGTCAGCAGGGATAACTGGGAGAGTTCCTTCAAGACAGCACCGCTGATATGAACTAAACCACGAAGCAGGTACATACCGTAAATGATAGGAACTATCAGAAGAACCATTAAGTATTTGCCAATCCAGTGAGAGGGTGAACAATTCACAACTGAGCCCTTTATATAATCCCTTCCTTTCCACCCAGTAAGAGTTTCATTTTCTGCCGACAGGAAAGCAGGGAAAACAGTTATTTCCAGCATTTCTGTTCACCAACATGGTGTTAAGTAATTAAAAACAAACACAGTATTTTTTGTCAAGATTAAGAAGTTTATCCAAAGCCCAATGAAGGTGATAAAAATATTTCTACAGGAATGGGTCTTTTCAAATCCAAATATTGTATAAATATTAACTAATTAAATACCACCATGGCTGTGTGGCAAGTGGGAACTTCCCCTTCTACACTATTCCTTTCAACCTCCTTTTCCTTTTGAAAGCAAATTATCCAATTTACCAGAAGTGCTGCTAACTCAGGAAGCCTGCTCACACTGGGTTTTGCCCTCCCAGCTTTCTTAAACAATTTTGCTCTTCACATTGCCAGGATCCTGGAGCAGCTCTAAATCACCACTGTCTTTACTGCCACAACAGCTCATTCAGGTCCTGCAGTACTTGGGGGGCATAGAGAGAGTTGCAGGTTAAATATTTAAAGGTACTAAGTCACATCATTTAGATTTCAACATACTTTTAAAGATAAGAGCTTAAGTGGCTTTTCTACCATTAAAAAAAAAAAAAACAAAAAAACTCAAAAAAAAAAAAAAACCCACCCAAAAAAACAAACAAGGTGAAGCAGGGATTTGAATATAAGTGGCCTTCAGTGCCCTATTCAGGTGCCTCAGAAGCCATCCACTCCTTAAGCATTTTAATGCCAGTTTATAACCAGTTATGCACCTTATAATGCCTTCAACAAATTGAAATTTATCTAGCAAGGAACACATTTATACAACTACACAATCTATTTCTTTCATTAGGCATGTGAAACAGACAAAAATACCCATGACTGATGATTTTTTTTTAGGCATTCTCATGTGTCAGTTGCCTCTCCAGTGCCATCAGCCCTGTCACATGCCACAAAGCTGCACAGTTAGGGGAACTGTAGACCAGCTCCTCACCCGGGCAGCAGGCAGCATAAACAGGGCATAAATTTCAATGCAGCTCCTATTGGAGCTTTTTGATTTGTAAAAATCACCCCTGAAAAATCATAGTAAACACTTAATGGACTTTTTTGATCATTCTGGTTAAAGAAAAAACAAGTGTAACTGTAATAACATACTGGCCCCAACAGATGAGGCATACAGCTAGAAACAAACAAACAAAAAATCCTGGGTGAGAATTAGTAGTCTACTTGACCTCTGGATGAATTAAGCAGGTCTCAGAGAGATATCTTCCTTTATTCTGAGATGACTGCAATCTACTACAAGATGCACAACAAAATCTATCCATACATAGCACCGTATTTTCAATTTAATTTGAAGATAAATAATTGATAAAGGATCAGACATAACTGCATGAAAATTGCATAATTCATTTATATCATTGAATACTCTTCAAAACCAGTTTTAGCATCCACTTTCTTAAATGATCATCCTTTAGGTTACAGCAGTAAACAGTAACATACACACAGATTCTACACCTATACAGTAGCTATAGCTTCTGTAGGTATATCCATGATAAAAGGAAGACAAGGGAAAATGTGGACCCTCTCCTGAAGGAAATGGTAGGCCTGGTTACTCAGGATATGGAGAAGACTGAGGTACTCAACAACTTTTTTCCCCTCAGTCTCCATTGGCAAGTGCTCCAGTCACACTGCCCAAGTCTCAGAAGACAAAGGCAGGGACTGGGAGAATGAAGAACCCCCCACTGTAGGAGAAGATAAGGCTTAAGACTATCTAAGGAACCTGAAGGTGATCACATCCATGGGACCTGATGAGATGCATCCACAGGTCCTGAAGGAACGGATGGATGAAGTGGCTAAGCCACTACCCATCATATTTGAAAAGCTGTGGTGTCCAGTGAGATGCTGGAACCAGTTGCCCGGAGAAGCTGTGGCTGCCCCCTCCCTGGCAGTGTTCAAGGCCAGGCTGGACGGAGCTTTGAGCAACCTGGGCTAGCGGAAGGTGTCCCTGCCCGTGGCAGGTGGGTTGGGACTAGATCATCTTTAAGGTCCCTTCCAACCCAAACCATTGTATGATTCTATGATTAATAAGCAGACCCAAAATTTAGGACCCCTGTAGTTGATTAAACAGTGAAAGAGTAAGTACATGCCCAAAACTCAGAGATAAAACAGTCTCTTGTGTCTGAATTAGCTCAGCAAGCATGGAACGAAAAGGGAAAACAGAGTTCTGCACAGGCTTGGTAGTAAGTGTCACACATCGTGTCTGCTGTCCTAAGGAAGAAAGAGGAAGGATTTGTGCATGGGAAGCAAAGCAGAGGTTGGATCCTCCCACAGGTAAAGAGATTTACAACCTGAAGGCAAAAACTTTTCCTGCTTCAGAGTGCCACAAATCCTGTTCAGTTTCTGCTGTAGCCACCCACCCACAAGCAGCCACACATTCCCCTTGATGCCATCCTGCACTCCTGCTCATCAGCAAAGAGTAGTCCTATCTCCAACAGTTCTCAAAATATTGCCATGAAGCCCTTCTCTTACCAAAAGAGGGACATGTCTCCTCATTTCACGTAGCTGAAAACACGTTTAAACCCCAGCTGTCCCTCTTTCATTTACAGAAGGCTGAGCGCCATGTTGGACCCTGGAAGCTGTGGGAGGAGGAGACATAGGACAGGGCTCCTGCACTATTCCTCCTGTGCTCATCGCCAGCCAAGCCCTGAGATCCTGCCTGCTCCTTCCACGGCTGCAGAAAAAGAGAATTCAGGCTTCAAAGATGGTCCACACATCACAACTGAGCATCTCCCTAACAAGCATCCTCTGTTCACCAAAATGTCTGTAGCCTGTCTGGCAGGATTCCCCATAGGATATATCTGTAATAGGTCCAACTCCAGGCTTTTTACCTGCACTTTTAGGTGGCTGTGCAAGGACACAAAACAGCTTTGCAGCTGCTGTAAGTTGTGCTGCATCAGAAAAACTGGGAGAAAGCAGAGAGCTGCTGGGGGAAAGGGCAAATATAATGTTGATCTTAATCTGATTTAATTTTATTATAAGATCTAGGACAGAAGGAAGGAAAAAAGAACAGAAGAGAAGGAGTCCAAGTCCTGACATAATGCAATTCCATAGTAATTTCAATTTCTTGGCAGGAGGGGGGGGTGGGAACTATTACTGTCTTGTTTATGGAGATCAGCTTGAAAACTGGAAAAGGTTGAAGAGCAATACACAAATCTGAAATGGTACATATATAAGGGTTTATATTCTTGCAGCTTTTTACATCACAGCTTCATAATTCTGTGACTAGCTTCATCACTTGAAAATGTCTGGAGATGGAAACTTTAGGAACTGTATTGCTTTCATTTCTTTACCTATTTTCTTCATGTTTTACAAGCTTCATTATATGTCCTTAAAATATTTAGCTGAAAAGACATACTGATAACACAGTTAGGGTTTTTTTTACCCATTTCCAAGGGACTTTCTTTACTGCATCTTCTAGGCCAAACACTATTAAGGAAAGTGAACGTTCATCCTTGAACACTCTTCTAAGAAACCATTAACAGAAATTCCGCTAAAGGTTTTTAGAATATTAAGCCACTGGCATTAATTTAATGGGATTCCTATAATAATTAGAGCTACTAAGTAGCAATCTCTTCACTAATTATTTTAAGGAGGTTCATCTTTCCCTCTTTCTTTTTCTTCCCAAAAGTGCCACACTCCTCACAGAAGACTGTAACTTAAATCACAGTCAAACATACCTAAAATGAGTGTTTGGTTTTACACATGGTAGGGAAGAAACAAAATCTAACCATTTTGTTTACAAAGTGATATGACCAAACAAATTCGCACATTAAGTTGATCTTGTCCTAATTAACCAGACTAGACAAGTGCTCTATCACCACTGAATGCCTTTCAGGAATAATAGAAGATTGAATCACAAAGAATTTAAATGTAGATTAAAACATGAGCGATACAAAGTAGATCTCACACCTACTTTTTTCTTCTGTGCCAACTACTTATGCGTATCTCCTGTGATGCTGTGTATCACACAATGCTGGACATACTCTGAATCTATATCTTAACCATTTAAAAAGCAGATCATAACCAGTTTTACATCCATCTTTAGCCACCCAAGAGTAAGCTGCTTTTCTGATAGTTCTAAGCAGCTTTTTCTGAATCTGAGATTTCTCTAAAACTTTTCCAGGTGAACCTGAAGTTTTAAAGTATTCGAAGTCTCTGTCTGCTTTGCAAATCTCATCCCAAGATTCCTGTTAATGGAAAAAGCCGTTTCCTTGAGTGACCCTGTTATTCTTATTTGGCCTTTGCTACCACAGATCTGCAGGTAGAGTTACTAACGGTTTCTCTATGTCATGTCAGGGAATGTGCCTTTGGTGCTTCATTGCAGCCGTGTTGCCATTTGTTTTTTTGACCCAGAGCAGATGCTGCAGTGTCACGGCTCCATACCGAGGACATGTCTCTACCATTTGTTGCATCTTTAATCATTACCAAAATTGCTTATGTCACTTCTAAGGGATATCTCCAGATGTTTTACAGCAGTCAGGCACTTACAGCTTGACCCCAGATTTGCAGTGTATTCATTTCAGCATAATCTAGGAGCTCAGATTATTACAGAGAAATATAATTTAGTCATTTGAATTTCAATAAGCAGGGCTCTTTCACTGAGATATTGACCAAAAACCCCTAGTGTTATTCAACACATAAACACCAATCTGACTTTTCACAAAACAGCACAAATACTAATTCAAAATAAAACCCTATTCTAAAATTGCATGTAACTTTAATTCATCACCCTCTGCTTTAAAGCTACTGTTTTCCAAACCCATTTCATGACAACAGCCACCCCAGTCTTTCTACCAAAGGCTGAGTCTGACTGGCACAACAAATGTATGTCTGACAAGCTGTGCTTGGTGCAACAGTCAAACTAGCTCCTGTCTGCTAGTTTTTGCTTGCTCTCCTGAAAATGTAATACTGAAGCAAAACGGAAGAAAATTCACCGTTAAAGACATTTGGCTTTAGACCACTGTTAACACTCACTCATCAAAACACATGGCTTCAATGACAATATTAGTGCAAATATGGATTGTAAAAGTGTCTTGGCAGAATATTCTTTTGCTCCATCTGTTTTAAACATATTTTCTCTCAACTAAGCGCTATAGAAATTTCATTGCAAGTGAGCTGAAAGGAAATAGCTCTGTAGAAACATGACTTAGTCCATCTGTCCTTGAATAACCAGGCCTAAACACATCAGAAATGGACTTTCCAGCAGTACTAGTCCTGCTGCCTGGACTAGCCTCCTTGGCAGCCTCCTTTTCAGAGGAAAATCAGCCTTCCCAGGAAATTCTTATAGAAGGAAATTCAACATGTGATTAAGGAAATCCCAGAAAGTCTATCTGAGAGGCCAGCTCTGATGCACTCATTATCACTTAACTGGCCAGGTAGCTGTCATTAATTTGGAACAATTAAAAATCAGCCAGTGTGTGCTTCCTTAACAAGTTATAACTCACTGCAAGTAAGGATGAAAGACTCTGGTCTGTAAGAAATTTTTAGGAGCCTCAAAAATTTTCTACTTGTTTTGGCCACAAGCTATCTTTCTACACTTGCAGGGAATATAGGTAAGAACAGAAAAACAAATAAAATAAAAGAGTACTGTAGTTTATAACCTCATTAAGACAGTTTAATGCAACCACCTAATTGTCAGCAAATTGAAAACAAGGAAACTAATGAAATAACTGCTTTCATGATGGCACTTTCCTTGAAAACAGTTTACAGTAACATGTATTCTGAGTAACAAAACATAAGAACCAGTGAGCACATCTGTACCAAAAAAGGCAACAGATCTGAAAATACCACGAGAAAGTACGAGAGCTGTTATCTTTCATTTCACTGCTGAAGCGCCTCTCATAAAACACAGAAACATCTGCAAAGAAGCACAGACACAAACTAACTACACTGATCATAACACTAGTTTTAACAGGTTTCTCAGAAGTCCCTTCAATTTGTACACAGTCACAGATTTTTGCAAAAAATCTACATTACAGAAAACTACATTAACTTACCTTGCAGCGACAGACAGAGATCATCTATTTCAGAGGAAGCCTGCTCCTCTGTGGAGGGAGATGACTGCTTTGATGCCATATTGAATTCTATGCAGATTCTTCAATCAATTTCCAGACTGAAATTATTAAAAAAACAAAAAACAAAAAAGAGAAAATCAGTACAGTTTTACACGAAAATTGATGATGCTCAAGTGCATGGCGCTGAGATATGTGCTTCGGTTTGTGTTTTCTTTCCTTGGTAGGCTGTTTCCTTAGCTTATACAGAATAAAGCAACTGTTCCTATTGCACGAATCCAAGCTTTGGTCCTTTGACTCTTTTCTAACAGTGGCCAGGAGTATTCCACAACACAAACCATGGATCCCAGTGTGTCTTGCCATGAAAACAAAAGCACTAGGATTAGGAGAATTCAAACTGTTGCCGCCTTTGTGAAAGCCAGGGTGACAAATTCTTACAGTGCCTTCTTGCAGAGTTGTTGTTGTTAAACATTTTTTTTTTTTTTAAATTTTTGTACTTTTCAGATGTCTCTTCCTGTCTGGATAATTGCTGCAGAAGGGAAACAAGTTAGGCAGAATCTGCAAAGATTAAGGTGAAATGAAAAAGCAGCAGTTATCATATGAAAATAATCACAACTGCTGTCTCTGTCTGGTACCTTTGTTACTCCTCAATCCCCATGAAAGAGATTCTTTTTCCAACTCCTCCATTTTCCTCTCCCTGGATACCTCCCCTGTCTCTAATGCAACTTTAGTAAACGATATACTGTATCTTTCTTAAAAGTGTAAACCAGTTTCTGTTACTGCAGTAGCTATATTGTTCAATTTCACAGAATTGTCTAGGTTGGAAAAGACCTTGAAGATCATCCAGTCCAACCATCAACCCAACATGAACAGTTCCCAACTCCACCATATCCCTCAGCGCTGGGTCAACCCGACTCTTCAACCCCTCCAGGGATGGGGACTCCACCACCTCCCTGGGCAGCCCATTCCGACGCCCAACAACCCCTTCTGGAAAGAAATGCTTCCTAATATCCAGTCTAAACCTTCCCTGGGGCAACTTGAGGACATTCCCTCTTGTTCTGTAGCTTATTACTTGGTTCAAGAGACTCATCCCCAGCTCTCTGCACCCTCCTCTCAGGGAGCTGTAGAGGGCGATGAGGTCTCCCCTCACCCTCCTCTTCTCCAGACTGAACCCCCCCAGTTCCCTCAGCCGCTCCCCAGCAGACCTGTGCTCCAGACCTCTGTTGCCCTTCTCTGGACACGCTCGAGTCATTCAATGTCCTTTTTGTAGTGAGGGGCCCAAAACTGAACACAGGAATCGAGGTGTGGCCTCACCAGTGCCAAGTACAGGGGTCAGATCCCTTCCCTGTCCCTGCTGGCCACGCTATTGCTGACACAAGCCAAGATGCCATTGGCCTTCTTGGCCCCCTGGGCACACTGCTGGCTCCTGCTCAGCCGGCTGTCAATCAACACCCCCAGGTCCCTCTCTGACTGGCAGCTCTCCAGCCACATCTCCCCAAGCCTGTAGCGCTGCTGGGGGTTATTGTGGCCAAGTGCAGACTACAGGAAACTATAGGAAAAACTGGATACTGAGATACTCAATTTTATCAAGAACTTAAGAGTTAAACAAATTCAAAAACAAATAAAGCTGAACATTAAATAAAGGCTCACCTTAAACAAGCTTTGTTACCTAAATAACTGTAACCTTTTCATCAGAAGTTCTAGGAGTTACACACCACATATTAATAACTCATCCACTAAGTATATGTCAAAATAAAGGGTGTGAATAGATCAATGAGGAAATACGTTGAAGAATGCCAGAGAAATTTTTACATTCAATCGCTTGCTTGTATGAATCATGAGGCAACCTTTGTTTACTCTACTATATACTTTTTTTCCTCACTACCTGCCTCCCTCACTGCACAGAAACGACAACACACCTTTAATACGGAGCTATGCAATAGTTTGTTGTCCTCATCCTGAACAATGTGTATCCTTGTGCTTCATCCAAGCGCTGCTCTGATGACAGGATTATTAATCCCTCACAAGATTTACTATGGCATTCATCACCCTGGCATCTGAACGCTTCACAAACATCAATCACCGCACTTCTAGAGCATCTATGCAAGACCAGGGGTGTTATTGCCCACATTTAGAATCACAGAACGGTTTGGGTTAGGAGGGACATTTAAAGATTATTTAGTCCAACCCCCCTGTCATGGGACATCATTTTAGTGACAAGCAAAGGCAAGAGAGAACAATTGGGTAAAAAAAAAAAAAATGTTAATATGACTCTGGTTTTCCAGATAAATAGAAATTAGCTCATATGGCCAAAGCACTGACTCCACCTGCTGCAGTGAGAATGCAGCATTTCTGCAAGGCCCCAACAACTTACAACTGTAACTCAAGGCACCAGATTCAAGAAAGGGGAGTTCTACCTGGGGCAAGTAAAGACGAGACCTGTCTAGATAATCACAGAAAAGGAAAAAATGTTTTACAAGAGTTTGGCTTGCTTAGCCTAGCAAAAAGCAGAGGAAGAGGAGTATTTGATCTTTGTCAAGCACAAGAACAAGATGATATAAATAAGCCACGCCTTGAGGTTAGGATGGAAATCAGAAGATTTCTAAATACTGTGTTCTAACAAAGCCTCCCAATACAGGCAACTGTCACAAAGGCTTTATGTTATTTTCAGATTGGAATTGTTCAGAAATAGGCAACATAAAGTAGTTGCCTTTATTAAAGGGACACTTGGACTTCCAACCTTGGAGAGCTCTCAGAAGTCTTCTTTTCTCAAGCTAGAAGTATGAGTCTTAAGTCAGACAACCAAAACATAACCACACAGTTAGCTACCACTGGTAAAAACTGAGGTTTAAGCGCCAGGACTAGCATCTCACAGGAACTGAGTGAGGGCATGGGCTGAGCAAGAATCCAGTTCTCCCAGAAGAGCTGCCTATGCCTGCGGCGATGCAATCTTTCCTGGTGTCGGTGGTTTAAACCCAACTGGCAGCCAAATACCACACAGCTGCTCACTCACCCTCCCCCACCCCGGGAAATGGGGGAGACAGCTGGAAGGGGTAAGGGTAAGGAGACTCGTGGGTTGAGGTAAAAACAATTTAATAATTGAAATAAAATAAAATCCAAAATAATAACGATAATAATAGCAGTAATAATAGAAAATACAAAGGAGTAATGCACAATGTGATTGCTCACCGCCTGCTGACTGATGCTCAGCCTGTTCCCGGCGAGTGATCTCAGAGGAGAGAGAATCCTGAAACCACAATCCCGGAATCCAGAGAGAGCTTCCCTATCAACCCTTATCTATACACTGAGCATGATATTACATGATATGGAATATTCCATTGGCCAGTTTGGGTCCATTGCTCTGGCTGTGCTCCCTCCCAGCTTCTTGTGTACCTGCGCACTAGCAGGACATGGGAAGCTGAAAAGTCCTTGATTTCTTAGCAGCAACTAAAACCACCAGCACATTATCAACATTCTTCTCCTATCAAATCCCATACTGAATGCAAAACACAGCACTGTTCTAGCTACTAAGAATGGAAAAAAAAAAAAAAAACAAAAACACTCTACCCCTGCCAAAACCAGGACACCGGGAAACTCCTTCCTTTTTGTCTCAAGATCAAGAAATACAAAACCAAACTCTAAAAATGCAAAATGTCAAGTGGCTTAATAATCTTCTGGGTATCACTGTATGTCTTGGATCTGATTTTGTGATACACACCTTGAAGGCTACGAAGCAGCAAGATCCAAACTGGCAGGTATGTAAGCAAAATCCAAACTACATCATCAGATCTGATTTTTGCTCCCAGAACAGAGGGAGTGTTAACTGCATTCCCTCCACCCTGAATTTTCCAGTGTCCAACTGAAGACTTTCAGAGATATTTAAGAAAGAGTAAATACTAGGCAACAATGAATCCACAGCTGAAATCAATGAGCCTGCCTGAATTTGGACCTAAGGTTATAATTCAAATTGGGTGCCCATAGAAAGGAAGAGGGATAGGACTAGAAACACACATGTAGACACCCACCATTGCCATATGAGCATAACTTATGAGCAAGACATCCCCAGAACTATATACATACGTATGTTCCTGTGTTTCTGGGGCATGCACTCTACATCAGAGGCAATGCATGTTCTTTTTCTCTTTAACATAAGTTTATTCTCATTTTTTTCATTTCATTTTAAACTAAACACAGTTTAAGGATTTTCTTTTAAAGGCACAAAAGCAGCACAAAAGCTCCAAACAGTGAAAACATACATATCTGTTTGACTTTAATGAATCCAGATTTGCAATGGTGGCATAGGCAAAGTCAAGTCATGTTCAGCTAATTCGCACGATGCTAAAGTCATTGAGAGCATAGTCCAGAGAAAGAGAACAGGATTTGGCATTAAAAATCCTCTATAATGACAGGAAAATATGCGAGAGCCACAAAAAGCATTAATGGAAGTTTCATAAACAAAACAAAATGCATTTTTAACCTTTCAGTGACTGCTCCTTCTCTGTCCCCATCCCTTGGCAGCTACAGCAACCACACAGTACATAGCGTGTCTCCTGCTTTGAGCTTCTACTGCACTTCATGTGATGGCACCCCAGTCTCAGTTCAGATCTCTAAGCACGAAAATAGTTAATGAAAGTTAATAAAACTTTCAGGATTTTAATGCAGAAAGTATGCTAAGCTTTAAAGCATTAATTAACTTTAAGTTACTTACTAATTAATTAAATTATGGCCCATGATCATAGAACATGTATAAAAGAAAAAAACATACTCTTATTTTCTTTTAAGGTCAAATTCAGGCCTCCTTCCCAAAAGGATGGGATTTAATTTATTTTTTTTTTTTTAATGCAAAATCCACTCAAGAAATCCACAGTGCAGGTTATAAAAATGCACAGCTAACACAAAATAAATTTATGCTAAAGCTTTCATGTCCGAAACCTGCCATACACAATCCAACACAGCACATACATTTTGCAGTGCCTCTGATTCCTGCCCTGCCCCAAGATAAGACTCCACAGCTGCTTTGAAAGGGGGACACGCACACTTGGAGGACATACCTGCAAGGATTAGCATTATTTAAAAGGTACAAGGTACAGATTGTCTGAGAAGGGATTATACAGGGACAATATGCTAGTCCTTTTGCCCTGCCTCTCATGAATTTTATTCAAATAAGGCATATTAAGTGCACCTATATCATATCAACCTCTGAAGAAACCTAAACCATCAAGCTATTGGTAAGATTGCTTAGCAATGCTTTTCAAAGGTGGTAGGAATGATCAACTTTTCTACTTTGTAATTAAGTCAATTACTTTGTTTCGTAACATCTAAATAAACTGCGGAGCTAAACCAAATGCTTAATTTCCACGAAATGCTGGACACCTAGGAAATATATACCCATAGTGCTGAAAGAAATCAAATGCTTTCAAATAACACAGTACCTTTTCAGTGGGAATAAAACTTAAGGTGAAGAGAATAACCTTGTCTTTCCCTCATTCTGGAGAGTCTAGCATTAATACAGGAAAGCATTAACTGCTAACACCTTGGGATAACCTGTGAAGTATCACAAAGCCAAAGAGATGGTTCCAGGAATGCTGGGACCTTGTTTCCAATGGATTTGTTTCCTGTTGATTAACTTATGTGAATTGCACCAGAGTTTCTGTGTGAGTTCATCTTTTCTTCAGTATGGAAGAAGTCACACAAGAAAGGTGAATTAGTCCTACTCGAGAGAAAAGCTTTCCATGGTGTCATGGCTTGAGCCCAGAGGGCAACCAAGTGCCACCCAGCCTCTCCCTCACTCCTTCCCCCTCAGGGATGGGGAGGAGAAAATAAAACAAAAGGCTCAGGGATCCAGATAAGGACAGGGAGGGATGAGTTACCAACTATGGTCACAAACAAAAGACAGACTTGGTTGGGAAAGAAAAAGAACACCAATTCAATTTGAACACCACCACCTAAATGGAGTAGGACAGTGAGAATTACAACCACAACTTAAAAACACCTTCGCCCCACCCCTTGCTTCTTCCTGGGCTCAGTTTTGCTCTGGAATTCTCTCCCTCCTCCCCCCCAGCAGTGCAGAGGGCAGGGGATGGGGGCTGCAGCCAGTTCATCACCCATTGTTTCTGATGCTCCTTCCTCCTCAGGGGACTCCTTGCACTCTTCCCCTGATCCACCGTGGGGTCTCTCCCACAGGGGACAGTTCTCCATGAACTTCTCTGACATGAGTCCTTCCCACAGGCTGCAGCTCTTCACGAACTGCTCCAGTGTGGGTCCCTGCCATGGGCTGCAGCCCTCCCAGCAACAGACTGCTCCAGCTCAGGCTGCCCTGTGTCCTGGATTTCTTCAAGCACAACCTCCTGCTCCAGCATGGGGTCCTCCACAGGCTGCAGGGGGGCATCCGCTCCACCAGTGACCTCCATGGGTACAGGGGCACAGCCTGCCCTCTCCTGGGCTGCAGGCGGAACTCTGCTCTGGTGCATCTCCCCTTCCTCCTTTATTCAGCTGACCTCAGTGTTTGCAGAGGTACTTCCCCCACAGCTCCAAATCCTCCTCCCAGATTCCCCTTCTTAATATACATGCAGGGGTTGTGTGGCGGGGTGTTGGCAGCAGGGCAGGGGGCTACAGTGGTGGCTCCTGTGAGAAGCTTCTCAAAAGCTTCCTCAGCTCCAAGTCGGACCTGCTTCTGGCCAAGGACGAGTCAATTAGCGACGGTGGCTGTGCCTTTGTGACAAGGTATTTAAGAAGGGGAACTTGTGAGGGGGTGGAGACTCATGAGGAGGAGTTATGAGGAGGACACCTATGCGAACACCAAGGTTGGTGGAAAGAAGGAAAAGAGAGAGGCACAGGAGCAGAGAGCCCCGCTGCATCCTGTGGTGAGATGGCAGGGCCACCCCCCTGCCACCTGTGGAGGTCCATGGGGGAGCAGAGATTTGCCTGTGGAAGAAACCACAATGGAACAAGCAGCGGTGCCCAAAGAAGATTGAGACCATGTGGGGAGGAGAAGCCTCACTGTCATAGTCTGGCACTGGGATGACTGCAACACGCAGGGGTGACCAACACCGGAGCAGCCTGGGATCGGCTACAGCTCGTGGGAAGAACTCATGCTGGAGAAAGTTCATGAAGAACTGTCTCCTGTGAGAGGAGAGCCACGTGGAGCATGGAGAAGAACACAGAAGAGTCCTTCCCTACTCCTTGGAAGAAGACAACTGCTAACTGATGGCACCACTATTCCCTGCCCAGATATCAGGAACAAAACAGCCCAGGACTAGGGGAGAAGTAGGAGGAGGTGTTTCTAAGAAGTGGTAATGCTTCTCATTGTCCCGTTCTGTCTGTTAAGTGTTGTTGTTAGTATTTTGAATTAAAGTGATGTTCTTTTTTTCTTCCCCTAATGAGTCTGTCTTTTGCCTATGACCTTAATGGGTGAGACATCCCTCCTTGTCCTTATGGTGATTCCTGAGCCTTTTGATTCATTTTCTCCTTCCCAGCCTGAGGGGGAAGGGGTGGGTGAATGGCTGGGTTGGTGCCCAGTTGCCCTCTGGGCTCAAACCTTGGCAATATGTTATCACAGAGGTACAGCCACCTTCATTAGTTGTCTCAGCCTTGGCCAGAGGTGGGTCTGACTTGAAGTCAGGGGACATTTAAGAAGCTTCTCACTGGGGCCACCTCTGTAGCCCCCTATCCCGTTATCAAAACACCACCACACACAAATCCAACACACATGGTGTTCTCCAAAGGAGTAAGTTCTTGACCACCTGGGCTCAACCTGCAGCTCAAGTGGCTCAACCATCAACAGAAGCTTTTTCTATGATACGGGCACTCATAAGACTCAAACCCAGACTTTCCTCTGGGAGGTATTGCTAGAGTACTTCTTCCTTTACCTCTCCAGCTGTTCCCACAATGGGCACCTAAAAACACAGGTGGAATTAGGTCAGCACAGTCATATCATGTAATTTCAAATTAACTTTCTTGGAATCTCTCTTCCTTTCCCAAATTCAGCTTAAATAGCCAGCAGATAAAAAAACATACTGGGTATTGACACACAGACATAGGCACATTGACAGAAAGAAAACTAATAGCAGGTAGCAGACTCGAAATTTCAAGAAACTAACCTGAAAATAATCATTCCAGAGATTTTATCACGAGACTACACTGATTTAAATATGTTTCCAGAGAGTGCCAATGAGACCTAAGAAATGCTCTTCTTAAGCAGGGTACTTTATAAGGACATTCTTGTCTCAGAAGAAAGGAGGAAAAAAAAGTTTCATATGGATTTGGAAGATTCATTAGCAAGGATTTCATGGCCTTAACATTGCAGTTGGATGAGGGTAGTTTGCAAGTCTTCTCTTTCAGTGTTCCAAGTACTGAGCATAAGATTTCATTGTAGGAAAAAACCAGCAGTTATACAGTACGCTCCTCTATGGTGAAACCACTGCCATTTCCAAAACAATGTATGTAATTACAGTTAAAATATAAAATGTTTATTTCATTAATTAAGTTCACTTCTACAAAACAGCTCTGCACACTAATTATGGAGCCAGGTAAACCAGTTGGCGTGATTTCTATACTGTTCCAAGTAAAACCGTTTGCAGCTCCTGAGTTTTCAGCTCACCCCTGCGTGCCCCTACACCATGCCACAGCTTGCTGCACAGATGTACCCTCAGACCCCTCCCCATGAGCCAATCTTGAAAAATCATATGGCATGAAATTAGCTCAGATGTGCATCCTTAAAGCTGAAAGCAGCAGATAACCTTGCAAACAAGCCCAACTAGAGGTAACAATATTACAACCCACTGTTAGTAAATCCCTGCTTCACTGGTTTTGCCTTTGTAGACACATGCCCCATATTTTCACAATTATGTTGGCTACATGCTTTCCACTGGTGTTGCAATAGGAATTGCAGACATCTTTGCATGGCATCTCCAGCTGTTTGTTTTTACTTTTCCTCCTTTGAAGTGCCACTGATTATTTATGACCCACTCAGGGACTCAAAAGACTTTCCCTCCATTGAGGCCTCTACATGTAAACTGAAGTCTGTTCCTAGCAACAGATTATTATTACTCATGTATTCAGTCGAGCCAACATCTTGAACAGAAATGGCAGATTTTTATCTTTGGTGAACTAGTCTAAAGGAATTAGAGCTCCACAATGCAGACTGACTGAAGACCTTTTTTCCTTTTTAGTTATTAACAAAGATCTCCGTTTATTTTACATTCAGAGAGAAGCAGTAACATTCAGAAGTGCAAGTCATGAGCCATGCAAAGTACTGCTGAGACACCTTCTTCAGGTAAACTATTTTTCTGTAAGTCTGTCACAGCCTCCCTCAAAGGCAAACTGTTGGGATCCAGATTATGATATGACCTAAAGAATTATCACAGAAAATCTCTTACATCAAGCTGGTTTGGGTTTTCGCTTTTTTACAGTATTTTCTTTCCCCCTCACTTTCGATGTACTCACACCTCTGTTAAGTCAGAGTTAAGTCTGATGGTCATGCTTTCTCCCCAACACTTCATTTACAAGTGTTTCACCATTTTTTCACCCAGTGTCAGGGGTGGGGAGGAAGTTCTGCTTTAAGCATGCGTTTTCCAAGATCTTCGCACTAAAACACTCTTTTCTTAAGGTCCTACTGCTGACTGAATTTCACTTCTTCCACGTTTAAAATGCTTCCCAACGTTGCTCTCGTGGGTGATCTCAGATTGTATACACGTCCACAGCTGGAATAGGATCACACAGCAAACGTACTGATCCCCTTTCCTTCAAAGCCAGATCCACAGGTAGCAAAAATCAGGACAGTACCACCGACAGATCTACCCTGACCTCCCCACCTCCTTCTCAGGGAGAAAAAAGTATTTGTCATCATCCGGTAAGCAATGATGGCACATTCTCCACCCTTTCATGGAGGAAGAAAAGGGCTTCCGTTTAGGTTTCCATCACTTTGAAGGTGATAGGGAAAAGAGGCTCTAGCCTTCTGATCCTACATAATACCCTACAGCAGTCAGATGGGTACCAGCCATCCTTTAATAAGTGGTATTAGAGCACATGGCATTAGAGACTCTGCACTGCCTGGGATAATGCTGAAACAAGCCTTGGGTTTTCCTAAGCTAGCAGTAGCTGCAGATGAAGGAATTGAAAAGGGAAAAGCTTGGAAAAGTCTGAACAACCCTGCTCAGAAAGAATCAAGCCCTGAGAGCATTAGATCTTCAAGAGATACAGAGATGGACACAAAGCTATACTCCATTGCCACAGAAATAGTCATCTCCTGTGAACTGACACACTGCAACTATATGCACAAGAAAGGACTCATCTGAAGAATAAGAGCTGCAAGACCAAGACATTTCTTATTAGTTTATTTATGACAACCAGCAGCAGTACATTTTTGTTATCCAGGGACTTCCCAGTGATCTATTTATAATTCTGAAAACGTGCCAGGACAAGCATATGAGTATACAAAAGCCACACCACTTTTTAAGGCCAGCAAATGTTGCTGGTTTTTCTTTGATTTACACATCAGTAATACTTCCTGTTACAGAAGCACAATGGATCTTCTCATTACATTAATTAATTTTAAAACGTAGTTAGGAAAGTGTCTTTCTTGACCTTTTCTTTTTCTGGGGGGGGTGGTAATATATCAGTCATCCGGGTACAATTACACAGTTTGAAAACTGCACTAACTCCATGCTGTTGTAAACACAGACACAAAAATGCTTTTATTAACAGAGCTAAGCGTTGTTCGCACACTCACAAAAGCTGAACCATGGAGGTGCACGATGCATTTGCTTGCCCTCAGAAGAACAGCCTATCTCACATTTATCTATTCCCCAGTGGAAGTACAGTGTCAAAGCATGCTTACTAAAGCTGGAGAAAACATTCAGTTTTCAACTGTTTTCCAAATTTTCCCACATCATTAATAAAACCAAGAACTGCTCAGAACTCAAAATCACAGTTGTTAACATAAAAAGGGAGAGTGATGAATGCCTGGCAGCTCAGAAAGCTGATGCCATGCCCCTCCATCTCCTCAGGGCATACTGCTATGCAGGAAACCAAAAATACTATGGCGACTTCATGGCTCCATTGAAGTCAAGGGTTGAGATGGCAATTCAATTTCCAAAACACACAGCCCATAAGCACATTCCAGCCCAACTCTACCTGTGCAATGTCTGGAAGCCTTCAATTATATGCAAAACCCCATGTTGTTTATATGGTGTGTTGCCACAAGGCCAGAATGGAGGAGCTTTTCCAAAGCAAGGGTTGTTCACATGCTTCCCTGCCACCCGGCACGCCAGCAGTGCCGCAGCCCCAGGGCTGCTTCCCGCAGATAGCGGGGCTGCGGGGAAGGGTTATCATAAAAACAACATGAGCAACACAGGCTGGCTCTAGATCTGTGCTGTATCTGGGAAGCATGTTCAGTGCATAAGCACAGCCTCTTCCTACCCACTCAGTTGACTGGGAAGCATGCAACCAAGATGACAATAGCTGCCCTTTCACTCCTAAAGCCTTTCTCCATTTTCACACAAAAGCTGCCTATATCCAACCCCCTTTGCCCAGCTACCTGGGCTCAGGCGAGGCCAGTAGCCAGGCATGGTGCTGTGTAGCCACGCTCTGCCTGGCCTACTTTAGGCAAGGGGTAAGGGTGCAGCGTGGCCACAGCAGCCCCAGCGCTGCAGGGCGCAGACAGACCTCTGACCTTTAGGCGTGCAGTTCCCATCACAAAAGCAAAGGGCTGCCTGCAGCTCATCGTACCCCTCCCTTGCAGCTCATCGTACCCCTTCCTCGGTGCTTCCTGGCCCAGAGTCAGTTTTTACAATTGAGAAAGGAAGGGAAGGGAAAGGGGAGGGAACCGCCTGCAATCAGAGCAAGTTTAACTCTCACGCAGGGGACTGTGATCAGAACAAAGTGGACAACGCTGCCTGCTTTTATCAAGCAAGAAGTTTTGTTGTTTGTTTGGTTGTTTGGTTTGTTTTTTTTTTTTTACAAATGTTTCTTTCTTTTCCCTGGGTTACAACTGAAATTCTTTGGTCAGTGCTTTAATAGAGACTCGCAGCCAGCTTCCCATTATCAGTGGAACCACTTTACATGGTGTAAAATGTATTTAAAATAGCACTATAGAATAACTACACCTGCTTTGTACTAATGACATGTTATTAATGAGAATCAGGCTTCCAGTAATATTCTGCCTTTGAAGGAATACAAAAGTTTCCTTTCCGCTCCCTTCCTAATTCCCTTTTTCCCCAAATAAAGGAAACAGTCAGATGGTTAACAAACAGATTATTCTGTTGACCAAAGCTTGCCTAAGCAATAAAAAGCCTGTAGTTTCTCAATTAAATCATAAAGCTGTTCTTGTTCAGAAAGATCTTCCTAAAGAGCAGTAAACTGCTCTTTCAGAAAATTAAGAGAAAGGTAGGGATAGTGGCAATCTAAACGCAGGAGTTTTCACTAAAGCGGGGAGTTGTTCTTACTGAGCAAAATCACTGGAAGTGGCAGTGCAATGTTTGCATAACAGACATCTGCAGACAGAGCCATTGATGGTGTCAGGACAGGGGAGGAAAGCAAAACACAATGTGTATTTGGGAGTCAAAAGAGAAAGGGCACATCTCATGCTAAACCTATCTGCTTTGGCAGTATTCCTGTAAAGATCACGAACTTGTTTTGATCACTAAATATAGCAGAGAAAAGGAATCTACTGCAAGTAGCTCTCTCCGGCAGCACTTGCTGTTTTACGCAGGCAGAAGGAGGACACAAAAGCAAGATTTGTCAAGCAAATGGCAAATGAAGCTTGCCAAATTTGAAGGGCAAATTACAATTTAAATGCTAGGTCCTAGCCTGGCAGCTGTGAATTCATCAGCTTCTCTCTCAAGCATGTCCCACTGAGGCTACAGCAATGCAAACTATCACTCCTCCCCTAACCCACCACTGCTCTGACCTGGAAGGGCCACGTCTCCAGAGAGCGAGTTTTTCGTGTCCATATAATTCTTCCAGCTGAAAATTCCCCCCCAAAGTGCTAGTCAGGGTCGTCTTGTTTGTTTTTACACCTTCTGTCCCAGGTACTTCAAGGTTTGTGGACAAAGCAGCCTTTCCACAAGTGCAGCCTGCACGGTCGCATGTCTGTGCTGGTTTTGCAGACATGAAAAGGGCCCTTCGACAGTGCTGTCTCCCACGCTGACTGTGCAGGACCCTCCGCTGCAGGAGAAAACCAGTGCCTCACTCGGACAACTCAGCAGAGCCTCTGCACTGTTCCATAAGTAAAGCACTTTTGTTTACTGCTTAAGACAAATTAAAGGTCTCTCTCTTTGCTTTCAAAGAATTAGTTGCTTTAGGGAAAAAAAAATCCAAAACAAAACACACAAACCTAAATCTCTGATTTATAGCATAGTTTCAAGCCTGTAGAATAACTTTCTGTGTGCAGTGCAAACCAGGCCAAACACTGTTATTCTTACCAGTATTGTTGCCAGAGCGAACCAAACAGCCAAACTGCACATAGACAGCACAAGAGAAAGAACATGGTGCTATGCAGTAACCTGCTAGAATAAACTGTTCTCACCATACAAAATAAATAAAAAACCCCACAGTTGCCATTGCAAGTACAGTTGCAATTGCAAACCAAGGACTCCAAATCAGAAGTAGCCCAGACTAAAGGATGCCTAACTTATTTCACACATTCCCCTTCTGCACAGGCAGAACGGCCGAGTCTCCTCATCAGTGTCTGAATCACAGATCAGTCCCGGCTGCTTTCATTTGAGAATCAGGATTTCTCACAATGAAGACAAAAACGGATGAATGCCCGTGAGCCCCAAGCATCTCCCTCACTGAAAGGCAGCAATATTACTAACACAAAAGTTACTTATAGACAAGTTCAGTCAAGCAACGGAGAACACATGGTTGTGTAAGCAGAGCTGCCATACCATCCTCTCCTGGGCCGGGCCGCCGCAGCAAGGCCACAGCCAAGCAGGTGAGGTAAGCCACAAACCACGTCTGGCCGCCCAAGCCAACTCCAGCCCACTGAGGCATGTTTCTGTACAGCTTGCACAGATACACTTCTCAGAGTCACCCTCCAGGACAAAAATCCAACAAGGAGATGACGTGTGACCGCTAACACCAGTCCTGGGAACAGGATATGCTCCAATTTCCTTACAATCCATGCACTGGCTTTCAGTACAGTGAACTCCTGGACTGGCTTTTCAGAGAATCTTTGCAAGAAGAAACATGTTCAAAGTCACCTCCAAGCTTTTCAAAGGTGAAGCCTTCCCTTGCAAACATTATCTGTAAAGCCATTCCAAGTCTACCTACATCACTGGTAAGGCACAACTGCTCCCCCCAAACAATGTTTGCACATAGCTACGTTGCACAAGTATCTGCTTTCTCTCACCCTTAGGAACTGCTGAGGTGCCCTGGGCACATAACTGGGAGGAAAAATCAGATTTTTTACTCCCTGAAACAAAGACAGCTCTGCTGTTACTTTCCTCTTACAATAACAAGCTCTGCTTTCTCCATCCCAGGGGTATTTCATCACCAACATCCCACCCAGTTCTGCGTAAGAAACAACACTGCAGACAATCTATCAGTCCCTTTTTTTTCTCTAAAAAAAACCCAACCCTAAACCTGTCGGTCTGCTAACTGTGAAACCACTTGTTACAGTCCAAGTGGTTGATGAAGCAGGATGACAATACCAGGAAATACCTGGAATTGATCTTCAATGTTTATTTTTGGAGACTGGCTTTTCTCCCAGCTCTTATTTAATAGTTTGTTCTTTCCCTCCTCTCCCCAGCCGTTCTCTCTGGGATCAAATTGCAATTTGTTTCACCTCTTGGGAGTTCACCCACAGACCCCCTAAGCAGAACTTTTGGAATTGATTCCTGGCTCAGACAACATGTTCCTTCTATTTCACGGTTATCATATTCCTTCTCACACATCAAAAAGGCTAGGAGAATGCTCTGGTATTTGTCTGAAATCAGAAGTGCACGGGATCCATTTAACAGTCAGTACTTGCCTGTACTTCATATCTCTGTTATACAAGCAAATTCCTTCAACAAGGAGTGTCCCCTAGACACTCAGCTCATTTAGCAAAGGAAGTCTTTCTGCTGTAAACTCCTTCTCCACACAGAAGAAGTTTTATCCCTTTCATACCTGGTTTACCTGCACAGATAAGTTAGGCTTTTTCCAGAAGAGCTAGTGATGATTTTTTTTTTTCCAGGCTACTAATAACACAGCGGTGGCAGCAACACTTCAGAGACCAGGTCACAGCTCCCTGAGCTTTGCATTTAGATATGCATTGCAAGGTTTAGATACGTTCATTTAAAGAGTTTCTGCACATTATCTGAATGCCACTGAATAATCACACATGCTGTCTTAGGCCACTGCAAGCCCAGACTGTAGCACATTCACTCCAAAATTTAGCCGTTTGTGATTGAGAGAACGCATACAATCACCCACACCAGCCCAGTGGATACACAATAATTCAACTATGTGCCTGAACTATGGATTTTTGGTATAGAAAGGACAGGGAAAGGAAGATGAGTAACAGCCTATCTAGTTTTGCAAGAAATTTTCACAAGAAGGAAACGAGTACCTACCGGGTGCTGTCACCCACCAAGCGCCAGGCAGGCAGTCTCACCCCCAGGAGAGCAGCGGATTGCAAGGCAGCTGTGAGAAGCAGGGGCAGGGGAAGAAACACACCCCTGGGAGCCTGCAGTCATCCTCATTGCTTCCACCTCTGCCACTAACCTGATGTGCGACCTTGAAAAAGCCACTCTGCAAATCCCCCTTCGGCCTCTTATTTATAGCAGAAGATTGTCTGGCGCTGCGGGTCCAGCCTGAAGCTTTTCTGAATCCAATGACAGACCAGGGGAGGAGGAAAGCTTTAAACTGGACATTGCTGTCAGCTCTCTGGTGTCGGGTAAAGCCCTCCAGGCACACCACCTTACACTGTGCAACCTACATGGACGCCAAGACTGGCAGAAATGAGGACACCAGGAGCCCTCCTAGAATCTCTGCTGGGATATGAGACATTTTGGCCAGGATTCAGCTCCTCTGACACTAAACAGCTACAAGAGAGATGCTTCCATGTGCATTCATTGTTTGAACTCTGCAGGAACAATGGCAAGAAACGGGCACTTTTAGGGCAGTTTGTCCAATGTATTTTTAGATGTCCAATACAGTGTGGATGAATCATGGCCCAAAAGTGTTTGCTCCTCTCTAGTGACTATGAAAGGAGCCTGGAGAACTGTCTCTCACGCAGATAGCTGTTGTTTGGCAAGATGAAACTCACCCTTTTAAGTTGGGAGAAAGAAGTAAGGAAAGAAGCACCCCCATTGATTTACATTTAAGTGAGAAAGGGTGTCTCAACCAGAGACACATTGTGCAAGTGCTCTATGCTTCCCTCCCTCATAAACATCTTGTAACAAAATGATATGCAACCACCTTCACCGAGAGGGCTTGGCTTTGCTAGAAGTTTCATTTAGTCATTGAACTTGAAGCTTTCACCAAATATTCCTGCAAGCAAAGCTCCACATTGTTCACTGCACAAGAGAGAGCCTCCAAGAAGCAGGGCAACTTTCACTTCTTTCCCTGCATCATGTAGGTGGTTATTAACAACACAAGCCAACCCAGACCAAAACAGAGATCTCATTAATGCAAACTGAACCAAACTGATTTCTGAAGTGTCTTTACAAACGCTACATGGCTGTACACAGACTATTTTCTGCAAACCAACAACGCATGTTCAGCAGTGTTTCCATTCCCCCCTCTGCCTCTCCCTCTCACTCCATCATTTATCAACTTCTTGTCTTTCTCCTGGCAACCAACAGGCCAAAAGATTCAGAAAGCAAAACTTTTTCCTGTAAAAACCCACATTTCTGCCTCCTCCCTACACTTCCATGAAAGTAATTACAAGTGCTTTGTTTTCCATTTTAATTGTCATTTCCTTTGAGAGAACTTACAGCCTGAGCCTTAAAGCTCAGACGACTAATACCATTATTTTCTCTTCTTCCTCATCCCTGGCCACAAACAGTAATGTTTGTATCAGGATCAGCAATTCCTTAAAAACCTCTCAAGCCAATCTGTGCAGCTGCATTGTGTTGGGAGTTATCAGCAGGCTGCAGGAAGGTTAGAAAGCAAACATGCCTCCCTACAAGAGACCAGAGGCTGAAGCTAAGCCCAGAGTCGAAGCTCTGCCCCATTTCCCCTCCTGTGGGAGATAACAGCCTGTTCTGCATCAGCCCTTTCCCCTGCACAGCTTTCTGCTCCTTCCTCTGTGTGCAGCTGAGCTGAACAGAAGTTTTTTCCCCACTCCCTCTTCTGCCCCTGTTCTGGCCCTTTAGCATCTCCACTGAAGCAGCTTGCTTCATCTCCGGCGATGAACACTGTGATTTAGGTGATCTATAGAGGCTGTCTTCTTCATATCCTCCCTCACTAACACTGGGACTTGTGTGCAAACCATGAAGGTCACAGGAAGCTGGCTAGTATTCAGAGACATTTAGCCTTTCCATCTCCACTCTGCAATCCCTTCACAGACAAAATGCTCCAGACACTGGGGGTCTTTCCTCTCTCGACATTACCCCAAGCCAAAATAACGTCCATCCTTCACAGGGACTACTTGCTGCTGACACCCTTTATGCTCCACAGGATCCAACTCAGACCAGGAAGGGTAGGCAGTCAAATTCACATCCTATGGGGTAACATACACAGTACTTTTTGATTCAAAGTCCAGTAGGTATGATCTGCTCCTCCCAGGGAACCTGCACATCAGCACAGGAGGGAGCAGGGTGAACATAGCCTGTCCCTTAGCACGGACATACCACTTAAATTCCCAGACATATATTTATACTCCAGACCAATTCGCTCACATCAGCTGAAGTAAAAAACTGTCCCAGACCCAAACCAAGTCTCAACCCCTGCCACAGAGCACAGCTGGCAAAAATCAGATCAACCTGACCTCCCAGTGGCTATGTGGCCACCTCTGTCTCAGTTACAGGAGTCTTCCACCCACACTGGCCAGGGATGAAATTCAGGCAAAGGAAGATTAGGCAAGAGGTGTATGAAATGTCACCTTCTTTTTAATCGCAGCTTATGGATCCAGCCCCAAAGCGTTACTCATATAGCGCTCCACACTCCACACGTATAATCCCACCGCCTAATCCGACTACTTGTTCAAACAGGCACGTTGCTAGGAGTGGGTCCTTGCCATCTCTATCTACACTTTCAGCATTCCTCCAAGACCAGGTCCTCTCCCACATCTAAAAGTCCCATGACAGTTCAAAATAAACCACGGGAAAGCTAGGGCAAGTGTGGTGGGACACATGGCTCATTCCTTCAATGTGAGAAATGATGCTGCCCATTGCAACCTGATAGGTGCTCTCCCACGCCGACAGATCATGTCAGGGAAACACTTCAGTTGTGGTAAGCAACAGATAAGCATCTCTCTGCACATACACAGAAAAGCATCTCAGCTGGTTGACTTTTAAAACCAGTATTCATTGCGCCCTGGGGAAGAAAAGAAATTGGGTAAATCAGCTGAAGGGCACAGCTTTGGTAGGAAGAGTTTGGATCGTCTCTTCACATCTCTCTGTACAAACCCCACCATTGAGAGTCCAGATCCAAAACAGAGACGCAGTTGCTAAGAAAACAGCGCTGCAAACAGATGTCAAGAGATGATTCATGGAGTGAGGGCATATCCCTGTACTACAGATAAACCAAAATGAATGAGGCTCTTTATACCTGATCTTCCAAGCTGTGCTTCTTCATTCTCTCTTTGGGATTTTTTCTTTAATTCAATTCTATATTCAGATGTCGAGGAAAGGGAGCAGAGCTGAACTCACTGTTTATAGAATTAATTACTGGTAAAGGGGTTTTACAATGTCTATAATGAACCCAGTAAAAGGGCTAAACTGTGGCCCATTTTCCCCCTGAACCAAAGCATTTTTTTCTGAAACATGAAGAAACTTTGTCCAAAAACTTATCAGAAGAAATAACATAAAACCTGGTGTTAAAAACTGCAGAGGAACAAAGAGTAACCATTTTTTCTTTTGTTACTTTCCCTTATACCAAAGAACTTTAAATTAACAGCTAGGGAGATAAAGCATTTTCAACCTATTAGATCATTAGCCAGTAACGCATGCCGCTTCTTGAATTACTTCATTGTGTCTATGCTTAAAATCTTTGCCTGACAAATAAATAAAAAATAGCTAACACACTACAGGACTGGCTGAGTGCTACTGACACCAACGAAGTTCTCATTTACTTTAATGACTTTTGGTCAGATTTAGTTGGAGAAAAATAAGTTCCTTTGCCCCTCTTAAACCATCATGCTCAATTCTTAACATGGTATGATAGCAACAGTACTTAAAATACAGTTTCCTGAGGTTATTTGTAAAGAACAGTTTAAATAAAGGAACTTTGATATATGTTTTTATAGATAACTAGGGTAAAAAGGCAATTATCATTCATTACCCTTCTTTATGAAGAAGGGAAGAACAAACATTATTTATACACTTCTGAATGTGTCTGTAGAGCATCTCGCACAAGGGGGGCCCAAACATTGCCACGGTTACACATCAGTACAGGGCAAATACTTTTGTTGAGGTCACCGCTGATTTGCCATCACCCCTCCAAACTCCCGTGGGTCCCTGCCCATCCCTCTCTGCTGCAGCTCGTCCCGCTGCCATCGCTCGCAGATGCCAGGGCTCCCGCTGCCCTGCCACCACACGCTCACTTCGCACCACCCCGTCCCCTGCCGCTATGACATGCCGCCTTCTGCCTTAGGAATCAATTATTTAGGCTGCCCTGATTTCAGCGTGAGGTGGCTGTGTGTGTGTGTGTGCCTGTAGGGTGGTGGATACTGTTATTGCGGGCCGCGTTAACAACTGCCATCGTGCTCCTTCTCGGAGCTATAAAACCACCCCAGAAGTGGCCGAAGCCCGTGACTCAGCTAACCCGGTGCCGGAGGCCCTGTGTGTCCCTTCCGCAGGTATTGCATTTCAAACAGAGGTATGAACAGACTCACCCGCCAAGCTACGGTTTTGTTTGCTTGACCAACCATCACAATAACTAGCCAAGATCCTGCACATGGCACTTACATCTTTGTCTGTCTGTCCTGTGATGGGAGATCACCCTGAAAGCTGAGAGGGAGGAAAAACATGGGAATGATGGAAAGAGGCAGGGGGGACACACACAGACGGGACATGAGGTACCCTGCAAGAGGGAAGCAGAGGCATGAAGAACACACAGTCACTGATGTGACAAAGGTTGTGAGAAACTCTCGAACAAACTTGCTCAAAGTTTCTTCTCTACCTTCCGAGTAACTTGAGGAGTGTGCACCTGCTCCACCTCCCAACTCCACCAGCAGCTCTCAGGCAAAATAAAGAATAAACAACGCTGTTCTGGAGGGGGGGGACAGGGAGAGGACTGAGCCTGGCTTTAGTCATGGAGGTGAAGGGAGGACAGAGCCTTCCCTTAATTCCCCGCACACACGGCACCTGACACAAAGTCACAGACCGAGAGCCCCACGTGCTGCGTCCCATGGGCCGCGGTAACACTGACCCGCAACACCCGCGCCGAGGGGACGAGGGGCTGCCAGGAGCCCTTGCAGGGTGG